>NC_135235.1:439744531-440359531 GCF_051348905.1 Ranitomeya variabilis | reverse complement strand
CACACACACACACACACACACACACACACACACACACACACACACACACACACACACACACACACACACACTGTCCCGCACAGCCACACTCCCCTTCCAGCACCCCCGGCCGTGAAGATGTGTTAAATGCCACAATAAAAGTTACCTGCATCGGACCTCCTGTGAGTGCGTTCCTTCTTCTACCTTCATTGATTGATATATATATATATATATATATATATATATATATATACACCACACACACACACACACACACACACACACACACACACACACACACACACACACACACACACACACTATATATGTAACAGACCAAAAGTTTGGACACACCTTCTCATTTAAAGATTATTCTGTATTTTCATGACTATGAAAATTGTACATTCACACTGAAGGCATCAAAACTATGAATTAACACAAGTGGAATTATATACTTAACAAAGTGTGTAACAGCTGAAAATATGTCTTATATTCTAGGTTCTTCAAAGTGGCCACCTTTTCCTTTGATGACTGATTTGCACACTCTTGGCATTCTCTTGATGAGCTTCAAGAGGTAGTCACAGGGAATGGTCTTCCAACAATCTTGAAGGAGTTTCCAGAGATGCTTAGCACTTGTTGGCCCTTTTGCCGTCACTCTGCGGTCCAGCTCACCCCAAACCATCTCGATTGGGTTCAGGTCTGGTGACTGTGGAGGCCAGGTCATCTGGTGTAGCACCCCATCACTCTCCTTGGTCAAATAGCCCTTACACAGCCTGGAGGTGTGTTTGAGGTAATTGTCCTGTTGAAAAATAAATGATGGTCCAACTAAACGCAAACCGGATGGAATAGCATGCCGCTGCAAGACGCTGTGGTAGCCATGCTGGTTCAGTATGCCTTCAATTTTGAATACATCCCCAACAGTGTCACCAGCAAAGCACCCCCACACCATCACACCTCCTCCTCCATGCTTCACGGTGGGAACCAGGCATGTAGAGTCCATCCGTTCACCTTTTCTGCGTCGCATAAAGACACGGTGGTTGGAACCAAAGATCTCAAATTTGACTAATCAGACCAAAGCACAGATTTCCACTGGTCTAATGTCCGTTCCTTGTGTTCTTTAGCCCAAACAAGTCTCTTCTGCTTGTTGCCTGTCCTTAGCAGTGGTTTCCTAGCAGCTATTTTACCCTGAAGGCTTCTGCACAAAGTCTCCTCTTAACAGTTGTTGTAGAGATGTGTATGCTGCTAGAACTCTGTGTGGCATTGACCTGGTCTCTAATCTGATCTGCTGTTAACCTGCGATTTCTGAGGCTGGTGACTCAGATAAACTTATCCTCAGAAGCAGAGGTGACTCTTGGTCTTCCTTTCCTGGGGCGGTCCTCATGTGAGCCAGTTTCTTTGTAGCGCTTGATGGCTTTTGCCACTGCACTTGGGGGCACTTTCAAAGTTTTCCCAATTTTTCAGACTGACTGACCTTCATTTCTTAATGTAATGATGGACACTCGTTTTTCTTTACTTAGCTGCTTTTTTTTTGCCATAATACAAGTTCTAACAGTCTATTCAGTAGGACTATCAGCTGTGTATCCACCAGACTTCTGCTCCACACAACTGATGGTCCCAACCCCATTTATAAGGCAAGAAATCCCACTTATTAAACCTGACAGGGCACACCTGTGAAGTGAAAACCATTCCCGGTGACTACCTCTTGAAGCTCATCAAGAGAATGCCAAGAGTTTGCAAAGCAGTCATCAAAGCAAAAGGTGGCTACTTTGAAGAACCTAGAACATAAGACATATTTTCAGTTGTTTCACACTTTTTTGTTAACTATATAATTCCACATGAGTTAATTCATAGTTTTGATGCCTTCAGTGTGAATGTACAATTTTCATAGTCATGAAAATACAAAATAATCTTTAAATGAGAAGGTGTGTCCAAACTTTTGCTCTGTACTATATATAATATTTTTTTTTTCTTAATGAAGTTCAAAAGATTTTACACAAACTTGTCTGAACGTGACCTTTTGGAAACTTTAGTGAAACATTGTAAGATAGGCTTTATCCAATTTATTTTTTGTCTTTTTATGTGGATAGTTACAATAAAAATACTATATTTTAAAATGTATAATAATTGTGACCATTTCAAGTATATAAAAAATGTTTTGGGTGGTATATTGCTGAGCTATAGTGTTAAAGCACCATTGTAATGAGAGGTTGTTTACTGTGTATTCATACACTTAAAAACCTGGAGGAGTATTGGGCAGATGGTGAGGTCACTTCTTCATTGTATTCAGCTAGTCACAATCAATGGAAATGTTGAAGCTTACTTTCTTGAATGAAGCAGCATCTATTTTTGTACTTGACATTGAATCTATCTTTTCAGATTCTACTGTCCTGTGTATGTTGTGAGTCAGTGACTCGTGTCACAGGTAGGGGTTGCTGTGTGTTCTCCACAGGTTGTGCATGGAGATGGATTAAGACCATAGGTATGCATGGCAGTCACAGTTTTTCAGTTTGGGTTTTCCATGTGGCTGAAAGCCACAGGTTTGTTTGTTAAAAACCCTGCAGTAAGGGGTATGGGTGTGTTAGATGCAATGTCAGTGTCAGTCTGGTGTGTGCTGTTGTGCAGAGCAGAGGCCTGCAGAGCGCTGGCTGTGTGTGTGAAGCAGCACAAGCCAGCAGCTATGGCAGCTGAATATAGCTTGGCACCCGCAGCGTACACAGCGATGCAAGTCATCCATGGTAACTGGTCTCGGATGTGGACAGTCCTGTGCCCGGAGGTACCGAAGGTGGATGTCCTGTGCCCGAAAGAGGACTGGCATGTGTAACGATTCCAAACAGGTGGATATGGTGCCCGGCTGCTATCCGTAGGCTATCCTGGGCTGTGTATAGCTGTGTGAGTAAAGAGTCTGTGATACAGTGGTGCAGGACACCCACGGGAACTAACAAAATAGCAAATGGCCGACAGCACAATAGACATGTGGATGCACGTCCTAGTTCCACTGGACCCCCATGGAAAATGTACATACCAAATAAACAATGAAGGACAGCATCCAATCCAGGTGAAAGGTTCAAAAACGGATTTCTTTATTTGCCAAAGGTGCAACGTTTCAACCCACAAGGGTCTTTTTCAAGCATGCTTGAGATACGGCGGTGAAGATGGATGGACAAGCTTACCCAGTCCTGTCCCGGTGCCTGGAAAAGCAGGCGGCATGCCTGTGGCACTGGTATTCAGGTCTTTGGTGGCACTGGTCTTCAGGGTTCTGGAAGTGCAGTCCAAGGGGTGTTCTCCTGTACATGCGGGCGGCAAAGACAGTGATGCTGAGCATGTCTCGGACCATCGTTCTGCTCTGAGAGCTGCTGCTGATGGCCATACAGGAGGCTCCAGCACGCTCTGCTGACGTCACAGGTGCAAGGCACACTGGGTTTGGGTGTGCCCGAGTCACGTCATAGGGGGGCGTGCCGGGCAAGATGGCGCCTTATGCGAGTATCACCAACTGGGGCTCGCGGGAAAGTTCTGGTTGGGAAGGCCTAAAAAAAGCTAGCGCTATGTAAAACCCCACTAGCAATGGACTATCAGAAAAGTCTTTGTATAGCCTGCATCCAGAAGACAATTAGTGAGGAGACACCCGACTTTGCCGCAAGCCTTAGATCGGTTATCAGGGCTGGGGTGGGAGGCTCTCTAGAACCTAAAATCCCCATTGAAGTGTTTTCTAGATCTGACGTTTGCCCGTTATCAGAAGGGGAATACCAGAGTGAGTCTTCTTCCTCATCCTCCTCGGGCAGTGACATGAGGGGGCAGACCATGTTTCCTGTGGAGAATGCGGGTAAACTAGTCAAGGCCGGAAAGAGGAAGAGGAAAATGGGCCTGAAAGAGGAGAAGATGACTAAATCCTTAGGGTACCGTTACACAAAACGATTTACCAACGATCACGACCAGCGATACGACCTGGCCGTGATCGTTGGTAAGTCGTTGTGTGGTCGCTGGGGAGCTGTCACACAGACAGCTCTCCAGCGACCAACGATGCCGAAGTCCCCAGGTAACCAGGGTAAACATCGGGTTACTAAGCGCAGGGCCGCGCTTAGTAACCCGATGTTTACCCTGGTTACCATCGTAAATGTAAAAAAAAACAAAAACGTACATACTCACATTCCGGTGTCCGTCAGGTCCCTCGCCGTCTGCTTCCCGCACTGACTGAGTGCCGGCCGTAAAGTGAAAGCAGAGCACAGCGGTGACGTCACCGCTGTGCTCTGCTTTTACTTTCCGGCTGGCAGTCAGTCAGTGCGGGAAGCAGACGGCTAGGGACCTGACGGACACCGGAATGTGAGTATGTACGTTTTTTTTTTTTTTTTTTACATATATGATGGTAACCAGGGTAAACATCGGGTTACTAAGCGCGGCCCTGCGCTTAGTAACCCGATGTTTACCCTGGTTACAAGCGAACGCATCGCTGGATCGGTGTCACACACACGATCCAGCGATGACAGCGGGAGATCCAGCGACGAAATAAAGTTCCAAACGATCTGCTACGATCAGGGTCCCTGATCGCTGCTGTGTGTCAGACACAGCGATATCGTATGGATATCGCTGGAACGTCACGGATCGTACCGTCGTAGCGACAAAAGTGCCACTATGAGACAGTACCCTTAGAAGACGTGATGTTCAGGGGTTAGTGCAGAAAAAAAAGTGTACCTTTCCGGTCCGGTTAACAGTTAGATCGAGGCACTCATTAATAAGGAGTGGAAAAGACCGGAGAAAACCAGTGCCTTAGCTTCGTCTTCTAAAAGGAGATATCCTTTCAAGGAGAAGGATTCTGAGGTATGGGACAAGGTACCTAGAATTGACAGGGCTGTATCAAAATCCTCAGAGTTCGGCCCTACCCTTTGAAGATTCAGGGATACTGAGATGATGTTAGATAAAAAAGTGGATGGTTTCTGAAACACGTGGGAAGCAGCAGCAGAGGGTCTGGCAAACTCTGCAGACTCTGTAAGGTTGGCTGCTAGGTCTGCTGGGTTGTCAAATACAGCAGGACTAGCTTTATGGCTTAAAGGCTGCCTAGGAGACCTTCAGGCTAAAACACACTATGATCTATCCCATGTGATGGCCAATTTTTGTTTGGAAAGAAACTGGACGATATCAAGATGGAATCGGTAAGCACGGCCATAAAACTACTTGTTTCATGGTGGTCGTCAGGGCCGTATTTAGAGTTTCTGCTGCCCTAGGCACTTTTCGTGCTGCCTCCCCCACTGGTGAGTATGACTCAGGCTACGTTCACATTAGCATTGTGCGGCGCAGCATCGGGCGCAGCCGCGGCGACATATGCGTCATGCGCCCCTATATTTAACATGGGGGGCGCATGGATATGCGTTGTCTTGCGTTTTGTGACGCATGCGTCATTTTGGCGCAACTGTCAGGGCGCAGAGGACGCTGCATGATGCAGTTTTTTCTGCGCCAAAAATCATGCAAAAAATGAACACATGCGTCACAACGCTGCGTTGTGCATGCGTTATGCATGCGTTGTGCGTTGCGTCGCCGACGCTGTGCCGCACGACGCAAATGTGAACGTAGCCTAATGCAGACACTGTCGGCAGTGACTTGGGCTACTTTCACATCAGCGATTTTTACCATTTGTGGCAGATCCGGCAGTTTTTCTGCATCTGCCACGTAACGCATCACTTACTGCAACACTGCGTTCGGTCTCTCATTCCCTGTGGGACTTGCGGACATGTGCTGCACTTGCAGTTTTGCCGCGATCCGGTAAATGCGGTACTTGCAGCAACAGAAAAAAAACGCTGCTAGCAGTGTTTTTTTGTCTCATCGTAAGTGTAAAACCGCAAGTGCTGCACATGTTCGCAAGTCCCATAGGGAATCAGTAAGGGGTCCAAATCTATGTATATGCCCATGTAGCTCTTTCAAAGACAATCCCAGCAATATTTTTACATGCTCAGTCCACTCATCTGAAATTGGTTTGCATACATATGCAAATGAGGGAGTAGATCTGTTACTCCACCTCTATACCCCCTCAGTGCTGTATTATGTAGTATATAACACAGCCACGTAGTATATAGGAGCCACGTAGTATATAGCAGCCACGTAGTATATAGCACAGCCCACGCATTATATAACACAGCCCACGCAGTATATAGCACAGCCCACGCAGTATATAGCACAGCCCACGCAGTATATAGCACAGCCCACGCAGTATATAGCACAGCCCACGCAGTATATAGCACAGCCCACGCAGTATATAGCACAGCCCACGCAGTATATAGCACAGCCCACGCAGTATATAGCACAGCCCACGCAGTATATATCACTGCCCACGCAGTATATATCACTGCCCACGCAGTATATATCACTGCCCACGCAGTATATATCACTGCCCACGCAGTATATATCACTGCCCACGCAGTATATATCACTGCCCACGCAGTATATATCACTGCCCACGCAGTATATATCACTGCCCACGCAGTATATATCACTGCCCACGCAGTATATAACACAGCCCACGCAGTATATAACACAGCCCACGCAGTATATAACACAGCCCACGCAGTATATAACACAGCCCACGCAGTATATAACACAGCCCACGCAGTATATAACACAGCCCACGCAGTATATAACACAGCCCACGCAGTATATAACACAGCCCACGCAGTATATAACACAGCCCAGGCAGTATATAACACAGCCCAGGCAGTATTTAACACAGCCCAGGCAGTATATGACACAGCCCACGTAGAATATGACACAGCCCACGTAATATATAGCAGTATGGGCACCATATCCCTGTTAAAAAAAAAGAATTAAAATAAAAAATAGTTATATACTCACCCTCCGGCGTCCACCGAAGCTGTCCCGATGCGCGCGATGCTGCCGCCAGCTTCCGTGCATCACTGGGAACAGAAGCTGGCGGCAGCATCGCGCGTATCAGTGGACGGCGGAAGGTCAGAATAGCACAATTTTTAATTTTTTTAATTATTTTTAACATTATGTCTTTTTACTATTGATGCTGCATAGGCAGCATCAATAGTAAAAAGTTGGTCCGGGATGGGGCGACACACTGGCACTGACAGCTCCGCACACACATACAGCTCCACACACATACAGCTCCGCTGCCCGTGCACACATGCCCATACAGCTCCGCTGCCCGCACACACGCACATACAGCACCACACAGACCCACACATACAGCTCCGCTCCGCACACACAGAGGTCCGCACACACACAGACACACACATACATACAACTCCACGCACACAAACATACAGCTCCGCTGCCCGTGCACACATGCCCATACAGCTCCGCTGCCCGCACACACGCACATACAGCACCACACAGACACACACATACAGCTCCGCTCCGCACACAGAGGTCCGCACACACACACACACACACACACACACATACATACAACTCCGCGCACACACACATACAGCTCCGCTGCCAGCACACACGCACATACAGCTTTGCACGCACAGACACACACATACATACAGCTCTGCATACACACACACACAGCTCTGCACACCAGCACTGGCAATGTTTGCTCCCAGGACCCAGATAGAGTGAGTGGGGGTGTATTATACCCCACCCCCACCACTCACTCTCTGGGTCCGTCTGCCGGGAGCAAAGATCAAACAGACATTAAACATTCAAGGGCTGCTGTGTTTGCAGGGCTCCTCCAGCCTCAGGCACTACAGGCAGAGATGAGGCTGAGGAATGTGAGGGAAGGGGTGAGGACCGTGAGGTGAGTCACAGACAGCCGTGCAGCAGGCAGCGCGCGGGCAGGAGCAAGGAGGCTGATCATTGCAGAGACAGTACACTACTCACCGTGTATGTACTGCTCTACTGCGATTCCTCCAGGCAGGCAATGTGAGTCCAGGACAGGACCCAGGGTTGGGACACAGGGCGCCGCCCCTCCACCTCAGCAGTCAGTCACATTCCGGGCCGGCCAGGCACCAGTGAGGCTGTGAGCAGGGGGTCACTGTGTCTCAGCAGGGGGAGTAGGGAGAGTCGGCACCAGCACCACGTGTTCTGGCTGCCGCTCTGCCGCCCCCTGTCTTCAGGAAGGGACGCGTCGCACAGGACTGGTATTAAAAAAAGAAAAAAAAAAAAAACTTGCTCAGGTGCCGCCCCCCCGCCTGTCCCCGCCCTAGGCACGTGCCCTCAAGTGCCTAGTGGCAAATACGGCCCTGGTGGTCGTCGACTTAAAGGATGCTTATTATCACATCCTGATTCATCTAGACCATTAAAAGTACCTGAGAATTGCCTTGTACATACAGGGGGAAATCATACATTACAAATTCAAAGCCCGACCATTTGGTCTGTCGGTTGCTCCAAGGATTTTCACCAAGGGTACTACCCGAGATGACTGCCTACCTTCATGTCCTGAACACCATTATTGTTCCTTACTTATGATTTCCTCATAGTGGGGAAATCAGAAGAACTGCAGAACAACTAAGAGATGTAAGACTCATCTTATAAGATCTTGGTTGGATGGTGAACACCCACAAGTCAAGGCTAAATCCAGTAAGAGTACAGTCATTTCTGGGCCTTATTCTAAATTTCGAACTTCAGACTTGTCTCTTTGCCTGAGAACAAAATAAACAAGGTGGTAGATCTTGCATCGTCCGCATTAGAAGTACAAAAAATAACCCATAAGAAGGCAATGTATCTGTTAGGAACAATCACTTTGTGACATTCCTGGCGTGACATGACACGACTAGGGGACGGACACAAAACGGCGAAACACACAATGGTACACCGGGACACTTTAACAACGGTGGGCCCTGTTGGTAGGGAACGGGGAATGGACACCTCCTGCTGTCACCTGAGAATGTGCCCTGCTCTTATTAGCGTCCCTATACGGGTTCTTTCAACCCGACGCCAAGCAGGATACCTAGTGCCTCACTTGCCTTGCTCCTATCACTACGTAGGGAACTGGCAGGTGAGAGCACTGGTCCCACCGCTGCCCTAATACAACACAGGGGAAGTTACAGACAACAAAGGGACAAAGCAACAGTAAACACCACACTTAGGCCTCTTTCACACTAGCGTCCTGCACTGCACGTCGCTATGCGTCATTTTGCAGAAAAAATGCATCCTGCAAAAGTGCTTGCAGGATGCGTTTTTTTCTCCATAGACTTTTATTAGCGACGCATTGCCACACGTCGCAACTGTCGTGTGACTGTTGCGTCGGACCGTCGCCACCAAAAAAGTTGCTTGTAACGTTTTTTGGTGCGTCGTGTGCAGCATTTCCGACCGCACATGCGCGGCCGGAACTCCGCCCCCGCCTCCCCACACCTCACAATGGGGCAGCGGATGCGTTGGAAATCTGCATCCGCTGCCCCCATTGTGTGGCGCTTTCACAGCTAGCATCGGTGCGCGACGCTAGTGTGAAAGTAGCCTTAGCTTTCTACGCTGCAATGCACCGCACAGCAGAGTAAGGCACCAGTTATCAGTTTTCAGCTGAAGAACCACTGCACTCGGCAAGCTTTTGTCTCCAGCTAGGTTGGTCTCCAAAAGGACCTGTGTAACCAACAGTCAGCTGATGCATCAGGTGACCTTTTAAAGGAAGGTGGAAGTGGTCACCATCCACATCAGCAGACTAGGCAGCAATGTAATTACACCAGTGGCCATCGGGAAAAAACTGCATTAACCCCCGATAGCCGGAAAGGAAAAAAGTTTGAATCTGAGATGCCAGATCTGCCACAGATCCAAACATGGATCGTGACATTGTAATTTTTATGCCCCTAAATCAGATCTTTATGTCCCACAAATTAGTTAATAAATAACATTTCCCACATGTCTACTTTTAAATCAGCACCGTTTTTGAAACATATTTTTTGTTAGGAAGTTCTAAGGGTTAAGGCTATGTGCACACGTTGCGGATTGTGACGCGGATCCGCAGTGTTTTTGGACGCACGGAATTGCATCAGATCCACAGTGTAGTGCACTACCAATGTTATTCTATGTGAAATGAAGAATTGTTCAAATGCTGAGGAAAAATCTGCGCTGATTTGCAGCGTTTTATTTTCCTATTTTCCGCAGCATGTCACTTCTTTCTGCGGATCTGCAGCGTTGCTGCACCCATTGACTTCTTTAGTCAGGCACATCCACAGCAAAACCGCAGGTGTAAAAAAGATCTGCGGATTTGCTGCAGATGTGGGTGTGAGAAACGCTGCAGATACGGAGGAGGGAAGTTTGTGGGCAGAGACTATATGCGTGTCTGTGTGCGGGGGGGGGGGGGTCTACGTGTGTGTGTGTGTCCGTGTATGTGTCTGTGTAAGCAGCCATTGTCTGATGGAACTACTGCTCCCATCCAGCTAGGAATGCTCACAGTGACAGCATTGCCGATGATGGGAAAGTAGTCCCATCAGACAATGCATGTGTTCAGTAGTAAAAAAAAAAAAACAACAAAACATACAGCAGACATACAGGACATACACTACAGACAGTACATACAACATATAACATACAGTACATACTCGCCAATCACCTAGTCCCCGAAGCCCTCGATCGCCTGTAAGAAAAATCACATAATAAACCAACCTATACTTACGGTACCTTTCCGCTGTAGTCCAGTTCATAATGAGTGTCCCACAATGATCTCCCGTGTAGAACAGTGACATCGGGCAATGTCAGTGCTCTACAGGGCCTCCGCGATGAACTGACAGGCGGAGGTAATTCTCCGCGATGTATCCCGCTGCTGAGAGAGGTCACCCAAGTTCATTCTCTCAGTCAGCGCTGTGTGAGAAAATTCCCACACAGCATTGACGTAAACTGAGCCTGAACTCGGGTAACCTCTTCAGCTATGCACTGCAGGAGCCATTATCTCCTGTCAGTGCATCGTGGGAGGCCCTGTAGGGCAGTGACATCATCCGATGTCCCTGTTCTATAGGGGAGATCTTCGTGGGACACTTGTTATTAATTGGACTGCGTCGTAACGGGGAGTATACAGTTGGTTTATTTTTTTCTTTTTTGCAGGTGATCGATGGCTTCAGGGAATTAGGCATGGTTGTAAGTATAGTGGAATTAAGAATATTAAAATACTTTTTTCTGGCTGTGTCTTTAACTCTTTCACTACTATAGGATTAGTAATGGCTAAGTGTCTTATTGATGCCTCTCCATTACTAACCGGGCTTAATGTCACCTTACAATCAAAGGTGACATTAACCCCTTATTACCCAATATGCCACCACTACAGGACAGTGGGAAGAGAAAGGCTAAGTGCCAGAATTGGGTCCCCTATTTTAATAGCCAGGCAAGGCTACATATACCAGCTGCTGGCTGGTATTCATAGCCTGGGAAGCTCCATGGGTATTAACCCCTTCCCAGGCTAGAAACATCGGCTCCCAGCCATCGACTTTCCCTCTCTGGCGCAGAAAATTGCGCTGGAGCCCACACCATTTTTATTCCTTTTTTTTTTTTTTTTTTTTAAATTAAAAATATTGCGTGCAGATTTTGTGTGTGTGTCTTTATTTAACTATTTATGTACCATTTTATTAGGTTCATTACTAAACATTGGCTTTGGTATTAGCTACCTTATTTTTCGGACTATAAGACGCATCGGACCATAAGACGCACACCCCAAATTTGGGGTGAAAATTGCAGAAAAAAGGATTTTTTTTATAAGATGGGGGTCCGTCCTATTGTCCGAATTTACAGCATCTTACCTGAGGGCTGGCGGTGGCAGAGCAGGGTCACAGGAGGCATGGTGTCGGCAGATGTGGGGTGATGCGGTACAGCGTGCACCTGAGCAGGGTCCCTTCCTGCTTAGGTGGGCGACGCCACGGCCTGGTGTCCATGGGGGGTTGCAGCAGTGATGTGGCGACGGCAGAGGTGCGGGGATAATGAGCGGTATGGCGTGCGCAGGGTCCCTTCCACAGGTGAGGTGACGCAGCGGCCCGGTATGCAATGTGAGCAGCAGAGCCGGGTTAATCACCGGTTTATCGTCGGCGGCGGCGGCCATCTTCCTGAGGCCGCGCGTGCGCAGATGGAGTGCTCTGCTTCCCGGGGCTTCAGGAAAATGGCCGCGGGAGGACGCGCGTGCGCAGATGGAGATCGTGGCGGCCATTTTCCTGAAGCCGAGTTCGCAGATTTAAATCTCGGCTTCAGGAAAATGGCCTCCCTTCAGGTGCTTCACAAGAACTGAAGCAATGGGGATGGAAAAAATTAACGTTTAACTTTTTTTCCACAAAAAATTTACTTCGGACACAATTTTTAAAATTTTTTCAAGGGTATCAGGAGAAAATGAACCACAATATTTGTTGTGCAATTTCTCCTGAGTACACCAATACCCCTTGTGTGGAGGAAGGCCACTTTTTAGGCGCACGGCAGGGCTCGGAATAGAAGGAGCACCATTTGAGGTTTTGAATTTAAAATTGACTGGAATCGAGTGCTGACGCCATGTCTCGTTTGTAGTGCCCCTGATATGCCTAAACAGTGGAAACCCGCCACAAGTGACCCCATTTTGGAAACTAGACCTCTCAAGTGACTTATCTAGATGTTTGTTGAGCATCCTGGACCCCCAAGTGCTTCACATAAGTTTATAACGTAGAACCGTGAAAATTAAAAATTAAATTTTTTTTTCCACAAAAATCATCTTTTAGCACCAAATTTTTTATTTTAAGAAAGGAAGCAGGAAAAATGGACCCCAAAATTTGTTGTGCAATTTCTCCGGAGTGTGCCTATACCCCATGTGTGGGTGAAAACAACTACTTTTGAGGCACAGTGCAAAGCTCAAAAGGGAAGGAGCACAATGTTATAGTGCAAATTTTACTATTATGGTTTGAGGGTGCCATAACCCACTGGGAGAGCCCCTGAGGTGCCAGAACAGCAGGACTCCTCATAAGTGACCCCATTTTACAAAAGACACCTCTTGATGAATTAATCTAGGAGTGCATTGATCACTTTGACATCGTTGTTGGATAACAGAATTTTATACTATTGGGCAGTGAAGAAAAAATTACATTTTTACAACAAAAATTTAGTTTTAGCCCCAAGTGGGTAAAATTGGCACCAGAATTTCTCACAACTGCTGAATATAGAAATATACTACATTTGGCTGTACAGTACTGCTTAGCCATACTTAGCCCAGTTTTTCCTAGAATAGTTTGTGGACTCCCATATACAGAGCCCCCTAAGTGCTAGAGAGCAGAATTCTCCCCCCCCCCCCAAGTGAACCCATTTTGGAAATTATACCCCTGCCAAATGTGAACGCCAAGGTTGGTTTATGCACACACAAGGGCTCAGAAGGGAGGGGGGCATTTGAATTTGGGAGCAGAGAATTTGCTGGATTTCTTTTTTTTTTTTTGGGGGGGGGGGGGGTGGCGAGGAGCCATGTCAGCCATTTCGCTTTTCCAGAGCCATTGTACTACCAGTAACGTGGAAGCCTCCTATATTTCCAATAATGGATAATGGACCTGAGTGGGGACTTGTTTTTTTGTGTATTGAGTTGAAGCTTTTATTGGGAACATTTTTTCATAATTCTTGTGATCACATTTATCTGGCGCTTTACGCTGAGCACATACTTTGGGGTTTCCATCTAAATCTCCGAGTGACTTGACGAATGAAACCCCGAAGGGATCTAATCACTATAATGAGGCTGCAGAGTTACTCTGGCTTCTGTTCAGCGTTGTCCTTTCTTTCAGAGGTGCACAAAACTATGGTGGACCATGTTTTTATGCACTCCTAAAAAAGACGGACACCGCTGGATCACATGTCCTATGGCGTTCACAGTGCCTCCATCTGCCTCATTGTTGGGAATCTTCCGCTGGCAGTTTTGTCTAAATCACGTATTTCAGAGATTTACACGGAAACCCCGGTGTTAGCGCACAGTGTAGAGTGCAGGATAAATGTGCGCCGAGCCTTATTGTGATTTGTGTGAGGTAGAATGAACAAATCCACAGCAGATGAGGAATTGGTTTTATTTATTTTTTACGCCGTTCCTCGTGTGGTCTAAATGATTAGGTGACTTTATTCTTCGGGTCTGTGGGATTACTGCGATACCAGATTTAAATCCGTTATAGCTATAATTTTTCCATATTTCAGCCGACAGTGTCATGTAACAGCTTGTTTTTTGCGAGACAGGCTGACTTTTTTTATTGGTACCATTTTTGGGCACATGATATTTTTTTGATCGCTTTCTATTCTGATTTTTGTAGCGGCAGAATGAACAAAAACCAGCAATTCAGGATTTTTTTTTTTCTCTCCGTTCTGCGTGTGGTAAAATTGATAAGGCCGTTTTATTCTTTGGGTCAGTATGATTATAGTGATGCCACATTTATATATTTCTATTTATGCTTTGGCGCTCTTACGCAACTTTTATAGAAAAATAATTATTTTTACATTGCTTTATGCTGAGACCTATAACTTTTATTTTTCTGCTGATGGCGCTGTATGGTGGCTTGTGTTTTGCTGCACAAGATGGCATTTTCAGTGATACCATTTTTATTTACATTCGTCTTTTTAATTGCGTTTTATTCTGTGATCACTCTGTGATCACCCAACTTCTTTAGCAATTACCTTTTGTGGCTTACCCTCCTTGTGGAGTGTGTCAATGACTGCCTTCTGGACATCTGTCATGTCCACAGTCTTCCCCATGAGATAATGACTTTTGTGTTTTGATTGGCTGTAAGCCATAATCATCAACATTAACAGAAATAAACAGTTTGTAATGACTTTATATAATGAGTTTCACGTTTTGTATTGAAGAACTGAAATAAATTAACTTTTTGATGATTTTCTAATCTTCTGAGAAGCTGCCATCTAGTGGTTAAAACTCTTATGATGTTTGGACGACTGAATTCGCAATGCCATGCTAAAACTCAGAGGAGACATGACTCTCTCCCCGTGCTCAACCATACAGCGGATGAACACAAGAGCTGCCTGTTACTGACATCTGTTTAGGCTGCTTTCACACATCAGTTTTTTTGCCGTCTGGTACAATCCGGTGAATTTATGAAAAAAATGGATTCAGCAAAAGTTGATGCTGGATCTGTTTTTTTTTTCTCATAGACTTGTATTAGTGCCGGATGGCCTCACGTTTCATCCGTTTTTTGCCGTATCCGTCAAATCTTTTCTGGCAGCTGGAGAAAATGGACATAGGAAAGTTTTTTCTGTCTGTCGCAAAAATGGCCAGCAACGTACCCGGCGAAAAAACGGGTGAAACGTGAGGTCAAATGATGGAATCCGGGGACTGATTCGTTTTTTTTAAACAAATCATGCATCTTCCATTCTGGTCTCTCTCTCTCTCTCTCTCTCTCTCTCTCTCTCTCTCTCTCTCGGGGCCAGGTGAATATCGCAAGTGCTGGGACCCTGAGCGACGAGAGGGGAGTATGTCTTTTTTTTTTTTTTAATCGCCGCAGCAGCATATGGGACAAATGTTTCTATGGAGGATTTTATGGGGCCATAATCAACCTTTGTGCAGCATTATATGGGGCATATTTTAATATGGAGCATCTTATGGGGCCCATCATGAACTGTATGGAGCATTATATGGGGCTCCTGATTTCAATATGGATATTCAAAAACACAACCTACTGATGTCTCAATTAATTTTACTTTTATTGGTATTTATTTTTATTTTTTAAATTTACCAGTAGCTGGTATAGCTTCCCACCCTAGGCTTATACTCGAGTCAATAAGTTTTCCCAGTTTTTGTGGCAAAATTAGAGGTCTCGGCTTTCTCGGGTCGGCTTATACTCGAGTATATATGGTAATTGTTTTTTGTTTGTTTTTTTTTAAATTGAATGATAAGTTCAGGAGGCAGGAGGGGCTGAAGTGGATCGTAAGAGGAGAAAGAATCAGATTTCTGATTAGTGTTTCTTGTATAATTACGTTCTGCTGATTTATTCAAAGTTTATTGAAATAACAGTGACCGTTTCACTAAAATGCATAAGTCTAGTGACTTCAGTTGCCAGGAGCATTATTTAATAGCTGTAATATAAGAAGTAACTATCAAAATTTTAATAGAAAGGTAAATTATATAAAAAGGTTGTCCACTTAGCAACCCAAACGTTGCTGCTATAGTCTTTCTCCATCTAGAGAATCGGCATCGGTCCGTGCGCTATGCAAGGGTGTTATATTTTATGCGGGGGATATTAATTTTTGTACTATTGCCTTGTCTTCTTATTTGTGTTTTTTTTAATTTAAGGTGTTACCCGTAGACATTTTTTTTACAGGCCTTTCATAAGTATTCTTCATTTTTTGTTGAATTAAACATTTTCCTATTGCTCAGGTACATTTATCACAGAATGGGAAGATGGTGCCAAAACCTGTGAATCATTCCTGGCTGGTGATGAGTCTACTTATAAGGCAGTTGCAGATCAGATGATTGCACTTGCACGTTTCTATAGATTTGATGGATGGTTGATTAACATTGAGAATGTGCTTAGTGTAAGTATTAAATTTTAACATTTTAAGTACAATTCTTTCCTCACATTAAGGCCCCGTCTCACATAGCGAGATCGCTAGCGAGATCGCTGCTGAGTCACAAGTTTTGTGACGCAACAGCGACCTCCATAGCGATCTCGCTATGTGTGACACGTACCAGCGATCAGGCCCCTGCTGTGAGATCGCTGGTCGTGTCGGAATGGCCTGGACCTTTTTTTGGTCGTTGAGGTCCCGCTGACATCGCTGAATCGGTGTGTGTGACACCGATCCAGCGATGTCTTCACTGGTAACCAGGGTAAACATCGGGTTACTAAGCGCAGGGCCGCGCTTAGTAACCCGATGTTTACCCTGGTTACCAGCGTAAATGTAAAAAAAAACAAACAATACATACTCGCCTTCTGATGTCCGTCAGGTCCCTTGCCGTCTGCTTCCTGCTCTCACTGTGCCGGCCGTACAGTGAGAAGTGAGAGCACAGCAGTGACGTCACCGCTGCGCTCTGCTCTCACTGTACGGCCGGATCTCAGTCAGAGCAGGAAGCAGACGGCAAGGGACCTGGACACCGAAAGGCGAGTATGTACTGTTTGTTTTTTTTTGGTAACCAGGGTAAACATCGGGTTACTAAGCGCGGCCCTGCGCTTAGTAACCCGATGTTTACCCTGGTTACCCGGGTGCTGCAGGGGGACTTCGGCATCGTTGAAGACAGTTTCAACGATGCCGAAGTCGTTCCCCTGATCGTTGGTCGCTGGAGAGAGCGGTCTGTGTGACAGCTCCCCAGCGACCACACAGCGACTTACCAACGATCACGGCCAGGACGTATCGCTGGTCGTGATCGTTGGTAAATCGCTTAGTGAGACGGGGCCTTTACAACTGAAAAATGATACACGGCTCTAAACTTTTTTGTGTGTTGTTTTTTTTTCTTTCACATGTAGCCAGTTGCAGTGTCCCGCATGCCATTGTTCCTCTCCTATTTAACTGAAAAGCTGCACTCAGAAGTTCCAGGGGGCCTAGTTCTTTGGTATGACAGTGTGATCCATACTGGGGAGCTAAAGTGGCAGAATGAACTTAATGACGACAATAGGTAAATGCTCAATTATATTTCAAACTTCCCTATATTAAAATGTTTGTTTGTTTTTGTTTTTTTTAGTGTTATTTTATGTTTTTAGCTGTACATGATGCCTTTTTTTGTCTTTCCTGATTTCCTAATTTCCAAAGCTATGTAAAAATGATGGTCAACATGGATTTCACTGCTGTGATCTTGTATGGCAGAGGGACCATTGGCAGCCATAGTTATCAGTTCATTTTAATAAAATGGAATTAAAAAATGAATTTTAATTTGTTACACTTTTTGTAGTTCAGTGAAGGATGTTTTTATTGATTTCCTGTACTATTATGGTATATGAAAATTAATGAGTAACAGATAATGCTGTGGAACATATCGGTAGACAACCCTAGTGTTCTGCAAGGACCTAATGGAAGAAAATCTTAATAGTTGAAAATACAGTAATTTCCACTTTGATAACAAAAGGGATCTTCCTGTGTAATGACTTGAGATGAGACTGATGAAATTAAAAGTTATGCTAATTATTTTAAGTTTGACACTTTTTAATGAACCAAACTACGTATTCCATACTTGTATAATATAGAAGGAGAAAATGCAGGGGGTGATGACCTCCAATAGTAGTTACTTAATCAAATCACATGGCTGCACTCTTCAGGGTGTGTACATCTTTTCATGTACTGACTAATTGTGAAGGCTTCAGCAGATACATACAAGCCATGGGCATTGGGACAAAAAGATGGCAACATCAAAAAAATGATCTGAATGTTGATATAAGTGCAGTATTGTAGTTGCATGTTCACATTGTGGCCATGTAACAGACCTTTCCTAAGATTAAAACAAAATGAGCAAATACCATGTAGTAAGCAAATAGTACCAGTAAATAATATGGTGTACTTATTTAACCTCTTAGTGACAGCCAATTTGGTACTTAATGACCGAGCCAATTTTTACAATTCTGCCTGTCTTGTTTGGACACCCCCTGATGTACCTAAACAGTGGAAACCCCCCAATTCTAACTCCAACCCTAACCCCAACACACCCCTAACCCTAATCCCAACCCGATCCATAAACCTAATCACAACCCTAACTATAATCACAACCCTAACCCCAAAACAACCCTAATCTCAACCCTAACCATAACCCTAATCAAAACCCTAAATCCAACACACCCCTAATCCTAATCTCAACTCAAACCTAACCCTAATCCCAATACACCCCTAACCCTAATCCCAAACCTAACCCTAATCCCAAACGTAACCCTAATGCCAACTCTAACCCTAATACCAACCCTAATCCAAACCCTAACCCTAATCCCGACTCTAACCCTAACTTTAGCCCCAACGCTAACCTTAACTTTAGCCCCAACCCTAGCCCTAACCCTAGCCCTAACTTTAGCCCTAACCCCAGCCCTAACCCTGGCCCTAAGGCTACTTTCACACTTGCGTCGTGTGGCATCCGTCGCAATCCGTCATTTTAGAAAAAACCGCATCCTGCAAATGTGCTCGCAGGATGCGTTTTTTGCCCATAGACTTGTATTGCCGACGGATCGCGACGGATGGCCACACGTCGTGTCCGTCGTGCACTGGATTCGTTGTGTTTTGAAGTAAGTTTCACAGTATAAAGGTAGCTAATTAGAGATATTGTTCTTGTAATCACCGCTAAACTCTAATGTGTAAGTATAAAACTTCAATTTTATTACATATATCTAAAACAAATAAATTCAAAAAGTGAATTATCACCAACACCAATGCACTAAAATACAGAGGCACCCAGGGGAAGTGCCTGACCCTGTATATAACCTGCGTGACAGCGGAGGTTGGCACCCTATGACCTGCGCACTGGTGCCCCCACTCGTCCGCGGCTCTCCCTGTCTGCCCTAATTAGTACTATTGATGGCAGGGGAGTGAAAAAGATACCTAAAGGGTGAAAGAATAGTTAAGGAGATAAAGAGTTGTGCTGTTTGTCTTTAAATTATAAGCTCTTTAGCATGATCAAACTAGATATAACTTGTCTATTAGAAATTAAATCAACTGAATATAAGTTATTATGTGGATATCTGGTTTATTATTGTATAAATGCCTAATTACTAGCTACGGAGTCCATAGTAATTCCAGCATATAACGGATACTATTGATATCTTTAAGAAGATTCAAAGCCTATTGATTACTGCATGTTTACAGGTAAGATAAAGGAACAGAGCAGAAAATAGAAAATAATTATCTTATCTTAATACTGCAGATGGCATTTAATCCCCATGTACAATATATTCTGTATTCAATGCAGCTATCACTGTACATCAATTTGAGATGACCACCTATGTATCTCCCGGATATAAGTCTGGACCGTGTTGTCAACACAAATATGAATATGATATGCACATGGTATCAAACCAAATCAATCATATAGGCTTACTAATGTGAATACATGTGTTCAAAAATATGTCCACTTGATGATAGCAAATAGCACCGTATCCTCCAATATCCGCATATTAAAAGTAGATACACTTATAAATGACAAACAGCATCAATAACTCCAAAAGCTGCACACATAATAGTGCAGTATAATACAATGTCCGTACACTACATTAGTGCAATATACTCCAATGTCAGCCCACACTGCATGCTACAGTAGTGCAATAAACTCCAATGTCCACAAACTCAACGCGTTTCCCCTCCACTGAGGTTCATCAGGAGTAGATAGATAGATCATAGCCAGCAATACTTAGCTTTGTTGTAAAACTTATGGAGCAGGCTTGATGGCCAGACACTCGGAGACAATCCTCCCTTACTTGTGATGCATGGTGTTACAACCCCACCCCTTTTGCTTATATATTTATCTCCATTAAATAATCGGCTTCACCTAATAGTAAATGCAGTCCACGTCTGTGTAATGTTATGAGTCCCTCATTGCGCCGAGACATAGCCCGTTTGCGAATGACCGGACGTAGAAGCTTCACTGCAATCCGGAGCACGGTGTTAAAGCTCTGCTCATGACAGGATCTGTCCGAGCTTCGTGGTACTGCGCATGTCCAGGAGCGCCGAGGATGCATTCCGCCGGACCCATGACAGCGCTATAGTAGATCCGAAGATAAATGCTGGGACCTTGTGCATGTCAGGATATGTACATACACGGCGGCACTGCGCATGCTCAGATGCATCAAAAAATAAATAACTGGCCCCATGATGCCGTATAGAAAGATTCATTTAAGTGCTCCGCTATGCCACATGACACGGCGCATGTGTTTTGGCGGACCGTCGTCACAAAAAAAGTTCAATGTAAGGTTTTTTCGTATGTCGCGTCCGCCATTTCCGACCGCGCATGTGCGGCCGTAACTCTCCCCCTCCTCCCCAGGACATAGACTGGGCAGCGGATGCGTTGAAAAACTGCATCCGCTGCCCACGTTGTGCACAATTTTCACAACGTGCGTCGGTACGTCGGGCCAACGCATTGCGACGGCCCTGTAACGACGTAAGTGTGAAAGGAGCCTAACCCTAAATTTAGCCCCAACTCCTCTAGCTGCCTGCCGGCAGATCATGGCGGGCGCACTGCGCATGCGCCCGCCATTTTCTTACCGGATGAGGAAGCCGGCGGGCAGGAGGGGACGCAGGAGGACCCAGGAACACAGGTAAATATAACAGGGTCCCCGAATCCCCCTATTACTCTGCCCTCTGATGTGCGATCACATCAGAGGACAGAGAATGACACATCGCTTTTTTTTTTTTGCGGCTGCCGGTAAACAGTTAATTACCGGCGATCGCAAAACAGGGGTCAGTAAAAACCGACCCCGATCATGTTCTTTGGGGTCTCGGCTACCCCCGGCAGCTGAGACCCCAAAGATCTTCCGGGTGCCGGCCGGCGGGCGCACTGCGCATGCGCCCGCCATTTTTTGGCAGGAACAAGATGGCGGCGCCCATCGGGAGCCACGAGGAGCAGCGGGGGAGACAGGTGAGTATCGGGGGGCGATCGGGGACCCCATTTCTCTGTCCTCTGATGTGCGATCACATCGGAGGACAGAGAAATTAAATGGGAAATCACATTTTTTTTTGCGACCGCCGGTAAAAGGTTAATTACCGGCGATCGCAACCCGGGGGTTGGTAAAAAAAAAAAAAACCCGAATCATGTTCTCTGGGGTCTCGGCTACTCCTGGCAACCGAGACCCCAGAGAAAATCCAACTCTGGGGTACGCTATTCACATTTTCCACAGCACCGTTAATTAACGGCGCTGTAGTTTAAGTACCCTTAACTGCCGCCGTTAAAAGGCGTATCGGCGGTCGTTAAGGGGTTAACTTTTTTGATAAAAAAAAAGTGAAAATAACATTCCCAACCATGACAAGGTGTACTCAGTTGGGACTGTCCTATCCTTAGTATTAAACCTCACCCTGTGTCAGCATCAAGGCTGTGGAGTCAGTGTCCATTTGGTGGAGTCCGAGTATGTATAAAATGGACCCACTCCCGACTCCTAAAATATATAATAAATTGGGTACAGTAATACAATTCACGATGTGCAGTAAATGTTTCCATAAGAATTTGGGAAAGTTATGAAATGTCCTATAAATGTCTATTCTGTTCCTGATCTAAGGATCTTTTCTTTTAGCCGAGATGAATCTGTGCTGCACTTTATGTACATGCTCACTTGTGAGAGACTGCTGTGGGGTCGGAGTATCGGAGGTTTGGCTTACCGACTCAACAGCCCTGGTAAACCAGCCTCAAAATAGATATTTTCACAGCTGCCAAGAGCAAGTGAATGCTGTGTTTTCTTTGTAAATGCAAATGCTTTGCATATACCGTAATTGAACATTAATGCTGCTTTCACACTGTGAACCACCACTGTCCATTGGAACTATGTGCATTGAAAAAGTATTCATACCTCATGAAATTTTTCCTGTTACACCCGCAAACGTCAATATTTATTTATTTAATTTTTTTGTGATATACCAACAAAGTTGCAAGTATTTGAAGTGTAAAGCAAATGATACTTTTTTTTTTGTATTACTATTTTAAAAATATTAATCTGACAGTTGTGAGTCAATACTTTCACTTTCTACCATCCTTGCACATCTAGAGGCTGAAATGTTTGCCATTTCTTCTTTGCAAACCAGCTTTAGCTCAGTGAGATTGAATGGAGAGTGTGTGAGCAGCAACTTTCAAGCCACAGTTTCTCAATGGCATTTACAGTGTAGGTCTGGACAGTAACTGCCCATTTAAAACACATGAATATGCTTTGATCTAAACCATTCCGTTATAGCTATGGCAGTATGTTGAGTTGTTGTTGTGCTGGAAGATGAATCTATGCCCCAGTCTAAAGACTTCTGCAGCCTCTAATATGTATGCTTCCAGTATTTAGCACCACCCATATCCCCCATCAATTCTGATCAGCTTCCCTGTCCCTTCCGAAGAAAAGCATCCCCACAGTATGATGCTACCATCACCATGTTTGAAATTGGGGATGGTGTTTTCAGGGTGATGTGCAGTACTTGCTTGCCACCACACATTGTTTTTTGCATTTACCCCAAAATGTTCCACTTTGGTCTCATCTAAACAGAGCACTGTCTTCCACATGCAAGCAGTGTCCCCTGCTCCACATATATTATTGAAGTGAATAAAGGAACGACACGTTTTTTTCACTATTTCGTTGAGCTGGATTTTCCTTTTTTCTCTGAAGCAGTGTCCCCTACATGGCATACTGCAAACGGGACTTCTTATGCCTTGGTCTAAAAAATGGCTTTTTCTTGCCACTCTTCCATACAGGCCAGATTTGTGGAGTATATAATTAATAGTTGTCCTGTAGACAGATTCTCTCATCTGAGCCTTGTTTCTCTGCAGCTCCTCAAGTGACCACAGTCTGTTTCTCTAACTAGTCATCTCCTGGATTGGGATGTAGGTTTGCAGTTGTGCCATACTCCTTCCATTTTTGGATGATGGATTAAACAGTGCTCTGTGAGATGTTCAGCGCTTTTTCTATTTTAATAACCTAACACTGCTTTACTCTTCTCCACAACTTTATCCTTGACCTGTCTATTGTGTTCCTTGGTTTTCATGAAGCTGTTTGATCACTAATGTTCTCAAACTAACCTATGACTCCTTCACAGATCAGCTGTAATACTGAGGATAAATTCCACACAGGTGGACTGTATTTACTAATTATGTGACTTGTGGAGACACTTGGTCACTCAGGATTTTATTTAGGGGTATCTGACTTTAATGGCCTGTATACAAGTGTACATAAAAAAAATTTCAGATCTATATTTTTTAAATAATTATGAAACCTGCATCATTTTCTTTACATTTCACAAAGACTTGCTACTTTTGTGTTGGTTTACCACATAAAATCCCATTAAAATACATTTGTTTGTGGGTAGAACAAGAAAATATGTGAAAAAGTTCAGAGTATGAATACTTTTACAAGGCATTGTATATATCAATATTTCCCCACTTACCTAATGGAGGCCTAAAGTGGTGTGGCTTGAGGAAATCATGCAAAAAAAAAAAAAAAACTCCCAATAGAAGCTGTAAAATGTGGTGTACGTGACCATTCACATTGCAATTTGCATGGCATTTTTGTCTCCACACAGAGGTATAGTCCGAATCTACAGTCTGTTACATTGTTGTGCATGTCTGAAAAGACTAGGAGTTTGAGGAACGTCTGATTTCCTTTTTTTAGAGATTCAGATGGAAGTCCTTGACGGAGACTTGAGCACACTGCCCAAAGCAGTGTGAGCAGCTCCTAATAGCAGCCCTAATTTAGGTGGCTAATTTTAATGTGCATTACTACAATTGTTATATATTCTGTCTTCAGACAGTTTTTTAGTACATGCGATGGAATTTTTACAAACTACAACTGGAAGGAGGATCACTTGCAGCGCATGGCAGCAGAGCCACACAAGACAGATGTTTATATTGGTGTGGATATCTTTGCTCGGGGAGATGTTGTCGGGGGAAAGTTTGAAACTTTCAAGGTAACTTATTATTTTTCTGTTTAGCTGCTTTTGTAGTATTTTTTTCATCGTTTACACAAGCATCATGTGTAGTGAAGTGAAAACTTTGCAATAGATTAGTATCGTTATTTCTGTAACAATTTGTTCCTATGTGAGTTGTGTGCAAGAAGAGATTTTGGGGGTTTTCTGGGATTGGTCCTTAGGATGTCATTTCAATGTATAATATGCATAATTAGAGCAGGAGCGCTCGTGAGCGTATTGCTTGTGCTGCTGGTCTGTACATTCCAGTGATTTGGACCACAAACAATATTTATTATTATCTTCTATATATATATATATATATATATATATATATAATTGTCTAAGGGGTACTTCCGTCTTTCTGTCGGCAACTTCCGTCACGGAAATCCCGCGTCGCTGATTGGTTTCGCCAGCTGCCTGTCATGGCTGCCGCGACCAATCAGCGACGGGCACAGTCTGTTTAGTCCCTCCCTACTCCCCTGCAGTCGGTGCCCGCTCCATACTCCCCTCCGGTCACCGCTCACACAGGGTTAATGCCAGCGGTAACAGACCGTGTTATGCCGCGTGTAACGCACTCCGTTACCGCTGCTATTAACCCTGTGTGTCCCCAACTTTTTACTATTGATGCTGCCTATACAGCATCAATAGTAAAAAGATCTAATGTTAAAAATAATAAAAAAACAAAAACCCTGCTATTCTCACCTTCCGTCATTCGACGATTCGCTCGCACCTGCCGCCATCTTCCGTTCCCAGAGACCGCTAAGTCATCTGGGTAATTTCGCTGGATCCCGGCGGGTGAGTAACTATTTTTTTAATTTTAATTATTTGTTTTTTTACAGGGATATGGTGCCCACACTGCTAAATACTACGTTGGCTGTGTTACATACTGCGTGGCTGCTTTATACTACATGGGCAGTGTTATATACTGCGTGGCCTGTGCTATATACTACGTCGCTTGTGTGCGTGTGTTATATACTGCGTGGCTGCTATATACTGCGTGGGCTGTGCTATATACTACGTGCCCTGTGTTATATACTTCGTGGCCTGTGTTATATACTACGTCGCCTGTGTTATATACTACGTTGCCTGTGTTATATACTACGTCGCCTGTGTTAGATACTGCGTGGCTGCTATATACTGCGTGGCTGCTATATACTGCGTGGGATGTGTTATATACTATGTGGGCTGTGTTATATACTGTTTGGGCTGTGTTATATACTGCGTGGCCACTGTTATATACTGCGTGGCCTGTATTAACGCATCGGGTATTCTACAATATGTATGTATGTATATAGCAGCCACATAGTATATAGCACAGGCCACGTAGTATTTGTCTGCTATATACTACATGGCTCCTATATACTATGTGGCCTGGGCTATATACTATGTGGCTGCTATATATATATATATACATACATACATACATACATACATACATACATACATACATACATACATACATACATACATACATACACTCATACACTCACTGGCCACTTTATTAGGTACACCTGTCCAACTTCTTGTTAACACTTAATTTCTAATCAGCCAATCACATGGCGGCAACTCAGTGCATTTAGGCATGTAGACATGGTCAAGACAATCTCCTGCAGTTCAAACCGAGCATCAGTATGGGGAAGAAAGGTGATTTGAGTGCCTTTGAACGTGGCATGGTTGTTGGTGCCAGAAGGGCTGGTCTGAGTATTTCAGAAACTGCTGATCTACTGGGATTTTCACGCACAACCATCTCTAGGGTTTACAGAGAATGGTCCGAAAAAGAAAAAAAATCCAGTGAGCGGCAGTTCTGTGGGCGGAAATGCCTTGTTGATGCCAGAGGTCAGAGGAGAATGGGCAGACTGGTTCGAGCTGATAGAAAGGCAACAGTGACTCAAATCGCCACCCGTTACAACCAAGGTAGGCCTAAGAGCATCTCTGAACGCACAGTGCGTCGAACTTTGAGGCAGATGGGCTACAGCAGCAGAAGACCACACCGGGTACCACTCCTTTCAGCTAAGAACAGGAAACTGAGGCTACAATTTGTACAAGCTCATCGAAATTGGACAGTAGAAGATTGGAAAAACGTTGCTTGGTCTGATGAGTCTCGATTTCTGCTGCGACATTCGGATGGTAGGGTCAGAATTTGGCGTAAACAACATGAAAGCATGGATCCATCCTGCCTTGTATGGAGCATCTTTGGGATGTGCAGCCGACAAATCTGCGGCAACTGTGTGATGCCATCATGTCAATATGGACCAAAATCTCTGAGGAATGCTTCCAGCACCTTGTTGAATCTATGCCACGAAGAATTGAGGCAGTTCTGTAGGCAAAAGGGGGTCCAACCCGTTACTAGCATGGTGTACCTAATAAAGTGGCCAGTGAGTGTACATACATACATATTCTAGAATACCTGTTGTGTTAGAATCGGGCCACCATCTAGTTTGCAATATTTGGCCACCATTGACAAATTATTACAACTTGTGTACATCAAATGCAATAACATCAATTCAGTTCGGTGTCTACTTTTAAGTATTTAACAGTCTAAAATGCATTTTGTTTCAGTCGTTGGAGATGATTCGGCAGTACGGCTTCTCTGCTGCGTTGTTTGCTCCAGGATGGGTGTATGAGTGCTTCAATAGGGAACAGTTCCTTGAGAACCAGTACAGGTAATGATAGAATTCCTGCATGCCTTTTCTAGCAAACTAATGATTAAAGGGGATCTTTCACCAGATTTTTGCCACCTAATCTGGAAGCAGCATAATGTAGAGGCAAAAACCCCAATTCCAGCAATGTCACTTACAAGGCTGCTTTATATAGTTTTAATAATCTCCTGCTGGCAAAACGGTGTTCTTGTTTGTTTTTTCATATAATTTTTATTTTTTATTAATCAAAACTACAACAAACCAGCCTAGTAAGTTATACATCGCTGAGTATTTGCCCCTACACCGTGTTGCTCTCATATAGGGTAGCAAAGACTGGTTGACAGATTCCCTTATGACAAGTCTACAGCTGTTCCTACACATACATTGAAGTGTTCAGGGCAATGGGTACACTATTCTGCGTGAGAATCTGCCTCCAGAGCTTATTTTAAATGAAAGGTGGTGTTACATATGGAAGATATGTAACTAACAAGGAACAATAGAACTGAACTTTGTCTCAAAACAAACATATTAGTAGCTACAGCCCTTCCTAGGTCTGCTGTATTGCAACACTGCTGCCTGTGAGATAGAAGCTGAAGCGCTGAGACAGATCTGCAGATCTGTCCGTTCTAATCACACACAGCTCAGCAATGATATCAGGAGAGCAAAGAGCAGCTGTTACACATCACTGGTAACGTGCCCTTTAACCCCCTGAATGCCGAGAATATCGATCACAGCATTTAGAATACTGGGAGGGGGCTCCTCTCTTCCAATCAGCTCCCCAGAAACGTCATCCCAAGAGCTTTATTGCTGTCTTCGCAATCCGAGGATCTCTGTGTCAGCCAGCTGCGGCAAGCCTGTGTTAGACCATGCCTTGAAACTATGGTGATCAAGTTTTTGCAATAAAAAGAGTCTTTAGAGACAGCAGCCAAATATTAAAAAAATATATAAATCTGATATCACTGTAATCGCACTGACCCGAAGAATAGTCATCTAATCACTTGTAGCACATGAGAAATAGTGTACAAAAATAAATAGAGCCAATTCTTTTCCTGATGTTGATTTGTTCATTCTGTCACCCAAAGATCGCAGTAAAGCTTGGTTCACATTTATCCTGCACTCTACACTGAGCGCTTACACCGGCGTTTCCATGTAAATTTCTGAAATACTTGATTTAGACGGTACTCCCAACGGAAGATTCCCTATAATGAGGCAGAGGGAGAGAAGGGGAGAGAGAGTTTTTTTTCCTTTGAATGAAAAATCCTTCCAGGCATGCTCATTTTGAAAAAAAAGGGATCCGTCGCTGGATTCCTGTTTTTGACGGTCAGCGACGGATGCTGCGTCCATAGGCTTCCATTATAGCCAACGACGGACAGTGCAGGATCCGTCGCTGGGCAATTTTCCGACGTACTGAAAACACATTTCTATGTGCGTTGGCTCCGCCTGATGAACAGCAATTTTATGACGGATCCTGCACACGACGGAGAAAACGGAAGGGTCCAGTTCCACAGTCATGGCATCGATGTTAACTTGGAGATACTCTTGTACGATCCTCTCTAGGCATTGGCTGTGTGTCAGACTTCTTGTCTCCTGTGGCCCTTGCAAAGGATGGTCTAAAAAAAATCTTGAAACGATTGGAAAAAATTGCTATTACCACCAGATACGATGTTACTGTTACGGTTAGAGTGATGACTCGATAGTCCCACGGTTGGCAAGTTAGAACTCAGAGATTGACTACGTGCACCACTGGTGTTTTGTGGAAAAGCAGATGTTAGATTCTGTAACAGTCTCTTCTGATACTCCTGCATGCGTGAATCCCTTTCTATGGCAGGAATTATTTCGACAAATTTGCTTTTGTACCGGGGATCTAAGAGTGTGGCAACCCAGTAGTCAGCATTACTTCGGATTCTGACAATCCGAGGGTCAAGTTGCAGGTAGTGCAGCAAGAAGGCACTCATTTTCTTGTGCAACCAGGAGGACCAAGTCCTTGTTGTCTTGGTGGTGGCGAGGTGAGAATCATGCTTCCTTCGTCTGCCCTCTCCCCTCAACCTCGCACAACAGAAATTTGATCAAGGTCTCCCTCATCTGATGAGTCTTCCATGCCCAGCGCCAGTTCGTCCTCCACTTCTTCCTCGCCTCCTGCACCTTCCTCAACAGTTTGGCTGCTACCATGCGCCCTCGGTAATCCCTCTCCCCCAGCCTCCAGTGCCAGCCGCCTTGGTTCTGCCTACCTTCTTGACCTTGGAGATATGATCCCTTCCGCATACGACTCCTGTTCCTCCTCCTCCTTCTCTTGTTCCACCACCTGACTCCGAACACTGCGTAAGGTGTGCTCCAGCATGTAAATCACCGGAATGGTCATGCTGATAATGGTATCGTCAGCACTAAACATCTTCGTTGCTATTTCAAAACTGTGCAGAAGTGTGCATAGGTCCCTGATCTGAGACCACTCCTGCAGCGGAATTTGCCCTACCTCTTGAGCTCGTTGGCCCAGGCTATACGTCATAACTTATTGCACCAGGGCTCGTCGGACAGTGCAGACACTGCTCCTAGGCCCAAAACTATTAACTGGATTAGATGCAGTAAAAATTGAGATACACAGGCGGTATAGTTAGTTTCACAGGCGGGCTACTCTGCTGTCGTGCAGACACTGCTACTAAGCCCAAAACCCCAAAACGATTTACTGGATTAGATGCAGTAAAAATTGAGATACACAGGCGGTATAGTTAGTTTCACAGGCGGGCTACTCTGCTGATGTGCAGACACTTCTACTTAGCCCAAAACCCCAAAACGATTTACTGGGTTAGATGCAGTAAAAATTGAGATACACAGGCTGTGTAGCTAGCTTCACAGGCGCGCTACTCAGATGACTATCAGACAATGCTACTAGCCCAAAAGGATTGGCTGAGCTAGATTACACCAAATGCTGTGACTAACACTTGCACAGCACTGGCTGAGACCTGCCTGGCAAACAGTGCTATGAACTGCTGTAACCTACCCTGAAAAGGGCTGATATTACAACTAGTCCCGACTCCCTAAACCTATCTCTCTGACAATTCGCTCCAAAAAAACACTCTTAGTCTGTATAGCGCCCACAGCAGCAGTGGTGCCGTCTAACACTAAGCTGCAGCAGTGAGGAAATGGTGGCGACGGGGCAAATTGCTGGTTCTCATTGGGCAAGGAGTGACATGTGACATACACAGCCAATGACACATGCCCTTCCTTGTCTGCATCACATGCACATTGCTGTGTGTGTGTGTGCGCACTGCTGATAGGCTGGGAGACTACACCGCTCCTCTGTAAATGCGGGGAAAAAAAATATGGAGATCGGCGTTATTTCAGCACAGATCTATCCCCCGCCCACTATACACTGAAACAGTCTATTAACAATGATAAACCGTTTTAATGTGCAAATCAAGCTAGGCTTTTGGTGAACGAACAGTTATCGAACAGAAACTCGAACAGCCGAATTTTAAGCAAATTGTTTGGGTTCGTCGAACGACTCGAATACCGCCCAAAACAGCTCGAATTTGAAATTGGCGAACAGTTCGACTCGAACACCGCTCATCTCTAGTGGTAATACCTCTGGAGCGCTTCAATTCTGAGACGATATTTGTTTGATATGACGCATTTACAAAATCATTTTTTTAGGGACCACATCACATTTGAAGTGATCTTGAAGATTCTATATGACAGAAAATACCCAAAAATGACAGAAAATACCCAAAAATGACACAATTCTGAAAATTTCGCCCCTCAAGGTGCTCAAAACCACATTCAAGAAGTATTTACACTCTTTAGTTGCTTCATAGGAATTAATGGAATGCAGAAAGAAAAAGTAAGCTTAATTTTTTTCACAACATTTTTACTCTAGACCCAAATTTTTTGTTATTATCACAAGGGTAAAGGAAAAATGGATGTCAAAATGTATTGTGCAATTGCTTGTGAGCATGCCGATACCACATATGTGGAGGAAAACCACTGTTTGGGCAGACGGCAGCGCTCAGAAGAGGAGAGCCATTTGACTTTTTGAATGTAAAAATGCTGGATTAATTAGCAGACAAACGATGGCAGGAGAAAATGGGCCTCAAAATTTGTTGTGCAGCCGATACAACATATGTGGTCAAAAACTACTTTTGAGACACAGTGCAAACCTCAGAAGGCAAGAATCTTATTGGGAGCATATTGGAGTTAACATTTTGCTGCACTGGTTTGAAGGTACCATGTCACATTGGCAGAGCCCAGAACAGCACCTCCCCATAAGAGACACCATTTTATAAGCTACATCTCTCAATAAATTCATCTAGGGGGGGCAGTGATCATATTGACACCACTGTAGGATCTCAGGGTCTTATACTATTGGGCAATGAAGAAAAAAAAATATTTTTACCACCAAAATTTTATTTTAGTCCCAGATTTTAAATTTTCATACGGGAAAATGGGTAAAAGTGGCATCAAAATTTGTCCCACAACTTTTGCTGAATGTAGAAATACCCCGTGGCTGTACAGTACTGCTTAGCCATATGACAAGACACTGACATGACAGAGCGCTATTACCTCCCAAGTCTTGCCCTATGGCTAAGAAGTACTGTTACACAGGAGACATCCCGGAGCACAGAATTTTCTATAATAGTTTGCCTAACTCCATATACAGAGCCCCTAAGTGGTAGAGGAGCAGAGTCTCCCCTCAAGTGACCCCATTGTGGAAATTATACTTCTTTGAGAATTCATCTACAGTTGTTGTGACGATTTTGACTATATGGGTGTTTTCCAGAAACAAACAGCAGTGGATGTTGTTGAGTGAAAATTGCAAACTGCCATTGTCGTGACCAGTACGTTGTGCCCAGCTCATGCACCTGTAAATTAGGCAGGCTCTAATAGCTACAGAAATGCCAAACGTGGACGCTATATGTGGTTTTGGTACACTGTGGGGCTCAGAAAGGAGGGAGGCATTTGGATTTGGGAACACAGAATTTGCTGAATTTGTTTTGGGGGGGTGAGGGACATTTCGATCTTCCAGAGCCGTTGTGCTACCTTAATGTGGAAACTCCCTATATGTCCGTTCCGTTAACAGATGACGGCCTTTAGTGGGGACTTGCTTTTTTTGTGGATTGAGTTGAAGCTTTTATAGGGAACATTTTACAAAATAATTTGGATCACATTTATCTCTTTCTCTAAGCTGAGCACTTGCATCCAGGTTTCTCTTTAAATATTTGAGTGACGTAATTCAGGTGATACCCCCTAGGAAGGCACTCACTATAATGAGCCAGTTACACTGGACTACGTCTGGCCTCTGTTCAGCAGTGCCTCTTTTTTTTATAGAGGTGCAGGAAACTGTAGACGACAGCACTTTTCTGCACTCCTAATAAGACGGACACCGCTGAATCACAGGTCAGGCTGCATTCACAGTGCCTCCATCTGCCTCATTGTAGGGAATCTTCCTCCCAGGGGTTCTGTCTGAATCTCATATTTCAGAGATTTACATGGGAACCCCGATGTAAGCACTTGGCACGGGGTAATTGTGAGCTGAGCCTTACTGCGATCTTTGAGAGGCCGAATGAACAAATCAACAGCATGTGAAGAATTGGTTTTATTTCTCTTTTTAGGCTATGTGCGCATGTTGAGTATTTGCTTGCAGAAGTTTCTGCATCTTTTGGCATGAAAAACGCTGAAAAAAAAATGCCCGGTTTGCCGCGTTTTTGCATGCATTTTTGCATGCATTTTTGTATGGGTTTTTGCATGTGTTTTTTTTTTTTGGACAGCTATGAATGCTTTTTTGAGCTAAATAAAGATATTGACAAAAAGTTTTGTGATGTAATTTCTTGGTTCAACACCACCTTTTTCATGCTGATGCAGTAGTAGGGCTTGGTGTCAGCAGCTGTCATTGACACCTACTGTAGCTGTAGGCTCAGTAATGAAAAGGTGTCAGCCTGACACCCTCATTACTAATCCAGTAATTAAACACAAACACACATTGTCACCAGCCTATGTAGGAGTGTTAACAGAACAAACATACATAGGCTGTAACCAGACAGCAACTGTTAATTTTAAAGAAAAGAAAATTGCGTGGGCTCCTGTGTACTTTTAATAACCAGCAGAGGGAAAGCTGAGGGCTGATGTTAATATTCTGGGAAGGAGCCAAGGCTATAAAGGATCCCAGGCTATTAATATTGGCTCACAGCTGTTTGCTTAGCCTTTACTGGCTAGTTTACAGGGGGACCCCAGAAAAAAATTGACATAGGGTCCCCCTATAAAATCTAACCAGCAAAGGCTAGACAGACAGCTGCGGGCTGATATTAATATCCTAGGAAGGGGCCATGGGTATTGGCCCCTCCCAGACTAAAAACATCAGTTCTCAGCCACCCCAGAAAAGGCACATCTATAAGATGCGCCAATTCTGGCACTTATCCTCGCTCTTCCCACTTGCCCTGTAGCGTGGCAAGTGGGATTCTTATTTGTGGGGTTGATGTCACCTTTGTATTGTCAGGTAACATCAAGCCCACAGGTTAGTAATGGAGAGGCGTCTATAAGACACCTATCCCTTAATAACCCCTTTAATGCAGCAGTATTCATGCTGTACATGATGAGGCAGTAAGTAACCCAGCAAAGTTCAAAGCAAAACGTCTCTTTAATGCTCAACGCCCAAAAATACAGAGCACACAATATGCTCCGGATCACAGCATGGAAACATATCCTCCAGATTGCAGCCAATAAACACGCCAGTCCACTGCTGAGACCGGTTGACGTGGACGACTGCACCGCCGTGTACTCTGTGGGTGCCAGGCCTTTCAGCTCCCTTGGTTGTTTGGCTCTGCTTTCCTGTGTTGCCTCACACAGGTGGAGCTCTGCAGAGCCTTCTGCTCTGCACTCTTGCAAAAACCAAACTGACACTGACACACGCAACCCCCCGCTTCAGGTGTTTTTACAAGCAACCTGTGGCCTTCGGCCCCATGGAAAACCTGGCCAGGTAGGAAACAGACTGCCCCACTACATCCTGTAGTCTGTTTCAAAAACAAAAGTCTAGCAGGTTTTCTTAAATCTGCCCTGGACAAATAGCTTGCCCAAGACCTATACTCACTACATTGCAATTACAGCTATGCCTGTGACTGCAATGCACTTCCATGGCCTCAATACGCCTCCGTGTGCATCCTGGGGGGAACACACAACGACCCTCACCTATAACACCAGTCACTGCCTCACATACCCCCCTTCCTGTTCAAACCTGTGGGGTTGAACACTTGTCACCGCACATGGGCGCGTGATAGGGCATCCGCATGTCCCTGTGACACCCCTGCCCGACATTGTACTGAGAAACCAAAGTAGGAAGAGGAACCCCTTTCCTGACTAACAGTAGATTTGGGCCAGATTCCCAAGATTCCCAAAAATAACCCCCCCCCCCCTCCCCCTGGCAGACCAATCGTTTCTGGTATCAACTGTTTAACTGCAAATTTATCACGTTATGTCGATTTGCATGTGCAAAGATGCATGCATGGGACCACAATGGGTACTCTCTTCGCACCCGGGTATGCAAATCTCTATGTAGGCAAGTGGAAGCGTGACAACATATATAAAGATGACAGATTGCAAGAAGGACTCATACTATGGCATTGCTTTATTGAGGACATCCTATTTATTTGGTGTGGTTCATCCACGGCCCTACAATCATTCATCTCTAGCTTGAATACCAATGACTATGGTTTAGAATTTACACCCACCATTAGTGAGACCAGCATCAACTTTTTGAATTTAACGATTTGTATGGAAAACAATAAATTAATTACAAAATGTTTCCGCAAAAACGTAGACTCTAACAGCTTTATTCATATTACCAGCTGTCACCTACCTATCTGGTTGACAAACATCCCTAAGGGTCAATACATGCGCATTAGACATAACTGTACTAACTTTAGAGGTTATCATATCGAAAGTGACCGTCTAACGGCAGAATTTGTGGAAAAAGGGTATGACAAACGCATGAATCTGCGTCCACAATGGTAAAGACAGGAAATCAAGACGCATGCAGATAAGTGTGTCAGAAACACTGTGGACACAACCGCAAATGTGAAACCAGCCTAACCTTTTTACTTAGTCCAGCTATGTGACTTTGCACTTTCTGCAGTCTGATCGCAGTTATAAGGTATATTAATGCAAGAGCATTGCTATACCTTTAGGCTATGTGCACACGTTGCAGATTTGTCTGCGGATTTTTCTGCACTAAATCCGCAGGTCTTTGCAGAAAACGCAGGTACGTTTTTGATGCGGTTTTTGCACGGTTTTGACGCGGTTTTTAATGCAGTTTTGTATGCGTTTTTGAAAGCTAAATAAAGATGTATTATTGAACAAAAAAGATTTGTCATGTCTTGTCCAACCTCCTCTTTTACATTTGTCCAACCCACACTCCATTACACACATAGATAGATAGACAGACAGACAGATAGATACATAGACAGAAGGAATGAGATAGCTGTAAATAGATATATGGATATTTAAGCTACTTTCGCACATCAGGTTTTTGCCGTCGGGCACAATCCGGCGAGTTTTGAAAAGAACGGATCCGTTTGGTTTTTTTTTCGCCGGATACTTTTTTTGTCAGAGTTGTATTAGCGACCGGATTGCGCCAGATGGCCACATGTTTCATCCGTTTTTTGCCGGATCCATAAAAAAAACTGTTTCCTCCGGACGGAGATAACATACAGAGGAAAGTTTTTTTCTGTCTGGTGAAAAAATGCACAGCGACGAATCCAGCAAAAAATGTATGAAACAGATGTGAAATGATGAATCCGGCCTCCGAATCTGTTTTTTCATGAATTTTTTCCATTGAAATCATGCACATTTTCCGTTCTCGCTCTCTAAAAAATGGATCAGTTGCATCAGTTTTTCACTATTGGCAACAGATCCGTTTTTCCACAAATTCACCGGATTGTCTTTTCGCCGGACAGAAAAACCGTTCTTCTCAGTCGCCCATGACAGCACTACCAGAGAGAGGGGATCCGCCCTTCAGGGACAGGAAACCTACAGGATAAAAGGGCGGTACCTCTCCCCTGCATCAGTTTGGTTTCCTGTCCCTGACGGGGAACCTTCTAGGACGGTACCTGAAGACCGGAACCATGAAGATCCGACTAAAGAATCCGGAGCCGGCCAGTCCGAGTCCTGGCAGCGGGGAGGCCCCTGCCACGGCTGGTGCGGTGTCCGAGGCCGCCACGGCTACGACCGATGGGTCCGGAGCGTGAGAGGGGGGAAGCGCAGCCGCCACTCCGGATAGGAGTTCGGGGCTCCCGGCATTCGGCTGTGCAGGACGCCAGCTTTCCAACATGGCGCCGCACCGGAAGTGATGAAGACAACTTCTGGTTCGGGGGCAGCGCAGTAAGGTGTACCAAGATGGCGCTGCCCCGGAACCGGATCACTCCATTTCCGGGTCCCTGACTGCGAGCGCATGCGCAGTGAAAAAAAAAATAATTTTTTTTTTTCTCCTATGGACGCTTCCTCAATGATGCAGCCACAGAGGAGGGGCCAATAACAAGCGCTTAGTTTAAAAGAAGGTGGACATGGAGACTTCTTGCTGCATGCCGTCCCAGGGTAAAACCATGGAAGACAGCGATCAGCAGCTCCAGCTGCCACCGCCGCCACAGCAGCAGCGCCACCATCAACGACCGAAACCGGACGCACAGAAAAAGCGATCTTCTGCTGGCACCTGGAGTTCTCGGTCTGGTAGCCATTCCACGCAACATAGCAAGATCTCCAGCGTGGTGAATCAGCTACCTTCTGCGGATCTCACACTTCAAGATCCTACCCCTCCTTCAGAACCGGCAAGGAAAAGAACGGGGAAGATGAAAAATAGAGCCTGCCCCCTATGTGAAAAAGCTCTGCCACAGACGTGGGATAAGAACCTGTGTGACTCCTGTATAACACGAGTCCTCTGTGAGGAGACCCCAAACTTCGCCTCCGAATTACGATCTGTAATTAAATCAGAGGTTGAGACTATGTTTAGCTCCCTTTAAAAGCGGGAAAGGTGGTAGTAAGAAACAACCTACTCCCTTTGAAAATTCTGACCCCTCCAGCTCCGAGAGTAAGAACTCGGATACACAAGATTCCTCTTTTTCTTCTTCGGATAATGAGAGTGGAGGACGTCACTGTTTCCCCCTAGACGAGGTTGATAGCCTTGTTAAGGCGGTAAGATCAACAATGGGGGTGCTGGATCCTCGTCCTGACAAAACTGTGCAGAAGATTATGTTTGGGGGGCTATCCCAGAAAAAACGTAAAGTGTTCCCCCTTAATGAAAATATACAGTCGTTAATTAAAAAAGAGTGGGAGAAACCGGAGAGGAAAAACGCATCGGTTCCCTCTATTAAAAGAAAATACCCCTTTGAAGATGAGGCTTCTGTCTCATGGGATAAAGCCCCTAAACTAGACGTTGCGGTGGCTAAAGCCTCAAAGAAGTTCGCCTTACCATTTGAGGACATGGGAACCCTGAAAGATCCTCTCGACAAGAGAGCAGATACTTTCCTTAAAGGGGCCTGGGAGTCAGCAGGAGGATGCTTAAGACCTACTATAGCGGCAGCTTGCACGTCTCGGTCTTTAATGATCTGGGTTGATAACCTAGAGAAACAGCTCAGAGATGGGGTTCCCAGAAATAAAATCTTAGACTCTATCCCTATGATTAGAGGAGCCGCGGCATTCCTAGCAGATTCTTCGGCCGACTCAATTAGATTAACATCTAAATCTGCAGCCCTGTCAAATGCAGCGCGTAGAACTCTATGGCTAAAAAGCTGGCCGGGGGACTTACAAACCAAGCAAAAACTCTGTTCCATCCCGTGTGAGGGCAAATTTCTTTTCGGAGAGACTCTGGACGATATCCTGCAAAAAGCAGGGGATAAAAAGAAAGGGTTTCCCATCCTAGCCCCAACATATAATAAGCGGCCCTTTCGGAATAGGAAATTTTTTAAAAGGAGACCGCCAAGGGATCAAACCCGATGGGATGACGGGAGGAGGAAAGATAGAGGGTTCCTCTTTGGTAACTCCCCTCGGGATAGAAAACCCCCCCTCAAGTGACATCCTTCCCAGGGTGGGAGGGAGACTATCTCAATTCCTCCCGGCCTGGGAGAAAATATCGACCAGCCCTTGGGTATTAAAATTGATACGGGACGGGCTTCACATAGACTTTCTATCCTTACCCCCACGAAACTATGTCGTAACACCGCTGAGATCGTCTCCCCGACAACAAGAAGCCCTGGAACTAGAAATCGTGAAACTAATAGACAAAAATGTCATCCAAGAGGTCCCCCCTCTGGAGAGAGGGAAGGGATTTTACTCTCCATTGTTCCTGGTTCCCAAACCAGACGGAACCTTCCGGACCATAATAAACTTACGGAAGTTGAATACTTATGTAAAAAACCAAAGATTCAAAATGGAGTCGGCCGAACTCTGCCGTCAGCAATGCGACAGGGTCATAGACACCTTAAAAAACTTGGGCTGGCTAGTGAACCTCCAAAAGTCAAAGCTGGAGCCAACCAGGGTTCAAGAATTTTTGGGTCTCACCTTGGACTCAAATTCTCAAATGTGTTACCTTCCACAAGTGAAAAAACAAAAGATAATCCACTTAGTATCGGAAGCACGTGCAAACCCTACCATGACCTTAAGGAAGGCAATGTCATTACTGGGTCCCTCTCTGCTTGTCTCCCAGCAGTTCAGTGGGCACAGCTCCACACAAAACCACTCCAGTGGGACATTTTAAGGAACCAAAAACTACTGGGGGGGCGGTTAGAGAGTCGCATGTCTCTAGGTTTGCCCACTATTCGTTCCCTAGTTTGGTGGTTAAATCCCAGCAACTTATCAAAAGGGGTTCCCTGGATGATGGAGGCGTCTCAAATAGTCACCACAGACGCAAGTCCCACAGGGTGGGGAGCTCACCTAGACAACAAAGTCGCTCAGGGGTTATGGACAGTTCAGGAGCTCAAGTCTTCCTCAAATCACAAAGAACTGACAGCGGTAAACCATGCATTACTGTTCTTTCTACACGAGCTACAAGGACATCATGTCCGGGTATTCTCGGACAACCGAGTAGTGGTGGCTTACTTAAACCACCAGGGGGGAACCAGATCCCAAACCTTAATGAAAACCACCTCCGAAATTTTCAGCTTGGTTCAAAACAACTTCCTTTCTCTATCAGCCCTACACATAAAAGGGGTAGAAAACCAGAAAGCGGACTTCCTGAGTCGAACCCAATTAAAGCAGGGAGAGTGGTCTCTAAATCAGGATATATTCAACAAAATCGCAGATCTATGGGGAATCCCTGTGATAGACCTCTTCGCCAATGTCCACAACAGGAAAGTAAAAACCTTCTGTTCCCTAGATCCCAGGGGGAGCCCTCAGGCTGTGGATGCATTCACAATTCCCTGGACACAAACACTTGCATATGCATTTCCCCCCACTATTCTTATTCCAGCAGTCCTACGGAAAATCAGGCACGACAGATCCAGACTCATCTTAATAGCCCCCTTCTGGCCCAAGAGACCCTGGTTCTCATGGCTGAGGATGCTATCGATCACCGATCCCTGGGTCCTTCCGGATCTTCCGGACCTTTTATCTCAGGGGCCGGTGTTCCACCCTCAGTCGGAGAATCTCCATCTAACAGCATGGAATTTGAGAGGTCACTATTGAGGGAAAGAGGTTTTTCTGACAAACTAGTGTCTACTCTAATGAAAAGTAGGAAACCTGTGACCACAAAAATTTACGGTAAAACCTGGAAAAAGTTTCTATCTTCCTCCGGGGTAAGGTTAAAGGACGGGCTTCCAGTGGTTGAAATACTAGAGTTTCTACAAAAAGGGTTAGACCTAGGCCTTTCAGTAAGTACATTAAAAGTACAAATAGCTGCTCTAGGAGCCCTATACTGCAAAAACGTAGCAGCCAACCCTTGGGTAGTACGGTTTATCAAAGCAGCCGCAAGGTCTAAACCTATAACTATACGTAGATTACCATCCTGGGATTTAAACTTAGTATTGTCAGCTCTAACAGAACCACCGTTCGAGCCCATAGAGTCATTACCCCTTAAGATTCTTTCTCTTAAAACAGCCCTCCTAATAGCCCTGACATCGGCCCGTAGGATAAGTGACCTCCAAGCCCTATCTGCAAACCCTCCATTTACACAGATCCTAAGTGATAAGGTCATACTAAGGGTACCGTCACACATTGAAATTTCCATCGCTACGACGTTACGATTAGTGACGTTCTAGCGATATCGTTACGATATCGCAGTGTCTGACACGCTACTGCGATCAGACACCCTGCTGAGAATCGTACGTCGTAGCAGATCGTTTGGAACTTTCTTTCGTCGCTTGATCACCCGCTGACATCGCTGGATCGTTGTGTGTGACAGCGATCCAGCGATGTCTTCGCTTGTAACCAGGGTAAACATCGGGTAACTAAGCGCAGGGCCGCGCTTAGTAACCCGATGTTTACCCTGGTTACCAGCGTAACCGTAAAAAAACAAACCGTACATACTCACCCGTCGGTGTCCTTCAGGTCCCTTGCCGTCTGCTTCCTGCTCTGAGTGCCGGCCGGAAAGTGAGAGCAGATCACAGCGGTGCTGCGCTCTGCTCTCACTGTACGGCTGCACTCAGAGCAGGAAGCAGACGGCAAGGGACCTGAAGGACACCGACGGGTGAGTATGTACGGTTTGTTTTTTTACGGTTACGCTGGTAACCAGGGTAAACATCGGGTTACTAAGCGCGGCCCTGCGCTTAGTTACCCGATGTTTACCCTGGTTACCCGGGGACTTCGGCATCGCTCCAGCGCCGTGATTGCAACGTGTGAACGCAGTCTACGACGCTGGAGCGATGACCATACGACGCTGCGACGTCACGAATCGTGCCGTCGCAGCGATGAAAATTGCAATGTGTGACGGTACCCTAAAGACAGACCCTGCTTATTTACCAAAAGTTGCATCCACATTCCATAGATCCCAGGAAATAATCCTTCCTTCTTTCTGTTCAGACCCTAAAAATAAGAAGGAAGAAAAATTCCACACACTAGATGTGAGAAGGTGTCTAGTCCAATACCTTAAAATCACCCAGCAGTATAGGAAGGAAGGGTCTCTTTTTATCTGCTTCCAGGGGCCCAGGAAAGGACTCAAAGCTTCTAAGGGCACTATTGCTCGATGGGTGACAGACGCGATAGCCTTGGCGTACTCATCCACCGGGAACGCCGTTCCACAGGGACTGAAGGCCCACTCTACGAGAGCTATGGCGACCTCCTGGGCCGAAAGGTCAGAGGTACCATTAGATCAAATTTGTAAGGCGGCCACCTGGTCATCACCTTCAACCTTTTTCAGACACTACCGCTTAGACCTAGCCTCTTCATCTGACCTGACCTTCGGAAGAAGGGTTCTGCAGGCTGTGGTCCCTCCCTAAGCAATAATCTCTGAAATTCTCTCTGGTAGTGCTGTCATGGGCGACTGAGAAAGTCATAGTTACTCACCGATAACTGTGTTTCTCAGAGCCCATGACAGCACCTGCTTATTCCCCCCCCTCATCACGTGTGCGGTGAGCACATTATTTTGTGTGAAGTAGTTTCCCATATAGACACGGTGTTTACTCGTTAAGCAATATGATAAAATTGTATACTTTTTGTTGTTGTTGTCACTAACCTGGAGGACCTCCGATGCTCTGTAAACAAAACTGATGCAGGGGAGAGGTACCGCCCTTTTATCCTGTAGGTTTCCTGTCCCTGAAGGGCGGATCCCCTCTCTCTGGTAGTGCTGTCATGGGCTCTGAGAAACACCGTTATCGGTGAGTAACTATGACTTTCTGTACGTTTTCTCCATCCGCAGGAAACAGCTTTTCTGACGGATCCGGCAAAAACGGATGAAGCATGTGGCCATCAGGCGCAATCTGGCGCTGATACAACTCTATGAGAAAAAACGGATCCGGCGGAAAAAAACATCCGTTTTTTTCAAAACTCGCCAGATTGTGCCTGACGGCAAAAACCTGATGTGTGAAAACAGCCAGATATATGGATAGATACATCTATGTATCTATAGATATATCTATCTATAAATATATCTATAGATAGATATATCCATAGATATATAATAGCAAGGCCGATGTTTCTTAATGAGCGTTTAATTAAAAAAAAGGAAAAAAATGGCGTGGGCTCCCGCGCAATTTTCTGCGCCAGAGGGGGAAAGCCAACGGCCATGGGCCAATATTTGTAGCCTGGGAAGGGGTTAATACCCATGGCCCCTCCCAGGCTATGAATATCAGCCCGCAGCTGTCTGCGTAGCCTTTACTGGCTATTAAAATAAGGGGACCCTCCAAAAAAAAAAAAAAAATGACGTGGGGTCCCCCTTTATTTTATAGCCAGAAAGGCTACGCAGGCAGCTGCGGGCTGATATTCATAGCCTAGAGAAGGGCCATGGATATTGCCCCCCGGCTACAAATAGCAGCCCGCAGCCGCCCCAGAAATGGCGCAATAAGATGTGCCAATTCCAGCACTTAGCCCCTCTCTTCCCACTCCCGAGTAGCGGTGGGATATGGGGTAATAAGGGGTTAGTCACCTTGCTATTGTAAGGTGACATTAAGCCGGGTTAATAATGGAGAGGCTTCAATAAGACGCCTATCCATTATTAATCCTAGAGTAGTGAGAGAGTTAATTTTTTTTTTTTTACACAGCCAGAAAAAAGTATTTTATTATTCTTAATTTAACCATACTTACCATACTTGAGCGCCTGCAAAAATCGTAAAATAATAAACCGTATACTCCCTGTCCAACGCAGTCCAATTAATAACGAGGGTCCCACGACGATCTCCCCTATAGAACAGTGACATCGGGTGATGCCACTGCTCTATAGGACCTCCAGTGACACACTGACAGGAGACAATGGCTCCTGCAGTGCATCACTGAAGAGGTTACCTCAGTTCAGGGTCTCACTTTATGGCATTGCTGCATGGAAACTTTCTCACACAGCAGTGTCACAAGTGAGACTAGGGACTATTTTTTACAGTGGCGGAGGAATACAGTGCAGAAGGATATCTTCCGTCATTGTATTCCTGGAGCCCCTAGAGAGCGGTCGCATCAGCTGATGCTGCTGCTCTCCACGGGAAATCGTCATGGGACACTCATTTTAATTGGATTTCTGCGGATCAGGGAGTATAGTGTTTGTTTATTATTTTAATATTTTTTACAGGTGACACTGGCTTCGGGAATCAAGGTGACAAGTGGTGGTGAGTATGTAATCTGTTATATGTATTGTATGTAATGTATGAATGTATTGTATGTAGTATGTATGTTGTATGTATGTAGTATGTTGTATGTATGTAGTATGTTGTATGTATGTAGTATGTTGTATGTATGTAGTATGTTGTATGTATGTAGTATGATGTATGTAGTATGTACAGTATGTATGTACGTAGTATGTAGTATGTATATATGTAGTATGTTGTATGTATGTTGTATGTATGTATGTAGTATGTATGTTGTATATATGTAGTATGTTGTATGTATGTAGCATGTATGTTGTATGTATGTTGTGTGTAAGTGGTATGTATGTAGTATGTAGGTTGTATGTATGTAGTATGTATGTATGTTGTATGTACTGTATGTAGTATGTATGTATGTAGCATGTATGCAGTATGTTGTATGTATGTAGTATGTATGTATGCATGTTGTATGTATGAAGTATGTATGTAGTATGTATGTAGCATGTATGTTTGTGTTTTTTTTACATTCAACACATTATCCAGATGATGGGACTACTACTGTCCTATCATTTGCTAATGTGTCAATCAGTGTCATTGTAGCAGGCATAGCCCGATGGGACTTGTCCCATCGGACGATGCCTGCACACACACACAAAGACCCCTGAGAAGCCCGCACAGATTCCCCCCCCGGCAGGCCCGCACAGATTCCCCCCCGGCAGGCCCGCACAGATTCCCCCCCCGGCAGGCCCGCACAGACCCCCCCCCCCGGCAGGCCCACACAGACCCCCCCCCGGCAGGCCCGCACAGACCCCGCCTGCACACACACACACACACACACTGTCTCCGCCCACGCACCGCCCACACTCTTCCCGATCTGCAGAGTTTCACTATAGTTAAACCGCAGATCTTTTTTATATCTGCGGTTTTGCTGCGGAAGTGCCCGACTCACTACAGGTCAATGGATGCAGAAACGCTGCAGATCCGCACAAGGAATTGACATGCTGCGGAAAAAACAACGCTGCGTTTCCGCGCATTTTTTTCCGCAGCATGTGCACAGCGGATTTGGTTTTCCATAGGTTTGCATGGTACTTTACACCGCATGGAAAATTGCTGCAGATCCACAGCGTCAAAAACGCCGCAGATCCGCTGTAAAAACCGCAATGTGTGCACATGGCCTTATAGTCTGTCAGCCCCGCAGATAAGTTAGGTTATGCTCTGCGCATGATCTAACTAACTTGCTAGTGCCTGGTGAACTGTATGTCCTCATGACCACATTGGGTCACCATGGCAACGATCGGGACCCTGCAATGACGTCTTCCCTCTCTAAATGCTGCATCGATCGCAGCATTTAGGGAGTTAAAGTGCTGGGAGCTGTGCGGGACTGCTCCTGACGCTGAGAGCCGGGTGTCGGCTGTCAGAAGTAGCTGACATGTGGCGGTGATTGCCCGCTCACAGCCCCCTGTGCGCAGGCGATCGCCATGATGTACATATACTGCATTGGTGGGGAAGACCTTCCCAATCATGAGGTATATGTACTGCAAATGCGGGGAAGGGGGTTAAATATTTTTAAATTTTATTTTTTTTACTTAGTCCCACTATGGGACTTTCACTTTCTGCAGTCTGATCGCAGTTCTAATGCATTCCAGTGCACCAGCATGCAATGCATTATAACTGTCAGCCCTTCACTGCGCACGATCTAACTAACTTGCTAGTGCCTGGTGACCCTGATGTTGTCATGACGACATTGGGTCATCATGGCAACAATCAGGACCCTGCAATGACGTCACATGGGTGCCGATCGGAGAGCGCAAAGTGGGCTCCCTCCCTCTGTATGTCAGCTAAATGCTACAATCACAGTATTTAGGTGGTTAAAGTGCTGGGAGCAGTGTCAGAATTAGCTGCCACCCGGCGGCGATCATGCGCACAGTTCTGTGTATGCAAAATTGCCACGACTTATCCATACATCCAAGGTTGGTAAGTACCTAGCAACCTGGACGTATAGATACGTCCAAGGTTTGGAAAGGGTTAATTATAATTTTGTAGTCTAAACTTTTTATTCCAAAGACTTTCATTTGGGTGTACTAATTTTCCAAAATGGTCTTAAATGAAAATTACTTTTGAGTAGGCAGAATAACAAATCTTGTTTGCAATCAGTGTTCCACGTTTATAGGAGCTCTTTGTACTTTGTGGTATCCCATAGAAAATGTTTATTCTGAAAGATAACTAAAGTTTTTCTGAAAAATTTGCTGGGGTGTACTCATTCATTCTGAGCACTGTATGTTGCATCTTGTGTTTTTGATTGTTCTTTGAATGTTGTTTTGAATGTGTGTGTCCTTTTTTGATGCAGGTTTTGGTCTCTCTTGGAAAATCACCTGTACAGTCACAGCCTAAGCACCCTGCCTATATGCTCCTCTTTCTGTCTTGGCCGTGGAAAAAAGAGGTTTTCCTATGGGCAGGTGAGACATGTGTTCTGTAATTGGATTTTGCAGAATTTTTCTACTGAAAATCTATTTATACTTGTGAATCTTATAGCTAACAAGTGGTTAAAGGGAAGGTGCCATCAAAAAATTTTTTTTCCAACAATTGAAAAAAGTGTAAAGTATTAGAGTATTTGCACACATTGCAGATTTGCTTGCAGAATTTTCTGTACAGAATATGCACCTCTTGCCAGAAAACGCGTGTAAAAATCCACGTGGATTTGATGGATTTTTTATGCAGATTTGGCTGCGTTTTTGTAAGCTAAATAAAGATCTATTATTTAACAAAAAAGAATTGTGATGTCATTTTTGTCCATCCTCTTATTTTACATACTCCATTGAAGAATAAGGTTTACGCACACACACAGATAGATAGATAATAGATAGATAATACCAAGGCCAATGTTTAGTAATGAACATATTAAAATGCTACATAAATAGTTAAATAAAGACACACACACACACACACACACACACACCATCTACACTCAATATCTTTAATTAAAAAAGAAAAGGGAAAAAAATGGTGTGGGCTTATGCGAAATTTTCTGCGCCAGAGGAAAAGCGGACGGCTTGGGAAGGGGTTAATACCCATGGAGCTTCCCAGGCTATGAATCTCAGCCCGAAGCTGTATATTTAGCCTTAACTGGCTATTAACCCCTTTCTGACATTATACGTACTATCCCGTCGAGGTGGGGTGGGCCCGTATGACCACCGACGGGATAGTACGTCATACGCGATCGGCCGCGCTCACGGGGGGAGCGCCGCCGATCGCGGCCGGGTGTCAGCTGCATATCGCAGCTGACATCCGGCACTATGTGCCAGGAGCGGTCACGGACCGCCCCCGGCACATTAACCCCCGGCACACCGCGATCAAACATGATCGCGAGGTGCCGGCGGTATAGGGAAGCATCGCGCAGGGAGGGGGCTCCCTGCGGGCTTCCCTGAGACCCCCGGAGCAACGCGATGTGATCGCGTTGCACCGAGGGTCTCCTACCTCCCTCCTCGCCCAGGTCCCGGATCCAAGATGGCCGCGGCATCCGGGTCCTGCAGGGAGGGAGGTGGCTTACCGAGTGTCTGCTCAGAGCAGACGCTGGTAAGCTTGCAGCCCTGCACAGCAGATCGCAGATCTGACAGAGTGCTGTGCACACTGTCAGATCATCGATCTGTGATGACCCCCCCGGGACAAAGTAAAAAAGTAAAAAAAAAAAAATCTCCACGTGTGTAAAAAAAAAAATCCTAAATAAAGAAAAAAAATATATATTTATTATTCCCATAAATACATTTCTTTAGCTAAATAAAAAAAAAAAAAACAATAAAAGTACACATATTTAGTATCACCGCGTCCGTAACGACCCAACCTATAAAACTGCCCCACTAGTTAACCCCTTCAGTAAACACCGTAAGAAAAAAAAAAAAAGAGGCAAAAAACAACGCTTTATTATCATACCACCGAACAAAAAGTGGAATAACACGCGATCAAAAAGACTGATATAAATAACCATGGTACCGCTGAAAACGTCATCTTGTCCCGCAAAAAACGAGCCGTCAAACAGCATCATCTGCAAAAAAATAAAAAAGTTATAGTCCTGAGAATAAAGCGATACCAAAATAATTATTTTTTCTATAAAATAGTTTTTATCGTATAAAAGCGCCAAAACATAAAAAAATGATATAAATGAGATATCGCTGTAATCGTACTGACCTGAAGAATAAAACTGCTTTATCAATTTTACCAAACGCGGAACGGTATAAACGCCTCCACCAAAAGAAATTCATGAATAGCTGGTTTTTGATCACTCTGCCTCACAAAAATCGGAATAAAAAGCGATCAAAAAATGTCACGTGTCTGAAAATGTTACCAATAAAAACGTCAACTCGTCCCGCAAAAAACAAGATCTCACATGACTCTGTGGACTCAAATATGGAAAAATTATAACTCTCAAAATGTGGTAACGCAAAAAATATTTTTTGCAATAAAAAGCGTCTTTCAGTGTGTGACGGCTGCCAATCATAAAATCCGCTAAAAAACCCGCTATAAAAGTAAATCAAACCCCCCTTCATCACCCCCTTAGTTAGGGAAAAATAAAAAAATAAAAAAAATGTATTTATTTCCATTTTCCCATTAGGGTTAGGGCTAGGGTTAGGGTTAGGGCTAGGGTTAGGGTTGGGGCTAGGGTTAGGGCTAGGGTTGGGGCTAGGGTTAGGGCTAGTGTTAGGGCTAGTGATAGGGATAGGGTTATTGCTAGGGTTAGGGCTAGGGTTGGGGCTACAGTTAGGGTTGGGGCTAAAGATAGGGTTAGGGTTTGGATTACATTTACGGTTGGGAATAGGGTTGGGTGTGTCTGGGTTAGAGGTGTGGTTAGGGTTACTGTTGGGATTAGGGTAAGGGGTGTGTTTGGATTAGGGTATCAGTTATAATTGGGGGGTTTCCACTGTTTAGGCACATCAGGGGCTCTCCAAACGGGACATGGCATCCGATCTCAATTCCAGCCAATTCTGCGTTGAAAAAGGAAAACAGTGCTCCTTCCCTTCCGAGCTCTCCCGTGTGCCCAAACAGGGGTTTACCCCAACATATGGGGTATCGGCGTACTCAGGACAAAGTGGACATCATCTTTTGGGGTCCAATTTCTCCTGCTACCCTTGGGAAAATACAAAACTGGTGGCCAAAAAATAAGTTTTGTGGGAAAAAATTTTTTTTTTATTTTCACGGCTCTGCGTTATAAACTGTAGTGAAACACTTGGGGGTTCAAAGTTCTCACAACACATCTAGATAAGTTCCTTGAGGGGTCTAGTTTCCAATATGGGGTCACTTGTGGGGGGTTTGTACTGTTTGGGTACATCAGGGGCTCTGCAAATGCAACGTGACGCCTGCAGACCAATCCATTTAAGTCTGCATTCCAAATGGCGCTCCTTCCCTTCCGAGCTCTGTCATGCGCCCAAACAGTGGTTCCCCCCCACATATGGGGTGTCAGCGTACTCAGGACAAATTGGACAACAACTTTTGGGGTCCAATTTATCCTGATACCCTTGTGAAAATACAGAACTGGGGGCTAAAAAATCATTTTTGTGAAAAAAAAGAATTTTTATTTTCACGGCTCTGCGTTATAAACTGTAGTGAAACACAAGGGGGTTCAAAGCTCTCAAATCACATCTAGATAAGTTCCTTAGGGGGTCTACTTTCCAAAATGGTGTCACTTGTGGGGGGTTTCAATGTTTAGGCACATCAGGGGCTCTCCAAACGCAACATGGCATCCCATCTCAATTCCAGTCAATTTTGCATTGAAAAGTCAAATGGCGCTCCTTCCCTTCTGAGCTCTGCCCTGCGCCTAAACAATGGTTTACACCCACATATGGGGTATCAGCATACTCAGGACAAACTGCACAACAATTTTTGGAGTCCAATTTCTTCTCTTACCCTTGGGAAAATAAAAACATGGGGGCGAAAAGATCATTTTTGTGAAAAAATATGATTTTTTATTTTTACGGCTCTGCATTATAAACTTCTGTGAAGCACTTGTTGGGTCAAAGTGCTCACCACACATCTACAGGTCCTTCTCAAAAAATTAGCATATAGTGTTAAACTTCATTATTTACCATAATGTAATGATTACAATTAAACTTTCATATATTATAGATTCATTATCCACCAACTGAAATTTGTCAGGTCTTTTATTGTTTTAATACTGATGATTTTGGCATACAACTCCTGATAACCCAAAAAACCTGTCTCAATAAATTAGCATATTTCACCCGTCCAATCAAATAAAAGTGTTTTTTAATAACAAACAAAAAAAACATCAAATAATAATGTTCAGTTATGCACTCAATACTTGGTCGGGAATCCTTTGGCAGAAATGACTGCTTCAATGCGGCGTGGCATGGAGGCAATCAGCCTGTGACACTGCTGAGATGTTATGGAGGCCCAGGATGCTTCAATAGCGGCCTTAAGCTCATCCAGAGTGTTGGGTCTTGCGTCTCTCAACTTTCTCTTCACAATATCCCACAGATTCTCTATGGGGTTCAGGTCAGGAGAGTTGGCAGGCCAATTGAGCACAGTAATACCATGGTCAGTAAACCATTTACCAGTGGTTTTGGCACTGTGAGCAGGTGCCAGGAAGCATGAAGTGCTCCAAAATCTCCTGATAGCTAGCTGCATTGACCCTGCCCTTGATGAAACACAGTGGACCAACACCAGCAGCTGACATGGCACCCCACACCATCACTGACTGGGTACTTGACACTGGACTTCAGGCATTTTGGCATTTCCTTCTCCCCAGTCTTCCTCCAGACTCTGGCACCTTGATTTCCGAATGACATGCAAAATTTGCTTTCATCAGAAAAAAGTACTTGGGACCACTTAGCAACAGTCCAGTGCTGCTTCTCTGTAGCCCAGGTCAGGCGCTTCTGCCGCTGTTTATGGTTCAAAAGTGGCTTTACCTGGGGAATGCGGCACCTGTAGCCCATTTCCTGCACACGCCTGTGCACGGTGGCTCTGGATGTTTCCACACCAGACTCAGTCCACTGCTTCCTCAGGTTCCCCAAGGTCTGGAATCGGTCCTTCTCCACAATCTTCCTCAGGGTCCGGTCACCTCTTCTCGTTGTACAGCGTTTTCTGCCACATTGTTTCCTTCCAACAGACTTACCATTGAGGTGCCTTGATACAGCACTCTGGGAACAGCCTATTTGTTGAGAAATTTCTTTCTGGGTCTTACCCTCTTGCTTGAGGGTGTCAATGATGGCCTTCTTGACATCTGTCAGGTCGCTAGTCTTACCCATGATGGGGGTTTTGAGTAATGAACCAGGCAGGGAGTTTTTAAAAGCCTCAGGTATCTTTTGCATGTGTTTAGAGTTAATTAGTTGATTCAGAAGATTAGGGTAATAGGTCGTTTAGAGAACCTTTTCTTGATATGCTAATTTATTGAGACAGGTTTTTTGGGTTATCAGGAGTTGTAGGCCAAAATCATCAGTATTAAAACAATAAAAGACCTGACAAATTTCAGTTGGTGGATAATGAATCTATAATATATGAAAGTTTAATTGTAATCATTACATTATGGTAAATAATGAAATTTAACACTATATGCTAATTTTTTGAGAAGGACCTGTAGATAAGTTTCTTAGGGGGTCTACTTTCCAAAATCGTGTCACTTGTGGGGGGTTTCAATGTTTAGGCACATCAGGGGCTCTCCAAATGCAACATGGCATCCCATCTCAATTCCAGTCAATTTTGCATTGAAAAGTAAAATGGCGCTCCTTTCCTTCCGAGCTCTGCCATGCGCCCAAACAGTGGTTTACCCCCACATATGGGGTATCAGCGTACTCAGGACAAATTGTACAACAACTTTTGCGGTCCATTTTCTTCTGTTACCCTTGGTAAAATAAAACAAATTGGAGCTGAAATAAATTTTGTGTGAAAAAAAGTTAAATGTTCATTTTTATTTAAACATTCCCAAAATTCCTGTGAAACACCTGAAGGGTTAATAAACTTCTTGAACGTGGTTTTGAGTACCTTGAGGGGTGCAGTTTTTAGAATGGTGTCACACGGGTATTTTCTATCATATAGACCCCTCAAAATGACTTCAAATGAGATGTGGTCCCTAAAAAAAAAATGGTGTTGTAAAAATGAGAAATTGCTGGTCAACTTTTAACCCTTATAACTCCGGCACAAAAAGAAATTTTGGTTCCAAAATTGTGCTGATGTAAAGTAGACATGTGGGAAATGTTACTTATTAAGTATTTTGCATAACATATGTCTGTGATTTAAGGGCATAAAAATTCAAAGTTGGAAAATTGCGAAATTTTCAAAATTTTCGCCAAATATTCGTTTTTTTCACAAATAAACGCAAGTTATATCGAAGAAATTTTACCACTATCATGAAGTACAATATGTCATGAGAAAACAATGTCAGAATCGCCAAGATCCGTTGAAGCGTTCCAGAGTTATAACCTCATAAAGGGACAGTGGTCAGAATTGTAAAAATTGGCCCGGTCATTAACGTGCAAACCACCCTTGGGGGTGAAGGGGTTAAAATAGGGGACTCCCCCAAAAAATGACGTGGGGTCCCCCTACAATTAATAGCCGGAAAGGCTATGCAGACAGCTTCGGGCTGATATTCATAACCTATGAAGTGGCCTTGGATATTGGCCCCCCTGGCTACAAATACCAGCCCCTTAGCCGCCTCAGAAATGGCGCATCTGTAAGATGTGCCAATTCCGGCACTTAGCCTCTCTCTTTCCACTGCCCTTTAGTGGTGGCATATGGGGTAATAAGGGGTTAATGTCACCTTTGAGTGTAAGGTGACATTAAGCCCGGTTAGTAATGGAGAGGCGTGAATAAGATACCTATCCATTACTAATCCTATAGTTGTCAAAGCATTAAGTAAAGACACAGCCAGAAAAAGTATTTTTAATATTCTTAATTTCACCATACTTACAACCACGCCTAATTCTCTGAAGCCATCAATCACCTGCAAAAAGTAAAAAATAATAAACCAACAGTATACTCCCCTGTTCCGACGCAGTCCAATTAATATCGAGTGTCCCACAACGATCTCCCCTACAGAACAGTGACATCGGGTGACGTCACTGCTCTACAGGTCCTCCCACGATGCACTGACAGGAGATAATGGCTCCTGCAGTGCATCAGTGAAGAGGTTACCGGAGTTCAGGCTCACTTTACGGCGATGCTGCGTGGGAATTGCTGCTTGGGAATTTTTTTCACACTGCGCTGCTGGTGACAGAATGAACTCGGGTGACCTCTCTCCCAGCAGCGGCGGAGGGATACATCGCCTGTCAGTTCATCTTGGAGGCCCTGTAGAGCACTGATATTGCCCGATGTCACTGTTTTACAAGGGAGATAGTCGTGGGACACTCGTTATTAACTGGACCACGGCAGAAAGGTAAGTATAGGTTGGTTTATTGTGTTATTTTTAATAGATCGAAGGCTTCGGGGACTAGTAGATTGGTGAGTACAGTTGTGGCCAAAAGTATTGACACCCCTGCAATTCTGTCAGATAATACTCAGTTTCTTCCTGAAAATGATTGCAATCACAAATTCTTTGGTATTATTATCTTCATTTAATTTGTCTTAAATGAAAAAACACAAAAGAGAATGAAGCAAAAAGCAAAACATTGATCATTTCACACAAAACTCCAAAAATGGGCCAGACAAAAGTATTGGCACCCTCAGCCTAATACTTGGTTGCACAACCTTTAGCCAAAATAACTGCGACCAACTGCTTCCGGTAACCATCAATGAGTTTCTTACGATGCTCTGCTGGAATATTAGACCATTCTTCTTTGGCAAACTGCTCCAGGTCCCTGATATTTGAAGGGTGCCTTCTCCAAACTTCCATTTTTAGATCTCTCCACAGCTGTTCTATGGGATTCAGGTCTGGACTCATTGCTGGCCACCTTAGAAGTCTCCAGTGCTTTCTCTCAAACCATTTTCTAGTGCTTTTTGAAGTGTGTTTTGGGTCATTGTCCTCCTGGAAGACCCATGACCTCTGAGGGAGACCCAGCTTTCTCACACTGGGCCCTACATTATGCAGCAAAATTTGTTGGTAGTCTTCAGACTTCATAATGCCATGCACACGGTCAAGCAGTCCAGTGCCAGAGGCAGCAAAGCAACCCCAAAACATCAGGGAACCTCCGCCATGTTTGACTGTAGGGACTGGGTTCTTTTCTTTGAATGCCTCTTTTTTTTCTCCTGTAAACTCTATGTTGATGCCTTTGCCCAAAAAGCTCTACTTTTGTCTCATCTGACCAGAGAACATTCTTCCAAAACGTTTTAGGCTTTTTCAGGTAAGTTTTGGCAAACTCCAGCCTGGCTTTTTTATGTCTCGGCGTAAGAAGTGGGGTCTTCCTGGGTCTCATAACATACAGTCCCTTTTCATTCAGACGCCGACGATTAGTACGGGTTGATGGAGCGCCCCCAGACGCAGGGCCGCAGGGTACTCAGTACCGGGCCTCTCTCTCAGTCCTAGGGTTGTCACGGTGGCTAGACCCGATCCGTGACCCTGCTAAGGGGCGTCCAATGAAAGGTGTGATGATGGTGCGTGGCGCAAGGTACGATGATTAACGAGGACACAGGGTTGCAGTCTCTTTACCTCTTAACTGAAGGCTTCAGGATCCGCAATCTAGAGCACTGTTAACAGGGCTGGCTGAGACCGGCCGGTCCGAAGGCACATCCAGAGTTCCCTTTGCAGGTGGAAATCAGTGCCTACCTTCTAGCGCCTGTGTGTTGTAGTACCTCCCTGCTGAGCACCACGGGATAGTCCTCACAACTGTCATGTATGTTTCTGATGTTCTTCTCCGTCCCCCAGATGATATGGCTAGGATGTACCCATATGACGGGTAGGCCTGGAGTTATTCTGGAACAAAGAAGCGTGTGCACAGCAACTGTAAGGTGCATGGGTAGGTTCCCAAACCGTAGTGATAAATTAAACAAAACCCAGCACTCAACTTTGTGGTGAGCAACTATAGAATTTATTGATCCCAATGCGTGATAAGACGTTTCGGTCCCTACACGGGGCCTTCATCAGGATACCGCGGCACCACAGGACACAGGCCTTGTCCCTACCTTAAGTGGAAACCCTCGCTTCTTATCCATGCTAATAGGCTTCCATAGCCGTCCTCCTCACCACACATCCCTCTGTACGTTACTGATGAAGGCCCCGTGTAGGGACCGAAACGTCTTATCACGCATTGGGATCAATAAATTCTATAGTTGCTCACCACAAAGTTGAGTGCTGGGTTTTGTTTAATTGGAGTTATTCTGGGACCCTAGAGACGCCCCTCTCCCACAATTGCCTCCTATGTCGTCTTAGGTGAATTAGGTGAGACAGCCAACCTATAATCAACTGTCCTGCCGCTGTTTGAAGTAATGCTTGGAGCCCAATACTTCCTCGGCGTTCCGGCCACCGGCTACGCGCCTCAGTAGGATGTTGCCACGATCTTAAGGCACGACTCCTACTGGTTCTATTCTCCTTTGTGCTGTGATCTCGTTTCTCACTTCTCCACAATAAACCTCGCTTCGTGTCCTTTCTTAGGATGCCACCGCAACGGCCACTGTCAGGATCCCACCCCTGACAGAGACCCCCCTGAATCTTCCCCCGCAACATCCTCTGCCACAGGATGTTGCCTGGATCAAACCCAGTCAGCTTCTCTCTAACCTCCTATCCAACCCCCAGTTTTACCAAATTGTGAGGAGTGGCCTAATACATAGAACCCTTTGCTCCCCCTGGTGGCCAGAGTGTGAAGTGTAATGTGTGACTGTGATACCTGGTCAGGTGAACTCCTTTAGTGCCTTCAGACATACCATCACTCCCCTTAGTGGCGGAGCATCAGTACTGCAAAGACCAGGACTCTGGGGCGCTGCACTGACACTGTTGTTCCCTCGGACTGCAGGGCAGCTTGAACTTGTTTGGATGTTAGTCGAGGTTCTTTATCCAACATCCGCACAATCTTGTGTTGAAATCTCTTGTCAATTTTTCTTTTCTGTCTACATCTAGGGAGGTTAGCCACAGTGCCATGGGCTTTAAACTTCTTGATGACACTGCGCACGGTAGACACAGGAACATTCAGGTCTTTGGAGATGGACTTGTAGCCTTGAGATTGCTCATGCTTCCTCACAATTTGGTTTCTCAAGTGCTCAGACAGTTCTTTGGTCTTCTTTCTTTTCTCCATGCTCAATGTGGTACACACAAGGACACAGGACAGAGGTTGAGTCAACTTTAATCCATGTCAACTGGCTGCAAGTGTGATTTAGTTATTGCCAACACCTGTTAGGTGCCACAGGTAAGTTACAGGTGCTGTTAATTACACAATACTTTTGTCCACCCTCTTTTTTATGTTTGGTGTGGAATTATATCCAATTTGGCTTTAGGACAATTCTTTTTGTGTTTTTTAATTTAAGACAAATTAAATGAAGATAATAACAAAGAATTTGTGTTTGCAATCATTTTCAGGAAGAAACTGAGTATTATCTGACAGAATTGCAGGGGTGTCAATACTTTTGGCCACAACTGTATGTACTGTATATTATATGTTGTATGTACTGTCTGTAGTGTATGTCCTGAATGTCTGCTGTATTTTCTGTATGTTTGTTTTTTTTTAACTACTGAACACATGCATTTTCTGATTGGACTACTTTCTCATCGTCTGTAATGCTGTCACTGTGAGCATTCATAGCTGGATGGGATCAGTAGTCCCATCAGACAATGGCTGCTTAGGCTACTTTCACACTAGCGTCGTGCACTGCACGTCGCTATGCGTCGTTTTGCAGAAAAAACGCATCCTGCAAAAGTGCTTGCAGGATGCGTTTTTTTCTCCATAGACTTGCATTAGCGACGCATTGCCACACGTCGCAACCGTCATGCGACGGTTACGTCGGTCCGTCGCCACCAAAAAACGTTGCATGTAACGTTTTTTGGTGCGTCGTGTCCAGGATTTCCGACTGCGCATGCGCGGCCGGAACTCCGGCCCCGCCTCCCCGCACCTCACAATGGGGCAGCGTATGCGTTGAAAAACTGCATCCGCTGCCCCCGTTGTGCGGCGCTTGCACAGTATGCGTCGGTACGTTGCAACATCGCATTGCGACGTGCGTCGTACGACGCTAGTGTGAAAGTAGTCTTACACAGACCCACACAGGCACACAGACCCGCACACGGACGCAGATTCACGCAGACACGCGCACACACACACACAGGGACACAAGCACGCACACACAGACCCACACATACACGCAGACCCCCGCACACAGACGCGCACATAGACTCCGCCCACACACTTTCCTCCTCCCGATCTGCAGCGTTTCTCACACCCACATCCGCAGCAAATCTGCAGATCTTTATTACACCTGCGGTTTTGCTTCGGATGTGCCTGACTCAATGAAAATCAATGGGTGCAGAAACGCTGCAGATCCGCACAAAGAATTCATTTCACATAGAATAACATTAATAGCACACTACACTGTGAATTTGATACAGTTCCGCGCTTCCAAAAACGCTGCGGATCCGCGTCATAATCCGCAACGTGTGCACATAGCCTAAATGTTTCAATTTTTTTTTTCAATGAAGTAAAATATGAAAAAGAATTTTTAAAATGTTTATGTCCACTATTATACACTATGGGGAGCAGCTGCTGAAATTTGCCATGAAAATCTAGTGTAGTTTAGCTGACATTACAACTGCAGTAAATGTGAACAGGATCTCCTCACCTGTGACCTCTCCCCTCTCCTCCTCCTCTGGGTGTTTGCAAAAGGATAAGAAAGGATGACGCTTAAGGTACCTTCACACTGAACAACTTAACAACGATATCGCTAGCGATTCGTGACGTTGCAGCGTCCTGGATAGCGATATCGTTGTGTTTGACACGCAGCAGCGATCAGGATCCCGCTGTGACATCGTTGGTCGGAGCTAGAAGGCCAGCACCTTATTCATCGCTGGATCTCCCGCAGACATCGCTGGATCGGTGTGTGTGACACAGATCCACCAATGTCTTCACTGGTAACCAGGTGTCTTCACTGGTAACCAGGGTAAACATCGGGTTACTAAGCGCAGGGCCGCGCTTAGTAACCCGATGTTTACCCTGGTTACCAGTGTAAATGTAAAAAAAAAACAAACACTACATACTCACATTCCGATGTGTGTCGCGTCCCCCGGCGTTCTGCTTCCCTGCACTGTGTCAGCGCCGGCTGGCCGTAAAGCAGGGCACAGCGGTGACGTCACCGCTCTGCTTTAGGGCCGGCGCTTACAGTGCAGGGAAGCAGAACGCCGGGGGACGCGACAGACATCGGAATGTAAGTATGTAGTGTTTGGTTTTTTTTACATTTACACTGGTAACCAGGGTAAACATCGGGTTACTAAGCGCGGCCCTGCGCTTAGTAACCCGATGTTTACCCTGGTTACCCGGGGACTTAGGCATCGTTGGTCGCTGGAGAGCTGTCTGTGTGACAGCTCTCCAGCGACCACACAGCGACTCTGCAGCGATCGGCATCGTTGTCTAGATCACTGCACCGTCGCTAAATGTGACGGTACCTTTAGGATCAGAGTGCAGAGCTTTTTTGTTGGTGACTGCAAAGTGATAAAGACATGTGGACAGTGTCATCAAGTCATCAAGGACTGTAGCACCGATTCTGTTAATTGATGTTGCTTGCTGTATGATAAGCTGGGGTTAGATACCTGAAGTGTGTTGTATGTGATTAGATATGCTTAGAGTAACACATGCTGGGATTAGATACACGGCTAAAGCCCCCGTCTCACATAGCGAGATCGCTAGCGAGATCGCTGCTGAGTCACAAGTTTTGTGACGCAACAGCGACCTCAGTAGCGATCTCGCTATGTGTGACACGTACCAGCGATCAGGCCCCTGCTGTGAGATCGCTGGTCGTGTCGGAATGGCCTGGACCATTTTTTGGTCGTTGAGGTCCCGCTGACATCGCTGAATCGGTGTGTGTGACACGGATTCAGCGATGTCTTCACTGGTAACCAGGGTAAACATCGGGTTACTAAGCGCAGGGCCGCGCTTAGTAACCCGATGTTTACCCTGGTTACCAGCGTAAATGTAAAAAAAAACAAACAGTACATACTCACCATCTGATGTCCGTCAGGTCCCTTGCCGTCTGCTTCCTACTCTGACTGCCGCCATAAAGAGAGAGCACAGCAGTGACGTCACCGCTGCGCTCTGCTCTCACTGTACGGCTGCACTCAGTCAGAGCGGGAAGCAGACGGCAAGGGACCTGACGGACATCAGATAGTGAGTATGTAGTGTTTGTTTTTTTTGGTAACCAGGGTAAACATCGGATTACTAAGCGCGGCCCTGCGGTTAGTAACCCGATGTTTACCCTGGTTACCCGGGTGCTGCAGGGGGACTTCGGCATCGTTGAAGACAGTTTCAACGATGCCGAAGTCGTTCCCCTGATCGTTGGTCGCTGGAGAGAGCGGTCTGTGTGACAGCTCCCCAGCGACCACACAACAACTTACCAACGATCACGGCCAGGTCGTATCGCTGGTCGTGATCGTTGGTAAATCGCTATGTGAGACGGGGCCTTAAGTGTACTTTATCACATGATGGGATTAGATATTTAACTCAGCGGAGTGTATCACACGTAATGGGATTAGATATGCAGCATCTATTGTATGTAATGCGTGACCCTGCTCTTTCCACTTCTATAGGAGCAGTAGTGTAATGTGCGACACTGCTCTGTCCACTCTATTACTACTCTCATAGAAGTAGATAGAGCAATGTCGCACATTACACCACTGCTCCCATAAAAATGGATAGAACAGAGTCACGCATTACGCCACTGCTCCCATAGAAGAGGACAGAGCAGGATCTCACAATAATTGTGACCCCCCCAAAAGGAAAAAAAAAATATTCAGCGGTTCACGGAAGAGCACATCTCATAACTTTGCAGCCCTTACAAAATAATTTTTGTCCTATTGAACCTTCAGTAGACCTAGATTCCCCATATAGTCCTCCAAGTAATACAATAGGCCCCACATAGTGCTCTGCAGTATAATGGCCCCACATAGATAGAATATATAGACATACTGCAGATATGTACAATGGGTACAGAAAGTATTCAGACCCCTTTACATTTTTCACTCTGTTTCATTGCAGCCATTTGGTAAATTCAAAAAAGTTCTTTTTTTCCCCCCTCATTAACCCCTTCACCCCCAAGGGTGGTTTGCACGTTAATGACCGGGCCAATTTTTACAATTCTGACCACTGTCCCTTTATGAGGTTATAACTCTGGAACGCTTCAACGGATCTTGGCAATTCTGACATTGTTTTCTCGTGACATATTGTACTTCATGATAGTGGTAAAATTTCTTTGATATTACCTGCGTTTATTTGCAAAAAAAATGGAAATTTGGCGAAAATTTTGCAATTTTCCAACTTTGAATTTTTATGCCCTTAAATCACAGAGATATGTCACACAAAATACTTAATAAGTAACATTTCCCATATGTCTACTTTACATCAGCACAATTTTGGAACCAAAATTTTTTTTTGTTAGGGAGTTATAAGGGTTAAAAGTTGACCAGCAATTTCTCATTTTTACAACACCATTTTTTTTTAGGGACCACATCTCATTTGAAGTCATTTTGAGGGGTCTATATGATAGAAAATACCCAAGTGTGACACCATTCTAAAAACTGCACCCCTCAAGGTGCTCAAAACCATATTCAAGAAGTTTATTAACCCTTCTGGTGCTTCACAGGAATTTTTGGAATGTTTAAATAAAAATGAACATTTAACTTTTTTTCACAAAAAATTTACTTCAGCTCCAATTTGTTTTATTTTACCAAGGGTAACAGGAGAAAATGGACCCCAAAAGTTGTTGTACAATTTGTCCTGAGTACGCCGATACCCCATATGTGGGGGTAAACCACTGTTTGGGCGCATGACAGAGCTCGGAAGCGAAGGAGCGCCATTTGACTTTTCAATGCAAAATTGACTGGAATTGAGATGGGACACCATGTTGCGTTTGGGGAGCCCCTGATGTGCCTAAACATTGAAACCCCCCACAAGTGACACCATTTTGGAAAGTAGACCCCCTAAGGAACTTATCTAGAGGTGTGCTGAGCACTTTGACCCACCAAGTGCTTCACAGAAGTTTATAATGCAGAACCGTAAAAATAAAAAATCATATTTTTTCACAAAAATTATTTTTCGCCCCCAATTTTTTATTTTCCCAAGCGTAAAAGAAGAAATTGGACCCCAAAAGTTGTTGTACAATTTGTCCTGAGTACGCTGATACCCCATATGTGGGGGTAAACCACTGTTTGGGCGCATGGGAGAGCTCGGAAGGGAAGTAGCACCGTTTGACTTTTCAATGCAAAATTGACAGGAATTGAGATGGGACGCCATGTTGCGTTTGGAGAGCCACTGATGTGCCTAAACATTGAAACCCCCCACAAGTGACACCATTTTGGAAAGTAGACCCCCTAAGGAACTTATCTAGATGGGTTTTGAGCGCTTTGACCCACCAAGGGCTTCACAGAAGTTAATAATGCAGAGCCGTAAAAATAAAACAAAAATTTTTTCCCACAAAAATTATTTTTTTAGCCCCCAGTTTTGTATTTTCCCGAGGGTAGCAGGAGAAATTGGACCCCAAAATTTGTTGTCCAATTTGTCCTGAGTGCGCTGATACCCCATATGTGGGGGGGAACCACCGTTTGGACGCATGGAAGGGCTCGGAAGTGAAGGAGCGCCATTTGGAATGCAGACTTAGATGGAATGGTCTGCAGGCGTCACATTGCGTTTGCAGAGCCCCTAATGTACCTAAACAGTAGAAGCCCCGCACAAGTGACCCCATTTTGGAAACTAGACCCCCCAAGGAACTTATCTAGATGTGTTGTAAGAACTTTGAACCCCCAAGTGTTTCACTACAGTTTATAACGCAGAGCCGTGAAAATAAAAAATCTTTTTTTTTCCCACAAAAATTATTTTTTAGCCCCCAGTTTTGTATTTTCACAGGGGTAACAGGAGATATTGGACCCCAAAGGTTGTTGTCCTATTTGTCCTGAGTACGCTGATACCCCATATGTTGGGGTAAACCCCTGTTTGGGCACACGGGAGAGCTCGGAAGGGAAGGAGCACTGTTTTACTTTTTCAACGCAGAATTGGCTGGAATTGAGATCGGACGCCATGTCGCGTTTGGAGAGCCCCTGATGTGCCGAAACAGTGGAAACCCCCCAATTATAACTGAAACCCTAATCCAAACACACCCCTAACCCTAATCCCAGCTGTAACCCTAACCACACCTCTAACCCTGACACACCCCTAACCCTAATCCCAACCCTATTCCCAACCGTAAATGTAATCTAAACCCTAACCGTAACTTTAGCCCCAACCCTAACCCTAACTTTAGCCCCAACCCTAACTGTAGCCTTAACCCTAGCCCCAACCCTAGCCCTAACCCTAATGGGAAAATGGAAATAAATAAATTTTTTTTATTTTTCCCTAACTAAGGGGGTGATGAAGGGGGGTTTGATTTACTTTTATAGCGAGTTTTTTAGCGGATTTTTATGATTGGCAGCCGTCACACACTGAAAGACGCTTTTTATTGCAAAAAATATTTTTTGCGTTACCACATTTTGAGAGCTATAAATTTTCCATATTTTGGTCCATAGAGTCATGTGAGGTCTTGTTTTTTGCGGGACGAGTTGACGTTTTTATTGGTAACTTTTTGGGCACGTCACATTTTTTGATCGCTTTTTATTCCGATTTTTGTGAGGCAGAATGACCAAAAACCAGCTATTCATGAATTTCTTTTGGGAGAGGCGTTTATACTGTTCCGCGTTTGGTAAAATTGATAAAGCAGTTTTATTCTTCGGGTCAGTACGATTACAGCGATACCTCATTTATATTATTTTTTTATGTTTTGGCGCTTTTATACGATAAAAACTATTTTATGGAAAAAATAATTATTTTTGCATCGCTTTATTCTCAGGACTATAACTTTTTTATTTTTTTGCTGATCATGCTGTATGGCGGCTCGTTATTTGCGGGACAAGATGACGCTTTCAGCGGTACCATGTTTATTTATATCTGTCTTTTTGATCGCGTGTTATTCCACTTTTTGTTCGGCGGTATGATAATAAAGCGTTGTTTTTTGCCTCGGTTTTTTTTTTTTTCTTACGGTGTTTACTGAAGGGGTTAACTAGTGGGCCAGTTTTATAGGTCGGGTCGTTACGGACTCTGCGATACTAAATATGTGTACTTTTATTGTTTTGGTTTTTTTATTTAGATAAAGAAATGTATTTATGGGAATAATATATATATTTTTTTTCATTATTTTGGAATATTTTTTTTTATTTTTTTTTACACATTTGGATAATTTTTTTTTTACTTTTTTACTTTGCCCCGGGGGGGACAATACAGATCTGTGATCTGCCAGTTTGCATAGCACTCTGACAGATCACCGATCTGAGAGAAGTGCAGGCTGCTTCACAGTGCCTGCTCTGAGCAGGCTTCTGTGAAGCCACCTCCCTCCCTGCAGGACCCGGATCCGCGGCCATCTTGGATCCAGGTCTGGAGCAGGCAGGGAGGGAGGTAAGACCCTCGCAGCAACGCGATCACATCGCGTTGCTGCGGGGGGCTCAGGGAAGCCCGCAGGGAGCCCCCTCCCTGCGCGATGCTTTCCTGCACCGCCGGCACATCGCGATCATGTTTGATCGCGGTGTGCCCGGGGGTTAATGTGCCGGGAGCGGTCCGTGACCGCTCCTGGCACATAGTGCCGGATGTCAGCTGCGATAGGCAGCTGACACCCGGCCGCGATCGGCCGCGCTCCCCCCGTGAGCGCCGCCGATCGCGCTGGACGTACTATCCCGTCGGTGGTCATACGGGCCCACCCCACCTCGACGGGATAGTACGTCCGATGTCAGGAAGGGGTTAATGTACACTCTGCACCCTATGTTGACTGGAAAAAAAGCAGAAATGTAGACATTTTTGCAAATTTTATTAAAAAAGAAAAACTGAAATATCACATGGTCATAAATATTCAGACCCTTTCCTCAGTATTGAGTAGAAGCACCCTTTTGAGCTAGTACAGCCATGAATCTTCTTGGGAATGATGCAGCAAGTTTTTCACACCTGGATTTGGGGATCCTCTGCAATTCATCCTTGCAGATCCTCTCTAGTTCCGTCAGGCTGGATGGTGAACATTGGTGGACAGCCATTTTCAGGTCTCTGCAGAGATGCTCAATTCAGTTTAGGTCAGGGCTCTAGCTGGGCCAGTCAAGAATGGTCACATGGTCACAGAGTTGTTCTGAAACCACTCAGTGTCATTGTCTAAGTTCCAGAGCACTCTGTAAGAGGTTTTCATCCAGGATATCTCTGTACTTGGCCGCATTCATTTTTCCTTCAGTGACAACCAGTCGTCCTGTCCCTGCAGCTGAACCCCCCCCCCCCCCCCATAACATGATGCTGCCACCACGATGTTTCACTGTTGGGATTGTATTGGGCAGGTGATGAGCAGTGCCTGGCTTTCTCCACACATACGGCTTAGAATTATCACCAAAAAGGTCTATCTTCGTTTCATCAGACCAGAGATTCTTATTTCTCATAGTCTGAGAGTCCTTCATGTGTTCTTTAGCAAACTCTATGCGTGCTTTCATATGTCTTGCACGGAGGAGAGGCATTCGTCGGGCCACTCTGCCATAAAGGCTCAACTGGTGGAGGGCTGCAGTGATAGTTGGCTTTGTGGAACTTTCTCCCATCTCCTTACTGCATCTCTGGAGCTCAGCCACATACATATATATATATATATATATATATATATATATATATATATATATATATATATCATGTTAAAAATAATAAAAAAAAAAAAAAAACCTGCTATACTCACCATCCGCCGCCTTTCCCACTCCTCGCGATGCTCCGGTGACCGCTCCATGCAAGCTTCAGGTTCCGGTGGCAAGGATGGTATGCGAGAAGGTCCTGCCATGACGTCACGGTCTTGTGACCGCGACGTCATCACAGGTCCTGCGCTCATACCAACCCTGGGACCGGAAACTGCGCGTTTACCGCACACAGGGCCAGGACTTCAACGGGCCTTCGGAAGGTGAGTATATGTTTATTTTTTATTTTAAGTCTGTATACTACGTGGCTGGGCAATGTACTATGTGGCTGGGCAATATACTACGTGACTGGGCAATATACTACGTGGACATGCATATTCTAGAATACCCGATGCATTAGAATCGGGCCACCATCTAGTTTTTTAATAAGAATTTCTGAAATGTTCTATTTCTGATCTAAGGATCTCTTCTTTTTATTTGAGATGAATCTGTGCTGCTCTTTATGTATCTGCTCAGTAGTGAGGCAGTTGCTGTGGGGTCGTGGTCAGGGAATTTGAGAAGTCTCAGTCGGAGGTTTGGCTTACCGACTCCACAGCCCTGCCCCTCTAACATCCTAACTAAATAAAATGATGATTGAAAAATGATGCAGATGTAAAGTAGGCATATGGGAAATGTTATTACTTATTTTGTACAGCATGACTAACTGGGTGGATATAAAGATTGAAAGTTTGCAAACTATGAAATTGTATATACGGTACATAATATATATTAAAATAATATATATTTTTTTTTAACCAAATTACAATTTTCACAAATAAACACAAGTCTAGTCAGAATGGTAACATTTTGGCCTGGTCAATAAGGTCAAAATTATCTTGGACACCAAGATGTTAATCACATGTTGCTCACCTTAAGCTTTTTTTTAAATTATAGTATACTCATATTTACATTTAAATACTTTATCATGTTAGGCTGAAGATATTGGTCCTTGGTTTAACCTAAGCGCTCAGGAGTTACAACCAATTTTCTCTGCAGTCGCTATTGATGAAGATGTAAGTTATGTCAAGTCTCGGATCTGCCCAGAAGATGCCTGGCATGGAGGCAATTCCCTGCTTATTGAAGGAACATTGTCTGCGGACACTAAGGGGGTTTCTTTGAAGTAAGTGAAAAGCTATAATATTGGGTGGGACGGTTTAGCTTTGAGAATTACTAGGACATGAAAGTCAAATGGAAAAAACATGATTTGTCAATTAAGATTTAGTGTGTGGATTGTTTTTTGCAACTGTTTTTATGTAAAATAGTTTACACACACGAGAGATATTTTCTTTTAATGTGTGTACGTACCATATATGCACCATTGGCTTCAGAAATTGTATGTTGTAGATTATGATTTTTTTTGTATATTTATGGCTCTATTCATGCCTGTGTCAATGGTTCTATTTAAAGGGAACCTGTCATCTTAAAAACTACTATTATCCTGCAGATATGGGGTTGATCTGCAGGTTTTTGACTTTCGGCCGCACCACTGAAGGTCCAACTGTCGTGAGGAAATTAACTTTATTCCTTCTGGGGGGCCTCAGGATTTCAGTCATAGAAGCGCAGCTTCAGTCACCGCTCGATTTATTATTATTATTATTATTATTGTGCATTTTTATAGCGCCATTTATTCCATGGCGCTTTACATGTGAAAAGGGGCAAATATAGACAAATACAATAAGCATGAGCAATAAAAAGGCACAAACAGGTACAGAAGGAGGGAGGACCCTGCCCGCAGGGCCCACAATCTGCAGGGGTGGGTGAGGATACACTAGGAGAGGGTAGAGCTGGGCGTGTGGCAGTTGAGCAGGTTGAGGATCACTGCAGGCTGTAGGCTTGTCGGAAGAGGTGAGTCTTCAGGTTCTTTTTGAAGGTTTCTATGGCAGGCGAGAGTCTGATGTGTTGAGGTAGAGTATGGGGGAAGCAAGGGAGAAGTCTTGGATGCGGTTGTGGGAAGAAGAGGTAAGAGGGGAGTAGAGAAGGAGATCTTATGAGGATCGAAGGTTGCGTGTAGGTAAGTACCGGCAGACCATGTCGCAGATGTATGGAGGAGACTGGTTGTGGATGGCTTTGTATGTCATAGTACGGGTTTTGAACTGTGGCCTCTGGAGGATAGGAAGCCAGTGAAGGGCTTGGCATAGGGGAGAGGCTGGGGAATAGTGGGGAGACAGGTAGATTGGTCGGGCAGCAGAGTGTAGGATGAATTAGAGTGGTGCCAGAGTGCTAGAGGGGAGGCCAGAGAGTAGGAGGTTGCAGTAGTCAAGGCGGGAGATAAGGGCGTGCACTACAGTTTTTGTGGTTTTGTTGTCGATGCGTGGATCCGGGAAATATTTTAGAGTTTGAGACGGCAGGAGGAGGCAAGGGCTTGCATATGTGGCTTGAAAGAGAGGGCAGAGTCGAGGATCACCCCGAGGCACCGAGCATGGGGGAATGGGGAAAGTGAGCAGCCATTGACCTTGATGGATAGGTCTGGTGTAGGGGTAGAGTGAGATGGGGGAAAGATGATGAATTCTGTTTTGTCCATGTTCAGTTTTAGAAAGCGAGCAGAAAAGAAGGCCGTGATAGCAGACAGACCGTGTGGGATTTTGGTGAGTAAGGAGGTGAGGTCAGGTTTGGATAGGTAGATCTGCGTGTCATCGGCGTAGAGATGATACTGCAAACCGTGGGTTTCTATGAGCTGTCCCAGGCCGAAGGTGTAGATGGAGAAAAGTAGGGGTCCCAGAACTGAGCCTTGAGGGACACTGACAGACAAGGGGCGAGGTGAGGAGGTGGTGTGGGAGAGGGAGACACTGAAAGTTCGGTCTGTTAGATATGACGAGATCCAGGATAGGGCCAAGTCTGTGATGCCAAGAGATGATAGAATCTGCAGCAGGAGGGAATGGTCCACAGTGTCAAAGGCAGAAGACCGGTCCAGGAGAAGGAGGACAGAGTAGTGTCGCTTGCTCTTGGCGGTTAGTAGGTCATTGGTGACTTTAGAGGGCAGTTTCAGTTGAGTGATGGGGTCGGAAGCCAGATTGTAACCGGTCAAAGAAGAAGCAGGAAGAGAGGTGGGAGGACAGTTCAAGATGGACATGCTGTTCCAGTAGTTTTGAGGCATAAGCGAGAAGAGATATCGGGCGATAGCTAGACACAGAGGATGGGTCGAGGGAGGGCTTTTTGAGGATGGGTGCGTTCTTGGCATGTTTGAAGGATGAGGGGAAAACACCAGTTGTGAGTGAGAGGTTGAAGAGGTGTGTTAGGGTTGGGATGAAGACTGTGATGAGGTTAGGGAGGGTGGGACGGGAGCGGATCAAGCGTGCAAGTGGTGAGATGTGATCTAGACAGGAGGGTGGAGAGCTGATCTTCTCTCATGGTGGAGAAGCTGGTTTTGGAGGAACAGGGTTGAGCAGCTTAGAGGGGCATTGTGTGCTGCGTGCCAAAGCTTTCTCTGATTATATCAATCTTCTGTTTAAAGAAAGAGGCAAAGTCTTCAGCAGAAATGAGGGGGGAGGGAGGAGGTGCTGGGGAACGGAGTAGAGAATTGAAAGTGTTGAAAAGCTGTTTAGGGTTGTGAGACGGGGATATGAGAAATAAGTTTGTTTTGCGGCAGTGAGCTTGGACTTGAAGCTGGCGAGGGACTGCTTGTATGCTCTGCAGAGTGGGATCTCTTCCATCTCCACTCAGTGACCCTGGAAGCCCGTCTCAGTTCTTAGGTCAGGCTGGTCAGCCAGGGCTGTCTGTTGACTGTACGAGTTTTGCTATGCATGAGGGGGGCAGCCAAATCGAGTGTAGCTGTTATTGTGGTGTTATAAAAAGTGGCAGCAGCATCTGTGTCATGAAGGGAAGCTATGTCTGTAAGGCCGGCATCACACTCAGCGTATTTTACGGCCGTAATACGCAGAAATGTTCCCAAAATAGTGATCCGTATGTCATCCGTAGGCAGGCTGTGGCAGCGTATGTCATTGAGATATATATATATATATATATATATATATATATATATATATATATATATATATACTGTATTTATATTTAATTCAGCGCTAGATATCATAAAAGCCGGTAATTCAATTGCCGGCTTTTCATTTCTCCTTCACAAACCCGACAGGATATGAGACATGGTTTACATACAGTAAACCATCTCATATCCCTTTTTTTTTTGCATATTCCACACTACTAATGTTAGTAGTGTGTATGTGCAAAATTTGGGCGCTGCAGCTTGTAAAATAAAGGGTTAAATCGCGGAAAAAATTGGCGTGGGCTCCCACGCAATTTTCTCCGCCAGAGTGGTAAAGCCAGTGACTGAGGGCAGATATTAATAGCCTAGAGAGGGTCCATGGTTATTGGCCCCCCCTAGCTAAAAACATCTGCCCCCAGCCACCCCAGAAAAGGCACATCTGGAAGATGCGCCTATTCTGGCACTTGGCCTCTCTTCCCATTCCCGTGTAGCGGTGGGATATGGGGTCACTGGCTTTACCACTCTGGCGGAGAAAATTGCGCGGGAGCCCACGCCAATTTTTTCCGCAATTTAACCCTTTATTTTACAAGCTACAGCGCCCAAATTTTGCACATACACACTACTAACATTAGTAGTGTGGAATATGCAAAAAAAAAAAAGGGATATGAGATGGTTTACTGTATGTAAACCATGTCTCATATCCTGTCGGGTTTGTGAAGGAGAAAGAAAGAAAAAGCCGGCAATTGAATTACCGGCTTTTCTATAGAACACCGCTGCGTATTTCTCGCAAGTCACACTGCTGGTCCGTGTGTAATCCTTATTCTTCTTGCCCCCATAGACTTTCATTGGCAATTTTTTTTGCGCAATACGGTGACAAATGCAGCATGCTGCGATTTTCTACGGCCATAGAAGACCGTATAATATGGATCCGTAAAATACGGCTGATAGGAGCTGGGCCATAGAGAATCATTGGGCCGTGTGTTATGCGTATTTTACGGATGTATTTTCTGCGCTCATACGTCCTTAAAACTCGCTAGTGTGACGCCGGCCTAAGAGGGAGAAGGGACTCGGAGTGATTGTAAATTGAGGTGTTTGAGACTTCTGCGAGGGTGAGTGAGTGTGGAGTGGGGGTTGCACACTAGGAGAGGAGAGGTAAGAGAATGTCAGTAGGTTGTGGTCAGACAGGGGGAGGGGTGAGTTAGTGAGATTAAGGGAACAGAATAGGGTAAAGATAAGGTCTAGTGTGTGTCCATCTTTGTGAGTGGCCCCAGAAGACCACTGAATGAGGCCGAAGGAGGCAGTAAGTTTAGAGGCAGCTGAGGTGGAAGTGTCAATGTGGATATTGAAGTCTCCCATGATGATAGTGTTAATGTCAGCAGAGCGGAAATGAAGTAGCCAGGTGGTGAAGTGGTCGACAAAGGTGGAATTGGCTATTTCTGGGGGGTGGTAGATGACAGCCAGCTGGAGGTTGGAGGGGGAATAGATGCGGACAGAGTGCACCTCAAACGAGGGAAGAGTAGCGGAGGGTGGTAGTGGGATTGGAGTAAAGGAGCATGTGGGGGACAGGAGCAAGCCAACTCCTCCACCACATTTGTTGCTGGGGCGAAGGGGTGTGAGAGAGGTGGAATCCGCCATAGGAAAGTGCAGCTGGAGAGGCTGAGTCAGGGGGTGAGCCAGGTTTCAGTGATGCTGAGGAAGGAGAGTTTGTTAGTGATGAAGAGGTCATGGATAAATGGCAGTTTGTTGCAGATGGAGCGTGCGCATTCCACAGTTCTCCAGGTAGGGGGACTGGCGGAGTGAGGGCTTGATGAATGGATATGAGGTTATCATGGTTGGGAAAACGTGTAGAGGATCGTGGCAGGGGGTTAGAAATGAGTGTGGGGATGTGTTGAGGAGGGCCATGATTTGGGGATACGTCACCAGCGATGAGGAGTAGCAGGCAGAGCGTTAGAAGGTGGGAGCAGGATAGGACATGATGGGGCTGTGTGTGTCTGGAGAAAGAATATTGTATGTAGAGGAACAGCTGTGAGGAGGAGGTGAGATGGCTGGGGAGGATGGAGGGTGAAATTACTAGTTTCTTACTAGGTGGGGGATTACAGGAGGTAGGGAAAAATAGAGTAGTATAGGTGTGAAAGAGAAAAGAAACCGAAACATTGTAGTGGTTTGATATTCCGTTACCTTACAGTCAAATTCCAGTCCTATTCAAGTCTAATTCAAAGTATAGTAAAGTATAGTAATTAGAAATCTGTAATTTGAAAGATGGCATTTGAAAGATACATGGATCAGACTAAAGTCTTGATCAGACTCCTGGGTCTGAATATATCCCCAGCTAAGGGCAATCAGGTGTGATATATAGTGAACGGTAGCTTAAACCAAGCCCCAGCACTGACTGACAGCCAGGTCAGCAGTGCATCAGTACAGAACTGGCTGTCAGTCAGTGCCGAGTCATGGATACAGCCGTCTGACTACTGAGTGGTGAATTAATCCTTTATGACTGAACACTGGAGGCTGCCGGGAAAAATAAAGCTAATTTTCTCCCAGCAGCCACAGGCCCTCAGTACAGCGGCTGAACAGCATCAGAATTCTATTAAGATGTAAATTTACCCTATATCTGCTGGTTCATAGTATTTTTCACATAACAGTCAAATTGTCTGACACATTGAAGGAGCCCAAAAGTCCACCATATGGACCTGGCACTGTGTAGTGGCCTCTGTTTATAAAGTAATCCATGTCAGAGATGTGAACCGAGTCCTTTAGGAATGTTTTGTAATCGGTGATGTTATTTATAGCATTATGGTTAGCTACGGTATATTATAAATGATTGATAACATAGTTTTCAGTGGTGGGTATATAAAGTTTGTTGTCTGCATCTGTCACTGATGTCACTTGTAAAATGTTCTCATGCCTTGAATATTGGGGGGTGGGCTGGGTTGGCTAGGTTGTTCTCTTTACATGTTCCAGCTCCAGAAAAACTCATGCTGTGCATCGTGTACAAGTTGGAGGATTCTCCCAATGTCTCATTGTCGCTAGAGTTGTCCACACAAGATGCTCCTTTCTGTGGTGTGGAAAGTGTCACTGAAATAACTGGTAAGAGCAGAAACCATGTTGGCTTGCCTATATTGCTTTTGTAATATTCCATAACAATATTCCTGTTTTGCATAATGTGTATGTGCTATCATCAAGGCTACACAATAGACGACTTATGTTGTACTGAAGGACATTGTGCATGCTTGCATTAAATTAATAGTCCATTGATTTCAATGAAAACTGTAATACTTGTTTTGTATGTAGTGACTGCAAGTAAAATATTCTGATTCGATAAGTCATGCTGGACTGATATCTTCCTGTCCTGACTACTAGTGTTAAAAACTAGCTGGTAGTTGATCTCACCTAATCAGGCCATGGGTACTCAGTGGGCCTTTTGTTGCTAAATTCTAGGTTCTGTCGCACCAGATACAGTTGACTTTAGTTTGTGTCTTGTGTTCATCCAATGTATTTTGGCACTCTCCCTCTCCTGTGGCACAGACATCAGGAATGGGCCTCATACTGGCAACATTTTTGGGTCCCCTTGAGACTCCGCCCAGGCTTCACCTCCAACCTTCAAACATTCCATAGTCCCACCACCCGCTCTTGTAAAAACTCCACTTCTGCACCACGTCCTCACCAATCATACATTAACTGTTCCCATCGAACACCATATCACATACATAGCCATCAGTTTTTGTTTTGGCCAAAAGATTTTTTTAAAGCCGCTACAGGACAAGGTAGACTCTTTTGGCAGCACCCTAATCTACGCTAACCTGTTAAACATTTGTTAAAATATCCTATACTCTCTTTTGGTATATTTTTATTTATTTTTCTTTAAAGGAATGAGTCAGTGACATTTTTTTTTTTTTAGTGAATAATAATACCATATACAAGGGACAAATAACGTCACACCATGGCCAGACCACATATTGGCACCACATAGTAAATGAATAATACCACATACAAGGGACAAATACTGCCACACCATGGCATCTCATATATTATTCGGTCACTGTGTGATGGTAATACCACATATAAGGGACAAAAACTGACAAGCCCTGACCAGACCATATATTAACACCACATTATGACTGAATAATGCCACTTATAAGGGGCAAACACTGTCACATCATGACCAGACCACATATTACCAACACATAGTGACCGAATACTACAATACTGATCATTAATTTAAAAAAAACCACACAATACTAATGTTACCATAAGTGCTATTACACACTGGAACTCTACGTAGTATATAGTGTCAGTGTACAGGTAATACAGGGATCACCGGTGACATTATACACAGGAGCTCTGTATGTAGTGTCAGTGTACAGGTAATAGTGATTACTTGTGACCTGATACACAGGAACTCTGTACATAGTATACAGTGTATAGTGTCAGAGTACTGGTAATACAGGGATTGACAGTGACATACACAGGAGCTCTGTATCTAGTGTCAGTGTAAAGGTAATACAGTGATTACCGGTGCATTATAAACAGGAGCTCTGTGTATAGTATGCAGTGTATAGTGTCAGTGTACAAATAACACACTGACTCATCTGTGGCGTATCTAGATGAAGTCCTTCATCTTTGCTTTTCTTCATCCAGTACGGACCACCATCACTTCTTCCAGCCAGGACTCGTCTCTGCAGACAATAATACAATTATCTAGAGCACATTCCCCAACTTTTCCACAACTGCTACACTACGCCAGATGAAGAAAAAAAGCGACCATGTTGCTTTACACAGTAACAGGACATTCCCACTGAAAACAGTATCCTCAAAAACAATATACATCACAACAGTAATAATATCCCTTAATTAGCACCTACAGTAAAAATGTCCGACATCCTGCTCCCATATGTAACGATATGTTTCTCATTCCTGGCCCCTTGTGTATTACTATTCCTGGACCAATGTCTCTCCATACTGTCCTCAAAGTTCGACCAATAGCTTACTCTCCCCTATTCATTGGAGGCTGCGGCGTATGGCAATAATGTCATACACAGTCGACGTACGAGCTGACGTCAGCTGCCGGCCTGTGATTGGCTGACGGATGTTAACTATTGCACGGCAGTATAGACTGTAACTGAACGAAGACGCACGTTCAGTCACTGAACCGGCAGAATCCTGCCGCTGGGGCCCAGAAAGCAGAAGAGAGGGGGCCCAGCCCTCTGCTCAACGGACCCCACATGTCAGTAAAGGCAGTAATTCCCTGATGGCGGCCCTGGGCACATAGAGTATAGAAAACCGCCTATACTCCGTGCCAGCTCATTGCCTCCATGCCACAAGCTATCCTTAATACTATAGAGACTGAATACACACCGAACACTTTTCCTGTCTCTGTGAGACGAAATATCGAGTTACTGCTAATAGACTGCCACCTATCTACTGTTAATTGGGTTCATGATCCATTGTATGTAAAATGTGAATTTTTGAAGAGAACATTTTTTTAATTCATGTATAATATATTTCACTATGATAATTATGTTACTGGCTTCTGTTACCATTTTTTTTTTTACCCAGGAGGGCCCCCCAATCAGACACATACTCTGGAACCCATTTCAACCCCCCCCACATTTTTCACAAGTCCTGAACAGGATAGGACCTTTGGTTGGTTAAAAAGGTAAATGTTAATAGGGTGTGCTACTTGTAATTTTAAAATGTGACATTCCCAAAGCACTATTACTCAATATTTTGTAAATTCATATAGGATTGTCTCTCTTCTTATCCTCATCAGTTTCCTCTGTCTGGCCTTCTCTTCCTTGGTTTTGACTACTTGTGCACTCTGCACATAAAAAAAAAAAAAAGTTGCATACGCTTGAACTTTTTGCCTGTCTGGTGTATGCATTGCACAGAAGTTGCCCTTTATGAGAGGCAGCGGTTGATGTCAAGTAACTTTCTAAAACAGCTAGCCTTCCATGAAGGTACCTTTGCTTTTTAGAGACCATAATGTGGTGATGGTAAAAATAAGGAAAGTTGTGAGGGAAAAAAAACAAACACACACATTTTTAAAGTGTCTTGAAATTAGAAATCCTGTGTTAAGTGTTACTATAATTAAATTACCATATACGCTGATTTATATAATATCATCATACCATTACAGAACATATTTTACATTTACCAGCCGCCGATCCAAGTTATTAACCCAGGCTGACTACATTGTCTTTCAGCAATTGTGAAGTAAATAAGAAAATACTCTTCTAATATTAAATTGCAAGGATACATTTATTGTTATTGGTTTTACTAGAGATGCTGGCATTAAGATGATTTGTTACTATTTCATTTTAGGTTTTATGAGGTGCAACTAAGTGGATGTTTGCTGACTGGTTTATCAGTACATGTTTCCAGAACAAAGCACAACGAGGAAGATGAGAGCTTTGTGTGCCGTGTTGGAGAAATAAGGGTATGTAGTCTGAAAAAACATTTCTCAAGCTTTTCCTTCTGGTTTGGTCTTTTAAATTTAATTTACTTAAATTTAATCAACTGCTAGTAATTCTGGTAGTGAAGTCTCATCAATTAAGACATCATGTGTTATGGCAGGGCCTCCTGGACATAACTACTAAAAATACTTAATATGTATTGCCTTTAGAAAGGGCAGTGTCCCCTTCCCTTTGTGCCAGTCTATCATTGTTAGTTTGTTCACTGTCAAATATATGTGTTTTGAATGCAACCTGTTCTCATGTACAACACCATAGAATCAATTGTGCTATATAAATAAATAAATAATAATAAAATTGTCCAATAAAGTAGCAGATTAGCATACAATTGTACTAGCTAAGTCACCCCCAGAAAAAACCTACAACATAAGCAAAGAGGCGAAGCAGCTAGATAATACAGACCAGTAAGTGATACTTGCAAACCCCAGTGCACATTTCGCATTAACTTCCTCTCGGGCACATACCATATATACTCGAGTATAAGCCGAGACCCCTAATTTTGCCACAAAAACTGGGAAAACTTAATGACTCGAGTATAAGCCTAGGGTGGAAAATGCAGCAGCTACCGGTAAATGTCAAAAATACAAATAGATACCAATAAAAGTAACATTAATTGAGACATCAGTAGGTTAAGTGTTTTTGAATATCCATATTGAATCAGGAGCCCCATATAATGCTCCATAAAGTTTGATGGGCCCCATAAGAAGCTCCATATTAAAATATGCCCCATATAATGCTGCACAAATGCGGATTATGGCCCCATAAGATGCTCCATACAGACATTTGCCCCATGTAATGCTGCGTAAACGATTATGCCCCATAAGATGCTCCATAAAGATATTTGCCCCATATAAAGCTGCACAAACATTGATTATGCCCCATAAGATGCTCCATGTAGACATTTGCCCCATATAAAGCTGCACAAACATTGATTATGGCCCCATAAGATGCTCCATGTAGACATTTGCCCCATATAAAGCTGCACAAACATTGATTATGCCCCATAAGATTCTCCATGTAGACATTTGCCCCATATAAAGCTGCACAAACATTGATTATGCCCCATAAGATGCTCCAAGTAGACATTTGCCCCATATAAAGCTGCACAAACATTGATTATGCCCCATAAGATGCTCCAAGTAGACATTTGCCCCATATAAAGCTGCACAAACATTGATTATGCCCCATAAGATGCTCCATGTAGACATTTGCCCCATATAAAGCTGCACAAACATTGATTATGCCCCATAAGATGCTCCATGTAGACATTTGCCCCATATAAAGCTGCACAAACATTGATTATGGCCCCATAAGGTGCTCCATGTAGACATTTGCTACATATGCTGTTGCTGCGATAAAAAAAAAATAAAAAATCACATACTCACCTCTCAGGCCCCTGGCACTTGCTATATTCACCGGTCCGCGTTCCACCGCTGAGCGCCGCTGTCTCTTCCGCGTCCTCTGCACTGACTGTTCAGGCAGAGGGCGGCGCACACTAATAGCGTCATCGCGCCCTCTGACCTGAGCGTCCATGCAGAGGACGGGGAATACGCAGTGGCGGCTGGTGACGGTTGAACGGGGAGCAGGTGAATATCGCGCACTGCGTTATACTCACCTGCTCCTGGCGCAGTCCCTGGTTCCCTGGCACCGGCAGCTTCTTCCTGTAGTGAGCGGTCACGTGGTACCGCTCATTACAGTAATGAACATGCAGCTCCACCCCGATGAGAGTGGAGTGAGGTCCATATTCATAACTGTAATGAACGGTACCATGTGACCGCTCACTACAGGAAGAAACTGCTGGCGCCGGGGAACCAGGGACCGCGCCAGGAGCAGGTGAGTATGAATACACAGCTGCTGCTCCCCCTCCCCTGCTGACCCCTGGGTATGACTCGAGTATAAGCCGAGAGGGGCAATTTCAGCCTAAAAAAATGGGCTGAAATTCTCGGCTTATACTCGAGTATATACGGTATGTCAAACTTTGGCCTGCAGTATGAGTATATTGACCCGTGACAGTGTTGTGCTCTGCTCAGAATCACACTTTCAACTCTACCTGCATACTCTATGGATGACTGTGAGGCCTATTATACTGTATGGAGGACTATGTGGGATCCATTATAATGTGTTAAGGTCTGTGTGGGGATTACAGTTGGGGAATTATGCTGTGATTGGGTCACCATACTGTGCGCTTTGAGGGTACTGTGGAGCAATTCACTGTGGGGGTGGCCTGCTGTGTTTAAGGGCACTTTTGATGGCAACATACTTTATTATCTGTATTATTCGAGGTTTTTGTCTTTATCCTTTGTAATTCCAAAGGTAAATTAGACTATTGAGCCATATGCTTTTTTCTGCTCTTACATAATATATGCAAGTATGTATGCACTGTGACAAAGTGACGGGTGGAGTAATGGAGTGTAGATATGTGTCACTGCGCATGATGGCGTTCGTGATGTGAAACCAGTGTAGTTTCCTCCAGCCCACTACGTGTTGTGAGGGTAAAATAAAAGTTGCATTATGGGCTGGTTTTTATGTGAACATTCGTAGTGCGGGTGGGAGAATGTCCACCATATCTCCACCTACAGAGCCGAGCACTGCTGTGTGCTAACAGGACCTTTGGTGATGTCACAATCATGTGATCAGTCATAGTCTGGGTCTTAACCCCTTAATCCCATATGACGTACTATCCTGTCAAGGTGACCTGGGACTTAATTCCCAGTGACTGGATAGTACGTCATATGCGATCGGCCGCGCTCACGGGGGGAGCGCGGCTGATCTCGGCTGGGTGTCAGCTGACATCCGGCACTATGAGCTAGGAGCGGTCAGGGACCGCCCCCAGCACATTAACCCCCGGCACACTGCGATCAAACATGATCGCAGTGTTCCGGCGGTACAGGGAAGCATCGCGCGGGGAGGGGGCTCCCAGCGTGCTTCCCTGAGACGATCGGTACAAGGCGATGTGCTCACCTTGTACCGAGTGTCTCCTCCCTGCAGGCCCCGGATCCAAAATGGCCACGGGGCTACTTCCGGGTCCTGCAGGGAGGTGGCTTACCAAGTGCCTGCTCAGAGCAGGCGCTGGTAAGCCAGGAGCACTGCCTGTCAGATCGCTGATCTGACACAGTGCTCTGCAAAGTGCCAGATCAGCGATCTGTCACTATACAGTAATGTTCCCCCTGGGACAAAGTAAAAAAGTAAAAAAAAAAAAAATGTTTAAATGTGTAAAAAAAAAAATATATACATACTGTGTTCCAAAGTATTATGCACAAAGAGTTTAGGAGCGATATGGTTAGAATTTTTTTGTTTGTCATTTAAACTCATTGATGGTGATGTGTGTCAGGGCTTTTTATATCACTGAAAGCAATTGCAGATACCTGTGCAAGTTAGTTTGGCAGGTGTGTCCAAATAAAGGCAAGACTACTTAAGAAGGCTGTTCCACATTATTAAGCAGCCTACATTTTTTGCCAAAATGTTAAAGAAAAAGGATGTGTCGGCTGCTGAGAAGCAACAAATTGTGGAGTATTTAGGTCAAGGCATGACTACAATCAACATTGCCAAGACACTTCATCATGATCATCGCACAGTCAAGAAGTATGTAGCTGATTCCCAGCACACACGTGTGCGTGCTGATAAGGAAAAATTGAGGACTTTTCCCAACAGGCAATTGCGTAAGGTTAAAAGAGCAGCTGCAAAAATGCCTTGTCATAGCAGCAGACAAGTTTTTGAAGCTGCTGGTGCCTCCAACGTCCCCAGAACAACAAGATGCAGGGTCCTTCAGAGGTTTGCAGCTGTGCGTAAGCCATCCTGTCGACCACCTCTATCCACTGCACACAAGCAGAAACGGCTCCAGTGGGCCAAACGATACATGAAGACTGACTTCCAAACTGTTTTGTTCACCGGTGAGTGCCGTGCAACGCTCGATGGTCCAGATGGATGGAGTGGTTGATGGCTGGTTGATGGACAACCCCATGAAAACACGGCTAAGGCGCCAACAAGGAGGAGGTGGAGTAATGTTTTGGGCTGGAATCATGGGGAGAGAGATTGTCGGCCCCTTTATGATCCCTGAAGGGGTAAAGATGAGCTCCATAATCTATGTGGAGTTTCTAAAACAACACTTCCTGCCATGGTTCAAGAGGAAGAACCATGCTTTCCGCAGCAAGATCATCTTCATGCATGATAATGCACCGTCTCATGCTGCAAAAAACACATCTGCACCTCTGGCTGCTATGGGCATAAAAGAGGACAAACTTATGGTGTGGCCACCATCTTCCCCTGACCTCAACCCCATTGAGAACCTCTGGAGCATCATCAAAAGGAGCGTCTATGATGGCGGGAGGCAGTTCACATCTAAGCAACAGCTCTGGGAGGGTATTCTGTCCACATGCAAAACAATTGAAGCAGAAACCATCCAAAAACTGACAAATTCAATGGACGAGAGAGTTCAGAAGCTTCTTTCGAACAAGGGGTCCTATGTGCAAATGTAACATCACCTAGAATAAAGTTTTCACTTGAAAACTGTTTGATTTCATTTTGTAATAAGCTGATAATGCTTATAACTTCACAATTGACCATTTTTTTGTTCAAAATAATAAAAAAAGGTTGAAAACTCTGCTATGCATAATAATTTGGAACATGCATTTTGAGTGTTTATTTTTTTTAAAAAAGATACTGATTTCATAGGCAGTTTGTTCCAAAACATTGCAATTATACTAGAATAGTAGATGACTGGAAAATAACAATGACTGAAATTCAGATAGGAAATGTAGAGAAAATATGGGGAAATATTATTTGCATAATAATTTGGAACACTGTGTATATATTGTTCCCATAAATACATTTCTTCATCTAAATAAAAAAAAAAAAGTACACGTATTTAGTATCGCCGCGTCCCTAATGACCCGACCTATAAAACTGGCCCTCTAGTTAACCCCTTCAGTGAACACCGTAAAAAAAAAAAAAAAGCGGCAAAAAACAACGCTTTATTATCACACCGCCGGACGGATATAAATAACCTTGGTACCGCTGAAAACGTAATCTTGTCCCGCAAAAAACGAGCCGCCATACAGCATCACCAGCAAAATAATAAAAAAGTTATAGTCCTCAGAATAAAGCGATGCAAAAACATTTATTTTTTCTATAAAATAGTTTTTATCGTACAAAAGCGCCAAAACATTAAAAATTATGCAAATGAGGTATCGCTGTAATCGTACTGACTCGAAGAATAAAACTGCTTTATCCATTTTACCAAACGTGGAAAGGTATAAACGCCCCCCCCCCCCAAAAAAAGAAATTCATGAATAGCTGGTTTTTGATCATTCTGCCTCACAAAAATTGGAATAAAAAGCGATCAAAAAATGACACATGCCCAAAAATGGTACCAATAAAAATGTCAACTCGTCCCGCAAAAAAAAAAGACCTCACATGACTCTGTGGACCAAAATATGGAAAAATTATAGGTCTCAAAATGTAACGCAAAAAATATTTTTTGCAATAAAAGCGTCTTTTAGTGTGTGACAGCTGTCAATCATAAAAATCCGCTAAAAAACCCGCTATAAAAGTAAATCAAACACCCCTTCATCACCCCCTTAGTTAGGTAAACATAAAAAAATGTATTTATTTCCATTTTCCCATTAGGGTTAGGGCTAGGGTTAGGGTTAGGGTTGGGGCTAGGGTTGGGGTTAGGGGTGGGGCTAGGGTTAGGGCTACAGTTAGGGTTAAGGCTACAGTTAGGGTTGGGGCTAAAGTTAGGGTTAGGGCTGGGGGCTAAAGTTAGCGTTAGGGTTGGGGCTAAAGTTAAGGTTACGGCTACAGTTAGGGTTGGGGCCAAAGTTAGGGTTGGGGCTAACGTTAGGGTTAGGGTTGGGGCTAAAGTTAGGGTTTGGATTAAATTTACGGTTGGGATTAGGGTTAGGGGTGTGTCAGGGTTAGGGGCGTGGTTAGGGTTATGGTTGGGATTAGGGTTAGGGGTGTGTTTGGGATAGGGTTTCAGTTAGAATTGGGGGTTTCCACTGTTCAGGCACATCAGGGGCTCTCCAAACGCGACATGGCGTCCGATCTCAATTCCAGCCAATTCTGCGTTGATAAAGTAAAACAGTGCTCCTTCCCTTCCGAGCTCTCCCATGCCCCAAAACAGGGGTTTACCCCAACATATGAGGTATCAGCATACTCAGGAAAAATTGGACAACACCTATTGGGGTCCAATTTCTCTTGTTACCCTTGGGAAAATAAAAATTTGTGGGGCTAAAAAACATTTTTGTGGGAAAAAAATTAATTTTTATTTTCACGACTCTGCATTATAAACTGTAGTGAAACCCTTGGGGGTTCAAAGTTCTCACAACACATCTAGATAAGTTCCTTGGGGGGTCTAGTTTCCAATATGGAGTCACTTGTGGGGGATTTCTACTGTTTAGGTGCATCAGGGGCTCTGCAAATGCAACATGACGACTGCAGACCAATCCATCTGTCTGCATTCCAAATGGCGCTCATTCACTTCCGAGCTCTGCCATGAGCCCAAACGGTGGTTCCCCCCACATATGGGGTATCGGCATACTCAGGACAACTTTTGGGGTCGAATTTCTCCTGTTACCCGTGGGAACATACAAAACTGGGGGCTAAAAAATTATTTTTGTGGAAAAAAAAAAAAAGAATTTTTATTTTCACGGCTTTGCGTTATAAACTGTAGTGAAACACTTGGGGGTTCAAAGCTGTCAAAACACATCTAGACAAGTTCCTTAGGGGGTCTACTTTCCAAAATGGTGTCACTTCCCTTCCGAGCTCTACCATGCGCCCAAACAGTTGTTTACCCCCACATATGGGATATCGGCGTACTCAGAACAAATGGCACAACAACTTTTGGGGTCAAATTTCTTCTCTTACCCTTGGGAAAATAAAAAATTGGGGGCGAAAAGATCATATTTGTGAAAAAATGATTTTTTTATTTTTACAGCTCTGCATTATAAACTTCTGTGAAGCACTTGGTGGGTTAAAGTGCTCACCACACATCTAGATAAGTTCCTAAGGGGGTCTATTTTCCAAAATGGTGTCACTTGTGGGGGGTTTCAATGTTTAGGCACATCAGGGGCTCTCCTAATGCAACATGGCGTCCCATCTCAATTCCAGTCAACTTTGCATTGAAAAGTCAAATGGCGCTCCTTCCCTTCCGAGCTCTGCCATGCACCCAAACAGTGGTTTACCCCCACATATTGGGTATCAGCGTACTCAGAACAAATTGTACAACAACTTTTGGGGTCCATTTTCTCCTTGGTAAAATAAAACAAATTGGAGCTGTAGTAAATTTTTTGTGAAAAAAAAAGTTAAATGTTCTTTTTTTTTTTTTTAAACATTCCAAAAATTCCTGTAAAACACCTGAAGGATTAATAAACTTCTTGAATGTGGTTTTGAGCACCTTGAGGGGTGCAGTTTTTAGAATGGTGTCACACTTGGTTATTTTCTATCATATAGACCCGTCAAAATTACTTCAAATGTGATGTGGTCCCTAAAAAATATTGGTGTTGTAAAAATGAGAAATTGCTGGTCAACTTTTAACCCTTAACTCCCTAACAAAAAAAAAATTTTGGTTCCAAAATTGTGCTGAAGTAAAGTAGACGTGGGAAATGTTACTTATTAATTATTTTGTGCGACATATCTCTGTGATTTAAGGGCATAAAAATTCAAAGTTGGAAAATTGCAAAATTTTCAAAATTTTTGCCAAATTTCCGTTTTTTTCACAAATAAACACACGTTATATTGAAGAAATTTTACCACTATCGTGAAGTACAATTTGTCACGAGAAAACAATGTCAGAATCGCCAAGATCCGTTGAAGCGTTCCAGAGTTATAACCTCATAAAGGGACAGTGGTCAGAATTGTAATAATTGGCCCGGTCATTAACGTGCAAACCACCCTTGGGGCTTAAGGGGTTAAATGGCCGGCTTCCAAAGCTTTCAGTGTTCAGGGTAGGCCTGGAGAGGAAACACTTCAGGAAAGTATTCTTTCGACTTGTAAGTCTGAGCCATGCGTGTTCTGCCAGCCGTGAGAGGAATGAACCCCGCTCTCGGAAGGACTGTGTTTTATTTTTTCTGTCACCGTTTTGTTTTCCTATTTTGCCCAGAGGGCTGTATTTGCTTTACTACACCTTGGTTTATGCTGCCTACAATAAACCAAAGTAAATTCTTAAATTCGCAGTGTACCCATGTCTACTTCTGTGTGTAGCCGAGTGAGCCGATCTACCACTGCACCCTTTAAGTTTGTTTCCCTATGAAAAGGTTAATCGTTATATTTGATGATAAGAAAGAACTTCCGCAATTGTAGACATTTTTTTTTTAATAAATATCAAGGTTGGCCCACGACTTTATCCAAGCTTTACATTTTGGTCCCCTGTGTATGTATGTTTGACATCCCTACTCTATTGGTGTGCTAGAGATAATAAAGTAATACTATAGTGTTATAATGTAATACAAGACATTAACTGTTCTCTTTCTTTATTCTGTTGTAGGTTTTAGATGCTTCTCTACCTCCACAACGTCCTTTGCAGCCTTCTGACCTAACCTTGACTCATGTACATTGGCGAAGGGACCAGCAAAGCAATCAGCTGTTTGTTAGCTTAACCCTTCATTGGAGCCATGCTATGGATAACTTTCGCCACTTCCGCATATACTGTCGTGGTGTTACCTGTCATCTAGCTCCAGACTCAAAGCCTCATCTCCTCGGGTTGGCACATGCTTGCATTTACCGTGTGGTTGATCTAGCTGTTCCAAATCCATGCCCACCAGCTCCTGGCAGGCTCGAGTTTACAGTCCAACCTGTTAACAAGGATACTGTGGAAGTCTCGCCTCCAGTATGGGGGCATCTGGCCTTGGAGTTTGTGGAACAGACACACACTGAAGTGTAACAAATCATTCGCATTTTTTAACACGTAAACAAATAAACTGTGGTGGTGATTTCTTTTTTTTTTTAGACCTGTACTAGTATATTTAACTGTACAAGAGAAGAAATTAAAGTCCTTACTTATCTTACATATTAGTACTACTACAAATGTAAATATCCATCATTGTATGCATACTTGTCAAGTTTAGCGGTTTCTCAGATCAAGTTACATAGCAGTTATTCATATTGTAACGCTAACCATTTATGCCAGGTGTCACTAGATAAGGCTACTTTCACACTTCCGTCTTTTTAGATCCGTCACAATGCGTCGTTTTGGGAAAAAAAACGCATCCTGCAAATGTGCCCGCAGGATGCGGTTTTTCCCCATAGACTTGTATTGCCGACGGATCACGACGTATGGCCACACGTCGCGTCCGTCGTGCACTGGATGCGTCGGTATTTGGCGGACCGTCACAGCGAAAAAACGTTCAAGGGAACGTTTTTTCGGACGTCGTGTCCTGCATTTTAAACTGCGCATGCCCGGCAATAACTCCACCCCCTCCTCCCTGGGAGTTTACTATGGGCAGCGGACGCACTGAAACACTGCGTCCGCTGCCCACGTCGTGTAGAAAATCACCACTGTCCGTCGGTACGTTGCGACGACGCTTTGTAACGGCCCCGTACCGACGGAAGTGTGAAAGAATCCTAAGCCGTTAGCCTTGTGCTTACTGTTTTTATGCAATGTAGAATATGACTTTCCATAGTTTAATCTACTCTGACGGACCCCACACAATATACATTTTTGTCATCTGAACCCTCCGATTTCTGCACAAAATCAAACATGTATGCCGACCACCCAACTCTACACTGAGAGATAAGACCCTTCTGGTGATGTCTGGCAGTGTCTTACTTTTTCTCCCTATTGAAAACACATGCACACTCAGCTGTGACAGGCATGTGTATGGACGAGCTGGGAGGGACAGCTGAAGGTCAAATCAGATTGCTACCTACTATCTAAGTATATATGCACCTTTTTAAAGGAGTTTTCAAATCTAGCACATTTAAGCAATATCTACTAGATATGTAATAAATGTTTGATAGATGCAGATCCCACTGGTGCGTGATCACCTTTTTCAGGAATAGATAGGACAATAGTAGCATCTGTCATACATTTATAGCTTATCTCGTGGATACGCCATAACTCTGTGAGTTGGGAATATGCCTTTATCTGTACAAAAAAAAAACACCGTTCATGAACCGGACATGTGAAAAAATGCTGTTAATTGCATTCAGAAGCTGTGACAGCAGGCTCTGAAGTGCATTAGTACAGATTCGTCTGTCAGTCAGTGGCGGCACGTGGCTTCAGTCACCACTCACTATGTGCCGAGTAGTGACTGAAGCCTCACCAGCTGCACCTCTATAAGTGAAAGTTGGAGGCTTAAAGTTTATTTCCTCCCGGCAGCTAACATCTAAACACTGCTGTCTCATGACTTCTGAACGCTATTAAGGGGGTCCTGACCGGCATTTATATATTTGTTGTTTAATAACCTGCCCTCACAGACCTCACCCACCTTTTGAACCCTTTTCAGCTTTTCTATATCTAAAATGACTGCCATTATTTGAGTTGTGGTCTCTTGAGGGATTTATAAAGGCAATATCATAAATCGATCGCAGGTTAACACTCGTTCCCATGTTGCCTTCTTATCATGGTCTGTGTTTGGTTGTGCATTGTAGACCAGCAGTGTTTAAAACAGGGCTAATATATATAAGGGCCAAAAGTATTGACACCCCTGCAATTCTGTCAGATAATACTCAGTTTCTTCCTGAAAATGATTGCAAACACAAATTCTTTGGTATTATTATCTTCATTTAATTTGTCTTAAATTAAAAAACACAAAAAGAATTGTCCTAAAGCCAAATTGGATATAATTCCACACCAAACATAAAAAGGGGGTCGACAAAAGTATTGGCGCTGTTCGAAAAATCATGTGATGCTTCTCTAATTTGTGTAATTAACAGCACCTGTAACTTACCTGTGGCACCTAGCAGGTGTTGGGAATAACTAAATCACACTTGCAGCCAGTTGACATGGATTAAAGTTGACTCAACCTCTGTCCTGTGTCCTTGTGTGTACCACATTGAGCATGGAGAAAAGAAAGAAGACCAAAGAACTGTCTGAGGACTTGAGAAACCAAATTGTGAGGAAGCATGAGCAATCTCAGGGCTACAAGTCCATCTCCAAAGACCTGAATGTTCCTGTGTCTACCGTGCGCAGTGTCATCAAGAAGTTTAAAGCCCATGGCACTGTGGCTAACCTCCCTAGATGTGGACGGAAAAGAAAAATTGACAAGAGATTTCAACTCAAGATTGTGCGGATGTTGGATAAAGAACCTTGACTAACATCCAAACAAGTTCAAGCTGCCCTGCAGTCCGAGGGTACAACAGTGTCAACCCCTACTATCCGTCGGCGTCTGAATGAAAAGGGACTTTATGGTTGGAGACCCAGGAAGACTCCACTTCTTACCCCGAGACATAAAAAAGCAAGGCTGGAGTTTGCCAAAACTTACCTGAAAAAGCATAAAACGTTTTGGAAGAATGTTCTCTGGTCAGATGAGACAAAAGTAGAGTTTTTTGGGCAAAGGCATCAACATAAAGTTTACATGAGAAAAAAAGAGGCATTCAAAGAAAAGAACACGGTCCCTACAGTCAAACATGGCGGAGGTTCCCTGATGTTTTGGGGTTGCTTTGCTGCCTCTGGCACTGGACTGCTTGACCGTGTGCATGGCATTATGAAGTCTGAAGACTGCCAACAAATTTTGCAGCATAATGTAGGGCCCAGTATGAGAAAGCTGGGTCTCCCTCTGAGGTCATGGATCTTCCAGGAGGACAATGACCCAAAACACACTTCAAAAAGCACTAGAACATGGTTTGAGAGAAAGCACTGGAGACTTCTAAGGTGGCCAGCACCTGAATCCCATAGAACACCTGTGGAGATCTAAAAATGGCAGTTTGGAGAAGGCACCCTTCAAATATCAGGGACCTGGAGCAGTTTGCCAAAGAAGAATGGTCTAAAATTCCAGCAGAGCATTGTAAGAAACTCATTGATGGTTACCGTAAGTGGTTGGTCGCAGTTATTTTGGCTAAAGGTTGTGCAACCAAGTATTAGGCTGAGGGTGCCAATACTTTTGTCTGGCCCATTTTTGGAGTTTTGTGTGAAATTATCAATGTTTTGCTTTTTGCTTCATTCTCTTTTGTGTTTTTTCATTTAAGACAAATTAAATGAAGATAATACCAAAGAATTTGTGTTTGCAATCATTTTCAGGAAGAAACTGAGTATTATCTGACAGAATTGCAGGGGTGTCAATACTTTTGGCCATGACTGTATCAGTAAAAATTGTCTAATAGCAGATAAGAGCAAACCAATAAATAAAGATATAATGTCCACAGTTGGATCTAAACTGTCTATTCCCGAGGATAACTGTATAATGATAAAATATATATATATATATATATATATATATATATATATATATATATATATATATATATATATATATAACATATAATTATAAGTGGAAAATAATACAACAAACCACCTGGGGTCAAATGTCACCACATGTACTGGGGCTGCACAATGGATGTGCGTCCCCCCAGAAGTGTGTTTTGACAGAGCCTTTGTCAGGGGGTGGCACATAGAAGTAAGCAGGAGGTATAAAAGCAGACATTATCCTATCAAATCGCGTCGCGAACCTGAAGTGACGCATGCGTCACCATGGCAGCTGGAATGCCAGTCTGCGTCCACGTTATGTGCCGAGCAATGTCAAAAGCCCCCATCGTTGCTTCGCACATGACGCCAACTGGCTTTGTAGCTGCAATGGTGACGCACGTGTCACTTCCGGGTCGCAATTTGATTGGATAATCTGCTTCTATACCTCCTCCTTAATTTTGTGTGCTTGTCCCTGGTGAAGGCCCTGCCAAAACATGCAATGGGGTGGATGTATGTCCGTTCTACAGCCCCCGGTACATGTGGTGACGCTTGACCCCAGGTGGCTGGTTGTAGTATTTTCTACTTGTAATTCTATGCTATATATGCTTTATTTTCACTATACTGTTATCCTGGGGAATAGACCGATTAGTTTCAGTATGGCAAACTGAGGCTGTGCTATTATGCACTGACATTAGTATAACCAACATTGGGATATTTGATATGCACCAATATGTGATGTGTGCCCATGTTTATCGTGTGTATGTGTTTACCCCTCCTCTCCCCTATGCCTGATCTTCTAATAAACTTTTCTGTTTTGATTTTCATTTATGGACATTATATCGTTTATTTTCTTTGTTTGCTCTTATCCTGTATTTGTTAGCAGTTTGTTTCTAGCAGGCACTTGGTAGTCGAATAGTCCGTTCTACAGCCAAAAGCTGTGTTTTTGCCAATTGCTTCCTGATTGTCAATGAGCATATGTATTTATTTAAAAAAAAAAATTATTAATCATTCGTGAACATAAGTTTTAATCATCTGTCAGGATGTAATCCTGAAGCACAAAACTTGGTCACAATATTTCATGTTTATGGGAACTTTTTCTGGCGTAGGTTCATCAATTGTGTTAATCTGTTTTACAGATCATTAGATACAGGTGCTTTTCACTAAATTAGAATATCATCAAAAAGTTACCATATATACTCGAGTATAAGCTGACCAGAGTTTAAGCCGAGGGACCTAATTTTGCTACGGAAAACTGGGTAAGCTTATTGACTTGAGTATAAGCTGGGTATGCATTGTCCCGTCATCCCTTCACTGCTGTGTGTGGCTCCCCCGGTGTCCTAGTTGTATGCATAGCTCGGGGTCCTCCCCCTTGCATGCATGGCTTGGCGTCATCCCCTGTCCTCCCCCTTGTATGCATTGCTCGGCATCCTCCCCCGTCTTTCCCCTTGTATACATGGCTCGGCGTTCTCCCCCGTCCTCCCCCATCCTCCCACTTGAATGCATGGCTCGGCATCCTCCCCCTTGTATGCATGGCTCGATGTCCTCCCCCGTCATACTCACCCTCCTCGCGCAGTCGCTGCACGTCTCTGCATCTCCATTGTCCCGGTGTGGCAGCTCTTCCTGTGCTGAGCAGTCACGCGGTACCGCTCATTAAGGTCACCACGTGACCGCTTAGCACAGGAAGAGCTACCGCATTGGGACAACAGAGATGCAGGGACGTGCAGCGACCACGCGAGGAGGATGAGTATGATGTCAAAGCCGCCAGCAGCTCCGCCACCACTGGCTTTCTGGACAATGACTCGTGTATAAGCCGATGGGGACAGTTTCAGCACAAAAAAATGTGCTAAAAATCTCGGCTTATACACGAGTATATACGGTAATTTATTTCAGTTTTTCAATACAAAAAGTGATTCTCATATATAGTCATTACAAACAGAGTGACCTATTTCAAGTGTTTATTTCTGTTAATGTTGATGATTATGGTTTACAGCCAATGAAAACCCAAAAGTCATTATCTCAGTAAGTTAGAATAATTAATAAAAAAAACACCTGCAAAGGCTTCCTAAGTGTTTAAATAGGTCCCTTAGTCTGTTTCCGTAGGCTCCACAATCATGGGGAAGACTGCTGACTTGACAGATGTCCTGAAGGCAGTCATTGACACACTCCACAATGAGGGTAAGCCACAAAAGGTCATTGCTAAAGAAGCTGGCTGTTCAGAGTGTTGTATCCAAGCATATTGATGGAAAGTTGAGTGAAAGGAAAAAATGTGGTAGAAAAAGATACACAAGCAACAGGAATATCTGCAGCCTTGAAAGGATTGTTAAGACAATGCCATTCAAAAATTTGGGGGAGATTCACAAGTAGTGGACTGCTGCTGTAGTCATTGCTTCAAGAGCCACCACACACAGACGAATCCAGGACATGGGATACAAGTGTCGCATTCCTTGTGTCAAGCCACTTGTGACCAATAGACAATGTCAGAAGCATGTTACCTGGGCCAAGGAGACAAAGAACTGGACTGTTGCTCAGTGGTCCAAGGTGGTGTTTTCAGATGAAAGTAAATTTTGAATTTCATTTAGAAATCAAGGTCCCAGAGTCTGGAGGAAGAGTGGAGAGGTACACAATCCAAGCTACTTGAGGTCTAGTGTGAAGTTTCCACAATAAGTGATGGTTTGGGGAGCCATGTCATCTACTGGTGTAGATACATTATGCTTTATCAAGACCAAAGTTAGCGCAGCCATCTACCAGGAAATTTTAGAGCACTTCATGCTTAACTCTGCCGACAAGCTTTTTGGAGATAGAAATTTAATTCTCCAGCATGACATGGCACCTGTCCACACTGCTAAAAGTACCAATACCTGGTTTAAAAACAACAGTATCACTGTGCTTGATTGGCTAGCAAACTCGCCTCAACTTAACCCCATAGAGAATCTATGGGGTATTATCAAGAGGAAGATGAGTCATCATACCCAACAATGCGGATGAGCTAAAGGCTGCTATCAAATCAACCTGTGCTTCCATAACATCTTGGCAGTGCCACAGACTGATCACCTCCATGCCACGCCGCATTGATGCAAAAGGAGCCCCGAACAAGTATTGAGTGCATGTGCTGATCATACATTTCGGATTTTAAAATCATTTTTCAAGCTGGTGTTATGAAGTATTCTAATTTACTGAGATAATGACTTTTGGGATTTCATTGGCTGTAAGCCATAATCACCAACCTTAACAGAAATAAAACATTTGAAATAGATCACTCTGTTTGTAATGACTCTATATAATATTATTATTATTTATTTATATAGCACCATTAATTCCATGGTGCTGTACATGTGAAAAGGGGTTACATACAGTGTTATAGATATCGTTAACAGTAAACAAATTTACAGTGACAGACTGGTACAGAGGGGAGAGGACCCTGTCCTTGCAGACTTACATTCTTCAGGATAGTGGGGAAGAGACAGGAGGTTGGTGTGCTGCAGCACTGGTGGTGGTGAGGTGGCATATCGGGTGGTCGGGGCAGCAGCCTGGGTGGTCGTGGCGGCAGCTAGGGTAATATGAGTCACTTTTTGTATTGAAGAACATTGCACCTATTAATGCATTTGATGTAAATCATTCAAACTACCTCCTACTAATGCATTTGACTAGGGTAAAAAATGCCAGTCATAGAAAATGTGTGACGGATCTACAACACCACCTTAATATTGTAGCCGAACTTCTATAATGCAATTCTTTCTGCTGTTGTATCTACATAGGATCAGTCTACGGGTTTGTTTTACATGTTCGTGAATGCAAGGCTCTAAACAAATTGGGCCTCCTTGAGATATTATTATCAAGGGAGTTACTGGTCCATCGGTTTTCATGACTTCTATAGATTTTAGTAAAGATGACAGCCTCATGCAAACTACCTCCACTGCATGTGGCTACGATAGGTGGTCAGATGTATGCTTCTCTTCAACATGAAATTGATCCTGATTTCTGTTAAAGATTTTTGGTGCAAATCTGAAATTTGTAAATTATTTTGATATATTTTATGCAATTTTTTTAAGTGAAAAGAAAAACTTAGTACAAGTTTCTTTTCTATACATGTCCTTTTTTTAAGATGTTTTTGTATGCCACGTATAGATAAAGAATTGCGGTCTCGTTTATTGCCATTCCCCCTCCTCTGCCCCATTTCTTTTTCAGTAATTCAAAACTAGTATTCTTTTGCGTTTTCAGAACCTCTGAAAAGTAAATTTATGAATTCTAGTTTACTCTTATTGTACAAAAGAAAAAGCGGGAAATGTGCGTTTTCCTACAAGAAATGAATGACTTTTTAACATAATTTCTTCTGAGTAATGTACAAGTGACGGGTTAATTTGTATCGTGTACACATCCAGTTTAGTGATGATACAGCTGAAATATCAGTTTATTATGGAACTGCTAAAAGGGCTTTTCCTGATGTAACCAGGTACAATAAATATTTCACAATAAAACTTTTGTAATGTAATGATGTACATTTCTAATGTGGATGTAAGGCTAAGTTCAATTTAGCATATGAAAATTTTTCGTTGTTCACCAAGAAATGGCCATAATATTGGTTACACAACCAAATCAATGTAACACCAAGCTGCTAGTGTATCTGGAATGAAAACTAGAGGGGTTGGCTATAGCGTACATTGTGCCATCACATACCATAATCACAAGAGTACGACCAATGTGACATTGGGAACAACTCCTTTAACGGGTAGTGCAATCAGGAAATTATGCACTATAAGCTGCCTTACTTGTAACAAACAAAACAGAGTACTACTTTACCCTCCTCAAGTCACACCAGCTCTCCACTGCCACTGCTTCCCCAGTCTCTGTTATGTAGCTTCAGAAGTGACTTTGGCTGCAGTGCTGACAGTGTAATCAGTGAGTTCAACAGTTGAAGCAGTCTACAAGGGCTGCATGATGACAGTGCTATAGATAATAACAGAAATGGGGGCCACTGTAGAGACTTAGTGAGGGTAAGTAATTGTCAGTTTGTTTTGTTATAGTTACCGCTGCTTAAAAATCATATTTTTCTGAAAGGGAACATCTCCTTTAACACAATGGACGTAGTAGTTTTTGGAAATGGCTGTGTGTGAGGTACAGATACAGAGGAGCTTGATGGGTAAAGTAATTTTTGATGATATCAGTCTTTATCCTACGCCTCATTGGGGGACACAGGACCATGGGTGTCATGCTGCTGCCACTAGGAGGACACTAAGTGAACACAGAAAGATTAACTCCTCCAATGCAGTATACACCCTCTCACTGGCTGAAATTCAACCAGTTCTTGCTTAGTGTCTGTAGGAGGCACTTGGGTCTGTTTCAGACTCCAACCGTTTTATTTTCATATTTTTTCCCTTTTTTTCTGTACATTTTTATTTTTTAACCCCTTCCTGACATCAGACGTACTATCCCGTCGAGGTGGGGTGGGCCCGTATGACCGCCGACGGGATAGTACGTCATCACCGATCAGCGGCGCTCACGGGGGGAGCGCGGCCGATCGCGGCCGGGTGTCAGCTGCATATCGCAGCTGACATCCGGCACTATGTGCCAGGAGCGGTCATGGACCGCCCCCGGCACATTAACCCCCGGCACACCGCGATCAAACATGATCGCGGTGTACCGGTGGTATAGGGAAGCATCGCGCAGGGAGGGGGCTCCCTGCGGGCTTCCCTGAGACCCCCGGAGCAACGCGATGTGATCGCGTTGCTGCGAGGGTCTCCTACCTCCTTCCTGGCTGCAGGTCCCGGATCCAAGATGGCCGCGGCATCCGGGTCCTGCAGGGAAGGAGGTGGCTTACCGAGTGTCTGCTCAGAGCAGACACTTGGTAAGCCTGCAGCCCTGCACAGCAGATCGTCGATCTGGCAGAGTGCTGTGCACTCTGTCAGATCAATGATCTGTGATGTCCCCCCCTGGGACAAAGTAAAAAAGTAAAAAAAAAATTTTTCCACATGTGTAAAAAAAAAAAAAAAAAAAATCCTAAATAAATAATAAAAAAAAATATATATTATTCCCATAAATACATTTCTTTATCTAAATAAAAAAAACAAAACAATAAAAGTACACATATTTAGTATCGCCGCGTCCGTAACGACCCAACCTATAAAACTGCCCCACTAGTTAACCCCTTCAGTAAACACCGTAAGAAAAAAAAAAAAAAACGAGGCAAAAAACAACGCTTTATTACCATACCGCCGAACAAAAAGTGGAATAACACGTGTTCAAAAAGACTGATATAAATATCCATGGTACTGCTGAAAACGTCATCTTGTCCCGCAAAAAACAAGCCGCCATACAGCATCATCAGCAAAAAAATAAAAAAGTTATAGTCCTGAGAATAAAGCGATACCAAAATAATTATTTTTTCTATATTTTAGTTTTTATCGTATAAAAGCGCCAAAACATAAAAAAATGATATAAATGAGATATCGCTGTAATCATACTGACCCGACGAATAAAAATGCTTTATCAATTTTACCAAACGCGGAACGGTATAAACGCCTCTCCCAAAAGAAATTCATGAATAGCTGGTTTTTGGTCATTCTGCCTCACAAAAATCGGAATAAAAAGCGATCAAAAACGGTCACGTGTCCGAAAATGTTACCAATAAAAACGTCAACTCGTCCCGCAAAAAACAAGACCTCACATGACTCTGTGGAGCAAAATGTGGAAAAATTATAGGTCTCAAAATGTGGAGACGCAAAAACTTTTTTGCTATAAAAAGCGTTGCTGGTTTCACACTTGCGTTTTTGTCTGCAGCGTTTTTTGCACAAAAAAACGCATGCGTTTTTTCCCTATATTTAACATTGAAAACGCATGCGTTTTTTTTGTACGCGTTTGGTCGCGTTTTCAAACGCATGCGGTTTTTTTCTGCATGCGTTCATTTTCAGAAATACAACCTGCAGTATTTTCTTGCGTTTTTAAGCACATGCGTTTGTTTGCGTTAAAAACGCATGCATTTTTATCGAAAAAAAAAAACAGAAAACACACTGAAAAGCCACCCACCACCATCAAGGTGATAAAGGGATCCAAACCCTAACTCTACCCCTAACCGTTTAATGAACATTTTCTGACAGTCATAGTGCCACGTATTTCAGTGCCACGTATTTCAGTGCCACGTATTTCAGTGCCACGTATTTCAGTGCCACGTGTTTCAGTGCCACGTGTTTCAGTGCCACGTGTTTCAGTGCCACGTATTTCAGTGCCACGTATCACGTATTTCAGTGCCACGTATCACGTATTTCAGTGCCACGTATCACGTATTTCAGTGCCACATATTTTAGTACCACGTATTTCAGTTGCACGTATTTCAGTGCCACGTATTTCAGTGCCACGTATTTCAGTGCCATGTATTTCAGTGCCACGTATCACGTATTTCAGTGCCACGTGTTTCAGTGCCATGTATTTAAGTGCCACGTATCACATATTTCAGTGCCACGTATTTCAGTGCCACGTATTTCAGTGCCACGTATTTCAGTGCCACGTATTTCAGTGCCACGTATTTCAGTCACGGTTAGGGGTAGGGTTAGGGTTAGGGCTAGGGTTGGAGGTAAAGTTAGGGTTGGGGCTAAAGTTAGGGTTGGGGCTAGGGTTAGGGTTTGGATTACATTTACGTTTGGATTAGGGTTGGGATTAGAATTATGGGTGTGTCAGGGCTAGGGGTGTGGTTAGGGTTACCGTTGGGATTAGGGTTAGGGGTGTGTTTGGGTTAGGGTTTCAGGTAGAATTGGGGAGTTTCCACTGTCCAGGCACATCAGGGGCTCTCCAAGCGCGATATGGCGTCCAATCTCAATTCCAGCCAATTCTGCGTTGAAAAAGTAAAACAGTGCTCCTTCCCTTCCGAGCTCTCCCGTGCGCCCAAAAAGGGGTTTACCCCAACATATGTGTTATCAGCGTACTCGGGACAAATTGAACAACAACTTCTGGGGTCCAAGTTCTCTTGTTATCCTTAGGAAAATAAAAATTTGGGGGGCTAAAAATCATTTTTGTGGGAAAAAAAAAGATGTTTTATTTTCACGGCTCTGCGTTATAAACTGTAGTGAAGCACTTGGGGGTTCAAAGTTCTCACAACACATCTAGATAAGTTCCTTGGGAGGTCTAGTTTCCAATATGGGGTCACTTATGGGGGGTTTGTACTGTTTGGGTACATCAGGGGCTCTGCAAATGCAACGTGACGCCTGCAGACCAATCCATTTAAGGCTGCATTCCAAATGGCGCTCCTTCCCTTCCGAGCTCTGTCATGCACCCAAACAGTGGTTCCCCCCCACATATGGGGTATCAGCGTACTCAGGACAAATTGGACAACAACTTTTGGGGTCTAATTTATCCTGTTTCCCTTGTGAAAATACAAAACTGGGGGCTAAAAAATCATTTTTGTGAAAAAAAAAAAAAGAATTTTTATTTTCACGGCTTTGTGCTATAAACTTTAGTGAAACACTTGGGGGTTCAAAGTTCTCAAAACACATCTAGATAAGTTCCTTGGGAGGTCTAGTTTCCAATATGGGGTCACTTGTGGGGGGTTTGTACTGTTTGGGTACATCAGGGGCTCTGCAAATGCAACGTGACGGCTGCTGACCAATCCATTTAAGTCTGCATTCCAAATGGCGCTCCTTCCCTTCCGAGCTCTGTCATGCGCCCAAACAGTGGTTCCCCCCCACATATGGGGTATCAGCGTACTCAGGACAAATTGGAAAACAAATTTTGGGGTCCAATTTATTCTGTTACCCTTGTAAAAATACAAAGCTGGGTGCTAAAAAATCATTTTTGAGAAAAAAAATAAAAATTATTTTCACGGCTCTGCGTTATAATCTGTAGTGAAACACTTGGGGGTTCAAAGCTCTCAAAACACATCTAGATAAGTTCCTTAGGGGGTCTACTTTCCAAAATGGTGTCACTTGTAGGGAGTTTCAATGTTTAGGCACATCAGGGGCTCTCCAAACGCAACATGGCGTCCCATCTCAATTCCAGTCAATTTTGCATTGAAAAGTCAAATGGCGCTCCTTCCCTTCCAAGCTCTGCCATGCGCCCAAACAATGGTTTACACCCACATATGGGGTATCATCGTACTCAGGACAAATTGCACAACATTTTTTGGGGTCCAATTTCTTCTCTTACCCTTGGGAAAATAAAAAATTGGGGGCAAAAAGATCATTTTTGTGAAAAAATATGATTTTTTATTTTTACGGCTCTGCATTATAAACTTCTGTGAAGCACTTGGTGGGTCAAAGTGCTCACCACACATCTAGATAAGTTCCTTAGGGGGTCTACTTTCCAAAATGGTGTCACTTGTAGGGAGTTTCAATGTTTAGGCACATCAGGGGCTCTCCAAACGCAACATGGCGTCCCATCTCAATTCCAGTCAATTTTGCATTGAAAAGTCAAATGGCGCTCCTTCCCTTCCAAGCTCTGCCATGCGCCCAAACAATGATTTACACCCACATATGGGGTATCATCGTACTCAGGACAAATTGCACAACATTTTTTGGGGTCCAATTTCTTCTCTTACCCTTGGGAAAATAAAAAATTGGGGGCAAAAAGATCATTTTTGTGAAAAAATATGATTTTTTATTTTTACGGCTCTGCATTATAAACTTCTGTGAAGCACTTGGTGGGTCAAAGTGCTCACCACACATCAAGATAAGTTCCTTAGGGGGTCTACTTTCCAAAATGGTGTCACTTGTAGGGGGTTTCAGTGTTTAGGCACATCAGGGGCTCTCCAAACGCAACATGGCGTCCCATCTCAATTCCAGTCAATTTTGCATTGAAAAGTCAAATGGCGCTCCTTTCCTTCCGAGCTCTGCCATACGCCCAAACAGTGGTTTACCCTCACATATGGGGTATCAGCGTACTCAGGACAAATTGTACAACAACTTTGGGGGTCCATTTTCTCCTGTTACCCTTGGTAAAATAAAACAAATTGGAGCTGAAATAAATTGTGTGTGAAAAAAAGTTAAATGTTCATTTTTATTTAAACATTCCAAAAATTCCTGTGAAACACCTGAAGGGTTAATAAACTTCTTGAATGTGGTTTTGAGCACCTTGAGGGGTGCAGTTTTTAGAATGGTGTCACACTTGAGTATTTTCTATCATATAGACCCCTCAAAATGACTTCAAATGAGATGTGGTCCCTAAAAAAGAAATGGTGTTGTAAAAATGAGAAATTGCTGGTCAACTTTTAACCCTTATAACTCCGTCACAAAAAAAAATTTGGGTTCCAAAATTGTACTGATGTAAAGTAGACATGTGGGAAATGTTACTTATTAAGTATTTTGCGTGACATATGTCTGTGATTTAAGGGCATAAAAATTCAAAGTTGGAAAATTGCAAAATTTTCAAAATTTTCGCCAAATTTCCATTTTTTTCACAAATAAACGCAAGTTATATCGAATAAATTTTACCACTAACATGAAGTACAATATGTCACGAGAAAACAATGTCAGAATCGCCAAGATCCGTCAAAGCGTTCCAGAGTTATAGCCTCATAAAGGGACAGTGGTCAGAATTGTAAAAATTGGCCCGGTCATTAACGTGCAAACCACCCTTGGGGGTGAAGGGGTTAATTAACGGAGTGAAGGGGCGACGGATTCCTTTCAAGGGTCCGTTCTCCCCCGAACACTTCATGTTCCTCTCCGGGGCTGAAAAGAACCCACAGCTGGATGGACAGAGGCCCCCACCTAATGGCATTACTGCAGCCCCACCACCACTTGCAAAGATGGATGGAGGGTCCTCTCCATCCCCTGCTATAGGAAGGATGGATTGAGCTCATACCCTTAGAAAGAGAGGAGGTGCTGCACAACTCTGGCTCTGCTACATCACCTCTGTGAGTATGAGCCCCCTTGCGCTTCCCAGCGAGATGAATGGTGCGGGTCCTGGTCCCTGGGGAGAGGAGCCGCTGGCCCGTGCCAGCGGCAGTCAATTAGTGTGCCGTCGCGGTCCCCTTCTTCCCAGCCGGCGCGCATCGCCGGCAGGCTCCAGAAATTTAGCCCCCGGCTTTTAGCCAGACTAGGCCGCAGTTTACATGGTGCCACCCACCACCGGAGTTCCGCCCACGTTCCTGGTGCTTCTCATCCTGAACGAGAGGTTCCCTGCTAATCTCGGGGGGGGGGGGGGCATGCTTTTTTAGCCTGCTGTGGGACCACGCTGACTGACAGCCCTGCAACGCGACAGGACAGCCGAACATCCTGTGGTTTTTCAGACCACCGACTCCTTCCCTGGTGACACAGGCACAGGACCTTGGGTAAGCTGCATCAGCTTCTGGAAGAGAGCTTAACCCCTTCTCTGCACCTATAGCTCACACTCTGCCTTTAACTCTCTGGCACACTGTCTCAATCTAAGGAGGCCAAATGAGTTAACAAAAAGTGTTTTTTACCTCATGTGCCACTTGCAATACTGCCTTAACCCGTGCTCACAATACTCCGTTATGCATGGATTGTGACCCGGCCTGTGTGCAGCCGCCAACGCTATCATCGACCCTGCTGTGCCTAGTCCCCCTGAGTGGGCTGCTTCCCTGTCATGATCTAGCCAAGGCAATAGACTCTCCGGGGACCCTCTCTAAGTCAGAACATCACTTTGTCGACCGCGGAGGACTCTGGCGATGGTAGGAAACCGTCCACCAGCAGGGGGCGTACTCAGTCACAGGTCTCCAGAAAAAGGACCCATGTCGCGTCCCCCGATCACGCTCGTGCTTTGGCATCTGCGAGCTCAATCTCTCGCTCCCCTTCTCCTGAGAGTCGCAGCGCACATGACTCTGAATACGAGTCTGATGCATCTTTAGTCTAGGATTCCTCGACTTGTCAAGAGACGCATGATTGAGGCGGTCAACAAGACCCTGAGGGTGGACGAGGAATCCATATCCACTCCGGAACACGTGGTGTCTTTTAAGAAGACTAAACATTTTCCAGAAACATAGGGACCGACCAGATAAACGATTCACAGGCCAAAAGCCTATCGAGTCCAAATAATCCTTTCGATCCGGATTTAATGAAGGATTGGCTACAGTCCCCGTCAACGGATCCTGCTGTATCGCGTCTCGCATCCAGAACACTCCTATTTTTGTCTCACGGTTCCTCAGTCAAAAACCCCACTGACCGTCAAATTGATTACCTGGCTCGCTCTGTCTTCGAGGCTTCAGGGGCAGCACTCTTTCCATCCCTCGCCGCGACTTGGGTGGCTAAGGCAATAGTCGCTTGGGCAGAGGTGTTAATCGCAACCATCCACGACAGCAACCTTCTCCCGGAGGCGGCCAACCTGGCTAGTCAGATAGCTCAAACAGGGGACTTCCTAGTTAACGCTTTGATAGATGTGGCCAATTGCGCTGCACAGGCAGCTGCAAATGCAGTCTCTATCAGAAGGGCCCTGTGGCTCCGAGATTGACGGGCAGATTCTGCTTCCAAAAAATCGTTGACCTCTCTGCCTTACCAAGCTGGTCGTTTATTTGGAGAGAAACTGGACCAAATCATTTCTGACGCTACCGGAGGAAAGAGTAAATTTCTTCCTCAACAAAGGCCTACCCGGCCGTTTCGGAATCAACAACAGCCTTGGTCCTAGCCTTTTCGCAACAACTCCAGTTGGTCCTCTACAACCTTCTCTTCTAGATAAGGACAGTCTCTGTGTGGAGACAGAGGTTCCCAGGTCTCATACAGACCTAACCGTACCTGGAAATCCAGACCGAGGACTTCTGGATCTAAGGGGACCAGATCCCTTAGATCTTCTACACAATGACTCGTCACGACAGCTGGTGGACACCGACATAGTAGGCGACCGCTTACTTTCGTTCCGTCAAGCCAGGCTCTCGGTCGTCCACGACGAGTGGGTCAGAGAGCTGGTGTCCTCTGGTTACAAAATAGTTTTCCTCTCCTCCCTGACACGTTTTTTCCATTCTTTTCCCAAAACAAGGACATCAGCCTTCAGGCCGTACAGGCACTTCGGAAGGACGGAGTCATTATTCCGGTTCCTCAGGACCAAAGGTTCAAGTTGTTTTACTCGAACCTATTTGTGGTCCCAAAGAAGGACAGATCGCTGCGGCCTATACTGGACCTAAAGCTGTTAAACAAGTTTGTCAAGGTTTGACGTTTCAGAATGGAATCTCTACGCTCTGTCGTCGCGTCCATGGAAAAAGAGTTCCTAGCATCCATAGACATCAAGGATGCTTACCTTCACATCCCAATTTTTCCTTTCCATCAACAGTTCCTACGCTTCGCTTTCCGCAATGAACACTTCCAGTTTGTGGCCTTGCCCTTCGGCCTCGCCACCGCCCCCAGAGTTCACCAAGGTCATGGCAGCTGTCATGGCCATTCTTCATGCTCAGGGAGTGGTGGTACTTCCGTATCTGGACGACCTACTGATCAAAGGACCGTCCCATCCAGCCTGAGAGGAGTCCATCGGTATCATGGTGGATACTCTTTCTCGCCTGGGCTGGAAAATAAACTTCGAAAAGTCTTCTCCGGTACTGGCTCAGCAAATTTCCTTCTTGGGAATGATCCTGGACACTTCCCGTGGGTTGGTCATTCTCCCTCCTGAAAAGGCCTTGGCCTTACAACAGTGTGCACGGAGTCTTTCCCACCCAGCCCCTCACTCCATTTGTTTCAGCATGGGCATTCTTGGAAAAATGGTAGCAGTGATGGAAGCGGTTCCGTTCGCACAGTTCCATCTCCGCCCTCTGCAACATGCGCTGCTGTTGGCCTGGGACAAGAACCCGTTCTCTCTCGACCGTCGGTTCCGTCTGTCTCTGCGGGTCAGGCAGACCCTCAGGTGGTGGACGCTGAGGTCCTCCCTGAACCAAGGGAAGTCCTTTCTTCCGGTACGCTGGTTGGTGGTGACCACCGACGCCAGCCTTTTGGGCTGGGGTGCAGTTTTCAGCCACCACACGGCACAGGGTCGTTGGTCCACTCGAGATTCGCGTCTCCCCATCAATATCTTGGAGATACGAGCAATCAGACTAGCTTTACTCAGTTTTCACCATCTCCTTGCAGGTCACCCCATCAGGATCCAATCCGACAACGCCACAGCAATGGCATATATCAACCATCAAAGGGGAACCCGCAGCAGGACGGCCATGCACAAAGTGAGTCACATCCTCCACTGGGCCAAGAGCAAACATTCGCCCATCTCGCCGATCCACATCCCGAGCGTAGAGAACTGGGCGGCGGACTTTCTCAGTCGCCAGAGCCTCGCCTCGGGAGAGTGGTCTCTTCATCTGGAAGTCTTTCAGCAGATTTGTCGTCGCTGAGGGACGTGGATGTGGATCTCATGGCCTCAAGGCTAAACAACAAGGTTCCCCAGTGTTCCCCAATGTTGCTGTTTATAATTAAGCCCCCTTCAGACTGTGACATCTGGAAGAACAGTTGTCCAGAGACGGAAAGGAGCTAACATGATTCCTGTGTCATGCCAACAGTAAAGCAACTTGAGACCATTCATATGTGGGGTCGTTTTTCATTGATTGAGTGGGCCTACTCACTATTTTGCCTAAGAATACTGTCATGAATAAATAAACATTCACGAAGCAACTCCTCCCAACAATCCAGGAGTAATCTGGTGAACAACACTTTTTCCAGCATGATGGAAACCATGTCACATGGCAAAAGAGAGGTAACTAAGCGGCACCATGAACAAAACAATAAAATTTTGGGTTCATGGCCAGGAGACTCACCACCCCCCATCCCAGATCCCATTCCCCTTAAGAACCTGTGGTCAATCTTCAAAAGGAAGGTGGACAATCAAAATTTGTAATTAACTCAAGAATAGGTTGTCATCAGTCAGGATTTGACAAAGAAGCTGATCTCCAGCAGTCAGGCCAAGTCTTGAAAAGTATGGGTCAACACTGTAAATATTGAGGCCTCTATTCCTCAGTGCCTTTGCACCTGTTTTTATGTCTAGTTTTGTGTCCTTTTTTTTTATTTCTACTGTTTTTTATTTGCAACTTTTTTGAAGTTTGTTTTATATGCGCTCATCAGTTGTTGGTTTTTTTTTTCTGTTTTTCTTTTTTCGTGGAGTTTAGCAATTCTAGATATTTAGAGCAAAATTTAGAGCAACTTCACTCCAGTTTGCCCCCTTTGGTGTGTTTTTGAGTGTGTCAGCATTTTGGTGCCAAAAAGTCACAAATCAGCTCAAGATAGAAAAAAAATGGTAATTAGACCTACTGGTAATTGTATTTCCAGGAGCCATCCTGACAGCACTAAGGAGGTCATCCTTCTTATCCTTTCAGGTATAGGAAACACACCAGAGGTTAAAAGGCCCCTCCCACCCCCACCTTTCAATGTCTTTTTTCCAAGTACCACACAGGATAGAGGCAACAATATTTTATCAAATTCACTTATACAAACGTTAAATCACATAAATATGGACAATTTTCCAAAAAGGGAGGGAACTAACCATGCTGTCAGGATGGACTCCTGGAAATACAATTATCGATAGGTCTAATTACCATTTCTCAGGTTGTCCCTTCTGACAGCACCAAGGAGAATACCAGAGTATGGCGCTATGGTGGGACAACTGCATGGAGAACCTTCCTACCAAAGCAGTCTGCTGCCCCGAGACTCCATCTTTAATTTGTAGCATCAGATTTTATCTACTGAAGCTCCCCCTCTCTCTGCACAGACTGTGGAGACTGCTCTAGGCGAATGGGCTTTTACAACCTCCTGGGTGGGGGTTTCCCGTGTGATGCATAAGCTGTACCTATCATGTATCTAATCCATCTTGCTATCGAAGACTTAGCTGCCTTTTTCCCAATATTATTATTTTGGATAAACAAGATAAACAAATTGGTGTCCTACCTCTAATCCCTGGTAGCCTCCAAGTAATAAATGACTGCCTGACATCTAAAGAGTGAAAAAAACGTTACCTCTGATTATTGGGATACTGACAAAATGAAGGCAGGACAACCTTCTGATCCTTATTTGAGGTAGACACTACTTTGGAAAGAAAGGTCGGATCAAACCTGAAGACTGTTCGTTCATCATAAATTTATAGATGTGGATTTCTGATGGACAAGGCCTGTTATTCTCCAATCCTTTTGGCAGAGGTGATGGCCACCAAAAAGCAGTCTTAACAGAAAGTCTGCTAATATTCACATCACTCAAAGGCTTCTGGGATGTTTACATAAAGCATTAACTACGAAGTTCAGATCCGATGGTGGAACAGATTTCATCACCAAGGGTTTGTCTCCTAACTGCCGTAGAAAATCTAGCTATCCAGGGATGTGATGTTAGAGGGGAGTCAAAACAATTAAGGCTGAAATTTCAACCCTCAGAGTACTTCATATTAACCCTTTGTTGAACCCTGCCTGCAAAAAATAAAGTATTCTAGGAATATTTGGATGAGAAATGTTTACCAAGGATTGCCCACATTCTGATCAGAATCGTTTCCAGATCTTATTGTATATGGCTGATGTTACTGGCTTCCTAGTATAAGATTCTTTTGCAGGAAACTGTTTGGAGAGTGAAAACAAAGAAGCGCTACCTAAGCGCATTAAAAGATATATGTAGATGTGTGAGTGTGATATGTGTATGCACTCACCTGGAAGCATAGTGCAAATATGCACAAAACTAGATTGTGTTTAGCAAATGAATGGGATCCTCCACTGCATTATGCCGCCCATCCATAGTGTGTCAAGCTGTGCTCGTCCTGGCCACAAGTCATAAGTGTTTGTGTATGGATAAAATATTCCTGAGGCGCTTCCATTTGATGGTGCGATCCCAATTGAAAATTTTGATCTCCAGCTGGAGAACCGGACTGGTAAAAACTAGTGATGAGCGACTATACTCGTTACTCGAGATTTCCCGAGCACGCTCAGGTGACCTCCGAGTATTTTTTAGTGCTTGGAGATTTAGTTTTCCTCACCTCAGCTGAATGATTTACATCTCTTAGCCAGCTTGATTACATGGGGGGATTCCCTAGCAACCAGGCAACCCCCACATGTGCTTATGCTGGCTAACAGATGTAAATAATTCAGCTGCGGCGATGAAAACTAAATCTCCGAGCACTAAAAAATACTTGGAGGACACCCGAGCGTGCTCGAGAAATCTCGAGTAACAAGTATATTCGCTCTTCACTAGTAAAAACACTAAAAAAAATAACATTCGTAAGAAAAAGAGTAAAAACATGTACCAATGTTACGTGTTTTTACACTTTATGACTAATATTACTTTTTGCACCTTGTTTAATTGGTATGCAGGATCTATTTCCTATCTGTAACCTTCGAGAATATAATTTTTAAAGAGCGAAGTGTTCACCAATCCATTTCTCCAGCTGGAGACCAAAATTTTCAAATTGCAAGTCCAATTGGGATCACACCATCAAATGGAAGTTACTGGCTTTCTGCTTCCCTGTATAGTGGATATTACCTCATCAGAAAGCCCCCAAGAGCTTAGGACCTGCCTTTCAGGCTGTCTACAGTACATCCTGATAAAGAACTGGGCCTTGGAGAAGGAGGTATTCCCTCACGAGAAGCAGGATAGGTTCCTCCAAAGCCATCTTTCTCAACAGTGGAAACCAGCTTCCTTTTTGGCAAGAAGGGCACTATCGGGGTTACTTTTACCCGGTCCTCCTGATATCTCCTGAGATAGAGCATCGACCCCTTCAGGATTGTCCAGAGGATACAATGAATAAAATCTTTTGACTTTCGCATTTCCCATGGTCACAAAAAGGTCTATTCACTGAAGTCTCTACTGTTGATACAACATGTGGAACACTTCCACATTTAGTTCCCATTCTGTGGGTGAGATCCTTTGCCCACTTAGATAATCCGCCACCTGGTTTTGGGCCCCCTCTGAGTGGACTGCCGAAATGGACAGAACCATCTCTTCTGCCCAACGAAAAATCCTCTTCTAGAACCATCTCGTCTGTTCACCGAAAAATCCTCTTCACTAGATGTAATCAGGGATGCCTTGCTGTCCCCCTGATTGCGTAGAAAGGATACCGTCATCACGTTGTCTGACAGAACCTTTATATGTCTGTTTTTGGTTAGAGACTGGCTTCATCGTAAAACTTTCCATACGGCACACAACTCTCTGTAGTTTGAAATCTGGATCAAACTTCCGGAGCTCATGATTCCTGTATAAACCTTCCAATTGACCACCCCATCCTAACTGACTCGCGTTGGTGGTAACCACCACGCAAGGGGAGGGATGCTATGGAATCCCTACCTGAAGGTTCTGTGGATCTGTCCTCCAGACCAGCGATCTTTTCACTGAGGGGAAAGGGGTATCACATTGTCTAGAGTTAGCTGCCGTCTGTCCCAGGTTAATAAAATAGCCTTTTTTAGTTCTCTCGAATGGAATTGACTCCATCGCACACAGGGGATGCAGGACGTCATTAACTTCAGGTTTCTCATTGCCCCTCTGATGGGGCAATGGTTCCTTGAGAACAGACGAATCCTGTCTCTTACGGATGTTTGTTTCTCTGATGGTAGGAATGAGATTCTTAGATGGGAGTCAGAGAACTCCTAGGAAATTGTTCCTGTTTCCAGGCACTAGGTCCAATTTTTCCCAATTTATTACCCAGCCTAGTCTCTAAGGTATAGAGATCGATGTCTGCACATGTTCTAGCAGTTCCTCTCTGGTGCCGGCTGTCATCAGGAAATTGTCCAAGTAGAGGACAATGAACATACCCTTCTACCTTAGGTAAGCCATCGCTACCAGCTTCGTGAAGACCGAGGGGGCCGACGCTAGGCCAAAGGGAAGACATCACAACTGGAAATGATTAATCTGATCTCGGGATTTTATTGCGAACCTCAGAAACTCCTGACAGCAAGTATGAATGGGAACTTGATATTAAGTGTTTTCCTATCGCCATGACAGCACCCACGGAGAGAGGGGATTCGCCCACCATCAGGACAGGAACCTACAGGTTAAAAAGGGGGCTGTCCCCTTGCCTCCTCAGTTTTTGGTTCCTGTCCTGAGTGGGAACCTGCAGGAAGAAGATGTACCCGTGTCCAAGCAGCGTCTGCGCGGTGTCTGTGGGAAAGGCAGAGCCTGGGATGCCGGAAGCAGCATCGAGGCTGCTCTGCATGCAGACCCCTCCTCATATGGTATAGGGATGTTGCAATTCCAGGGTCGGAGGGAGGCCATCCTGGGTCGCACGGGCGCAATGCAGGCAGTGGGTACTCACTGCGTTCATCCTTGGAGCCACTGGCGCCTAACTTCTGGAGCAAGATTAAAGCTCTTGTGAACCAGAAGTACACGGGAGTACGGTGCTGTGACATGTGTGCACACCACAATGTCCTCTCTAGATATGGAGCACGAACCGGAGGCAGCTGAGCAGCACAAGGATAGCAGGCGCAGTGGCAGTGTTCGATCCGGGACCAGAACGACTGGAAACAAAAGTAATGGGGGATGACAGTCTGTGGAGACCCCTGTATCATGTGTGGAATCCCCTCCTCAGGAACCGGTACTCCAGTGAGAGTGCAGCTTCGGATGGTGAGTCTTATTTATACATCCAGTAGCTGAAAATTCCCATTCTGTGCACTATTTCAGGCCAAAAAAATCATCAAAATCTAAGCACAAACCGTGTGCCTTGTGTACAGTGCCCCTACCTGACAACAATAGTAAAAAGCTCTGTTAATCCTGTATGTCAGACTAGAAGAGGAAGCCCCTTTTCGTGCTTCAGATTTGAGGGCAGTGATCAGAGAGGAAATTAATAACTCTCTTAAAATAAGGACTATCAGCTCGGAATCTAGTCCGTCAGTGGAGGAGCAACAAATGGAGTACGCTGAATCCTCGTCATCACTATCATCAGTCGAGGAAGGGAAGCCGTGTTTCCCTGTGGAAAAAATGGACATGTTAGTAAAGTCAGTGAGAGCAACCATGGGGGGGGGGGGGTCACGGATAATAAAGAACCCAAATCAGTTCAAGATTTAATGTTTGCAGGCTTAGGTAAAAAAAATCGTAAGCCGTTTCCTGTTAATGAATCGATTAAAAATCTAATTAAAAGAGAATGGGATAAACAAGACAAAGGGTTTTTACCCTCCACAGCAAAGATACCCATTTGATGATGATGTTTTAGCAGAATGGGTAAAAATTCCTGAGGTGGATGCGGCGGTAGCCTCCACGTCTAGAGGATCTGTGCTACCTATGGAAGATGGGGGTCTGCTGAAAGATCTAGCTGATAGAAAGGCAGATATGCTCCTTAAATGAGTATGGGAGTCGTCAGCTGGAGCCTTCAAACCAGCGATTGCAAGTACTTGCACCACTAGGTCTATGATGGTGTGGCTGGATCAGCTTGGAGAACGGGTTGAGATCTAAAGTTCCAAGAGAGAAACTGCTAGACTTCCTCTCACAGATTCATGGGGGAGCAGCCTACCTAGCGGATGCTTTGGTGGATTCCTTAAGGCTGGTGGCCAGATCCGCTGGCTTATCTAATGCTGCCCGACTAGCACTCTGGCTAAAAAAATTGGAAAGGGGATGCTCAGGCTAGAGCAAAATGATGTACCATTCCATGCTGGAGTGAGTACCTATTTGGGCCTGTACTCGATGATATCCTCATGAAAGCAGAGGATAGGACAAAAGGTTTTCCTAAATTGTTTAACCCTACCTTTAGGAACACCTAGGGTACTGTCTCACAGTGGCACTTTTGTCGCTACGACGGTACGATCTGTGACGTTCCAGCGATATCCATACGATATCGCTGTGTCTGACACGCAGCAGCGATCAGGGACCCTGCTGAGAATCGTACGTCGTAGCAGATCGTTTGGAACTTTCTTTCGTCGCTGGATCTCCCGCTGTCATCGTTGGATCGGTGTGTGTGACACCGATCCAATGATGCGTTCGCTTGTACGCGAACGCAATGATGCCGGCCGGAAAGTAAGAGCAGAGCACAGCAGTGACGTCACCGCTGTGCTCTGCTTTCACTTTACGGCGGCACTCAGTCAGAGCGGGAAGCAGGCTGCAAGGGACCTGACGGACACCGGAATGTGAGTATGTACGTTTTGTTTTTTTTTACTTTTATGATGGTAACCAGGGTAAACATCGGGTTACTAAGCGTGGCCCTGCGCTTAGTAACCCAATGTTTACCCTGGTTACCCGGGGCCTTCGGCATTGTTGGTCGCTGGAGAGCGGTCTGTGTGACAGCTCCCCAGCGACCACACAACGACTTTCCAACGATCACGGCCAGGTCGTATCGCTGGTCGTGATCGTTGGAAAGTTGCAGAGTGTGACAATACCCTTACAGGAGACGTCAATCCTTCCGAAGGAGATATACAGAGCGAGACTGGGAGCCAGCAGAGCAGAAGAAAAGAGGTGCCTACTTCAGTGGGTCCTCAGGGCCCAAGAAGAGACGCAATTATCGCTAAATCTATTCTCCCAGTGGGTGGCAGATTAAGCTATTTTTATCATCAGTGGGCTAATATAACATCTAGCTCCTGGATCCTGGGGATTATATCATCCGGGCTAAAACTGGAGTTTCATAGGACTCCTCCGAATTCCTTCTTGTTAGCAACCCTGAGGGTCCCAGATCAACAACAGGCCCTAGAAATAGAAATATTGCAATTAAAAGAAAAGAGAGTCCTGGTAGATGTACTGAAAAGTCAAGAGGGGAAGGGGTTTCACTCTCCCTTTTATATCAAAACCTGATGGTTCCTAAAGAACTATTATAAGCCTGAAAAAATTTAATAAATTCCTACAATATAAGGCCTTTCAGATGGAATCCATTAAATCTGCAACTAAGCTTCTGTTTCCCAGGTGTTATATGACAGATAGGCGACCAGGTGAGTCATTTTCAGTTTACTGCTCTGCCATACGGCCTGTCCATGGTGCCGCATATATTCACGAAAGTCATTGCAGGAGTTATGGCCCATGTGAGGGAAAAAGATACCCTTGTTATACCATATCTAGATGATTTTCTAATAGTTGGGGGGTCAGCTTCTCAGTGTAAGGCCCGACTGAAACATATAATATCCTCACTACAGAATCTCGGATGGTTAGTAAATTTGAGGAAGTCAACTCGTCAAAGATTCCTTGGTATACTCTGGACTCAGAAGCGCTACAGTGTTATCTACTGGAGGAAAAGAAATAAGACATTATACGCAAGGTCGAAAGAGTAAGGAACAATCCAGTTCTAACATTAAGACAAGCTATGTCCTTACTGGGTCCCCTGATGTCATGTATGCCAGGGGTCCAGTGGGCTCAATTCCATACCAGAACTGTACAGAGAGAAATACTCAAAGCCGAAAAGAGACTGCAAGGTTGTCTGGGGAAAAAATTAACGATCTCAGTCAACACGAGAGATAGTCTAGTCTGGTGGCTGAACCCACTACATTTGTCAAGAGGGGTTTTATGGAAAATAAAGCCGAACATTGTAGTTACGACCGATGCCGGTCCTCAAGGGTGGGTAGCTCATATGGGAAACGAGTTGGCCCAAGGGAGGTGGTCCACCAAGGAAACTCAAAATTCCTCAAATTTAAAAGAACTTATGGCAGTAAAATATGCGCTGTTCGAATTTTTGCCAGAGCTACGGGGGTCCCATGTACGCATTCACTCCGACAACATGACAGTGGTAGTTACCTAAATCATCAAGGGGAAACAAGGTTGTATTCCTGATGACCTCCACGGAGGACATATTGACCCTAGCTGAAACTCGGCTCCTTTCTTTATCCGCACTCCACATAAGAGGAGAATACAACATACAAGCAGATTATCTCAGCCAACATTTCCTAAGTGAAGGGGAATGGGTCCTGAACAGTGAAGTCTTCAGGAAAATAGTATGTTTGTGGGGCCTACCAGTTATAGACCTGTTTGCCATGAGGGACAACAGGCAAGTCAGGAGATTTGTGTCTCTACGGGCGGCGGACCGTCCAGAGATAATAAATTCCCTTCAGACCCAGTGGGATTTTGTCCTGGGATATGCATTCCCTCCTATGTGTCTTCTCCCTCTAGTCCTCAGGAAGATCAGGAAAGAGGGAGCGAGAGCAATACTATTAGCCTCGTTCTGGCCCACAAGGCCATGGTTTTCATGTCTGAAAGCGATATCCGTGACCAACCCCTGGGTATTGCCATAGAGCCCAGAGCTCCTCTCTCAGGGACCATTCAGTCACCCGCAAGTGGAGGATCTCCACTTGACGGCATGGAATTCGAAAGGGAGCTGCTGAGAAGTAGGGGATTTTCAGAACCTCTAATTACTACATTGTTAAAGAGTAGAAAAGAAATTACTACAAAAATTTACTGTAAACCGTGGAAGAAATTTCTAATTTCACTCGACTCCCTTATCTGACATTATTCCAATCCCTGCAATTTTAGAATTTTTGCAGAAAGGTAGGGAGCTGGGGTTGTCAGTTAGCACTCTTAAAGTGCAAGTCTCAGCGTTAGGGGCATTATACAACTATAATATAGCTGGTAACAGATGGATAGCTAGGTTTATTAAGGCCTGTGAATGAGCCAATCCAGTGCACATCGCCAGACTACCACCATGTGACTTAAACATGGTATTAGATGCATTGACAGGTCCACCCTTTGAGCCGTTAGACTCAGTTTCAATAAAAGTATTAACCTTTAAAGCAGCCCTGTTGGTAGAGTTAACTTCCGCTAGACGGGTCCGTGACCTCCAAGCGTTATCTGTAGACCCTCCCTTTCTAATAGTCTGTCAAAATAAAATAGTTTTAAAACCAGACCCATCCTATCTACCAAAGGTTCCTTCTAAATTTCATAGGAGTCAGGAGATCTATTTACCGCCCTTTTACGACAACCCAACTACATCTGAGGAACAAAGGTTCCATAGCTTAGATGTAAGGAGAGTACTTCTAGAGTACTTAGCAAGAACTCAGGGTTGGAGGAAGAGTAGGGCACTCTTTGCTGCTTTCCAGGGACAATGGAAGGGGTCAAGTGTCACTAACAACTCTATCGCCTGATGGATAAGGGATGCGATCAGTCTTGCCTATTCAGTAAAAGGAGAATCACCGCCAGAAGGAATAAAAGCCCACTCAGCACGAGCCATGGCTTCCTCGTGGGTGGAGAAGGTGGACATATCCATTGATCTAATTTGTAAGGCAGCGACTTGATCATCACCTTCTACCTTTTATAAGCATTACCGGCTTGACCTGTCATTAACCACTAATCTAGATTTTGGGTGCTCAGTACTCGGTGCTGTAATCCCTCCCAAGTGATATCCAAAAAATAAGAAGAACAGCGCTCCAAACGGGTGTTATGATCTAGTAGAAAAAGTCTTTATTCCAGCCATGATAGGATAGCAACGTTTCGGCCGCACATTCGGCTTTTTTCAAGCATACAGCATAGTGTTGAGGGCTGTCTTAAATAGTGTGTACTCCACGCAGGGAGCCAATCACCATTCAGTGCCAGCCCACCATTAAAATATACAATGTGATATAAAACTCAAAACAGGCATCAGATATATGTGAACATATAAACTCCATATAAATGAATCACCGCTATGTATAATAATATAATAAACGCTTCATAAATGTAGAAATGTACGATGTTTATTTATTCCTATCCATATGTTCCGTGATGCATATTCGTCTCTATGGTAACCATCTGCCAATAGGTCCGGCTCTACGGGTGCACTTCCTGTGTTGTCCCAACCACTCACAGTAATTGGCGCCAAATAATATATATATCCAATCCGGACTTTCCATATATCAGTATGTGGCTTACGCTGCCAATACACTGCGGTCTTTCAAAATGCCGTACTTACAACGTCATCAGCAACCCCCACCTTGATCTTCCCTGTGTTCTTCCGGTCTCAACGCAGGTCGCGGTGCATCTGCATCAGCGCTCCACGCCATCGCTGAGCATCCCCGCCTAAACGGGGAAGAACCCAGCGACGGCATGACGCGCCTCAGCAACGCCCCCCGCAATTCCCACGTGACTGCAGATCACATTGGTTGCCAGGGGAACGCAGATGCTCCGCTCTGTTCAGCTATAATAGACATCACTTTTATTCGCTGCAACCGCATTTTATAATACTACTTCCCCAATGATTTATTAAAGAATCTAATCCGCTTATATAGGCATTCGGTGCAATAAATATGAATAATCATAGTTTATGGTGGAAGCTCCGCTCTTTTCAAAAAGCAATCCGAACTTATGGTAATGAATCTCATCAACCATTATTCTATCTATATCAGCATAAATCTAGAGAAAATAATACATTCATGAAGCAATTAAACAAATATAAGATATTCTAATTATCCATATATACATCAAGATGACATTTCAAATGGGACAGTCGGGAAGAATCCCGAACTAAGAAGCCAAAATATTGGTATATACATTATTAGACTGTGTCAATCCAACACTTAATCGTGATGAGGGATCCTATTCATACACTGACTGTCACATTCTCTGTCCATCTGGTGACACAAAAACAAACACAAAAAGAAAAAAATATATGTTAAAAACAATGTCTGTACATAATAAAAACACAGACGATGACAATCCTTAGAAGGGGACATCAGATAATTAGGGGGGTACAGATATGTGGATTGAAATCTATGTTCAAACCCCTGGGTTGTAATGCATTCAGGGTATAAATCCATCTCATTTCTTTAATTTTTAACATTTTCAACCTATCCCCTCCCCTTCTTAAGGTTGGAACATTGTCAATTACTCTAAATCTTAATTGGTTCACTGAGTGTTTATTCTCTAAGAAGTGCTTAGGAACCGGCAGCTCTGTAAGTCACGTTCTGATTGTACTTTTATGTTTACTGATTCGTTTTCTTACTTCGGTGGTAGTCTCACCGATATACACCAGTCCACACGGGCACGTGATCATATAAATGACTTAGCTCGATGCACAGGTGTATCTCTCTTTTAGGTAGAATTTCTTCCCTGTCAAAGGGTGACAAAAGGAATCTCCTTTTAACATGTTATTGCAGCAAGCGCAACCAAGGCATGGGAAATTCCCAAGTCTTGGTGCGCTAAGAGTTTGCTGGTATGACACCTTACAGGTGCCAAAGTCAGATTTAACTAATTTGTCACCCAAATTCTTTCCCCTCCTATATGACATCATGGGGAATGATCTAAAGCTGGGGATTTGGGGTAAACCTCATTGTAAAAGGGCCCAGTGTTTCTTTATAATACCACCAATGCGATTGCTCATTGAACTATATGTAGAGACAAACGGAACCCGTTCGCATCTAGGTTTCACTAAATTTTTCTTCCTAACACTTTCACGTGAGGTATTAAGAGCCTTCATTTTGAAATTGTTCACTTCTTTCTTTGGGTACCCTCTCTTCACAAATTTAGTGCACATTTCATCCAACCGTCTATCTCATCAGATACTATCCTCCGTACCCTCAATAGTTGACTCCAGGGAAGAGAGTCAATCATCCTCCTTGGATGATTACTGTCGTATAGTAGCAGACTATTTCTGTCTGTCTCTTTCACAAATATGTCAGTTTTTAATTTTTCTCCATCCTTGTACACAAGGGTATCTAAAAATTGTATTTGCACGGTTGAATGAACAAGCGTAAACTGTAATTCTGGGTACACTCCATTTAGAATTTTATGAAACTCATCTAGAGCTGTCAGGCTCCCATCCCAGATCACAAAAATGTCGTCGATGTAGCGCCACTAGGCTCTGACGTGGCGCCAGAGGATAGATTGGTGGAGAATATAGTACACCGCACACTCTTGTATATGTTTTGCAATTGTGAAGATTTATTAACAAAGTAACTATATGATGTGAAAGCGACCAGAAGTAATTATGACGTTTCGGCCCTCCCAGGGCCTTAATCATACAATCGCTAGGGAAAAAAACACAAAATAAAATACATAAGTATACAGTATATACAATAAACAATACTCAATAAAATAAAACAAAAATTAACAGATCCCAACCTGGATGAAAAAAAGGCAAAGAAAAATAAAAAAAGGAATAAAAAGAGTCATACATAGTAACTGTGAAAACATGCATAATAAAGAGAACACCGCATACATCTGCAAAATAGGGTGTATAAGCATTGTCACAATCACAGGGGAGGAAAAGGCTAGGGAAGCCAGGTCACATGACTATATGCATATAAGTAAAAGACATTTTTTACCTTTATTGTGCAGAGAAGAGAGGATAGAGATCCTTGATCCTATGATTAAGGCCCTGGGAGGGCCGAAACGTCATAATTACTTCTGGTCGCTTTCACATCATATAGTTACTTTGTTAATAAATCTTCACAATTGCAAAACATATACAAGAGTGTGCGGTGTACTATATTCTCTATGTACGTGGGGCTTTTTACAGCCCACTACACCTGCACCTCGCTCCCTTATTACCCTGAGTGCACGCCAATTTTCTTTATTCATAGCTACTGTCTTGGCTGCTGCACCAGGTTGCCCCAATGTCCACTACCACCTTTGCTTATGATACTGCCACTAGTGCCAACATTATTTCAGCGGTAACTGGTTCTACAGAGTTCCTTAGAACACCCGTAGTCGACCTGAGAACCAGAGACTACGAAAAGACTAAGTGTAAGCTAGTCTCATATGACTTACATTGTACTACACTTGCTGAGTATTATCGCCAGAGCAAAATTCCTAGAGGATTGAGATGCAATCTGCGACCTACACTATTCGCGGACAATCCTGAATTTTGTGATAGGTACAAACAGATCCTAAATAAATGCTCATTGGATATTATTGTCCTCACGATTGAATACCTCCAGAAGGAAATTACTGACGTTAAAAAAAACATTCTGGCCATTGAGACCCAGTTAACTACTACTCTCTCATCCACCGACTGGACTGCTCTTAAGAACAAGACGGATAAAGCCATCACAGAATTCGAAAAGATCCTACAGGAACGAAAAAGACTTTATTCAGAGGATAGATTGGTACACAAACCTGTCCTCAAATACCGCCATATAGATGTTAGCTGTTGTGATTTTGCTTTTTGCTCCCTCTAGTGGTCATTAGTGATTTGACTCTGGAGCTTCTGTCTTTTCCTATATCCTCACCTGGGCCGTTAGTTCAGGGGCGTTGCTATATAAGCTCCCTGGACCTTCAGTTCAATGCCTGGCATCGTTGAAATCAGAGCTAATCTGTTGTGCTCTTGTCCTATGATTCTGGTTCCTGTATTTCAAGCTAAGTCTGCTTCCTTGCTTTTTGCTTTTGTTTTGTTTGGTATTTTTGTCCAGCTTGTTCCAATCTGTATCCTGACCTTTGCTGGAAGCTCTAGGGGGCTGGTGTTCTCCCCCCGGACCGTTAGACGGTTCGGGGGTTCTTGAATCTCCAGCGTGGATTTTTATAGGGTTTTTGTTGACCAGATAAGTTATCTTGCTATATTCTGCTATTAGTAAGCTGGCCTCTCTTTGCTGAACCTGGTTCATTTCTGTGTTTGTCATTTCCTCTTACCTCACCGTTATTATTTGTGGGGGGCTTGTATCTTGCTTTGGGGTCCCTTTCTCTGGAGGCAAGAGAGGTCTTTGTTTTCTTCTCCTAGGGGTAGTTAGATTCTCCGGCTGGCGCGAGTCATCTAGCGATCACCGTAGGCATGATCCCCGGCTACTTCTAGTGTTGGCGTTAGGAGTAGCTATTTGGTCAACCCAGTTACCACAGCCCTATGAGCTGGATTTTTGAATCTCGCAGACTTACACGTTCCTCTGAGACCCTGTCCACTGGGGTCATAACAGTATGCCAGGCCAGTATTAAATGTTTAATGCATTGCAGAAGTGGGATTATAAGAAAGAAAATTTTGAGTTTTTTTTTCCCTCTCTCATTTTTTTTTTTTTTTTTTTTCTTTTCCCCTTTACCTCAGAGTGGCTTAAGCTTGCTGCAGACATGAATGTCCAGACCTTGATTACGAGTGTGGACCAGCTTGCCGCTCGTGTGCAGAGTATACAAGATTATGTTATCAGAAATCCTAGGTCTGAACCCAAGATTCCGATTCCTGAACTGTTTTCAGGAGACCGATTTAAGTTTAGGAATTTCAGGAATAATTGTAAATTGTTTTTGTCCCTGAAACCTTGTTCGTCTGGAGACTCTGCTCAACAAGTAAAAATTGTTATTTCATTCTTACGGGGTGACCCTCAAGATTGGGCTTTTTCGTTGGCGCCAGGAGATCCGGCATTGGCTGATATTGATGCGTTTTTTCTGGCGCTCGGTTTACTTTATGAGGAACCCAATCTTGAGATTCAGGCAGAGAAAGCCTTGCTGGCTATGTCTCAGGGCCAGGGCGAGGCTGAGGTGTATTGCCAAAAATTTCGGAAATGGTCCGTGCTGACACATTGGAACGAGTGTGCACTGGCCGCTAATTTTAGAAATGGCCTTTCTGAGGCCATTAAGAATGTTATGGTGGGTTTTCCCATTCCCACAGGTCTGAATGATACCATGTCCCTGGCTATTCAAATTGACCGGCGGTTGCGGGAGCGCAAAACCGCAAATTCCCTCTTGTTGTTGTCTGAACAGACACCTGATGTGATGCAATGTGATAGAAAAACCGCAAATTCCCTCATGGTGTTGTCTGAACGGACACCTGATTTGATGCAATGTGATAGAATCTTGACTAGAAATGAGAGGAAAATTCATAGACGCCGGAATGGCTTGTGCTACTACTGTGGTGATTCTACACATGTTATCTCAGCATGCTCTAAACGTATATCTAAGGTTGTTAGTCCTGTCACCGTTGGTAATTTGCATCCTAAGTTTATTCTGTCTGTAACTTTGATTTGCTCACTGTCATCTTATCCTGTCATGGCGTTTGTAGATTCAGGTGCTGCCCTGAGTCTTATGGATCTCTCATTTGCTAAGCGCTGTGGTTTTATTCTTGAACCATTAGAAAATCCTATCCCTCTTAGGGGTATTGATGCTACGCCATTGGCAGAAAATAAACCGCAGTATTGGACACAGGTTACCATGTGCATGACTCCTGAACACCGCGAGGTGATACGTTTTCTCGTTCTACATAAAATGCATGATTTGGTTGTTTTGGGGCTGCCATGGTTACAGACCCATAATCCAGTCCTTGACTGGAAGGCTATGTCAGTGTCTAGTTGGGGCTGTCGTGGTATTCATGAGGATTCCCTGCCTGTGTCTATTGCTTCTTCTACGCCTTCGGAAGTTCCGGAGTATTTGTCTGATTATCAGGACTGTCATGATCTCAATGGCAAGAGAACATAGCCTAAGCATATATAGGAACTAGCTCTTGGAAGATGGGAACTGAGCTGACCATGAACTAAACCTAACGCACAACTAGCAGTGGCCGGGTAGCATGCCTACGTTGATTCTAGATGCCCAGCACCAGCCGGAGGACTAAATAAAGCTAGCAGAGGAAAATATTAGTCCTAGCTCACCTCTAGAGAAATACCCCGAAAGGAGACAGAGGCCCCCCACATGTATTGGCGGTGAGTTGAGATGAAATAACAAACGTAGTATGAAAATAGGTTTAGCAAATTTGAGGTCCACTTACTACATAGCAGAAGACAGAAAGGACACTTTCATGGTCAGCTGAAAACCCTATCAAAAACACCATCCAGAAATTACTTTAAAACTCTGGCATTAACTCATAACACCAGAGTGGCAATTCCTGTTCACAAGAGCTTTCCAGACACAGTAACGAAACTACAGCTGTGAACTGGAACAAAAATGCAAAAACAAACATGGACAAGAGTCCAACTTATCTAGTAGTTGTCTAGGAGCAGGAACAAGCACAGAGAGGCTTCTGATAACATTGTTGACCGGCAAGAAACTAACAGAGCAGCAAGGTTATATAGCGACTCCCACATCTTGATGGGAACAGGTGAACAGAGAAGATGAAGACACCAGTTCAATTCCACCAGTAGCCACCGGGGGAGCCCAGAATCCAAATTCACAACAGTACCCCCCCCTCAAGGAGGGGGCACCGAACCCTCACCAGAACCACCAGGGCGATCAGGATGGGCCCTATGAAAGGCACGAACCAGATCGGAGGCATGAACATCAGATGCATTCACCCAAGAATTATCCTCCTGGCCGTATCCCTTCCACTTGACCAGATACTGGAGTCTCCGTCTGGAAACACGAGAGTCTAAGATTTTCTCCACAACGTACTCCAACTCACCCTCAACCAACACCGGAGCAGGAGGCTCAACGGAAGGCACAACCGGTACCTCATACCTGCGCAATAATGACCGATGAAAAACGTTATGAATAGAAAAGGATGCAGGGAGGTCCAAACGGAAGGAAACAGGGTTAAGAATCTCCAATATCTTATACGGGCCGATAAACCGAGGCTTAAACTTAGGAGAAGAGACCCTCATAGGGACAAAACGAGAAGACAACCACACCAAATCCCCAACAGAAAGCCGAGGACCAACACGACGGTGGCGGTTGGCAAAAAGCTGAGTCCTCTCCTGGGACAACCCCAAATTGTCCACCACCTGCCCCCAGATCTGATGCAATCTCTCCACCACAGCATCCACTCCAGGACAATCCGAAGATTCCACCTGACCAGAGGAAAATCGAGGATGAAACCCCGAATTACAGAAAAACGGGGACACCAAAGTGGCAGAGCTGGCCCGATTATTGAGAGCGAACTCCGCCAATGGCAAAAAAGCAACCCAATCATCCTGGTCAGCAGAGACAAAACACCTCAGATATGTCTCCAGGGTCTGATTAATCCGCTCGGTCTGGCCATTCGTCTGAGGATGGAAAGCGGACGAAAAAGATAATCTATGCCCATTCTAGCACAGAATGCCCGCCAAAATCTAGACACGAATTGAGTCCCTCTGTCAGAAACGATATTCTCAGGAATACCATGCAAACGAACAACATTTTGAAAAAACAGAGGAACCAACTCGGAAGAAGAAGGTAACTTGGGCAGAGGAACCAAATGGACCATCTTAGAAAAACGGTCACACACCACCCAGATGACAGACATCTTCTGAGAAACAGGCAGATCTGAAATAAAATCCATCGAGATGTGCGTCCAAGGCCTCTTAGGAATAGGCAAGGGCAACAATAATCCACTAGCCCGAGAACAACAAGGCTTGGCCCGAGCACAAACGTCACAAGACTGCACAAAGCCTCGCACATCTCGTGACAGGGAAGGCCACCAGAAGGACCTTGCCACCAAATCCCTGGTACCAAAAATGCCAGGATGACCTGCCAACGCAGAAGAATGAACCTCAGAGATGACTCTACTGGTCCAATCATCAGGAACAAACAGTTTATCAGGTGGGCAACGATCAGGTCTATCCGCCTGAAACTCCTGCAAGGCCCGCCGCAGGTCTGGAGAAACGGCTGACAATACCACTCCATCCTTAAGGATACCTGTGGGCTCAGAGTTACCAGGCGAGTCAGGCTCAAAACTCCTAGAAAGGGCATCCGCCTTAACATTCTTAGAACCCGGTAGGTATGACACCACAAAATTAAACCGAGAGAAAAATAATGACCAGCGCGCCTGTCTAGGATTCAGGCGCCTGGCGGTCTCAAGATAAATCAAATTTTTGTGGTCAGTCAATACCACCACCTGATGTCTGGCCCCCTCAAGCCAATGGCGCCACTCCTCAAAAGCCCACTTCATGGCCAAAAGCTCCCGATTCCCAACATCATAATTCCGCTCAGCGGGCGAAAATTTACGGGAAAAGAAGGCACAAGGCCTCATCACGGAGCAGTCAGAACTTTTCTGCGACAATACTGCCCCAGCTCCGATCTCAGAAGCGTCGACCTCAACCTGAAAAGGTAGAGCAACATCAGGCTGACGCAACACAGGGGCAGAGGAAAAACGGCGCTTAAGCTCCCGAAAGGCCTCCACAGCATCAGGGGACCAATCAGCAACATTAGCACCCTTCTTAGTCAAATCGGTCAATGGTTTAGCAATATCCGAAAAACCAGCAATAAATCGACGATAAAAGTTAGCAAAGCCCAAAAATTTCTGAAGACTCTTAAGAGAAGAGGGCTGCGTCCAATCACAAATAGCTTGAACCTTGACAGGATCCATTTCAATGGAAGAGGGGGAAAAAATATATCCCAAAAAGGAAATCCTCTGTACCCCAAAAACACACTTAGAACCCTTCACACACAAAAAATTAGACCGCAAAACCTGAAAAACCCTCCTGACTTGCTGGACATGAGAGTCCCAGTCATCCGAAAAAATCAGAATATCATCCAGATACACAATCATAAATTTATCCAAATAATCGCGAAAAATATCATGCATAAAGGACTGGAAAACTGACGGAGCATTAGAAAGACCAAAAGGCATCACTAAATACTCAAAGTGGCCCTCGGGCGTATTAAATGCGGTTTTCCACTCATCCCCCTGCCTGATTCGCACCAAATTATACGCCCCACGAAGGTCAATCTTAGAGAACCACTTGGCCCCCTTTATGCGAGCAAACAAATCAGTCAGCAACGGCAATGGGTATTGATATTTAACAGTGATTTTATTCAAAAGCCGATAATCAATACATGGTCTCAAAGAGCCGTCTTTTTTTGACACAAAGAAAAAACCGGCTCCTAAGGGAGATGAAGATGGACGAATATGTCCCTTTTCCAAGGACTCCTTTATATATTCTCGCATAGCAGCATGTTCAGGCACAGACAGATTAAATAAACGACCCTTTGGGTATTTACTACCCGGGATTAAATCTATGGCACAATCGCACTCTCGGTGCGGAGGTAACGAACCAAGCTTGGATTCTTCAAAGACGTCACGATAGTCAGACAGGAACTCAGGAATTTCAGAGGGAATGGATGATGAAATGGAAACCACAGGTACATCCCCATGAGCCCCCTTACATCCCCAGCTCAACACAGACATAGCTCTCCAGTCGAGGACTGGGTTGTGAGATTGCAGCCAAGGCAATCCTAGCACCAAATCATCATGTAGATTATACAGCACCAGAAAGCGAATAATCTCCTGGTGATCCGGATTAATACGCATAGTTACTTGTGTCCAGTATTGTGGTTTATTATTAGCCAATGGGGTGGAGTCAATCCCCTTCAGAGGAATAGGAGTCTCCAGAGGCTCTAAATTATACCCACAGCGTTTGGCAAAGGACCAATCCATAAGACTCAAAGCGGCACCAGAGTCGACATAGGCGTCCGTGGTAATAGATGACAAAGAGCAAATCAGGGTCACAGATAGAATAAATTTAGACGGTAAGGTGCAAATGGAAACAGATTTACCAAGCTTTTTAGTGCGCTTAGAGCATGCTGATATAACATGAGTAGAATCACCACAATAGAAACACAACCCATTTTTCCGTCTAAAATTCTGCCGCTCGCTTCGGGACAGAATTCTATCACACTGCATACTCTCTGGCGACTTCTCAGTGGACACCGCCAGATGGTGCACTGGTTTGCGCTCCCGCAAACGCCTATCGATCTGAATAGCCATTGTCATGGACTCATTCAGACCCGCAGGCACAGGGAAACCCACCATAACATCCTTAATGGCATCAGAGAGACCCTCTCTGAAAGTCGCCGCCAGGGCGCACTCATTCCACTGAGTAAGCACAGACCATTTACGGAATCTTTGGCAGTAAATTTCCGCTTCATCTTGCCCCTGAGATAGGGACATCAAAGTTTTTTCTGCCTGAAGCTCCAAATGAGGTTCGTCATAAAGCAACCCCAAGGCCAGAAAAAACGCATCCACATTGAGCAACGCAGGATCCCCTGGTGTCAATGAAAAAGCCCAGTCTTGAGGGTCGCCCCGGAGCAAGGAAATCACAATCCTGACCTGCTGTGCAGGGTCTCCGGCAGAGCGAGATTTCAGGGACACAAATAATTTGCAATTATTTCGAAAATTCTGAAACCCGGATCTATTCCCCGAGAAAAATTCCGGCAAAGGAATTCTCGGCTCAGATACAGGTGCATGACAAACAAAATCTTGCAAATTTTGTACCTTCGTGGCGAGATTATTCAAACCTGCAGTTACACTCTGAAGATCCATTACAAACAGGTGGACACAGAGCCATTCAAGGGTTAAGAGGAGGTAAGAAGCAGCTAGACAGCAATTAAGGGCTAGGCAGCAAAACTCTGAGGGGAAGAAAAAAAAAAAAAAAAAAAAAAAAATTTCCCTTCAACACTTCTTTTACTCCTGCTTCAGCCCAAACAATTAACACTTTGTGGGCCGGTCAAACTGTCATGATCTCAATGGCAAGAGAACATAGCCTAAGCATATATAGGAACTAGCTCTTGGAAGATGGGAACTGAGCTGACCATGAACTAAACCTAACGCACAACTAGCAGTGGCCGGGTAGCATGCCTACGTTGATTCTAGATGCCCAGCACCAGCCGGAGGACTAAATAAAGCTAGCAGAGGAAAATATTAGTCCTAGCTCACCTCTAGAGAAATACCCCGAAAGGAGACAGAGGCCCCCCACATGTATTGGCGGTGAGTTGAGATGAAATAACAAACGTAGTATGAAAATAGGTTTAGCAAATTTGAGGTCCACTTACTACATAGCAGAAGACAGAAAGGACACTTTCATGGTCAGCTGAAAACCCTATCAAAAACACCATCCAGAAATTACTTTAAAACTCTGGCATTAACTCATAACACCAGAGTGGCAATTCCTGTTCACAAGAGCTTTCCAGACACAGTAACGAAACTACAGCTGTGAACTGGAACAAAAATGCAAAAACAAACATGGACAAGAGTCCAACTTATCTAGTAGTTGTCTAGGAGCAGGAACAAGCACAGAGAGGCTTCTGATAACATTGTTGACCGGCAAGAAACTAACAGAGCAGCAAGGTTATATAGCGACTCCCACATCTTGATGGGAACAGGTGAACAGAGAAGATGAAGACACCAGTTCAATTCCACCAGTAGCCACCGGGGGAGCCCAGAATCCAAATTCACAACACAGGATGTCTTTAGCGAGTCCAGGTCCAGTGCATTGCCTCTTCATAGGGAATGTGACTGTGCAATAGATTTGATTCCAGGCAGTAAATTTCCTAAGGGAAGACTTTTTAATCTGTCGATACCTGAACATACCGCTATGCGTTCATATATCAAGGAGTCTCTGGAGAAAGGACACATCCGTCCGTCTTCTTCCCCTCTTGGTGCGGGATTCTTTTTTGTGGCTAAAAAGGACGGATCTTTGAGGCCTTGTATTGACTATCGGCTTTTAAATAAGATCACTGTCAAATTTCAGTATCCTTTGCCGCTGTTGTCTGACTTGTTTGCCCGGATTAAAGGTGCCAAGTGGTTTACCAAGATAGACCTTCGTGGTGCGTACAATCTTGTGCGCATTAAGCAAGGAGATGAATGGAAAACCGCATTCAATACGCCCGAAGGTCATTTTGAGTACTTGGTGATGCCTTTTGGGCTCTCTAATGCCCCTTCAGTTTTTCAGTCCTTTATGCATGACATTTTCCGGAACTATCTGGATAAATTTTTGATCGTTTATCTGGATGATATTCTGTTTTTTTCTGATAATTGGGACTCGCATGTGGAGCAGGTCAGGATGGTCTTTAAAATTTTGCGTGAAAATTCTTTGTTTGTCAAGGGCTCAAAGTGTCTTTTTGGTGTACAGAAGGTTCCCTTTTTGGGGTTCATTTTTTCCCCTTCTGCTGTGGAGATGGACCCAGTCAAGGTCCGAGCTATTCTTGATTGGACTCAGCCCTCGTCAGTTAAGAGTCTTCAGAAGTTCTTGGGTTTCGCTAACTTCTACCGTCGTTTTATCGCTAACTTTTCTAGCATTGTGAAACCTTTGACGGATATGACCAAGAAGGGCTCCGATGTGGTTAATTGGGCTCCTGCTGCCGTGGAGGCTTTCCAGGAGTTGAAACGTCGGTTTACTTCGGCGCCTGTTTTGTGCCAGCCTGATGTCTCGCTTCCCTTTCAGGTTGAGGTGGATGCTTCAGAGATTGGAGCAGGGGCCGTTTTGTCACAGAGAGGCCCTGGTTGCTCTGTTATGAGACCTTGCGCCTTTTTCTCTAGGAAGTTTTCGCCTGCGGAGCGAAATTATGATGTGGGCAATCGGGAGTTGTTGGCCATGAAATGGGCATTTGAGGAGTGGCGTCATTGGCTCGAGGGTGCTAAGCATCGTGTGGTGGTCTTGACTGATCACAAAAATCTGATGTATCTCGAGTCTGCTAAACGCCTGAATCCTAGACAGGCCCGCTGGTCATTGTTTTTCTCCCGTTTTGACTTTGTTGTCTCGTATTTACCAGGTTCAAAAAATGTGAAGGCCGATGCTCTTTCCAGGAGCTTTGTGCCTGATGCTCCTGGAGTCGCTGAACCTGTTGGTATTCTTAAGGATGGTATTATCTTGTCAGCTATTTCTCCTGATCTGCGACGTGTGTTGCAGAGATTTCAGGCTGATAGGCCTGATTCTTCTCCACCTGACAGACTGTTTGTGCCTGATAAGTGGACCAGCAGAGTCATTTCCGAGGTTCATTCCTCGGTGTTGGCAGGTCACCCAGGAATTTTTGGCACCAGAGATCTGGTGGCCAGATCCTTTTGGTGGCCTTCCTTGTCTAGGGATGTGCGGTCATTTGTACAGTCCTGTGGGACTTGTGCTCGAGCTAAGCCTTGCTGTTCTCGTGCCAGCGGGTTGCTCTTGCCCTTGCCTGTCCCTAAGAGACCTTGGACACATATCTCCATGGATTTCATTTCTGATCTTCCGGTGTCTCAAGGCATGTCTGTTATCTGGGTGATATGTGATCGCTTCTCCAAGATGGTCCATTTGGTTCCTTTGCCTAAGCTGCCTTCCTCTTCCGATCTGGTTCCTGTGTTTTTCCAGAACGTGGTTCGTTTGCACGGCATCCCTGAGAATATTGTGTCAGACAGAGGATCCCAGTTCGTTTCCAGATTCTGGCGATCCTTTTGTAGTAGGATGGGCATTGACTTGTCGTTTTCGTCTGCTTTCCATCCTCAGACTAATGGACAGACGGAGCGAACTAATCAGACTTTGGAGGCTTATTTGAGGTGTTTTGTCTCTGCTGATCAGGACGATTGGGTGACCTTCTTGCCGTTGGCTGAGTTTGCCCTTAATAATCGGGCTAGTTCCGCCACCTTGGTTTCGCCGTTTTTCTGCAACTCTGGTTTCCACCCTCGTTTTTCTTCGGGTCATGTGGAACCTTCTGACTGCCCTGGGGTGGATTCTGTGGTGGATAGGTTGCAGCGGATCTGGATTCTTGTGGTGGACAACTTGAAGTTGTCACAGGAGAGGGCTCAGCGCTTTGCCAACCGCCGCCGCGGTGTGGGTCCCCGACTACGTGTTGGGGATTTGGTGTGGCTTTCTTCCCGCTTTGTTCCTATGAAGGTTTCCTCTCCCAAATTTAAACCTCGTTTTATTGGTCCTTACAAGATATTGGAAATCCTTAATCCTGTATCCTTTCGCCTGGATCTTCCTGTGTCGTTTGCTATCCACAACGTATTTCATAGGTCCTTGTTGCGGCGGTACGTTGTGCCTGTGGTTCCTTCTGCTGAGCCTCCTGCTCCGGTGTTGGTTGAGGGCGAGTTGGAGTACGTGGTGGAGAAGATCTTGGATTCTCGTCTCTCCAGGTGGAGGCTTCAGTACCTGGTCAAGTGGAAGGGCTATGGTCAGGAAGATAATTCCAGGGTGGTCGCCTCTGATGTTCATGCGGCCGATTTGGTTCGTGCCTTTCACGCCGCTCGTCCTGATCGCCCTGGTGGTCGTGGTGAGGGTTCGGTGACCCCTCACTAAGGGAGGGGTACTGTTGTGATTTTGCTTTTTGCTCCCTCTAGTGGTCATTAGTGATTTGACTCTGGAGCTTCTGTCTTTTCCTATATCCTCACCTGGGCCGTTAGTTCAGGGGCGTTGCTATATAAGCTCCCTGGACCTTCAGTTCAATGCCTGGCATCGTTGAAATCAGAGCTAATCTGTTGTGCTCTTGTCCTATGATTCTGGTTCCTGTATTTCAAGCTAAGTCTGCTTCCTTGCTTTTTGCTTTTGTTTTGTTTGGTATTTTTGTCCAGCTTGTTCCAATCTGTATCCTGACCTTTGCTGGAAGCTCTAGGGGGCTGGTGTTCTCCCCCCGGACCGTTAGACGGTTCGGGGGTTCTTGAATCTCCAGCATGGATTTTTATAGGGTTTTTGTTGACCAGATAAGTTATCTTGCTATATTCTGCTATTAGTAAGCTGGCCTCTCTTTGCTGAACCTGGTTCATTTCTGTGTTTGTCATTTCCTCTTACCTCACCGTTATTATTTGTGGGGGGCTTGTATCTTGCTTTGGGGTCCCTTTCTCTGGAGGCAAGAGAGGTCTTTGTTTTCTTCTCCTAGGGGTAGTTAGATTCTCCGGCTGGCGCGAGTCATCTAGCGATCACCGTAGGCATGATCCCCGGCTACTTCTAGTGTTGGCGTTAGGAGTAGCTATTTGGTCAACCCAGTTACCACAGCCCTATGAGCTGGATTTTTGAATCTCGCAGACTTACACGTTCCTCTGAGACCCTGTCCACTGGGGTCATAACAGTTAGCATAAGTGGGGGCCATAAAAGTGATGTCTATTATAGCTGAACAGAGCGGAGCATCTGCGTTCCCCTGGCAACCAATGTGATCTGCGGTCACGTGGGACTTGCGGGGGGCGTTGCTGAGGCGCGTCATGCCGTCGCTGGGTTCTTCCCCGTTTAGGCGGAGATGCTCAGCGATGGCGTGGAGCGCTGATGCAGATGCACCGCGACCTGCGTTGAGACCGGAAGAACACAGGGAAGATCAAGGTGGGGGTTGCTGATGACATTGTAAGTACGGCATTTTGAAAGACCGCAGTGTATTGGCAGCGTAAGCCACATACTGATATATGGAAAGTCCGGATTGGATATATATATTATTTGGCGCCAATTACTGTGAGTGGTTGGGACAACACCGGAAGTGCACCGTAGAGCCGGACCTATTGGCAGATGGTTACCATAGAGACGAATATGCATCACGGAACATATGGATAGGAATAAATAAACATCATACATTTCTACATTTATGAAGCGTTTATTATATTGTTATACATAGCGGTGATTCATTTGTATGGAGTTTATATGTTCACATATATCTGATGCCTGTTTTGAGTTTTACATCACATTGTATATTTTAATGGTGGGCTGGCACTGAATGGTGATTGGCTTCCTGCGTGGAGTACACACTATTTAAGACAGCCCTCGACACTATGCTGTATGCTTGAAAAAAGCCGGATGTGCGGCTGAAACGTTGCTATCCTATCATGGCTGGAATAAAGACTTTTTCTACTAGATCATAACACCCGTTTGGAGCGCTGTTCTTATTTTTTGGATATATGCTTCTTCAGGAGGGTTCCCTGGACTTGAAACGAGCGCCCCTAAAAAGTGAGTGCTGTCGGTCACTTGTACTTTATATATGCTAGATCCCTCCCAAGTGATAGTCTTTGTAAATCTCTTAGTGGGTGCTGTCGTGGCGATAGGAAAACCGGTTATCACTTACCGGTAATAGGATTTTACAGAGTCCACGACAACACCCGCACGTTCCCACCCTGTAATTATTCACTGAATTTCCTGCACTCTAAAGGGAGTGTTTTGTTTAGTTTTTTTCACTCTATAAGCGGTGACGGTATTTAATGTAAATAGAATAGTAGTTGCTTTGTACTAATCCTGGGCGGTTCCTCTGTTACTCTGAAACACAAACTGAGGATGCAAGGGGACTGCCCCCCTTTTTAACCTGTAGGTTCCTGTCCTGTTGGTGGGCGGATCCCCTCTCTCCGTGGGTGCTGGCGTGGACTCTGTAAAATCCTATTACCGATAAGTAATAACCCTTTTTTTAGATACAACGTACACATCACCGCATCCCTGTCATTCAGGGGAATGGTTGATTTGATTGAATCCATCTTGATCCTCTTGTATCTTACCCAACCATTCAGAGGTTTTAAGTTTATTATTGTACGGGGCTCTCCGGAGGGCTTTTTGACAGAAAAAAAGAATTGAATAATATTTCTTTCTGGGGAATCTGAACTATTGCTCTGATTTTTAATAGGTCCTGTACATCTGACCACATGGGAAGAGGGCAGTAGGGGACTGGTAATCTGTTAGGACAAACCTTTCTTGTGGGAGCTGGATAAATTCTATCATATAACCTGAAGATATAGTTTTAGCACCCATTGATCCTGGGAAATCCTTCCTATCCATGGGCTCTTTGAGACTCGAAGAATCTTCAACATGGGGCTCTTCATGTAGTCATAGGATTTGTGGCAGGGCACACAACATTATGTAATGTATCCTTGTTACTAAAGGTGCTTTCACATTGCGTTCAGGCATCTGATCAGTGGCTTCATTAAGGCTTACCTCCGAACCCACCGAAAATGGATTCGAGCAAACGTGTGCTCTGATGTGTATAATTTTTGGGCATGCACGCCTAGTGGAGATAAACACTTAGATGCAGTCTACTACATCTAAATGTCCATCTCCAGTAGGCGTACACCTCCGAAAATGGTGCATTTCAGAGCACACATTCGCTCTGTCGGCACCATTGATGATCTGATGATCTGATGGTGGAACCTAATTCACTATTGAGCAGCATCGATGTCGAGGCCCTCTATTCATCCATCAATCATCAGGATGGCTTGAGGGCAGAGGAACACTTCACCAGAAGTAGGGGCCAACAATTTACCAAACATAATAGATTCATACTGGATTTACTTGAATTTTGTTTGACAAAAAATAATTTCTTATTTAACAGCTCAATCTACCACCAGCTCAGGGGCACAGCAATGGGCAATTCTTGTGCGCCAACTTATGCTAATTTGCTCCTGGGCTGGTGGGAAGAGACCATCATCTTCAGTAACTCCTATCTGGAAGAACAGAGTAAAATAACATTGTGGTCTCGATATATCGATGATGTGCTGTTAATATGCAATGGAACTGACTAATTTTGTGAGCAAAAACATTTAGGAAGCCAATCTCCACTAATGCCCTCCTCTGATGGGACAGCCACCTTCCGGCCTCTTTAAAGAAGGGCATCCCCAAGGGACAATATTTAAGATTACGACGCAATTGTTCATCTGAGAGTGACTATCAGACCCATGCAGCTGACTTGCGGAGACACTTCTTGGATAGGGGCTATCCGAATGGCATTCTAAGGAAAGCCTATAAAGAAGTTGAAAAAACTAGCAGAAATAAACTGCTAGTACCAACTCCAAAAAGAGACGAGAATCCCACATGTCGATTTATCACAACATATAGTAATGGTGCACATCAAATTAGAAAAATCTTACAAAAACATTGGTCCATTTTGTACATGGATGAGAACGTTGGAGAATTGGTAGGTCCATATCCAAGAATCACCTTCCAAAAAGGGAAATCACTAGGGGATAGACTCATGCACAGCCACTGTACCCCACAGAGAAAAGACACTTGGTTAACTAACCATCTTAAGGGATGCTATAAATGTATTAGCTGTATAGCATGTCATGTTATACAAACAGGAACAAACATCAGCAGCAATGTCGCTGGAAATGAGTACCAAATATACCATTTCATTAATTGTCGAACCAAGGGTGTAATATACAGAGTGGTCTGCTCTTGTGGCCTAGAATATATAGGCAAAACAATACGCAAATTTAGAAGACGAGTGGGAGAACACTTGAGTGACATCGTTGAAAAGAGAGACTCCCTTGGCCAGGCATATGAATGCGAAACATGACGGCAAGAGCTGCAATCTAAAGTTTATGGGGATAGATAGGATTAAAGCACCGAAAAGAGGGGGCAACTGGGATCAGGCCCTGTTACAGTGTGAGACAAAATGGATCTATCGTCTCAAAACACAGGCACCTTTAGGTCTGAATGAGACCCTCACTTACAGCTGTTTCTTATAGGGCGATAATAGGTTCAACAACCGAAGAATGATGACATTTGGTCAAATAAGACATCATACTTATCGTAGATATCAAATCAGATTGTTTTATAACACCACATAACCCCCTTTCTCTGTTTTTCTAATCCTTATTTTCTCTCACATAGGGATATCAAGGGATTGTTTAGGGTGAGCCACCGAGGAGTGGGGGTGCCATCTCTCATTTTTCTATCCTTAGGGTGCCAACCTCCACTGTTAGGTAGGTGACAGAATAGAATAGATGGTGTAGGGAGAAATTAGAATGAGAATGTAACATACCTCTGTCCCTCCTACTACTCTTTTCCATGTATTGTATGTTGAAATCATCAAAAAGTTGCCCCCTCTTTCGGACCAATTCTCCAATTTGTCCAACATTCCTAAGAATTATGACCACCCTGTTTTCTGAGTGGAGTCTAATAAGCCAATATTTAAATATTCGGAAGGTAAATCAAATACCACACCTGGAGGTAGAACCCATCCTCCTTTTTTTTTTTTTTTTTTTTCATTAAACCAGCAAGTGCTTTGACTTTTTAGATCCTCCCCCCTATATGGAGGTAGGTTAGGATCACTTACATTGATTATTAATCTTTTTTGCTACTTTCTGAATAAGTAGCCCCCTTCCAATGTAAAAAATTCCAGAAGGGGTTAACAAACTAACCCGTTCCTTATATCGGAGATCCGGCGCTGCATTCCAGGATGACATAGGAACTGAAGTCACATGATTACACACACACTCCGACACCGGAAGTGACATATGCGGTTTAATTTTTGTCATTTTATATTCCTTTTTTTGCCCATTATTGTGTAAAAATGTAAAATTAAATTAGGATTTATTTTTTTTAAACAACCACAAAGGACCTCTAAAAACATTTTAATTGTGTTCTGTCATGATCCAGACTGGGTTTTGGGTCTTGTCTCTCCTTTCCTGGTCTGGTCATGGCAGGGGTTAACTTTCTCTGCCTCATTCCAGTGCCGGGTTTGCTATTTATCTGCGCAGCTTCCTGCAGACAGTGTCAGTTATATTTCCTGCCTATAGCGTGTGTAGCTGGCTCTGGTGAAACCCTGATTTGTCCTGCTGCGTTTAGCTGTCTTTGCCCGTGTCTGTTCATTCCTCTCTTCCCGCCCCGACTCTGTGTGTCCCTTTGTGTTTGGATTTCCCTGTACTCTACTCTGCTTTGGCTCTGACCTGATTCTGTCTCTTCCTTCTGATTCTTCTGCTACAGACCGGTACTAACCTTTTGGTGCTCCTCTGATTATGTGTTTGGAATTCCCCTTGGTACTACGCTACACTCTGGTATCAACCCGGCTTGTCTGACCACTCTGCTGCCACCTGGTGGTAGCCTTGCTGCAGTTCTGCTGGTCTGCTCTGAGCAGGATTTCAGCCCTCTCTCCACTCTGCTACCATCTAGTGGAGTCTACACTTACCTACAGAGCTGCAGCATGACAGTTTCCCTTTCCATAGAAATTATCTTTATATATTGGACATTTTTTTTTAGATGGGGGTGGTGCCAGAAACAGCGAATCTGATGGCGATTTCTCTCTTTTATTTTATTTAGGTATACGTTTTTTTTTATATTTTCATTGAACTTAATATTTGTATTTCATTTTTAACACACTGTGCCCCCATGAGATCTTAAAGACCTTTAGGGGACCATTTTAGCATATTATTACATTCTTTTTACTGCAGATTTCCCTGATACAGGTGCTTCTCACAAAATTTGAATATAATCAAAAAGTTAATTTATTTCAGTTCTTCAATACAAAAAGTGAAACTCATAAGGAAGAAGGAAGGTCCGAAACGCGCGTCGGGGCGGACGCGCTGGGTCATTGGTGACGCTTGTGCCCTGGATCGTCAGTACTACTTGGTAATTATGGTTTAACAATGATATTTTGTGGCGGTCATCCTTTACTATGTACGGTGCTTATGCACTATTATGGTACTAAGGGAGGGCACACTAGGGCTCTAATCGTAATGTAACCCCCTCTTTTTTGAGGTGGCTTTCATATGGTTAAATAATATTTTTGCCCACTAATGAGGTTATGATACCCACCTCATTTCCTATGTCCTGTGCGTGTTCTTACTTTTGCAATGTTCCATATTGTATGTAAAATCTAGTACACATTTCTCTCTTGCACTTTGGATTTTTGGCTTTATTGTGGCTATTTTTAAATTAATAAATTGTAATTTTCTACATACCATTGGACCCTTTAGTCATTTTGTTGTGTAGATTTTGTCATATATTATATAGAGTCATTACAAACAGAGTGATCTATTTCAAGTGTTTATTTCTGTTAATGTGGATGATTATGGCTTACAGCCAATGAAAACCCAAAAGTCATTATCTCAGTAAATTAGAATACTTTATAACACCAGCTTGAAAAATGATTTTAAAATCTGAAATGTTGGCCTACTGAAATGTGTGTTCAGTAAATGCACTCAGTACTTGGTCGGAGCTCCTTTTGCATCAATTACTGCATCAATGCATCATGGCATGGAGACGATCAGCCTGTGGCACTGCTGAGGTGTTATGGAAGCCCAGGTTGCTTTGATAGCAGCCTTCAGCTCATCTGCATTGTTGAGTCTGGTGTCTCTCATCTTCCTCTTGACAATACCCCATAGATTCTCCATGAGGTTAATCTCAGGCGAGTTTGCCAGCCAATCAAGCACAGTGATGCTGTTTTTAAACCAGGTATTGGTACCTTTGGTAGTGTGGACAGGTGCCAAGTCCTGCTGGAGAATGAAAGTTCCATCTCAAAAAAGTTTGTTGGCAGAGGAAAGCATGAAGTGCTCTAAAATTTCTTGGTGGATGGCTGTGCTGACTTTGGTCTTGATAAAACACAGTGGACCTACACCAGCAGATGACATGGCTCCCCAAATCATCACTGATTGTGGATACTTCACACTAGACCTCAAGCAGCTTGGATTGTGGCCTTTCCACTCTTCCTCCAGACTCTGGGACCTTGATTTCCAAATGAAATGCAAAATTTACTTTCATCTGAAAACAACACCAGTTCTTTTTCTCCTTGGCCCAGGTAAGACGCTTTCTGGTGTTGTCTATTGGTCATGAGTGGCTTGACACAAGGAATGCTACACTTGTAGCCCATGTCCTGGCTACATCTGTGTGTGGTGGATCTTGAAGCTATGACTCCAGCAGCAGCCTACTCCTTATGAATCTCCCCCAAATTTTTGAATGACCTTTTCTTTACAATCCTTTTAAGGCTGCGGTTATCCCTGTTGCTTGTGCACCTTTTTCTACCACACTTTTTCCTTCCACTCAACTTTCCATTAATATGCTTGGATACAGCACTCTGAACAGCCAGCTTCTTTAGCAATGAGCTTTTGTGGCTTACTCTCCTTGTGGACTGTGTCAATGACAGCCTTCCTATCATCTGTCAAGTCAGCAGTCTTCCCCATGATTGTGGAGCCTACTGAAACAGGCAAAGGGACCTTTTTAAATGGTTAGGAAGGCTTTGCAGGTGTTATTTGTTAATTACGCTAATTTACTAAGATAATGACTTTTGGGTTTTCATTGGCTGTAAGCCATAATCATCAACATTGACAGAAATAAACACTTTAAATGGATCACTCTGTTTGTAATGACTATATATGAGTTTCACTTTTTGTATTGAAGAGCTGAAATAAATTAACTTTTTGATGGTATTCTAATTTTGTGAGACACACCTGTATATTAGCCCCAGTAGAAGTGAAATTTAGCCTCCTGGCTACATAGGAACTGCTGGATCATTGAAGCCCTAGTCAGCCCTACTGTTTCCTCCCTGCACTAAGAAATCACAGGATCACTGGCTCCTGAGGAGAAAACAATATCCTTGCTTCCTAATCTGTATAAGCAAGTTCTGGCTCAGCACTGTTTATACAGATATTGAGAAGCTAAAGCATTAAGCCCTTAACAACTGCCGCTATGCCTTTTAAGTGCGGTCATTAAGGGGCCTTATTCCTCAGCACCATTAATAGCGGCGCTGAGGAATAAGGAAATAGTCCTGCCCGGTGGCGGTAATTCCCGCGGTGTCAGCTATACATAACAGCTGACGCCCTTCTGTATTGGCCCCAGCCAGTCTTGAAGCTGATCGTGGCCGATTAAGCCCTTAAATACTACTGTCAATCATGACAGCAGTGTTCAATTGGTTGCAAGACCCCTTTGCTAACCATCGTACCCCTGCGATGAGAATCGTGGGTCCTGATGGTTACCATGGTATCCTGAGGTCATGTGATGACCCCAGGGTATGGTGGCCTGTGAGATCCAGCTATGAGCTGGGTACCAGAAGCTGTGTCAGTGAAACACTGACTGCTTTCATGCACTGCTGAACATGAGTACTGCAATGTATGAGACCAGAGATCAAACTAAGTTACATAAAATATGGAAAACTTTTTTTTTTTAAAAAGCGCACACATCATTAAAAGATGTTTTGCCATGCAATATGCAGCATTTGTGATAAAACAAACAAACAAAAAACACATTATTGGTAAAGCTGCGTCCGGAACAACTCGCTCTATAAAACTGACACGTTATTTATTCCATATGGTGAAAGCCGTAAAAAAAAATTAAAAAACGCCAAAAAATGTTGCTTTTTCATCATAGTGACTCACAAAAAAAGTGAATAAAAAAATGAAAACTCCAAACCATCCCGCAAACACAAACCCTAATATGGCTCATTTGGCAAGAAAAGAAAAAAGTTACAGCTCTCAGAATATGACAATGCAAAAACAAATTCATTTTTGTAAAATATTGTTTTTAATGTGTAAAAATAGCAAAGCATAAAAAAAGGATATAAATCTGGTATTGCTGTAACTGTACCAACTCAAAGAACAAATCTGTCTTATCACTTTTACCGCACGATGAATAATGCAAAAAATAAAAACAATAACTGAATTGCTGGTTTTGGTTTATTGTTTGAAAAATCTGAATAAAAAGCGATCAAAAAATACTATGTACCCCAAAATGATACCAAAAAATCTACAACTCGTTCCGCAAAAAAATAAGCCCTCACACAGCTCTGTTCGCCAAAAAAAAAAAAGTTACAGCTCTCACAATATGGCAACAAAAAAATACTTTTTTTTAATAAAAAAGTACCTTTACTGTGTGATAGCAGCAAAACCTAAAAAAACCCTCAATATAAATCTGGTATTGCTGAAACCGCACCGACCCGAAGAATAAATCCGCCTTATCACGTGTATCGCACAGTGAACTGTGCAAAAATAAAAATAATAACTTTTCTTTTACTGCTGTTTGTTTATTCCTTCTGCTCCCAAAAATCGGAATACAGCTCGGCTCAAATTTTATCCTACCATCTGTGCTGAGCTTCCGTGTACTTTCACCAAAACCGCGATTCAGACAAAACCCCCCTACAGAACCACTCATGAGGCAAATGGAGTCACTTTGGACTGGTCTGTGTACCTACTGTGTCCCATCATTTTAGGCATCTTTTTAGCGCACATGTGTGGACGACTACAGGTCTGTGCACGCCTAAAAAGATGGGTATAACCGGAGAAAACGCCAAACGGACCCCAAAGTGTCTCCATTTGCCTCATTATGATGAGTGGTTTCGTCTGAATCACATTTTTATGGGATTTACACGGAAACCCTGACATAAGTGCTTAGCGTAGAACAATAACTGTGAAATAAATTGGGGGGTTTAGTTTCACCTATTAACCCTTGTGTACCTAACAAATTTGCGACAAATACAAAAAATTGATTTTTACCACTATCATGTCATACTTCCATGTCTCAATGTTTTAAAATTCTGAGGCACCTATGGGTCAAAAATACTCACTACACCCCTAGATGAATTCCTTAGGCAGTGAAATTTCTAATATGGGGTCACTTGTGGGGGTTCTGTGGTTTTGGCACCTCAGGGGCTCAGCTAATGGAGCCCAGACTCTATTCAAATGAAATGTATAAGTAGCTCTCCTTTCCAAATGATCCCTGCTGTGCGCGCAAACAGTAGTGTACAACCACATATGGGGTACTGCCACATTCGGGAGAAATTGCATAAAAAATTGTGGGGGCCAATTTTTCCCATGACCCCTTGTGTAAATTATAAATTTGGTGCTAACACAGTGTTTTAATAGAAAATAATTATAATTTTTTGTTCTCACATCTAATCTTTTAAAGTTTTATGAATTACCTGTAGGTTAAAAATGCTCAGCACACCCCTATGTTAGTTTCCAAAATGAGGTCACTTGTGGGGTCTTCTGCTGTTTTTGCATGTCCGGAGCTCTCCAAATGCACCATGGCATTCACAATCTATCCCAGACAAATAGCGCACTTTCCTTTCCTAAGCCCTGCCATGTGCCCAAGCAGAAATTTTTCACGGTTTCATGATTAAGGGAGCCTAGTCTCCAGAAACGAGTTGAGATTCTTACCCATATGGTTTGTGCTGAAGTCTATATCCTCTATGTTTAAAGTTTGTGAATAAAGAAAATTATTTTTTATGGATTCGGTGAAGCTGGACATTCTCTTCTTTCTTGGACTTTATACGCTTGGACACAGCGGGTCCGTGCTCCCGATTGGTTTATGCATCACGGGTGAGCTGGTTTATATTCCTTCTTTCTAAGAAATTTTTCACCACATATGGCATTTCGTCGCATTCAAGAGAAATTGTGCAACAAATGATGGAGTTATTTTTCTCTTATTATCCATTGTGAAAATTACAAATTTGAGGCTAAAACATTAAAACAATGAAAATTTTCAATATGACAACCTAATGTTATCAAATTCTGTGTAGTATCCGTGGGTTAAAAATGTTCACTATATCCCTGGATAAAAATCTTTGAGAGGTATAGTTTCTAAAATGAGGTAAATTGTGTTTTTTTTCACTGTTTAAGCACATCAGGGGCTCTCCAAACGTGACATGACGCCTGCACACCATTCCATCAAAGTGTGCATTCCAAAACATCACTCCTTCTTTCCGAGCCCTTCCGGGCACCCAAACAGTAGTTTTCCTCCACATATGGGGTATCTGCATACTCAGGAGAAGTTGCACAACATATATTGTGGTTAGTGTTGAGCATTCCAATACCGCAAGTATCGGGTATCGGCCGATATTTGCGGTATCGGAATTCCGATACCAAGTTCCGATATTTTCCGTATATCGGATACCGGAATTGGAAGTTCCCAGAATTCTAACTGCCCGAATTCAGCCAATGAGGACCGATTAGAAGTGTGGGTACATCCTGTTCTGCATGGTGGGCATGTAACTCCTGGCATGGCTGTGATTGGCTGCTGAAATGATCTCATGATGCACTATAAAAGTCGCTGCCGCCATTTAGGGCTCACTCTGCTGTGAATTCAGTTAGGGACAGGACGCTGTGTTCTGACTGAGGGCCAGTTTAGAGATAGCGATTTGCTTCATTGTGCTTTACCCAGGCTAATTTAGCAACCGCTGTGTGAGAACCTTGCTTTTGCCTTGCAGCGCTGTTCACAGCTGTCTGCAAGGTCTCTGTGTGAGTGCACATCGCTCTGTAGTCTGTGTGCAGCTACAGCCGGTTGTATTCAGCTCAGGGTGCGTCACTGCCTCATACCGTTCTATCCATTGTCCTTTTTTGCTATTAGTGCAGCCTGCTGGACTTTTTTTCCAATATTTCCTATTACTGGATTTCCACCCGTAACCAGCTACATTGTGGAAAAACACTACATAGGATAACAAAGAGGAGGTTTTTTTGGCCTTGCAGCGCCGTTTACGGCTGTCTGCACGGTCTCTGTGTGAGTGCACATCGCTCTGTAGTCTGTGTGCAGCCACAGCCGGTTGTATTCACCTCAGGGTGCGTCACTGCCTCCTACCGTTCAATCCATTGTCCTTTTTTGCAATTAGTGCAGCCTGCTGCACATTTTTTCAAATATTTCCTATTAGTGGCTTTCCACCCGTATCCAGCTAAATTGTGGAAAAACACTACATAGGATTACATAGAGGAGCTTTTTTTGGCCTTGTAGAGCCGTTTACAGCTGTCTGCACGGTCTCTGTGTGAGTGCACATCGCTCGGTAGTCATTTCTGCAACAAAAAATAAATAATAATAAAGTTCACCAAACACACCACTTTACAGTTGTGTAGGCCACATTAGCTCATATTAAAGTCTAGTCCACACTTTAGAAAATTAGTGTTTGTTATACCTGTTAGGAGCTGTTCAGGAATAAGCACACTAAGCCCTTAGTACTTTTCTGCTTATCTTTATCAGTCAACCAAGATGAAGAGGGCAGGGAGTAAGGCGCGTGGGCGCGGAGCAGGGAGAGGACGTGGGTATTCTGTGCCTGCTGCGGGCACCGGTGACTCATCATCACCTAGTTAGTTTCAGCAGGGAACAGTCCTTAATGCGCAGCTTTGTAGGAGATCGCCGTACACCGCTGCTGCGTGAAGAACAAATTGAAGCCGTTGTCGGATGGATGGCAGCTAACGCATCGACTTCAATTAGTGCCACATCCTCTCTTGCACAGAGCACTGGAGAGCACCCATCTGTCTCTTCACCACCTGCCAAATTGCCCAGGCAGTCAGAGAGCCCAGGACAGGAGCCATCTCTACTTCTGTTCTCTGAATCTCTTGGCTTGGAAACAGGGGGCCAGCCAAGCAGCATTGGAGAAATAGAAGAAGAGGCAGTGTGCAGTGATGCCCAACAGCTTTGTCTCTCTGACTCTGAAGAGGTGGGTGGGCCAGTGCCTCCGGTCACCACACCGCAGTACGCATCTGATGATGAGACTCAGGTGCCACTTTCTGGTGCGTACTGTGCTGCCGAGACTACCCAGGAGGAGCAGTTGGTGGCAGAGGGTAGTGTAGATGATGAGGTCCTTGACCCATCGTGGCGTGAGGTACAGGAAGGTGGTGGGAGCAGCTCTGAGGAAGAGATTCCCCGAACGGGCCAAAGAGGGAGAGGTAGGGGGAAGACTGCGGTTCCTGTAGCCTCCACTTCGGCACCCGTTAGGAGCATGCCTCTTCCAAAAGACGAAACGGGCGCTCCCAAGACTTGCAGTGCCTGGTCCTTTTTTGACACAGTTGCAGATGACATTTGCTTTGTCAAATGCAAGGTGTGTCATCAGAAAGGCAAAAGAGGGAAAAATGTCAGCAACCTCAAAACCACAAATATGAGGAAGCATGTGCGGACCAAGCACGCGGTGGAGTTACAAAAACACACTGAAGACCTAGACCAACTAACAGCGGCACCTACCACCTCTTCAGCTCGTGTTGTTGCCTCTTCCTCCAGCTCACACACAGCTGGTTCGGCTTCCTCACAGGATCGCCATGGAAGAACCTCTGGCACTGTTGTCCACAGACCCACAGTAATTCCACCCACAGCACCACGTTCCCAGTCATCCTCACACTCCCAGCCCAGTCTACAGCCATCGGTAGCACAGGCATGGGAGAAAAGGCGGCCATTCTCAGCAAACCACCCCGAGCACAGGCTCTGAATGCTGGCATTGCAAAACTACTGTCCCTTGAAATGCTGTCATTCAGGCTGGTGGAGACTGACAGCTTCCGTAACTTGATGGCATTGGCAGTCCCACAATACAATGTGCCCAGCCGCTTTTATTTCAGCAGGCAAGCCGTCCCTGCCCTGCACAAGCATGTGGAGGGACACATAAAACACGCGCTACTGAACGCTGTCAGTAGCAAGGTCCACCTCACCACCGATGCGTGGACCAGTCACCATGGACAGGGGCGATACCTTTCCCTCACTGCCCATTGGGTTAATGTTGTTGAGCCAGGTACAGATCGTGCGAGTGGCGCAGGATGTGTTCTGCCAACTCCAAGGATTGCAGGAATCCAGTCTGTCCGCTTTGACTCCTCCTCATACACAAGTTCCTCAGAATCATCGCTGCAGGAGCCGTCACAGTCCACCTCCACATGGACCCGTGAACGTTTACCTGTTACGACCGACATGAGCACAGCTGTGGCCAAACGTCAACAGGCCGTCTTGAAGTTAATTTCTTTGGGGAATCGAAGCCACACAGCGCAGGAGCTCTGGAATACCATCATGCAAGAGAGCATGTGGTTTGTGCCAGCGAATCTCCAGCCAGGCATGGTAGTGTGTGACAATGGCCGAAATCTGGTGGCAGCTCTGGCCCTAGGCAACCTCACTCACATCCCATGTCTGGCACATGTGCTCAACTTGGTCGTGCAGATTTTTTTGAGGGACTATCTGGATCTTGATGCACTGCTGCACAAGGTCCGCCTAGAGTGTGCTCACTTGCGGCGTTCCAGCATGGCAAGATCGCGCATTGCAGCTCTGCAGCGCCGATTCCGCCTTCCGGAACATCGCATCATATGTGACCTACCCACCAGGTGGAATTCCACGTTACATATGTTGGAGCGGTTGTGTGAGCAGCAGCCAGCAGTAATGGAGTACCAGCTGCATCAGGCGCAAAGAAGTCGCACTCCGCGCCGTTCAGACTTCACAACCACTGAGTGGGCCACTATGAAGGACGTCTGCCAGGTTTTGAGTTCCTTCGATGATTCCACGCGGATGGCGAGTGCAGATGATGCACTAGTCAGCATGACTGTCCCCCTTATCTGCCTGCTTGAAAGAACACTGCAAGCGCTAAGGGATGATGTTGTGGAAGATAGGCACTGCGCATGCCTATGGATCCCAGGCCCGCAGTGTGATTAAATCAGAAGAGACTGTGAGGCGGAATCTCGGGCAGCGCGTCCGCACAGGCGCAGCCAGCCTGACAACAAATGATGTCAGAAGACGGGCAGCACTAAGTGCGCATGGCCAAGGGATAACATAACAGCGCAGGCTACGGGACAGATTCAAACAACGCTGAGGAGGCGGCTCACGGCACCAAGGGTGTAGGAATGACGGCTGTGCTGCGTCCCATTACGAAGGAAAGTCCCACCTCCGGGACGGTCTCACGGTATCAGGGGACACATTTTTTAAGTGTTTAGTTCTGCGTTTGCAAGGAGCATATTTAAAAGAGCCACCTTTTCCTTTTGCATACTTAGTGCTGCACAAGATGGCTCTGTCAGCTACAAATGCCTTGGTGGGGTTAAAGGTTCCCTTTCAACTTCCTCCAATCAGGCTTCAGCCTACACTCTGTTCCTCTGCTCCTCCTTAATTCCCTGGGCTCCAACACCGCCAGTTGCTGCCCAGAAGTGCTGTCTGCACAGTCAACAGTTGCTCCTCTGTTATTGGGGTTCAATAACGCCAGCTGCTCCCCAGCTGTGTTGCGGCAATACCTCCAGCCTGCTCCTCCTGCTGTCCCTGGGCTTCAACACCACCAGTTGCTGCTCAGAAGTGCTGTCTGCACAGTCAACAGTTGCTCCTCTGTTATTGGGGTTCAGTAATGCCAGCTGCTCCCCTGCTGTGTTGCGGCAATACCTCCAGCCTGCTCATCCTGCTGTCCCTGGGCTTCAACACTGCCAGTTGCTGCTTGGAAGTGCTGTCTGCACAGTCAACAATTGCTCCTCTGTTATTGGGGTTCAGTAATGCCAGCTGCTCCCCTGCTGTGTTGCGGCAATACCTCCTGCCTGCTCATCCTGCTGTCCCTGGGCTTCAACACCGCCAGTAGCTGCTCGGAAGTGCTGTCTGCACAGTCAACAGTTGCTCCTCTGTTATTGGGGTTCAGTAACACCAGCTGCTCCCTGCTGTGTGTGCAGCAATCACTCTTGTCTGCTCCTCCTGCTGTCCCTGGGCTTTAACACTGCCAGTTGCTGCCCGGAAGTGCTGTCTGCACAGTCAACAGTTGCTCCTCTGTTATTGGGGTTCAGTAACGCCAGCTGTTCCCCTGCTGTGTTGCGACAATGTGTCCTGCGACCGCCACGCTGACACAACTACTGAAATTTAAGGGAACCTGTCCACCCCCCAGGCGTTTGTTACTGAAAGAGCCACCTTGTGCAGCAGTAATGCTGCACAAGGAAAAGGTGCCTCTTTTCTTTGTGCTCCTTGCACACGCTGAACCTAACACTTATGAAATGTGTCCACTCACACCGTGTAACCGTCCCGGAGGTGGGACTTTCCTTCGTAATGGGACGCAGCACAGCCGTCATTCCTACCCCCTTGGCGCCGTGCGCCGCCTCCTCAGCGTTGCTAGAATTTGTCCCGTAGCCTACGCTGTTATGTTATCCCTTGGCCATGAGCATTTAGCGCCGCAAGTCTTCTGACATCATTTATTGTCAGGCTGCCTGCGCCTGTGCAAACGCGCTGCCCGAGATCCCGCCTAGCAGTCTCTTCTGATTTAATCACACTGCGGGCCTGGGATCCATGGGCATGCGCAGTGCATATCTTCACCTCAGGCTCTCACTCATCTCCCTCCGCCTTCTTCAGACTGTGCACCGTCAGCTGATCCCTAATAGCATGCCACGGCCGTGACGCCGCAGAGTCTGAAGAAGCCGGAAGGAGGGGAGTGAGAGGCGAGGATATGCACTGCGCATGCCCATGGATCCCAGGCCCACAGTGTGATTACATTAGACGACACTGCGAGGTGGGATCTCGGGCAGCGTGTCCGCACAGGCGCAGCCAGCCTGACACCAAATGATGTCAGAAGACTGGCAGCGCTAAGTGCGCATGGCCAACGGATAACATAACAGCGCAGGCTCCGGGACAGATTCAAACAACGCTGAGGAGGCGGCGCACGTCGCCAAGGGGGTAGGAATGACGGCTGTGCTGCGTCCCATTACAAAGGAAAGCTGCCTCCAGTGCAGGCTTCGGCCTATGCTCTGCTCCTCCTGCTGACCCTGGGCTCTAACACCGCCAGTTGGTGCTCGGAAGTGCTGGCTGCACAGAGAAAAACACTCGCCACTGTGTCAGTGGGGTTCAGTAACGTCAGCTGTTCCCCTGTTGTGTAACCGGCAACGTGTCCTGCAAACGCCACGCAGACACAACAGACACTAAGCTGCCTCCAGTGCAGGCTTTGGCCTACACTCTGCTCCTCTGCTCCTCCTTGATTCCCTGGGCTCTAACACCGCCAGTTGGTGCTCGGAAGTGCTGGCTGCACAGAGAAAAACACTCGCCACTGTGTCAGTGGGGTTCAGCAACGCCAGCTGTTCCTCTGCTGTGTAGCCGGCAACATGTCCTGTAGACGCCACGCAGACACAACAGACAATAAGCTGCCTCCAGTGCAGGCTTCGGCCTACACTCTGCTCCTCTGCTCCTCCTTGATTCCCTGGGCTCTAACACCGCCAGTTGGTGCTCGGAAGTGCTGGATGCACAGAGAAAAACACTCGCCACTGTGTCAGTGGGGTTCAGTAACGTCAGCTGTTCCTCTGCTGTGTCGCCGGCAACGTGTCCTGCAAACGCCACGCAGACACAACAGACACTAATGTTATATACAATATGTCCAACCATATAGCACAAATGGTACTTCTTACAAATATCATGAACAACCACAGGATGGCAGCAGAATACCTGTCATCCAAAAAGAAGCCAACCATAAATAAATAAAATGAAAATTTATTCCACAAAAAAACAGAATAACACAAAATATAGACATGTATATAAAAAAAGCTACTGAATAAATTCCAGATAGTACCCCATGGGAAGGTAGAAGGAGGTCCACCTGCTGATGACCACAATATTAAGTATAAAATATAACAAGAATCCCATAACCTCTGAACATAGTACACAGAGAATATATACGGTGCATACAGCATCCCCCATAAATCTGTGTATCCACTACGGAGAGGTAACCTATCGGATCCTGTAATCCTACCGTAACCTCGCAAACTAACCATAAGGCATAGTGAGAAGAAGGTAAGGAATGGAAATACAATTACCTAAGTGGACAAAAGCAGGTGTATAATCCTCCCACGGCTCTTCCCGGCGCCCCGACGCACGTTTCGCCCTAGCTTCTTCCGGGGGCGTGTCTATACCCAGGTCAGATGATGATTTATAGTACCCTTGTCCAATCACATGTAGCCACGCTATAACCAGCGGCCGCCTAGCTCCGTGGATGACTCACATGGCGCATGCGCAAGTCCACCCTACTCCAGATGGAAGGATACTTCATGACAACCGCCGAGTGGAGCACAAGCTGGAACGCAAGCGAACTCCACCGATGACGCTGTCAGAAGTGTGAGGAGAGGGAGACCCGCGCATGCGCACCATCATGAAGGAGGTAAAAAAGGAAGTACAATAGCCCGAGGAGTTTATTTATTTATGGTTGGCTTCTTTTTGGATGACAGGTATTCTGCTGCCATCCTGTGGTTGTTCACAACAGACACTAAGCATCCTCCCTGGGCTCTAACACCGCCAGTTGGTGCTCGGAAGTGCTGGCTGCACAGAGAAAAACACTCGCCACTGTGTCAGTGGGGTTCAGTAACGTCAGCTGTTCCCCTGCTGTGTAGCCGGCAACGTGTCCTGCAAACGCCACGCAGACACTACAACAAACATTAAAGTGAACCTGCTCCCCCAGGCATTTGTAACTAAAAGCGCCATCTTGTGCAGCACAAATGCTGCATTTGGACAAGGTGGCTCTTTTTGTTATACTCATTGCACATGCAGAACTAAACACTTATAAAATGTGTCCCCTGATACCGATTAACCGTCCCGGAGGTGTGACTTTCCTTCGTAATGACATGCAGCAACCTCCTTGGTGGCGTGCGCCGCCTCCTCTGCGTTGTTTGAATCTGTCCCGGAGCCTGCGCTGTTATGTTATCCCTTGGCCATGCACATTTAGCACTGCCCGTCTTCTAATTACCGTATTTTTCACTTTGTAAGACGCTCCGGATTATAAGACGCACCCCAAATTTTGAGGAGAAAAATAGGAAAAAACTTTTTTTTATAAATTGGTGGGGCGTCTTATAATCCATGCGTCTTATTACTTACCAGGGGTTGTGGCTGCGGTGGATCAGGGTCCCAGAGTCGATGCTGGAGGCAGGAGTGGATCATTGCTGCAGGCTGGGATGAGGAGGTCTGCAGGGGGGCTCCTATGCAGCAGGCTGGGATGAGGGGGTCTGCAGGGGGGCTCCTGTGCAGCAGGCTGGGATGAGGGGGTCTGCAGGGGGGCTCCTGTGCTGCAGGGGGGCTCCTGTGCTGCAGGCTGGGATGAGGGAGTCTGCAGGGGGGCTCCTGTGCTGCAGGCTGGGATGAGGCAGTCTGCAGGGGGGCTCCTGTGCTGCAGGCTGGGATGAGGGGGTCTGCAGGGGGGCTCCTGTGCTGCAGGCTGGGATGAGGCGGTCTGCAGGGGGGCTCCTGTGCTGCAGGCTGGGATGAGGCGGTCTGCGGGGGGGCTCCTGTGCTGCAGGGGGGCTTGGGGGCTTCGGGGCTTCAGGGCTGTTTCCAGTGCTGCGGGGGCTCTGCCGACATATTTTGAAAGGCCAGAGCCCCCTGGCAGTTCGTCCATGTATTCCTGTATGACTGACTCCGGGAAAATGGCCGCCGGAATCTCGAGAGATGAGATCTCAGCCCTGAAATCTCATCTCCCGAGATTTCGGCGGCCATTTTCCCGGAGTCAGTCATACAGGAAGGAACGCATGGACGAACTGCCGGGGGGCTCTGGTCTTTCACAAAATGTCGCCAGAGCCCCCGCAGCACCGGAGTAGCAGCGGACAACCGCGGTGGCGGGCGGCAGCAGCAGCGGTGGCGGGCGGCAGCAGCAGCAGCAGCAGCAGCGGTAATGGGCGGCAGCAGCAGCGGGCGGCAGCGGACACCCCCTCATCCCAGCCTGTAACGGTAAGCGGTATATCTGCTTTGTAAGACGCACCCCCATTTCCCCCCCAAATTTGGGGGAAATAAAGTGCGTCTTACAAAGCGGAAAATACGGTACATCATTTGTTGTCAGGATGGCTGCGCCTGTGTGACCGCCCTGCCCAAGATCACGCCCCGCAGTGTCTTATTTATTCTCACTGCGGGGCTGGGATTCATGGGCATGCGCAGTGCATATCTTCGCCTCTCACTCATCTCCTTCCGCCTTCTTCAGACTGTGCGGCTTCACGGCCATGGCATGCGATAAGGGATCAGCTGACGCCACACAGTCTAAAGCAGGCGTAAGGACATGGGTGAGAGGCGAAGATATTTACTGCGCAAGGCCATGAATCCCAGCCTCGCAGTGTGAATAAATCAGAACACACTGCGGGGCTGGGATTCATGGGCACGCGCAGTAACAGCGCATGGCCAAGGGATAACACAACAGCGCAGACTCCGGAACACAAAAAAACATCACTCAGGAGGCTGTGCCCAGCACCAAGGGGGTATTTTTGACAGCTGTGCTTCGTCTCATTAAGAAGGAAAGTCCCGCCTCCGAGACGGTTTCACGGTATGAGGGGCAAAATTTTAGAAGTATTTATTCAGCGTGTGCAAGGAACATAATTAAAAGAGCCACCTTTTCCTTGTGCAGCATTACTGCTGCACAAGGTGGCTCTTCTAGTTAGTAACGCCTGGGGGTTTAAACGTTCCCTTTCAATTTGCTCCAATTAGACTTCGGCCTACACTCTGCTCCCCCTGCTGACCCTGGGCTCTAACACCGCCAAATGGTGCTCGGAAGTGCTGGCTGCACAGAGAAAAACACTCGCCACTGTGTCAGTGGGGTTCAGTAGCGCCAGCTGTTCCCCTGCTGTGTAGCCGGCAACGTGTCCTGCAAACGCCACGCAGACACAACAGATATTAAACTGCCTCCAGTGCAGGCTTCGGCCTACACTCTGCTCCCCCTGCTGACTCTTGGCTCCAACACCGCTAGTTGGGGCTTTAGGAAGACAATCTTGAATAGGTCCCCCTGGTTCCAGTACCGTCAGCTGGTTCCGGGCAGAGCCTTTAGCTTAGGTGCCTCCTTCTGGGTATCCGAGTTCCACCAACGTCAGGTGGTCCTTGGTAGTGCTTTCTGGCACGGGTACCTCCTGCTTAGTAACCGGGTTCCAGTAACGTCAGCTGGTCCTCGGTAGTTCCATTGGCTCTTGTACCTTCGGCTACCCATCCGGGTTCCAGTACCGTCAGCTGGTTCTCGGCAGTGTCTTTTGCTCTTGTACTTTCTGCTCCCCATCCTGGTTCCAGTACCGTCAGCTGGTTCCGGGCAGAGCCTTTGGCTTAGGTGCTTCCTTCTGGGTATCCGAGTTCCACCAACGTCAGGTGGTCCTTGGTAGTGCTTTCTGGCACAGGTACCTCCTGCTTAGTAACCGGGTTCCAGTAACGTCAGCTGGTCCTCGGTAGTTCCATTGGCTCTTGGACCTTCGGGTAGCCATCCGAGTTCCAGTTCCATCAGCTGGATCTCGGCATTTTCTCAGCCTTCTTGTACCTTCTGCTACATTTCCAAGTTCAAGACCCTAAAGACGACGACCCGGAAGACCGAGAAGCAGAAGAACAAGAGGCTGCAGAACAAAGAGCAGAAGAACATTAAGCATGAGACTAAACATCAGAGCAAAAGATATTATCTAAATTATAAGCAGAAGAAGACTAAGCAGTGTATGGGGGTGAGTCCGTTCCTCCTCGTGGTGCCCCTGGAAAAAGCCTGCTGCTGCAGGCCTAACTGAACGCGGACAAATCCTGTTGTAACTCTTTTGTGACAGGCAGAACGGAAGGTGTAATCTTCAAACTGTTATAGATAACAACTACAGGAATGCCTGTCACAAATAAGAATATGATGAAGAAGTAGAATATGAAGAAGAATAATAGTTTAATAAAAAGAATATGAAGAATGTAACCAAAAAAAATAATAGGTAGAAGATGAAGAAGAAGATGAATAAGGTGAAGAAGAAGTTGATGTCAAAGATGCTGCTGCTGAGGATGATGAAGAAGAAAGTGTCGGAGAAGTAAAAAAGAAGGTGAAGGGCATGGAAGTAGTGAAACATCAATATCTGACAAAATAAAAAAAATCTTAACATAGTCAATATCTTTGTAACTCCGAACGTCTTAAAAAAAAAAATAATTAAAATTCCTGCTATTCTATTTGATTGGGCTAAACCTCTATGCCTTTAATGTCTCTGCCACCTCCCCCAATACATCCTACATTATTCTTAGTTGTTTTCCTTCATGTAGAATGAACCTACAAGGAAAGAATGGGTTTATTTTAATTCCGATATTTTTGTCCCATTGACTTGCATTGGTATCGGGTATCAGTATCGGCGATAGCCAATATTTTTTGAATATCGGCCGATCCATTCTGATATCGGAAGGTATCGCTCAACACTAATTGTGGTACATTTTCTTCTGTTACCCTTGTGAAAACAAACGATTTGGGGCTAAAAGTATATTTTTCATAGCTAAAATGTGAGGTTTTTTTTCACAGCTTTATGTTATAATCTTCTGTGAAGCACCCAGGGGTTAAAGGTGCCCACCACACATCTAGATACATTCCTTGAGGGGTCTAGTTTCCAAAATGGGGTCACTTGGGGGGGGGTTCCACTGTTTTGTGCACCTCTGAAAAGAAGGACATGGATGAACAGAGGCTAGATGGAGTACAGAGTAACTCTGCTGCTTCATTATAGTGAATGGATCCCTCGGGGGTTTCATCTGAATCACGCCACTCGGCGACTTAGGCTATATTCACACTAGGCATTTTTTCAGCTTTTTTTTCTGCAGCAAAACCTGCTCTCTTGGCAGTGAGGAAGCTGCAGGAAAAAAGAGCAGGTTTTGCTTGTTTTTTCTTGCGTTTTTTTGTCATGCTACATTTGTCTCTTATGCGTGCTGATAAAGTTTAATGGGAAAAAATATATATATAATTCTACTTAAAGGGATCCTGTCACATCCTGGGATGTATATGATCTACAGTTATATGAAAAAGTTTGGGCACCCCTATTAATCTTAAGCTTAATGTTTTATAATTTTATTTTTTTTTTGCAACAGCTATTTCAGTTTCATATATCTAATAACTGTTGGACACAGTAATGTTTCTGCCTTGAAATGAGGTTTATTGTGCTAACAGAAAATGTGCAATCTGCATTCAAACAAAATTTGACAGGTGCATAATTATGGGCACCCTTATCATTTTCTTGTTTAAAATACTCCTACCTACTTTTTACTGACTTACTGAAGCACTTTTTTTGGTTTTGTAACTTCATTGAGCTTTGAACTTCATAGCCAGGTGTATGCAATCATGAGAAAAGCTACTTAAAGTGGCCACTTGCAAGTTGTTCTCCTGTTTGAATCTCCTCTGAAGAGTGGCATCATGGGCTCCTCAAAACAACTGTCAAATGATCTGAAAACAAAGATTATTCAACATAGTTGTTCAGGGGAAGGATAAAAAAAGCTGTCTCAGAGATTTAACCTGTCAATTTCCACTGTGAGGAACATAGTAAGGAAATGGAAGAACACAGGTTTGTTGTTAAGGCCAGAAGTGGCAGGCCAAGAAAAACATCAGAAAGGCAGAGAAGAAGAATGGTGAGATCAGTCAAGGACAATCCTCAGACCACCTCCAGAGAGCTGCAGCATCAACTTGCTGCAGATGGTGTCACTGTGCATCGGTCAACTATACAACGCACTGTGTTTTTTTTGCCGCCATGCATAACGCCTTTTTGTATGACCAAACAACTCAATCTTGGTTTCATCAGTCCACAGGACCTTCTTCCAAAAAGAAATTGGCTTCTCCAAATGTGCTTTTGCATACCTCAGCCGACTGTTTGTGGCGTGCTTGCAGAAACGGCTTCTTTCGCATCACTCTCCCATACAGCTTCTCCTTGTGCAAAGTACGATGTATAGTTGACCGATGCACAGTGACACCATCTGCAGCAAGTTGATGCTGCTGATCTCTGGAGGTGTATTAAAGAAAAACTACCAATCCAATAGTTAGCAGTAGCAGCAGGGTAGTAGTGTTAAATAAAAAATAACTTTTAATAAATATCTTAACCCCTTAACGACCGCCGATACGCCTTTTAACGGCGGCCGCTAAGGGTACCTAAACCACAGCGCCGTTAATTAACGGCGCTGTGGAAAAAGTGAATAGCGCCCCCCAGATTCGCATTTTCTCTGGGGTCTCGGTTGCCGAGGGTAGCCGAGACCCCAGAGAACATGATTCGGGGGTTTTTTACCGACCCCCGAGTTGCGATCGCCGGTAATTAACCGTTTACCGGCGGTCGCAACAAAAAAAAAAAAACGCGATTTGCCGTTTAATTTCTCTGTCCTCCGATGTGATCGCACATCGGAGGACAGAGAAATGTGGTCCCCGATGGCCCCCAATAGCCCCCCGATACTTACCTACCTCCCCCGGTGCTCCTCGTGGCTCCCGATGGGCGCCGCCATCTTTTTTCCGGGAAAAAATGGCGGGCGCACGCGCAGTGCGCCCGCCGCCCGGCACCCGGAAGTTCTTTGGGGTCTCGGCTGCCGGGGGTAGCCGAGACCCCAAAGAACATGATCGGGGTCGGTTTGCACCGACCCCTGTTTTGCGATCGCCGGTAATTAACAGTTTACCGGCGACCGCAAAAAAAAAACGATCTGTAATTCTCTGTCCTCTGATGTGAGCGCACATCAGAGGACAGAGAAATAGGGGGATTCGGGGACCCTAACATACTCACCCGGTGTCCCTGGTCCTCTTCTGTCTCCTCCTGCCGGCCGGCATTTTCCTTATGGCGGGCGCATGCGCAGTGCGCCCGCCATCTGCTGCCATCTGCTGGCCGGCAGGAGAGACGAGTTGGGGCTAAAATTAGGGTTAGGGTTAGAGTTAGGGTTAGGGTTAGGGTTAGGGTTGGGGCTAAATTTAGGGTTAGGGTTAGGGCTAGGGTTAGGGCTAGAGTTAGGGCTAGGGTTAGGGTTAGGGCTAAATTTAGGGTTAGGTTTAGGGCTAGGGTTAGGGCTAGGGTTAGGCTACTTTCACACTAGCGTTTTTTGGCTTCCGTCGCAATGCGTCGTTGGAGAAAAAACGCATCCTGCAAAAGTGCTTGCAGGATGCGTTTTTTCTCCATTGGCTTGCATTAGCGATGCATTGCGACGGATTGCCACACGTCGCATCCATCGTGCGACGGATGCGTCGTGCTTTGGCGGACCGTCGGCACAAAAAAAGCTACATGTAACTTTTTTGTGCAACGTGTCCGCCATTTCCGACCGCGTATGCGCGGCCGGAACTCCGCCCCCGCCTCCCCGCACCTAACAATGGGGCAGCGGATGCGTTGAAAAAACAGCATCCGCTGCACCCGTTGTGCGGCGCTTACAACGCTAGCGTCGGTATGTCGGCCCGACACACTGCGATGGGCCGAGTACGATGCTAGTGTGAAAGTAGCCTTAGGCGTCTTTCACACTTGCGTCGGTACGGGGCGGTCGCAATGCGTCGGCCCGACGTACCGACGCACGTTGTGAAAATTGTGCACAACGTGGGCAGCGGATGCAGTTTTTCAACGCATCCGCTGCCCAGTCTATGTCCTGGGGAGGAGGGGGCAGAGTTACGGCCACGCATGCGCGGAAATGGCGGACGCGACGTACAAAAAAAAGGTTACATTGAACTCTTTTTGTGACGACGGGGCTAAAGTTATGGTTAGGGTTGTGGCTAAAGTTAGGGTTAGGGTTGGGGCTAAAGTTAGGGTTAGAGTTGGGATTAGGGTTAGGGGTGTGTTGGATTTAGGGTTTTGATTAGGGTTATGGTTAGGGTTGAGATTAGGGCTGTTTTGGGGTTAGGGTTGTGATTATCATTAGGGTTGTGATTAGGATTATGGATCGGGTTGAGATTAGGGTTAGGGGTGTGTTGGAGTTAGGGTTGGAGTTATAATTTGGGGGTTTCCACTGTTTAGGTACATCAGGGGGTCTCCAAACACGACAGCCAATTTTGCGCTAAAAAAGTCAAATGGTGCTCCCTCCCTTCTGAGCTCTGCCGTGCACCCAAACAGTGGTTTACCCCCACATATGGGGCATCAGCGTACTCGGGATAAATTGGACAACAACTTTTGGGGTCCAATTTCTCCTGTTACCCTTGTGAAAATAAAAACTTGGGGGCTAAAAATCTTTTTTGTGGGAAAAAAAAATATTTTTTTATTTTCGCTACTCTGCATTATAAACTTCTGTGAAGCACTTGAGCATTCAAAGTTCTCACCACATATCTAGATAAGTTCCTTAGGGGGTCTAGTTTCCAAAATTTGGTCACTTTTGGGGGGTTTCTACTGTTTAGGTACATCAGGGGCTCTGCAAACACAACATAACACCCACAGACAATTCTATCAAAGTCTGAATTCCAAAATGGCGCTCCTTCTCTTCCGAGCTCTGCCGTGTACCAAAACAGTGGTTTACCCCCACATATGGGGTACCAGCATACTCAGGACAAATTGGACAACAACTTTTGGGGTCCAATTTCTCTTGTTACCCTTGTGAAAATAAAAATTTGGGGGCTAAAAAAATCTTTTTTGTGGGAAAAAAAAATATTTTTTATTTTCACTACTCTGCATTATAAACTTCTGTGAAGCACTTGGGCATTCAAAGTTCTCACCACATATCTAGATAAGTTCCTTGGGGGGTCTATTTTCCAAAATGGGGTCACTTGTTGGGGGTTTCTACTGTTTAGGCACATCAGGGGCTCTCCAAACGCGACATGGCGTCCGATCTCAATTCCAGTCAATTTTGCATTGAAAAGTCAAATGGCGCTCCTTTGCTTCCGAGCTCAGCCATGCGCCCAAACAGTGGTTTACCCCCATATATGGGGTGTCGGCGTACTCAAGACAAATTGTACAACAACTTCTGGGGTCCATTTTCTCCTGTTACCCTTGGTAAAATAAAAATTTGGGGGCAAAAAGATCATTTTTGTAGAAAAAATGTGATTTTTTATTTTCACGGCTCTACGTTATAAACTTCTGTGAAGCACTTGGGGGTTCAAAGTGCTCACCACACATCTAGATAAGTTCCTTAAGGGGTCTAGTTTCCAAAATGGTATCACTTGTGGGGGGTTTCCACTGTTTAGGCACATCAGGGGCTCTCCAAACGCGACATGGCATCCGATCTCAATTCCAGCCAATTCTGCATTGAAAAAGTCAAACGGTGCTCCTTCACTTCCAAGCTCTGCGGTGCGCCCAAACAGTGGTTTACCTCCACATATGGGGTATCGACGTACTCAGGAGAAATTGCACAACAACTGTTGTGGTCTTATTTCTCCTGTTACCCTTGTGAAAATAAGAATTTGTGGGCGAAAAAATCATTTTTGTGAAAACAAATGCGATTTTTTATTTTCACGGCTCTACGTTATAAACTTCTGTGAAGCACTTGGGGGTTCAAAGTGCTCACCACACATCTAGATAAGTTTCGTAAGGGGTCTAGTTTCCAAAATGGTGTCACTTGTGGGGGGTTTCCACTGTTTAGGCACATTACGGGCTCTCCAAACGCGACATGGCGTCCAATCTCAATTCCAGCCAATTCTGCATTGAAACAGTCAAACGGTGCTCCTTCACTTCCAAGCTCTGCGGTGCGCCCAAACAGTGGTTTACCTCCACATATGGGGTATCGGCGTACTCAGGAAAGATTGCACAACAAAATTTGTGGTTAAATTTCTGTTTTTACACTTGTGAAAATTAAAAAAAATGGTTCTGAAGTAAAATGTTTGCAAAAAAAAGTTAAATGTTCATTTTTTTCTTCCACATTGTTTCAGTTCCTGTGAAGTACGTAAAGGGTTAATAAACTTCTTGAATGTGGTTTTGAGCAGCTTGAGGGGTGCAGTTTTTAGAATTGTGTCACACTTGGTTATTTTCTATCATATAGACCCCTCAAAATGACTTCAAAGGTGATGTGGTCCCTAAAAAAAACATGGTGTTGTAAAAATGAGAAATTGCTGGTCAACTTTTAACCCTTATAACTCCCAAACAAAAAAAAATTTTTTTCCAAAATTGTGCTGATGTAAAGTAGACATGTGGGAAATGTTATTTATGAACTATTTTTTGTGACATATCTCTCTGATTTAAGGGCATAAAAATACAAAATTTGAAAATTGCAAAATTTTAAACATTTTCGCCATATTTTCATTTTTTTCATAAATAATCGCAATTAATATCGAAGGAATGTTACCCCTAACTTGAAGTACAATATGTCACGAAAAAACAATCTCAGAATCAGCGGGATCCGATAAAGCGTTCCAGAGTTATAACCTCTTAAAGTGACACTGGTCAGAATTGTAAAAATTGGCTCGGTCATTAAGTACCAAATTGGCTCTGTCACTAAGGGGTTAAAAGAGGACTCAAGCCCCAAACAACACCAAAAACAAAAACAAAAAAACACACACAGTATCACGTATAAAGCCAGACGCTCCTGTCTAGCGCTGTAGTCCTTATAGCATGGTGACAAGCATTTTCTTATTACACCATAATGGCAATACCCTATCAAAACCTTGCACAATTACTTGTGCCTAACATACTATTTGTGCGCAAAAAAAAACAGCATGTTTTTAACAGTCAAGGGTATAAGCAGGAATGGTCTCACCAAACTTCAGGGACCTTCCTTACAGCGTCATTCCATGCGTCCGATGCATAAAAAACCGGGGGAGGTCCTCCGGTGTGAAGTGCGATGACTGGCACACACACAAATTCCTTTTACACTGGGCATCTCCCCTGATGATAGAGCCCAAAGAAACGCGTCGGGAGATCAATAACAAGGAGGCTTCCCATAGGGTCCGTTTGCATCAGAGAGAAAAGGGGTTGTAAGTAGGATCTGTGGAAAATCCTCCCCCGGTTTTTTATGCATCGGACGCATGGAAAGACGCTGTAAGGAAGGTCCCTGAAGTTTGGTGAGACCATTCCTGCTTATACCCTTGACTGTTAAAAACGTGCTGTTTTTTTGCGCACAAATAGTATGTTAGGCACAAGTAATTGTGCAAGGTTTTGATAGGGTATTGCCATTATGGTGTAATAAGAAAATGCTTGTCACCATGCTATAAGGACTATAGCGCTAGACAGGAGCGTCTGGCTTTATACGTGATACTGTGTGTGGTTTTTTGTTTTTGGTGTTGTTTGGGGCTTGATTCCTCTTTTAAGATATTTATTAAAAGTTATTTTTTATTTAACACTGATCTCTGGAGGTGGTCTGAGGATTGTCCTTGACTGATCTCACCATTCTTCTTCTCTGCCTTTCTGATGTTTTTCTTGGCCTGCCACTTCTGGCCTTAACAACAAACCTGTGTTCTTCCATTTCCTTACTATGTTCCTCACAGTGGAAATTGACAGGTTAAATCTCTGAGACAGCTTTTTGTGTCCTTCCCCTGAACAACTATGTTGAATAATCTTTGTTTTCAGATCATTTGACAGTTGTTTTGAGGAGCCCATGATGCCACTCTTCAGAGGAGATTCAAACAGGATAACAACTTGCAAGTGGCCACTTTAAGTAGCTTTTCTCATGATTGCATACACCTGGCTATGAAGTTCAAAGCTCAATGAGGTTACAAAACCAAAAAAAGTGCTTTAGTAAGTCAGTAAAAAGTAGGTAGGAGTATTTTAAACAAGAAAATGATAAGGGTGCCCATACTTATGCACCTCTCAAATTTAGTTTGAATGCAGATTGCACATTTTCTGTTAGTACAATAAACCTCATTTCAAGGCAGAAACATTACTGTGTCCAACAGTTATTAGAAATATGAAACTGAAATAGCTGTTGCAAAAAAAACAACTTTTATAAGACATTAAGCTTAAGATTAATAGGGGTGCCCAAACTTTTTCATATAACTATCATTATGGGCATACAGGTAATAGAAATGTTACACTAGTCCTATGTGTATGCCTCATATTAGCGGTGTTGTTGTTGAGAAATCTTATATTCTTTCTTTACGCTAATGATTTCTTCCAGGCTCCGGGGCTGCAGTGCCTGGAAGAAATCCCTGCCTCCTGTCTTCATTATAATACTACTCCCTCCCATGCAATTTAGTTAGCATTTAATATTATATGTATGACAATTGTCTGAATATCTCTAGATACTCTGCTAATCCTTGGCTGATTTTTTTTGCGTTATAGCATGACTAACTTGTTTTAAGATATAAAAACTGAAAGTGAAAATTGCAAAATTTTAAACGTTTTCACCAAAATGCCGATATTTTCACAAATAAATGCAAACAATTTCAACATAAATTTACCACTAACTTAAAGTACCATGTGCCCCAAAAAACAATCTCAGAATCACTGGGATTCGTTGAAGCATTCCAGGGTTATTATTACATAAAGTGACACTGGTCAGAAATGTAAAATTTGGCCTGGTCAGGAACATGAAACTAGTCTCTGGAGTGACGGAGTTCATCTTCAATGTTTTTACTTGTCTTCCAATTTATCTAGAGCATGTCTATTAGCTTTGCTCTTTTTGAACACAACTTCCCATTAGTCCTTGAACCTGTCTTTGGAGCACATGGATTGCTCATTTTCAGTAGATTTATCCTGCCCAACACTTTGGGTATGTTCAAAAATCTGAAGTGGTCCTGCTTTAGGCTGAAGGCCCCCATACACACAACATTATAGGTGGGAATGACTAACCCTCGTTTTTGGAGGAGGGGCTTCCACTTCTTGCAGATGATATCAGGCAGTTTGAATTCTAATGCCCTATCCTTTTTTTCTCCAGGTAGATAAGTCGTCTGTCCTAAAATATTTGTTGTGGTCTTACCATGATTTCACAATACAGAACACATATGCTCAGGCGAGCCCATTGTTCATATGTATAGGGGAGTCAGGAGAGAGATTGCAGCTGTTGGCTGACACCTCTCTGAAGTATACGGGCACCATTTGGTCTGGTCTGTCCCATTTATTCCAACTGAGATATAAATGTAAATTTCCACAAGGAAATATATTATTTATAAAGGCTTTGTATAGAGATCTGTGCTTAGTGCTGACTTCTAATCTTCACTGGGAAGGCCATCATTGCATGCACATTGAAGATTAGTATTAGTGGTAAGTGGTAAGCATGTGTAGGAGAGGAGTGAACGGAGCATGTGTCAGAAAAGCATGCTCACGGTGACATAGAAGAGCACTCATCAGTGATAACGTTCTGTTCGAGTCTGCACTAGGCATGGTGGGAGTTTACAATACATGGTCATGTAATCTCTATGCAGTTTTGCAGCACCCTATGCAACTTATTTATTCATGTGTATAGGCTCTGTTTTGATAGGCTATTTATATAGACAGTGCACCTGAGATCTTTTTGTTTAGAGTTTACAATAGAACATAATTTGAAGTAAACAAAAAAATAACAGCCGAAAGTGTACTGTATAGGAGCACTGGTACATACGTTTTAATAGATGTAAATAACAAAAATGCTTCACAGTATAGATTATTCAGGTTGGAGTATGTGGTGTCAGACAACTCCTTTACTGCTATGACAATAAATGCGAAAATATGTAAATATATACCAATACTTCATGGAATGTTGGCCCAGTTGTATAGCCATTTTTGGTTCAGGAAATATTTTACTTTTTTATAAAAAAAAAAAATTTTCATCTTCCTACACAACCCAACCTTCATATTTTCCATACCGAGCTTGACGGACAAATTATTTTTTTTTTAACTATACTACGAGACTTCCAGTATAATTCCAGATACAATGCATTAAATGAAGACCATTCAAAATGGACTGTGGACTTTATGTTGTTTTTGTTATTAGTATTTATATTACACTTCTTATTCAAAAGAATTTAGAACTGTATCTTTAAATATATAGGTCCAATTTTATGTCTATGAACATGGAGTCCTTATCAGTCTATACAATAAAATATACATGCTTAGGCACCATATTCTCCAAGAGGAGCACTGCTAGAAGACCCAATTTATTTGGATACATTTGCATTTAAATAGCACTTGTCAGATTTATGCAATTTGTTGGAGGCCCTGCACCTACATTGCTTTAAGTAACAAGGAAGGCTGATGGCCACCACATGCCTATGGGCTTTGGGGCACTACCATGTCTGAATGGTCAGTCTGTATAAAACTGGATGCATATGGCGATATAATATGGGGCCACAACAGTCTATAAGTGGATAAAATATTTGGCCATGAGAATAAGTCCTAAAGCTAGCCAGACACATTACATGTATATTGTCTGAACCCCATCTAATGTGTAGAATGGCCTCCCGAGTCTCCCCCCAACTGCAGGGAAATATTGGTTGGACAGTTGGATTTCAACTGTAAGATCCATATGATTTCAGTGAGATAAGCCACCACTAGCGGTCTAGCAGTAGCTTGCTCTACTCCTCCTACTCTATCTTCTGCTGGGTCGAGCTATTGCATACAGAAAGTTCAGGAGAGAACTGTAGGTGAAGAGCTATCTAATGTGTACAGCCAGCCTAGGCTAAGGCTGCAGCAATGACAGTGGTCTGATTTGATGTACTTTTCCTGATGGTTTAAAATATTCATGTCGATGTGGTTCTGATGATTCACTTACACTTAAACATTATTGCTATGACACCACAAAAGTGTACACCCAACCTAAAACATTATCAAATCCACAAGGTAATGTCTACCTTATCGACCAATAGTTTTTATTGATGTATTCCATCTAAAATTAAAAATTAGGCAAGTTGCAGATAATCTTTATTTAAAATCTACAATTTTCTCTATTCAGACTTGTGTGTCCCCATAAGGGCAGACTATAAACAAACCCTGTGTAATCTGCAGTCACATTCTATTACATTAGTCCACAACTTCTTGCTTATTTACATTTGGTTAGGGTTTGTTTGTAGTCTGTTACCATGGAGAAACAGAAATGTGCATAGGCCATGTAAACTCCAAACAGCAGATAGAAAATCTAGACTATTGGGAGAATTCCTTAAAGAAGCATTCCCATGAACTTCTTTCCCCTATACCTGGGTAAATGTTGTATGTACTATGCTCTATAGAGGCTTTTACAATATAAGCCTATGGAGAACCAGAACAAGGCTCCATAGACTTACATTGTAAGAGAGACTTCCAGGTCACACATAGAGCGTAGTGTGATGTGGACAGTCAGAATTGCCATCACGTGACTCAGAAGAGGAGCAGAACGACACTGGATACTGGAGAAGAGGTGAATGGTGAGTATATTAACACACTGACCTTACACTATATACATAGGTTTAGCGGGAAAAATAAGTAAATAGGAGTGCTTCTTTAATTTTAGACTTTCACGACATTTTGAGCAATACTGAACTTTGTAATGGAATTAATGTAATTTTTTCTAAATACAATATTAGCATATTTTTTGCTTCTTTGTATACTATGTATACTATTTGACACTTTTGTATCTCTTTCTAGCCCTTTTTTCCCCATGGTAAATATGTTCTGCCCCTATTCCATTATGTAGAGGTTTTTCTCACAGGATCTATAGCAATACCAATCCCTATACCCTCAATCTGAAAGGCATCCTATGTGTGCTATACTGAATATGATATACTGGATTGCATATACATCTTTAACTTAAAGACCATATGACACTGAGTATAGCTGACACTCTATAGAGTTTATTTAATAAAAATAACATAATGAGTTTACTAGCTAGAGAAATGTGAAAATCCTTTTTGAAACTGTATTGCTTTTTGTCCAAATAGAACAAGTGTTCAAGTATTTCCCCAGAGCTGCCGACCTTCAAGTTTTTCCATTTTTAGCCACTGGAGCAGCGCATCATTTTGTAACAAATGTTCACACTGAATCAAAAATAGGCGTTTTTTTCTTTTCAATTGAATTGATAGAAAAATTATTATTAGAAATTAAGATATTGACATCTCTGGAACTAAGGGATCAACAATTTTAGGGAGGTCCTTTGAATCTAATGAGTACGATTGTCTTCTTAAAGCTTCTGCCTCTAAGCATGGATGTCCATGTGTCACACCAGAGGGCACGCAGTCTGGGCAGTAAGGGATATGTCCACTTTTATTATGTACTGTTTGGAAGTCTTCTCTTTCATTGAGTATATGGCTAATGAAGCCACAAGACCGTGAAGCTGGGTAGTGAGATATAGTGTTTTCCATTGAACACACTTCAATAGAATGTCTTCTGGAGTCTTCAAGCCATGAAGTTGTTTTTTTAAGGGCACCGTGAGCATCCATGCTGTAGAACTTCTTCATGTCTCTTAAAACTACATTGTTACTGTTTTCCAGTTTTACTTTCTGGCTTAATGAGTAAGCAGCGGAGTAGAATCTTAGCGTCTCACAAGTTTTTAGATTGAAATGTTTTTTACATTGAGATGTATTCAATAAATGTGTCCTTTCTTGATCTCCGGTTGACTCTATGAAAGTGTTTCTATTTGTCTGGGAAGCACCTGGACAGTGAACAGTATCATGGCAATGTTGTGTGTAAACAGTTTGTTTTTCCATCTCACATAAATTCCTTTCAGGTTCCATTGGCTTTAGGATGGTTGGCACATTAGTAGTCAGTTGGCAAACTGGTAAGGTTACAAGATTTTCTGCTGCTTCATCTTGGTCACTTTCCTTGTTATCCGAAAACATTTCAAATGAATCATTCTGGACCGCTTTCTGTAATATCAAAAACAATGACAAGTATATCAAATTATATTATACATTACAGGATAAATAATAAAATGTCAATTAATAAAAAATTATCAAATATTAATTTTTATGGGTAGAAAGGCTCTAGAAAGAATTTTACGAAGCTTTGTATTACATGTATTTCAATTGACTCCTGCAATACTGTATTTTTCCAGTAGTGGCCCAACAATATTAACACTTCTCATGAGCTTACAAGAGCCACATCCACTGTGATAAGCTGATCATCACGGTGGCTTTCTTTAAAAAAAAAAATCTTTAACAAAAAAACAATATAGTAAAAGCTGTTATAGACATTCCTAGCACAGGCATATGCTATACGTACCTGTCTTCGAAGCATTCTATGTGTAGATGGTGATCGTAGGGGGGCAGTGATTTTTGGGATCACTAATTCTGATTTCACATCATTCAGCACAGCTTCTTGTAGAAGGCAGCTGCTGTCAACATGGGTGCTAGAACCTACATGGATGTCAAAGTAAAAAGAGAATTGAAATTTACTATAAACTATCTCAAGAGATATAAATAAAACCACAACATGAATGTATATGTCAATTATTTAGCAGGCATTATGAATAAAAGTGCATTTACATTAAGTTCTTACAACCTAGGAAACCATTTGTTGATTAAAGCAATAGAAGTAGTACTGCAGCCCTTTTAAATAGCTACTTGGTGGTGGAGCCGAGGCTTTGAACGCCCACCAATTAAATATTGTTGGCTTTTGCTGTGGTTGGGTCATGAATATTAAAATCTTCACACGCTCTGAAGTATTTTAAGGTAAGCCCCCCATATGTTTTAGTTAGCTGATAATTTTCTGCAGCTTCTGATATATTAGGTTTTCATAACAAATATGGTCATGGATATTGATGGGGTTTATGGTATGCTGACTATTCATGACGTGATAATTCTAAGCACTTTATGTTGGTGATATTTTTATGATATACCGATATAGTTGGGATACAATTATGTATGGGTTATTAATTAGGGTATGTGCAAATGCCTATGGGTTTAATATTAACCATTTAATTATATGTTACCGTCACATTGTATCTTCACAATCACATTCACTGTTTTATGGCATACCTTAGTGGCTTTTTTCAGCTTTTAGTATTTATTCATAACTGATAGTTATATAGTTTACATACCTTACTATTAGTTATAGCACTAAATATTTAACATGTTAGCATGATTTTAATTAATATATTTAATACAACACGGTATCTACAACACTTAATGATATCATTATGTCCGGGTGTATGATGGGGCTGTGCGCATGCGCTTCTCTCAATCGCTCCAGATCTCCTGCTTATGGCACACACGGTGATGCTGGACTTCTGCTCTGCTATGCGCAGAGTTGAACACTTGCGTTCCACCGGCCGGCAGGTGGGAGGTCTTTCAGGGAGTCATATGAGCACCGGATGCGCTGACATGCCTCGGATACACACCGGCTTCTATGAACACAGCTGCACTAATTTGCCAAGTTATCGCATCGGCTTTCTGATTGGACAATGGATATGTTAAAAGGCCATTTAGCCTCCTCACCAATACACGCCCTCGGAAGAAGACTTGGTGAAACGCGCGTCGGGGTATGACACAGCAGCATCCACACACCATTCAGGTATTATGTGATTACTGGCACTTTACTTATTTATATTGATAAAGCTAGCACTATGCACATGGGCACTTTAATGATTGAGGTCTATAGGTGGTAACATGGGAAATTGATTTTGCTAGGTTGAATTATTCAGGTTCGATGATTGGCATTTTGCCTTAATTTTTGCTGTGACTACTCCTAGTTTCGTTTTTCATAGATTCCACTTGACCACATCATCTAGTGTTACAAACTACTCTATGTGAATGGTTGTGTGTTGTTTTGCTGAGGTCCTTGGTCGTTTCTTGAGGCATTCATTATATATTAATGACGTGATTTTTTTATGCATAATTTTGTGCATAATAAAATTCTTTGATTTTATCTATACACTCCATGTGCCTTCACTGGTTCTTCTTATGAAAAGATATGTATGGAGTGTGACCTAGGTCAGTTAGGTTGTGAAGACTAATATGTATATGCATTCTGATATATTAGGGTATACAGTATATCATCTTCAATGGGATCTGGTTTCTAAAACACCTCTAACTATAAAGCCAACAAATACCTTCCTTAAATATACCTGGCGCACATATCATATACAGGATGTGGTTCATCTCTTACAGAACAAAAAGGCAGTCTGAAATCGGAAACGTTGGATCCTTATCTCCCATCTGTCGGGAGACCTCCACGTACATTAAATTGTCAGCCGAACTCGGCTGTTTTGGCCAACGCTAGTGTTAATGTGTATGGGGGTCTTCATCAAGATAATGGTAATTTGTTGCATATTATATCTGCAGATTCATTTTTTTGGCTAGGCAAAATTATGTTTTTAAAATATTTACACACTCAGGTTAAACCATTTAACTGGTAAGGTACATTGTTTTGCATAGTAGAAAACAAATCCAAACGTATGTTTCCATTGAATATGTTTGCCTTTGCCAAACTAAAAAAAGGATAAAAGAAATCTTCATATTATAAAAAAATAAAAAGCAAACAAATCTGTTAAAACAAGCAGACATACAGACCAGCCATAACATTAAACATAATGTGAATATCATTTAATATGTTGTGACAATGGCACCTGTCAAGAACTGCATTATATGTTGGGCAGCAAGTGAACAGTCAGTTCTTGAAGTAAATGTGTTGGAAGCAAGAAAATGGGCAAAAAAGATGACCTGAGTGATGTTGACAAGGGCCAAATTATGATGGCTAGACAACTTGTCACAGCAAGTGCTGGGTCTTGTGAGGTGCATGTGGTATTCAGTGGTTGGTAACTACTACCAGTGGTAACAGAAGGACTTACAACAGGGTTATTTGTGCCCAGAGCTCACTGGTGGACATGGGAGGTGAAGACTAGCCCTCCTGGTTCAATTTAAAGAAAATAAAATAAAACTGAATAAGATATTAGTGTAAACAATAAAGCTGGCTAGAATAGAAAGGTGTCAGAACACCCAGCACATCACTGCCTGAGGCATAGTTATAGACCAGTCAGAGTGACTATGTTAATCTGTGTCGACTGCCAAAAGTGCATACAATGGGCATATCAAGTCATGTGCACAATGATCCTCAAGCTTTTTTTCTGTAGAGTAGGGTTTGAGAATGGTCACAAGCCATGAGTGATATCTTGTCTTTTTGTTTAATACATTAGGCAAGTGAGCGTCAATTCTAGACCATGGAACAAGAAAAGCAGATGTCCTGATTTAATAGTTTGTTTGTTTACCTTTACATAAGTAGATGACGGGAACGTGTGTCCCTAATCTGGGGGATGGAGATCTCACTATGATGCTCTATTCATGTGGATGATACTTAGACATTCCTTCATGTTAACAGTATTCCCAAATGGCAGTGGTCTCTTTCAGTAGGATAACACAACCTACCACATTGCAAAAATTGTTTAGAAATGGTTTGAGGAACATGGCAAAGAGTTCAACGAGTTAACTTGGTCTTGAAATTATATCTGATCAATCGAATATCTGTTGGATGTGCTTCAGCAAAAGTTTGATCTATTGAGACCACATATTATAACATCATTTTGGTGTCAGATAAAAGCACACCATCACAGGGGAGAAGAAAAAGCCATGATGAGTCAGCCATTTTGGCAGCACAATATTAGGTGGGTGGTTTTAATGTTATTTCTGATCAGTATACTTGACATAAGTTTGCATCTGTTTGCATTATACCTTTTTTTGAAAGTGTGAAATTCTAATCAAGTCTTTACAGGTAGATATCTACTAACCTTGGCACTTTATTCATATTGCAATATAGTATTTATGGTGAATTCAAGAGTCCAGTCTTAATTCATGAAATGCTTGAGTCAGATCACAATTGTTAATTGTAATATGTTTTTTTTTCACAGCTAAGAGTTCAAATTTGCAGAAAATAACAGGAAACCTTCTCAAGCACCAGAAAAATATCCTGTACATGTTTAAGAGGGGGACATGTACAGAGCCTGTGTAAAGATGGGGACAATCAGGAGGTAATCACATATTATAATCAAGTGACCCCCACCATCTTCATCATATGGACACAGAGATCAGAGGGCCCATTGGTTACACAGTACAAAGATGGGCAGCAACAGACCTTTCTAGGCATGACTGGTGTGATATGTAGATTTGCATTTTCTAATTTCTGTCAGTAAGGTTGACAACTTTATTTGTTTCATGAGGTAGAACAGGATATTTGGGCCTGTTAAAAGTTTGAATAAAGCTTTCAGTTATGCCAAGTACCTAAGGTTGGAATCATTTCAGGACAAACTCCGTTTCCCTCAAATTAGACGATAGATTGGTACTACTACTAATTTAAAAAAAAACTAACTGAATTACATTTTTTCAGATTAGCTAGGATTAAAATGGGCTCAAATCTAATAGAATAAGGAAAAGAGAAAGTAATTCATTAGTTACACAGATACAGTATGTTTTAGTGCAAAATTAGCTGAAAATCAATTATAGCCTACAGTGACAAGACGGGAAAAATTGAGTCCAGTTATAGTGCATATTTTGCCGCTGAGAAGAAGGAATGTGTCCCCTTCAACTCTCTTCCCATAATCCACAGGCATCATTTCCTACTCTAGAGCGGGGAGTCCTGCACAGGTTCTCACCACTTCTTAACAAAACACATGGGATGAAAATGGACTTGGTCCTCCCTAGAAGGGCCACATTTCAGCATGGTCTTCCTATATGATGTGTATACCTTTGACTGTTTGGGAATAAAGAGGTGCAATAGTGTCTGTGGTAAGAAGTGTTGGGGAAAGAACTACTTACAATTTATCTATAAAATCAGATACCGTAATCCAACCCTGGCTCTCACCCCATACACGTACCCTAGAAAGGCCTAACCACCCTGCTATGTTACTCTGGCCAAGTAAGTAACTAAGTTCATCAGCTTCTTTGATATCTTATGATTTATTACAACTAGTTTACATAGTCCCTCCAAAGCTGGGTGTCCGGTTGGGACCCTGTGACTCTCTGTCATTATTCTCACTAGGGAGGTTTTAACATTAGAGAGTGTAGTTACTGTCCCATTTGGGTACACCTTGTCACGGTGGAACAGCTTTATGCTTTTTTTGATCAAAAATAGTGTTTACTAAGTACCCTATGTTAATTATTTAATGTACTTGGATCGCCCCCCAAGGGCAGTGGGTCACTCGGTACCGGGTCCTTCGGTTCACAGAGGGATGTCACGGTGGCTGACCCGGTCCGTGGCCCTGGTACGTCCGTGTAAAAGGGAAAGGTCTTTAAGGGGAATGTTCGTGACGCCACCTGTTGTATTCGGTCAGGGTGACTGACGCTGCTTTAAGGGGTCCGCTGGGGTGATATTATGGCAGCTAGATGGTATACCTTCCCACAGGTGAAGTGTATCCGCAGGGCTTCCCAGTGTGTAGATCGTGAATGATGAATGGCGCAGTGAAGAACGAGGACACAGGGTTGCAGTCTCTTTACCTTTACTGAAGACTTCAGCATCCACAGTCCAGGGCACCAGATCACAGGGCAGGCAGAGTCCGGTCGGTTTGGAGGCAAGTCCAGAGTTCCCTTATCCAGGTGGAAATCAGTAGCCTTCCTTTGCGCTGCGGTGGTGTAGTCCCTTACTGCCTATGGCTTCACATAAGGGTCTCACAGATGCGATGTTTCGTGCTCTCTGTCCCCCATATAGGATAGGACAATACCCATATGACTGGTGACTTGAGCTTGTTTATAGGGTCTCTTAGATAACCCGGCTCTGTAGGTGTCACCGTGCCTCCTGGGTGTAGGTGCGGACCGGTAACCTGCAAATAGCTGTCCTGCCGGTCCCTGAAATAAGGCGTAGAGGTCCTTACTCCCTCGGTATTCCGGCTACCGGGATTTTGCGCCTCAGAAGGAGACAGCTTGAGCGAGGCTGGTCCCCTTCTGGTATCCTCTCCTTTGCTTCGACTTTCTTCAAAATCACTGCAATACAATTCTGCCTTTCAATGTCTCTTCCCAGGAGCTGCAGCTCTGAGGGCATGCACAGCTCCTTTAACCCTCCATCCTCCTCAGACTCTGGTCTGGAACGTTCTAACTCTCCCTACAGACTACCAGTTATATATATGTGGGAAGTGTCCTAATAAATAAGAGCAGGAGCTCCCCCTGGTGGCCTGGAGTGTGAAATGTGTTGCATGTTTGTGATACCTGGATGCAGTTATCCTTCTTTGCCTTCAAACGTAGCATCACTCTCCCCGAGAGGAAAGCAATACCACTGAGACGACCAGGACCCTGGGGCACCGCACACTTGCTTTTTTACGTATTTATTTTCATTAGGGTATATGCACATATTGTCTTTTCTTTGGTTTTGTTTGTTTCCATGCTTTTACATCATGCATGTTTTCAAGTCATACTCCGGCTCAGTTTTCTGTTTTTCTCTATTTTACATAGTATGTTGCCTATAGAGTACCTGATTTCCGGTAAGAGAGATTTCTTTTTGCTTGGCACTCTGCGCACACGTGTTCTGTCCTTAACATATAGCTGTCATTTGGCAGTGAGTGGGTTCTGCACACCAGGGGCTTTTTCACACTTAATAAATTGCTTTCCTTAGCTGCCGATAACTTCTGTCCTGGAGAATATTCACTCTAAAATGGGGGGAAAAAAATAAATTTTAAAATACAATTTCTCATATGAAAAACCTAGATGAAACAAATGAAGAAACAAAAGGTCAAGTTATCAGCCCTCTCTGCTATTTTTCTGTTGTCAAAAAGTAGCAAAATGTGGCGCAAAGTTCTTTTCTAAACAGCTGGTAGGACTTCTCAAAAGTCAAAGTTGTGCAAAAATGTTAGCGTTTTTACGCCAATCTTGGACAGCATCACCAAAGTTGGCAGAGCTGTGGTGGGACATGGAGTGGCCAAATTCATCATTATTTACGCACAAGCCAAAGGAGAAACAAATAGCAGCACAATCAGCTGGTTGAATCACCAACACCCGCTCACTTAAAGTCCTCTTTGGTGCAATGAAGCCCTGTACCGATGTGTGGTGCTCTAGCTGGAAAAAACTCCAAACGTGTACAACAAAAAAATGTTTAAAAACAGCGAGCACTCACCATCCTCTAATGCTCAATCTTTATTATGGCATATTATCAAAAGCAGGTATTGTCAGGGAGAAATGTGTTTCCACAAGACGACGACCGTTTCGCGCTCCTGCGCTTCCACGGGTCTTGTGGAAGCGTGAAGCGCGAAATGGCCGTCGTCTTGTGGAAACACATTTCTCCTTGACCATACCTGCTTTTGAGAATATGCCATAATAAAGATTGGACATTAGAGGATGGTGAGTGCTCGCTGTTTTTAAAGATTTTTTTTCCATCATTATTTACGCCAGTAAAGTAGTGTAAATTACATCAGAAATGTATTCCAGACCCTCGCTGTTGTACATTTCTAGTTGTCATGCATGGCAGTAGAAAGATGTGACAAATTCATTAAAGAAGCACACATCCCTTTGGAGTATGATGCACCGAATTTATTAAGACTGGAGGTGTAAAGCGCTAATTTTAATGAATCGGGCCCTGTATGTCTTGATAAATTCTCCTGTTAGAGTTCATTCGGACAGCAGAGATTTTCTCTTGTGCTTCCTCAGTGTTTTTATCAGAGTTCCATCAGATTTTACATGGGATGTCACTTTTTACTACCAAAGTGTTATTAGTTTTTCTTGGCTGAAAAAAATAAATATGAATTTTTTTCAGGTTTCTCATGTCAAAAAGTCTGTGAAAATGGATAGCACAAAGATGGCATCCGAGAATTGTCCAATTTTTCAACAGCCCCATAGACTTGCATGGGTGAAACTGATCTGAGACTCCAATCAAAAATCGGACACGTTTTCATGATTTTCTGCATATTTCTCAGTTGGCAAAATTACACAGAAATGTGAACAGTCCCAAAGACTAAGTTCTATCTGTGAAAACTGGGGATAGAGCTAGTTTGCAAAAAACTGGTGTTTGAATGAGGCTTTAGTTTTTGGATTTTCCAACTGGAATGCCACTACATGTAGTATGGGAGCTTAGTCATGATTATTGCATATCTTGAACTCAATAATTATGTAGTATGCATCAGGCTTCACTAGGGCTGCAGGCAACCAACATTTTGTGTTTTAATATATTTAAGTGCTAAGAATTTGGAGCTCTGTATCAGGACAGAGACCTGACCACTATAAAGAGAGAAAAAACTAGCCACTCACAAAGGACATTAGGGCAGGTTTACTACAATGGCGTGGCTGTACTGGTGTAAAATGAACTAAAATGGGGGAAAATGTGTACCCCACAATTATCTGCTTTAGGCATGTTTTGCACCTTACAAAAGAGCGATTATGGAGTAGAGGACAGTTGGCTTGTGCCGTATTATACCAACATTTTTGCTTAACTTAATGTCAGTGGTGTCATAAAGTAAGGAAGGTGTCAAAAAAGCACAACATGTCTTATACATTCATACATCTGGCACATCTAGTCTACTTATAAGCTGTCTAAATGTAAAGAGGTCATATGAAGTTAGCAATTTGTCCTGTGGTTAGGTGATATGTTGCTGATGGCTGGTGTTTGGTGTTTAACTGCAGGGACTACAATGATCTCCAAACCAGGCTTTTTTAGTGACCCGTCTGGAGTGATGGACAGTGAATAGAGCAGTGATATGCATGCACAACTGCTGTTCCATTCAGATTTGGAACTGCAGACCTAGTGCTTTGGATCGTTGGGGGCCTCAAAAGTGGGACACCAAGAAATCAGGACTCATGTATGCTGTAGATAGGTGATAACCTGCTCTCTAAGTACAACCCCTTTAAAAGGGGTTTCCAAGTCTGTAAAGTGAACACCAAATGCTGTAAAATACCTAAAATAACAAACATAGCAGCTACTTACCCTCTCTGGGTCCAGTGCTGTCTCCCATTGGTGATGTCACGTTGACAACATTCATCACTGCTGTAGTCATTTAACTGGACTATTGCAGTTGTGCTAAGAAAACCACCCAAATGGGAGTCTGAGAGCAGCATAAGTTAGGGACAGAGACCCTGATTCCTGTGATGTATCACTTAGTTTACTAGGTGCAGAAGTTTTGATAAAATCAGTCTTCTCTACTGCAGATCTAGCAGAGCTCACTTGTTGAGCTCTGACAATGCCACACCTTTCTGTGTACATTGTATAGTGACAGAGAGCTGCTAATCAGTGATGGGGGTGTGGTTAGTGATTGGACAAGGAGGCACAAGGCCAGTTGTCTTGTAGTAATCCTGCAGATAAAACACAATACATCGCAAATCACAGCCGAATAAGTGACACATCACTACATTTTGGACCTCTCACATTACATAGCAAAAATCTACTGACAGATTCCCTTTAATTAAGTGTTAATAAATCGGCCCCATTACTTAAAAAGATGGAGATTTACTTTGTAAATTGAGTTGTATTTTCAGATCCTATTCTATCAGGGTACAATCATACTTGTGATCTACAGGATTTTATCATGCAGATTGTATATTGTACCCTATTTAAGGAATTTTTGTGCACTGAAGTGCTTTGAGAACTGCAAGTGCAACTGTGTATTTTATTGTGATATTGTGACGCAGTTTTCTACAGGATCTAAAAAAGTTCCCACAACTGTGTCCTTTACATAAGCTATAAAGTATTTTCTGACTCTCCGACATGCTATTATTTCCCCATTTGGATGTATCAAAAACAATAAAGTTGCCTTCAATTCTGCCACATAGATCCAGTATCCTGGATTTTGGAGCATTTCAGTGAGAACAGTTTCGACTTGCTTTACCAACAACCAATTAGAGCAGTCCTATTCACTGTCTGACTGCTGTCCTCACTTACACAAGGAAGCCTGTCAGTCACTAATATGATTGTCCGCTGGACCAGAAGCCCAGAAGGAGCCAAGATTTCATTGAATAAAGATCATGTTATACTGAATCTTTTCCAACAAAACTACTGTGGCATGTAAAAGTTTGGGCACTCGTGGTCAATATTGCTGTTATTATAATCAGTTAGCAAGTTGAACATTAAATGATCTCTAACGGGGCTAAAGATAACTATAACACATTTCCTTTGTATTTTAGGCCAAAAAAAATAATATTGTGTTATAAATTTCCCAGCTTTATAAAAACCGAGCCTCCGCTAACCTTGTGCTAAAAACAGCAGCCATTGGTTCTTCTGAAAATAAAAATGGTGGAGGCCCACAAAGCAGGGGAAGGCTATTGGAAGATAGCAAGGTGGTTTTAAGTTGCCCTTAGCTCAGTTTTAAAGGGACTCTGTCACCTGAATTTGGAGGGAACAATTTTCAGCCATAGGGGCGGGGTTTTCGGGTGTTTGATTTACCCTTTCCTTACCCGCTGGCTGCATGCTGGCTGCAATATTGGATTGAAGTTCATTCTCTGTCCTCCGTAGTACATGCCTGCACAAGGCAATCTTGCCTTACGCAGGCGTGTACTATGGAGGACAGAGAATGAACTTCATTCCAATATTGCAGCAAGCATGCAGCCAGCGGGTAAGGAAAGGGTGAATCAAACACCCGAAAACCCCGCCCCTATGGCTGAAAATTGTTCCCTCCAAATTCAGGTGACAGAGTCTGTTGTGAACTCTGTTTTCGGGCTCCCTCTTGTGGTCACTGGTGGTATTTTGTGACTTTTGCTTTGGGCTCCCCCTGGTGGCTTTGTTTGTTATCCTGCTGGTCTCTGGCTATCAGATGGTTCGTTATCCTCTGGGAGGTTCCTATATAGCTCTGTTTTACTTCCACTTGTGGCCGGCTGTCGATGTAATCAGTGCTACTCAGATTCCTTCTGACTACCTTGCTCCCAGTCCATCCAGGATAAGCTAAGTTTTGTTTGCTCATTTTTTGATCAGCAGTGTTATCATGTTTTCTGTTCCAGCTTGCTAAAATGTAATTCCCTCACTTGCTGGTTGCTCTAGTGGGCTGAGTTTCTCCCCACACACCGTTAGTTGGTGTGTGGGTTCTTGAAATCTCAGGATGGATATTTTGTAAGGGTTTTTTATTGATCGCATAGACCCCTGCTCTATTTTCTGCTTTCTAGTACTAGTGGGCCTCTTTTGCTGAATCTGATTTCATCCCTATGTATGTGCCTTCTTCTTTCTTCACCGTTAATATTTGTTGGGGGCTTCTATATCTTTGGGGATTATTTCTCTGGAGGCAAGCGAGGTCCTTCTTTCTCTTTAGGGGTAGCTAGTTCCTCAGGCTGGCTCGAGACGTCTAAGAATTTTTTAGGCACGTTCACCGGCTACCTCTAGTTGTTTTGGATAGGTTCAGATTTGCGATCAGTCCAGTTACCATCTCCCTAGAGCTCGTCCTTAGTTTAATCACTTGCTGATCTATTTGTGATCCTCCGCCACTAGGGATCATAACAAGAGTCCCTTTAAATGCAACTAAGAAATAGCAGTTTAACAGGAACAGTCAAGATAAGGTCTAGAAAACTAAGCAAAATTGAGAGCTGCTCATAGGATTGCTAGAGAGGAAAATCAGAACCCCCGCTTGACTGCAAAAGATGTTCAGAAAGATTTAGCAGACTCTGGAGTCGTGGTATATTGTTCTACTGTTCAGAGACATCATCACAAATATGGCTTTCATAGAAGAGTCATCAGAAGAAAACCTCTCCTACGTCCTCACCATAAAATTCAGCTTCAGAAGTATGCAAAAGAACATCTAATCAAGCCCGGTGCACCTTGGAAACAAGACCGATGAGGTCAAAACAGAATTCTTTGGCCACAATGATCAAATATATGTGTGGAGAAAAAAGGGCACAGAATTTCAGGAAAAGAACATCTCGCCAACCATTAAGCATGGGAGTGGATCAATTATGCTTTGGGGTTGTGTTGCAGCCAATGGCACAGGAACATTCCATGGGTAGACGGAAGAATGGATTCAATGAAGTTTCAACAAATTCTTGATGCAAACATAACACATCCATAAAAAAGCTGAAGTTGAAAAGAGGATGGCATCTACAAATGGATAATGATCCTAAACATATGCCAAAATCCACAATAGCCTACCTCAAAAGGCGCAAGTTGATGGTTTTACAATGGCCCTCACAGTCCTCTGATCTGAACATCATTGAAAATCTGTGGCTAGACCTCAAAATAGCAGAGGATGCAAGACGACCCAGGAATCTCACAGAACTGGTAGAATTTTCCAAGGAAGAGTGGATAAAAATCCCTCAAACAAAAATTGAAAGACTCTTGGTTGGCTGCAAAAAGCGTTTACAAGCTGTGATACTTGCAAAAGGGAGTGCTACTGGGTACTATCCAAGCAGGGTGCCCGAACTATTGCATCTGAATATTTACATTTTTAAAATTTTTAAAATGTAAAAAATGATATATATATATATATATATATATATATATATATATATATATATATATATATATATATACACTCACTGGCCACTTTATTAGGTACACCTGTCCAACTTCTTGTTAACACTTAATTTCTAATCAGCCAATCACATGGCGGCAACTCAGTGCATTTAGGCATGTAGACATGGTCAAGACAATCTCCTGCAGTTCAAACCGAGCATCAGTATGGGGAAGAAAGGTAATTTGAGTGCCTTTGAACGTGGCATGGTTGTTGGTACCAGAAGGGCTGGTCTGAGTATTTCAGAAACTGCTGATCTACTGGGATTTTCACGCACAACCATCTCTAGGGTTTACAGAGAATGGTCCGAAAAAGAAAAAAAATCCAGTGAGCGGCAGTTCTGTGGGCGGAAATGCCTTGTTGATGCCAGAGGTCAGAGGAGAATGGGCAGACTGGTTCGAGCTGATAGAAAGGCAACAGTGACTCAAATCGCCACCCGTTACAACCAAGGTAGGCCTAAGAGCATCTCTGAACGCACAGTGCATCGAACTTTGAGGCAGATGGGCTACAGCAGCAGAAGACCACACCGGGTACCACTCCTTTCAGCTAAGAACAGGAAACTGAGGCTACAATTTGTACAAGCTCATCGAAATTGGACAGTAGAAGATTGGAAAAACGTTGCTTGGTCTGATGAGTCTCGATTTCTGCTGCGACATTCGGATGGTAGGGTCAGAATTTGGCGTAAACAACATGAAAGCATGGATCCATCCTGCCTTGTATGGAGCATCTTTGGGATGTGCAGCCGACAAATCTGCGGCAACTGTGTGATGCCATCATGTCAATATGGACCAAAATCTCTGAGGAATGCTTCCAGCACCTTGTTGAATCTATGCCACGAAGAATTGAGGCAGTTCTGAAGGCAAAAGGGGGTCCAACCCGTTACTAGCATGGTGTACCTAATAAAGTGGCCGGTGAGTGTATATATATATATATATATATATACTAGCCGAAGAGCCCGGCGTTGCCTGGGCATAGTAAATATCTGTGGTTAGTTATAGCACCTCTTTTCTCTTATTTTCCCATCACGCCTCTCATTTTCCCCATCACATCTTTCATTTTCTCCCTCACACCTCTCATTTTCCCCCTCACTCTCATTCCCCCCTAACACTTGTCATTTCGACCTCACATCTGTCATTTTCCGATCACTCCACTATTTTCCCTCACTCCTCTCATTTTGCACTCACACCTTTTCATTTTCACCTCACACCTCTCATTTTCACCTCAGTATATACATGTTTGTCATCTCCCTTATATATAGTATACACCTGTATGTCATCTCCTGTATATAGTATATACCTGTATGTCATCTCCTCCTATATATAGTATATACCTGTATGTCATCTCCTCCTGTATATAGTATATACCTGTGTGTCATCTCACCTATATATAGTATATATCTGTGTGTCATCTCCTCCTGTATATAGTATATACCTGTATGTCATCTCCTCCTATACATAGCATATACCTGTATGTCATCTCCTCTTGTATATACTATATACCTGTAGGTAATCTGCTCCTGTATATAGTATATACCTGTGTGTCATCTCCTCCTGTATATAGTATATACCTGTATGTCATCTCCTCCTGTATGTAGTATGTACCTGTATGTCAACTCCTCCTCTATATAGTATATACCTGTGTGTCATCTCTCCTGTATATAGTATATATCTGTGTGTCATCTCCTCCTGTATATAGTATATACCTGTGTGTCATCTCCCCTGTAAATAGTATATATCTGTACGTCATCTCCTCCTGTATTAGACCTCGTTCACACGTTATTTGGTCAGTATTTTTACCTCAGTATTTGTAAGCTAAATTGGCAGCCTGATAAATCCCCAGCCAACAGTAAGCCCAAGCCCTGGCAGTATATATTAGCTCACACATACACATAATAGACAGGTCATGTGACTGACAGCTGCCGGATTCCTATATGGTACATTTGTTGCTCTTGTAGTTTGTCTGCTTATTAATCAGATTTTACGGCGCATGCCGTGAATCCCCCTTTGATGTGGGCTCCGGCGCTGAGCCCACATCAAAGTCGCGACATGTCAGCTGTTTTGTACAGCTGACATGTGCGCGCAATAGCGGCGGGTGAAATCGCTATTCACCCGCCGCTATTAACCTGTTAAATGCCGCTGTCAAACGCAGACAGTGGCATTTAACTAAAGCTTCCGGCCGGGCGGCCGGAAATGACGTCATCGCCGACCCCTGTCACATGATCGGGGGTCAGCGATGTGTCAGGACAGTAACCATAGAGGTCCTTGAGACCTCTATGGTTACTGATGCCGGCCTGCTGTGAGCGCCCCCATGTGGTCGGCGCTAACAGCACACCTGCATTTCAGCTACATAGCAGCGATCTGATGATCGCTGCTATGTAGCTGAGCCAATCGAGTTGTGCCAGCTTCTAGCCTCCCATGGAGGCTATTGAAGCATGGCACAGGTAAAAAAAAAAATGTTTTTAAAAATATGAAAAAAACTTAAAAAACATAAAAGTTTAAATCACCCCCCTTTCGCCCCATCCTAAATAAAACAATTAAAAAAAAATCAAACCTACACGTATTTGGTATCGCCGCGTTCAGAATCGCCCAATCTATCAATAAAAAAAAAGCATTAACCTGTTTGCTAAACAGCGTAGCGAGAAAAAAATTCAAAACGCCAGAATTACGGTTTTTTGGTCGCCGCGACATTGCATTAAAATGCAATAACGGGCGATCAAAAGAACGTATCTGCACAAAAGTGATATTATTAAAAACGTCAGCTCGGCACACAAAAAATAAGCCGTCACCCGACCCCAGATCACGAAAAATGGAGACGCTTCGGGTATAGGAAAATGACACTTTTTTTTTTTTTTAAGCAAAGTTTTGCATTTTTTTTCACCACTTAGATAAAAATTAACCTAGGCATATTAGGTGTCTATGAACTCGTAATGACCTGGAGAATCATAATGGCAGGTCAGTTTTAGCATTTAGTGAACCTAGCAAAAAAGCCAAGCAAAAAACAAGTGTGGGATATCACTTTTTTTGCAATTTCACCGCACTTGGAATTTTTTTTCCCGTTTTCTAGTAAAAGACATGGTAAAACCAATGGTGTCGATCAAAAGAACAACTCGTCCCGCAAAAAATAAGCCCTCACATGGCCATATTGACGGAAAAATATAAAAGTTATGGCTCTGGGAAGGAGGGGAGTGAAAAACGAAAACGCAAAAACGAAAAAGGGCCGCGACTTGAAGGGGTTAAAGATTATTTTATATTTGCATTTTTTTCCCATTCGTTTGAAAGAAATTAACTGACATGCTGCAGACATGAAAAAATGTGGTTCAGATCTGCAATGAAAAAAATGAGCAGCCTGTGCATGAGATTTTGGAAATTTTATTCACTTTGATATTATTAAAAGTACGGTATTTTTTACCCTTGAAAAAATGTGCAAAAAAACTTGAAACCTGTAAAAATATTTGTGAGTTCATGTGAAACTTGGTCTGCTAGCTAAATAAAAAAGAAAATAAACCAACAGAAGTTCTCATGGGAACAAGATGCTTAAAGGAGTATTCCAATCTCCAAGATCCTATCCCAATATGTAGTAGGTGTAATAATAATTATGTTAGCAAATACCTCCAATTAGAAACATAGTATAGTTCTTATGATGTAATATGTTTCTTTCCTCATACGCAGGCATTGCAGGACCTTAGGTATCCATGGTTGCTACCACTAGCAACTAGCTGTCACTATATCAGTGGTCATAACCATGGATACCTAAGGTCCTGCAATGCCTGCTCATGAGGAAAGAAACACAGTGAATCAGAAACATTATACTACATTTCTAATTGGACGTATACAGATACCAGAAGATTGGGGTACATGGGCTTTCTGAACTATATTATGCTACTAGAAATAGACCCGATGCTATCGCATTGGGAGTACGGTGAAATTAACATTTGTGTATGCTTAGTGGTGCTGACAGGGGCAGCGGACATGTCTCACACCGTTTGCGCTTTCTAACATACCGTATTTTTCGGATTATAAGACGCTCTGGATTATAAGAAGCACCCCAAATTTTGAGGAGAAAAATAAGAAAAAGATGTTTTTTAATAAAATGGTGGTGCTTCTTATAATCCTTGCATCTTATTGCTTACCGGAGGTGGTGGCTGTGGTGAAGCAGGGTCCCAGGGTCACTGCTGGAGGAGGCAGGAGTGGTGTGATGCCGCAGGCAGAGAAGAAGGGAGGCTCCGATGTGCAGCGCGCTGCTGTGGGGGTCTTGTGCTGCTGCGGGGGTCTCCAGTGGCCAGCGGTGCTGCGTAGGTGTCTCAGCGCTGAAGTCTCATCTCTCAAGATCTTGGTCCCGAGATCACCATCTGCGCATGCGCCGCCCCCGGAGGCGGCCATATTACTGAAGACCACCACACATGGAACCGTGGAAGTGCCAGGGCTCTGGCCTGTCGCAAAATGTCGGCAGAGCCCCAGGCTGCGCCGGACACCCACGCAGCACCGCTGGGCACCGGAGACACCCGCAGCATCGGCCAGCAACCGCCGGACACCCTGTATGTGACTTGTGCAAGTGACACTGCCGCGGTGCCTTATGGGATTCGGGGACAGCGGCCGGAAGTCCCAACTGGCACTTATTATATAGGATTAATACCAGCTGTAGCTTAGCTGATTTACGATATATTTTTTTTTCTAGAAGATCCCATTATGTAACATTAAACAGAAAAATCATGCACCATCCTTCAGGCTGTGCACTACACATACCAATACATAACATGCATCTGTTGTAACATGGGTCCACCCTCAAAAAAGAAAAAATTGTAAAAACATATTTTTTCAAAAAATCAGAAAATAATAATAATAATATATATATATATTCTACTGATAAATTATTTTTATGTAAAAATAAAAAGTACAGGTTTGGTATCGCCGCGCTCGTGATGACCTGCCTCATAAAACTGTTCCATTAGCTAACCCCATCAGTGATCATAAAAAAAGGGGGGGAATGCATTTTCACCATATTGCCGAACAAAAGGTGAAATAAAATGCGATAAAGACGAATGTAAATAAAAATGGTATCACTGAAAAAGTTACTTTGTCCCGCAAAAAACAAACTGCCATACTGCTCCATCAGTTGAAAAATAAAAAAAGTTATAGCTCTCAGAATACAGCGATGCAATAATATATTTTTTTTATAAAATAGTTTTTACTGTGTAGAAGTGCCAAAACATAAAATAGATACAAATAAGATATCGCTGTAATCGTACTGACCCGGAGAATAAAACTGCCTTCTTAATTTTACCACACATGGAACGACATAAAAAAAACAAAAAAAAAATCCTGAATTGCTGGTTTTTGTTCATTCTGCCTCCTAAAACTCAAAATAGAAAGCTATCAAAAAATGTTATGTGACCGAAAATGGTACCAATAAAAACGTCAACATGACTCTGTCAGATGAAATATGGAAAAATGATAGCTCTCAAAATATAGAGATGCAAAAACTAGCGTGACAGCAGCCAAACATAAAAAACTGCTGTAAATCTAGTATCGCTGTAATCGCACCAACCCGAAGAATAGTCGCCTAATCACTTGTACTGTACGAGGAACAGCATAAAAAAATAAATAAAACTATTTCTTCACCTGCTGTTGATTTTTTCATTCTGCCTCCCAAAAATCGAAGTAAGGCTCGGCGCACATTTATCCTGTGATCTGCGCTGAGCGCTTAAACCAGGGTTTCCATGTAAATCTCTGAAATACGTGATTCATACAGAACCCATGGCAGAAGATTCCCTATAATGAGGCAGATGGAGGCACTGTGGATGCCTAAAAAGTGCGTGCATAAAAGTGCGGTTGGCCAGTTTTGTGTACTTCTGAAAAGAAGGAAACCTCTGAACAGAGGCCAGAGGGAGTCCAGAGAGACTCTGCTGCCTCATTATAGTGAATGGGTCCCTCAGGGGTTTAATCTGAATCACATCATTCAGAGATTTAGATGGAAACTCTGATGTAAGTGCTCAGCATTCAACTCAATCCACAAAATCTGCAAGTCTCCACTCAAGTCCATCATTAGTCAATATAAATATAGGGGACTTACACATTACTGGTAGCACAAAGGCTCTGAAAATGGTCTTTGGCTCCTTGCATCTCAAAAGAAATCCAGCGAATTCTCTGCTCCCCAATCCAAATGCCACCCTCCCATTTGGGACCCATTGTGCCTGAACCACATTTAGTGTCCATATGTTTGGTATTTCTATAGCGATAAGAGCCCGCCCAATTTACTGTTGTGTGTCTTCACAAACATGAGCTAGTCACTACAACAGCAGTTTGCAATTTACTCAGTAACATCCACTGCTGCTTGTGTCTGGAAAATACCTATGGAGTCAAAATCGTCTGTAGAAAAATTCCCAAAGGGGTATAATTTCCAAAATGGCGTCACTTGAGGATGGATTCTGCTCTTCTAGCACTTAGGGGCTCTGTATATGGAATCCGCAAACTAGGCTAGGAAACCTGTGTTGCAGGAGGCAAATACCACTCTTCTGTCCCTCCCGAGTCTCTCCGTATGGTTAAGCAGCACTGTACAGCCACATATGGGATATTTCTACATTCAGTAGAGATTGTGGGACAAAGTTTGGTGCCGTTTTTACCCATTTCTCCTTGTGAAAATGTAAAATCTGGGGCTAAAACAATTTTTTGGTAAAAATGTAATTATTTTTTTCTTCACAGTCCAGTGGTATAAAATTCTGTGACACTCCCATGATATCAATATGATCACTGTTCCTGAAAGGACAAGAATTGTGAGTTGAAAAATCTCACAGTGGCCAGTGTGAAAATTGCCATTTTGTTTTTGATTAAAAAATTATGTCTAAAAAAAAAAAGTAGCACAAAAACCTGATTTAAACATTTTCTGATATTAGAATCCATTTATAAGTACATTTAAATCAATAGATCTTGGAGTAAAAATAAGTTCCACAATTGGATGTGTAAAAAAATGTTCCTGTGCTGAGATAATCTTATACATGTGCCCCTGCTGTGTACTGTGTAACGGCTGTATCTGACCGTGGAGGAACATGGTCTGATCATACCACAGCTCCTGGGCAGAGGAGGAAGCAAAAAAAAGTATACAGACATGACAGCATGGAAATGCAGCTGATTCATTTAAGTAAAGAACTTTCTGCTTGTTTTTAACCCCTTCTCTACTCAGTCTGTTTTCATCTTCCTGACCAGGCCAATTTTTTTTTCAATTTAATTTTTTAGTGTCACTTTATGAGGTTATAACTCTGGAACGCTTCAACATATATCAGTGATTCAAAAAGAGGTTTTTTTAGTGACATATTGTACTTCATGTTAGTGATACATTTGTGTTTATTTACGAAAATATAAAAAATGTCACAACATTTTTTTAGAATTTACCAATTTTCAATCTTTGAATTTTTATGCTCTTAAGCCAGAAAGTTATACCACACAAAATAGATAATAAACAACATTTACTACATGTCTACTTCACATCAGCATAATTTTTTAAAGGGAACCTGTCACCCCGTTTTTTGAAGATGAGCTAAAAATAGCGTTAAATAGGGGCAGAGCTGGGCATTACATTAGTGTCTTTGTGTGCCTTTATTACCCACCTATGCTGCTGAAATACCTTTGTAAAGTCGCCGTTTTCTGCTGTCACTCACGCTGGTCTGGTCCTATGGGCGTGGTGACAGCGCTGTTTCTCCCCCAGAATCCTGCTCATCATTACGTTGGTGGCGTAGTGGTGTGCGCATGTCCAAAAGGCGAATCCACTGCCCAGGAGATGGAAAAGAGCGCGATCTGCGCTATTCGCCGTTTACCGGTGGGCGCGGCCATCTTTCCTGTGGCCGCGTGTGCGCAGATGGAGCGCTCTGCTGCCCGGGGCTTCAGGAAAATGGCCGCCGCGATCTCCATCTGCGCACGCGCGGAATCCCGCGGCCAATTTCCTGAAGCCCCGGGCAGCAGAGCGCTCCATCTGCGCACGCGCGGCCACAGGAAAGATGGCCGCGCCCACCGGTAAACAGCGAATAGCGCAGATCGCGCTCTTTTCCATCTCCTGGGCAGTGGATTCGCCTTTTGGACATGCGCACACCACTACGCCACCAACGTAATGATGAGCAGGATTCTGGGGGAGAAACAGCGCTGTCACCACGCCCATAGGACCAGACCAGCGTGAGTGACAGCAGAAAACGGCGACTTTACAAAGGTATTTCGGCAGCATAGGTGGGTAATAAAGGCACACAAAGACACTAATGTAACGCCCAGCTCTGCCCCTATTTAACGCTATTTTAGCTCATCTTCAAAAAACGGGGTGACAGGTTCCCTTTAAACATATTTTTTTTAGAATGTTAGAAGGGTTAAACGTTTATCAGCAGTTTCCAATTTTTCCAACAAATTGTACAAAATAATTTTTTTTTAGACCACATCTCATTTGAAGTGACTTTGAGGGGCCTATATGACAGAAAATACCGTAACACCATTCTAAAAACTGCACCCCTCAATGTCCTCAAAACCACATTCAATAAGTTTATTAATCCTTTAGGGGCTTCATTGGTATTAAAGCAATGTGGAAGGAAAAACTAAAAATTTTACTTTTTTCCACAAAAATATTGCTTTAGCCCCACGTTTTTTATTTTCACAAGGTAATGGGAGAAAATAGACCATACAATTTGTTGTGCAGTTTCCCCCGGAGTACACTGATAACTCACATGTAGTGATGAGCGAGTATACTTGTTGCTCGAGATTTCCTGAGTATGCTCGGGGGTCTCCGAGTATTTGTTGACGCAGCTGCATGATTTACAGCTGCTAGCCAGCATACATGTGGGGGTTGCCTGGTTGCTAGGAAATCCCCACATATAATCGAGCTGGCTAACAGATGTAAATCATTCAGCTCCGGAGATGAAAACTAAATCTCCGAGCACTAAAAAATACGCAGATGACACCGAGCGTGCTCGGGAAATCTCGAGTAACGAATATACTCGCTCATCACTACTCATATGCTCATATGTGGTGGAAAACTACTGTCTGGGCACATGGCAGAGCTTGGAATGGAAAGAGCACCACTCAACTTTTTGAGCTTAAAATTGGCTGGAATAGATAGTGGATGCCATATCATGTCTGCCAAGCCCCTGATGTGCCTCCATAAACAACACTCCTCAAGGAATTTATCTAGAGGTGTGGACAGCATGTAGAAACTACAAGTACTTCACAGAATTGTATAACATTGAGCAGAGAAAATAAAAAATCACATTTTTCCCACAAAATTGTTGCTTTAGCCCAAAATGTTTCATTTTCTTCAGTGTAACAGGAGAAAATTTACCATACAATTTGCTGTGCAATTTCTCCTGATAACATCGATACCTCATATGAGGTGGAAAACTACGGTTTAGGCACACAGCAGGGCTCAGAAGGGAAGGAGCACCATTTGACTTTTGGAGAGCACAATTGGCTGGAATAGATTGTGGACACCATCTCGTATTTGCAGAGTCCCCCACAAGTGACTCCATTTTGGAAACCACACCCCTCAAGGAATTTATCTACAGATGCGGTGAGCACCTTGATCCTGCAGGTGCTTCACAGAATCTTATAACGTTGAGCAATGAAAATGAAAAAATACATTTTTCCAGTAAAAATTTTGCATTCGCCCCATATTTTTCCCTTTTACAAGGGTAACAAGAGAAAATGGACTCCAGAAAATCTGTTATGTCATTTCTCCTGAGTGTGCTGATAACCCATATGTGCTGGAAAACTACTGTTTAGGCACATGACAGGGCATGGAACGTAAGCATTGCCAATTGAATTCTGGAGCACAATTTTGGCTAATTTTGGCTTCAAATGTGACATGGCATCCGCAATGATTGCGGATGCCATGTCACATTTTAAGAGCCCCTGACATGCAAAAACAACAGACAACCCCACAAATGACCGCATTTTGGAAACTACACCTATTGAAGATATCATCTAGGGGTGTAGTGAACATTTTTAACCCTCAGGCTATTCACAGAATTGTATAATGTTGGGCTGAGTCAATGGAAAATTACCATTTTTTTCCACTAAAATGTTGCTTTGGTCCCAAGTTTTTAATTTTCAAAAGGGACAATAGGAGAAAATGAACAGTACAATTTGTTACGCAATTTCTCCTGAGTACGCCAAAGTTTAGAAGGGAAGGAGCGCCATATTGATATTCAGATTTTTCTGGAATGGTTTGAGGGTGCCATGTCACATTGGTAGAGTCTGTGAGGTGCCAGAACAGTAGAACCTCTCCATAAGTGACCCCATTTAAGAAACTATACCCATCAATTAATATAGGCGTGCAGTGATCATATTGACACTATGAGTGTGTCACAGAATTTATACCATTGGGCAGTAAAGAAAAAATAATTACATTTTTACCACCAAAATTTTGTTTTAGTCCCAGATTTTATATTTTCACATGGGGAAATGGGTAAAAATGGCACCAAAACACACAATTTTTTGCTGAACGTAGCAAGGAGCGCTATTTGACTTTTGGAGACCCCATTTGACTTTTGGAGACCCCATTTTAGAAATTACACCACTTTGGGAATTTATCTACATGTGAAGTGACGATTTTGACTTCATGTGTGTTTTCCAGAAACGAGCAGCAGTGAAGTTTGCTGAGTGGAAATTGTAAATCTGGCATTGTAGTGTCCATACATTGAATTGTCCAGCTCATGCTTCTGGAGACATGAGCACAGTAAATTAAGTGGGCTCTCATCACTACAGAAATGCCAAACATGTGGCTTAATGTGGTACATGTGGACGTTAAATTGTGACACTCAGAAGGGAGGGGGCATTGAGATTTGGGAGCACAGGATTAGCTGGATTTCTTTAGGGGTCAAGGAGCCATAGTACAGTGCCTTGCGAAAGTATTCGGCTCCCTGGAAATTTTCAACCTTTTCCCACATATCATGCTTCAAACATAAAGATACCAAATGTACATTTTTGGTGAAAAATCAACAACAATTGGAACACTATTGTTAAGTTGAATGAAATTTATTGGTTATTTTAAATTTTTGTGGAAATTCAAAAACTGAAAAGTGGGGTGTGCAATATTATTCGGCCCCTTTAACCTAATACTTTGCTGCGCCACCTTTTGCTGCGATTACAGCTGCAAGTCGCTTGGGGTATGTCTCTATCAGATTTGTACATCAAGAGACTGAAAATCTTGCCCAGTGTTCCTTGGCAAACAGCTCAAGCTCAGTGAGGTTTGATGGAGATCGTTTGTGAACAGCAGTTTTCAGCTCTTTCCACAGATTCTCGATTGGATTGAGGTCTGGACTTTGACTTCGCCATTCTAACACCTGGACACATCTATTTGTGAACCATTCCATTGTAGATTTTGCTCTATGTTTGGGATCATTGTCTTGTTGGAAGACAAATCTCCGTCCCAGTCTCAGGTCTTTTGCAGACTCCAACAGGTTTTCGTCAACAATGGTCCTGTATTTGACTCCATCCATCTTCCCATCAATTTTAACCATCTTCCCTGTCCCTGCTGAAGAAAAGCAGGCCCAAACCATGATGCTGCCACCACCATGTTTGACAGTGGGGATGGTGTGTTCTGGGTGATGAGCTGCGTTGCCTTTACGCCAAACATATCATTTGGCATTGTTGCCAAAAAGTTCAATTTTGGTTTCATCTGACCAGAGCACCTTCTTCCACATGTTTGTTGTGTGGCTCAGGTGGCTTGTTGCAAACTTTAACCCCTTCCTGACATCAGACGTACTATCCCGTCGAGGTGGGGTGGGCCCCCATGACCGCCGACGGGATAGTACGTCATACGCGATCGGCCGCGCTCACGGGGGGAGCGCGGCCGATCGCGGCCGGGTGTCGGCTGCATATCGCAGCTGACATCGGGCACTATGTGCCAGGAGCGGTCACGGACCGCCCCCGGCACATTAACCCCCGGCACACCGCGATCAAACATGATCGCGGTGTACCGGCGGTACAGGGAAGCATCGCGCAGGGAGGGGGCTCCCTGCGTGCTTCCCTGAGACGATCGGTACAAGGTGATGTACTCACCTCGTACCGAACGTCTTCTCCCTGCAGGCCCCGGATCCAAAATGGCCGAGGGGCTGTATCCGGGTCCTGCAGGGAGCACTTCCGGGTCGGAGCAGGCTGCAGATGAAAGCTGCAGCCTGCTCCGATGAAAGTATGATCGCCGATCTGATAGAGTGCTGTGCACACTATCAGATCTGCGATCTGTGATGTCCCCCCCTGGGTCAAAGTAAAAAAGTAAAAAAAAAAAATTCCACATGTGTAAAAAAAAAAAAAAAAAAATTCCTAAATAAATAATAATAAAAAAAAAAATATTATTCCCATAAATACATTTCTTTATCTAAAAAAAACAAACAAAAACAATAAAAGTACACATATTTAGTATCGCCGCGTCCGTAACGACCCAACCTATAAAACTGGCCCACTAGTTAACCCCTTCAGTAAACACCGTAAGAAAAAAAAAAAAAAACGAGGCAAAAAACAACGCTTTATTACCATACCGCCGAACAAAAAGTGGAATAACACGCGATCAAAAAGACGGATATAAATAACCATGTTACCGCTGAAAACGTCATCTTGTCCCGCAAAAAACGAGCCGCCATACAGCATCATCAGCAAAAAAATAAAAAAGTTATAGTCCTCAGAATAAAGCGATGCCAAAATAATTATTTTTTCTATAAAATAGTTTTTATCGTATAAAAGCGTCAAAACATAAAAAAATGATATAAATGAGGTATCGCTGTAATCGTACTGACCCGACGAATAAAACTGCTTTATCAATTTTACCAAGCGCAGAACGGTATAAACGCCTCCCCCAAAAGAAATTCATGAATAGCTGGTTTTTGGTTATTCTGCCTCACAAAAATCGGAATAAAAAGTGATAAAAAATGGTCACGTGTCCGAAAATGTTACCAATAAAAACGTCAACTCGTCCCGCAAAAAACAAGACCTCACATGACTCTGTGGACCAAAATGTGGAAAAATTATAGGTCTCAAAATGTGGAGACGCAAAAACTTTTTTGCTATAAAAAGCGTCTTTTAGTCTGGTTTCACACTTGCGTTTTTATCTGCATGCGTTTTTAAAAAAAACCACATGTGTGAAAAAATGCATGTAAACGCGGTAAAACGCATGCGTTTTTATAGAAAAACACAAGAAAACAAGAAAAAAACAAAAAACCCTAACCCTACCCCTACCCCTACCCCTAACCTGAAATACGTGGCACTGAAATACGTGGCACTGAAATATACGTTTATATACGTATATTCGTATATAAGTGCCACGATATTTCAGTGGCCACGTATATAAGTGCCACGTATTTAAGTGCCACGTATTTAAGTGCCACGTATTTAAGTGCCACGTATTTAAGTGCCACGTATTTAAGTGCCACGTATTTACGTGCCACGTATTTACGTGCCACGTATTTACGTGCCACGTATTTTTCAGTGCCTGAAATACGTGGCACTGAAATACGTGGCACTGAAATATCGTGGCACTGAAATACGTGGCACTTAAATACGTGGCACTTAAATACGTGGCACTTAAATACGTGGCACTTAAATACGTGGCACTTAAATACGTGGCACTTATATACGTGGCACTTATATACGTGGCACTTATGACTGTCAGAAAATGTTCAGTAAACGGTTAGGGGTGAGGTTAGGGGTAGGGTTTCAGGTAGAATTGGGGAGTTTCCACTGTTCAGGCACATCAGGGGCTCTCCAAACGCGACATGGCGTTCAATCTCAATTCCAGCCAATTCTGCGTTGAAAAAGTAAAACAGTGCTCCTTCCCTTCCGAGCTCTCCCGTGCGTCCAAAAAGGGGTTTACCCCAACATATGGGGTATCAGCGTACTAGGGACAAATTGAACAACAACTTCTGGGGTCCAAGTTCTCTTGTTATCCTTGGGAAAATAAAAATTTGGGGGGCTAAAAATCATTTTTGTGGGAAAAAAAATATGTTTTATTTTCACGGCTCTGCGTTGTAAACTGTAGTGAAACACTTGGGGGTTCAAAGTTCTCACAACACATCTAGATAAGTTCCTTGGGAGGTCTAGTTTCCAATATGGGGTCACTTGTGGGGGGTTTGTACTATTTGGGTACATCAGGGGCTCTGCAAATGCAACGTGACGCCTGCAGACCAATCCATTTAAGTCTGCATTCCAAATGGCGCTCCTTCCCTTCCGAGCTCTGTCATGCGCCCAAACAGTGGTTCCCCCCCACATAGGGGGTATCAGCGTACTCAGGACAAATTGGACAACAACTTTTAGGGTCCAATTTATCCTGATACCCTTGTGAAAATACAAAACTGGGGGCTAAAAAATCATTTTTGTGAAAAAAAAAAATAATTTTTATTTTCACGGCTCTGCGTTATAAACTGTAGTGAAACACTTGGGGGTTCAAAGTTCTCACAACACATCTAGATAAGTTCCTTGGGGGGTCTAGTTTCCAATATGGGGTCACTTGTGGGGGGTTTGTACTGTTTGGGTACATCAGGGGCTCTGCAAATGCAACGTGACGCCTGCAGACCAATCCATTTAAGTCTGCATTCCAAATGGCGCTCCTTCCCTTCCGAGCTCTGTCATGCGCCCAAACAGTGGTCCCCCCCCCACAAATGGGGTATCAGCGTACTCCAGACAAATTGGACAACAACTTTTGGGGTCCAATTTATCCTGATACCCTTGTGAAAATACAAAACTGGGGGCTAAAAAATCATTTTTGTGAAAAAAAATAAAAAATTTTATTTTCACGGCTCTGCGTTATAAACTGTAGTGAAACACTTGGGGGTTCAAAGCTCTCAAAACACATCTAGATAAGTTCCTTAGGGGGTCTACTTTCCAAAATGGTGTCACTTGTGGGGGGGTTTAATGTTTAGGCACATCAGGGGCTCTCCAAACGCAACATGGCATCCCATCTTAATTCCAGTCAATTTTGCATTGAAAAGTAAAATAGCGCTTCTTCCCTTCTGAGCTCTGCTATGCGCCCAAACAATGGTTTACACCCACATATGGGGTATCGTCGTACTCAGGACAAATTGCACAACAACTTTTGTGGTCTAATTTCTTCTCTTACCCTTGGGGAAATAAAAAATGGGGGTGAAAAGATCATTTTTGTGAAAAAATATGATTTTTTATTTTTATGGCTCTGCATTATAAACTTCTGTGAAGCACTTGTTGGGTCAAAGTGCTCAACACACATCTAGATAAGTTCCTTAAGGGGTCTACTTTCCAAAATGGTGTCACTCATGGGGGGTTTCAATGTTTAGGCACATTAGGGGCTCTCCAAACGCAACATGGCGTCCCATCTCAATTCCAGTCAATTTTGCATTGAAAAGTCAAATGGCGCTCCTTCCCTTCTGAGCTCTGCCCTGCGCCCAAACAATGGTTTACACCCACATATGGGGTATCAGTGTACTCAGGACAAATTGCACAACAATTTTGGGGGTCCAATTTCTTCTCTTACCCTTGGGAAAATAAAAAATTGGGGGTGAAAAGATCATTTTGTGAAAAAATATGATTTTTTATTTTTACGGCTCTGCATTATAAACTTCTGTAAAGCACTTGTTGGGTCAAAGTGCTCACCACACATCTAGATAAGTTCCTTAGGGGGTCTACTTTCCAAAATGGTGTCACTTGTTAGGGGTTTCAATGTTTAGGCACATCAGGGGCTCTCCAAATGCAACATGGCGTCCCATCTCAATTCCAGTCAATTTTGCATTGAAAAGTCAAATGGCGCTCCTTTGCTTCCAAGCTCTGCCATGCGCCCAAACTGTGGTTTACCCCCACATATGGGGTATCAGCGTACTCAGGACAAATTGTACAACAACTTTTGGGGTCTATTTTCTCCTGTTACCCTTGGTAAAATAAAACAAATTGGAGCTGAAATAAATTTTGTGTGAAAAAAAGTTAAATGTTCATTTTTATTTAAACATTCCAAAAATTCCTGTGAAACACCTGAAGGGTTAATAAACTTCTTGAAAGTGGTTTTGAGTACCTTGAGGGGTGCAGTTTTTAGAATGGTGTCACACTTGGGTATTTTCTATCATATAGACCCGTCAAAATGACTTCAAATGAGATGTGGTCCCTAAAAAAAAATGGTGTTGTAAAAATGAGAAATTGCTGGTCAACTTTTAACCCTTATAACTCCGTCACAAAAAAAAATTTTGGTTCCAAAATTGTGCTGATGTAAAGTAGACATGTGGGAAATGTTATTTATTAAGTATTTTGTGTGACATATGTCTGTGATTTAAGGGCATAAAAATTCAAAGTTGGAAAATTGCGAAATTTTCAAAATTTTTGCCAAATATTCATTTTTTTCACAAATAAACGCAAGTTATATCGAAGAAATTTTACCACTAACATGAAGTACAATATGTCACGAGAAAACAATGTCAGAATCGCCAAGATCCGTTGAAGCGTTCCAGAGTTATAACCTCATAAAGGGACAGTGGTCAGAATTGTAAAAATTGGCCCGGTCATTAACGTGCAAACCACCCTTGGGGGTGAAGGGGTTAAATTACACTTTTTATGGCTATCTTTGAGAAATGGCTTTTTTCTTGCCACTCTTCCATAAAGGCCAGATTTGTGCAGTGTACGACTGATTGTTGTCCTATGGACAGACTGTCCCACCTCAGCTGTAGATCTCTGCAGTTCATCCAGAGTGATCATGGGCCTCTTGGCTGCATCTCAGATCAGTCTTCTCCTTGTTTGAGATGAAATTTTAGAGCGACGGCCGGGTCTTGGTAGATTTGCAGTGGTATGATACTCCTTCCATTTCAATATGATCACTTGCACAGTGCAGAATGTTTAAAGTTTTGAAAATCATTTTGTATCCAAATCCGGCTTTAAACTTCTCCACAAGAGTATCACGAACCAGCCTGTTGTGTTCCTTGGTCTCCATGATGTTCTCTGTGCTTCAGAACAGAACCCTGAGACTATCACAGAGCAGATGCATTTATACGGAGACTTGATTACACACAGGTGGATTATACTTATCATCATTAGGCATTTAGGACAACATTGGATCATTCAGAGATCCACAATGAACTTCTGGAGTGAGTTTGCTGCACTGAAAGTAAAGGGGCCGAATAATATTGCACGCCCCACTTTTCAGTTTTTGAATTTTCACAAAAATTTAAAATAACCAATAAATTTCATAGTTATTAAGGTTGAAGGAAGACTTTAAGTCCAGCTAGTTCAACCCATAGCCTAACATGCCCTAACATGTTGATCCAGGGGAAGGCAAAAAAAACCCATGTGGTAAGAGTAAGCTCCACCATGGGGAAAAAATTTCCTTCCCGACCCCACATACGGCAATCAGACTAGTTCCCTGGATCAACGCCCTATCAAGAAATCTAATATACAGTATATACCCTGTAACATTATACTTTTCCAAAAAGGTATCCAGTCCCCTCTTAAATTTAAGTAATGACTCACTCATTACAACATCATACAGCAGAAAGTTCCATAGTCTCACTGCTCTTACAGTAAAGAATCCGCGTCTGTTATTATGCTTAAAAATTCTTTCCTCCAGACGTAGAGGATGCCCCCTTGTCCCTGTCACCGGTCTATGATTAAAAAGATCATCAGAAAGGTCTTTGTACTGTCCCCTCATATATTTATACATTAACATAAGATCACCCCTTAGCCTTCGTTTTTTCCAAACTAAATAGCCCCAAGTGTAATAACCTATCTTGGTATTGCAGACCCCCCAGTCCTCTAATAACCTTGGTCGCTCTTCTCTGCACCCACTCCAGTTCAGCTATGTCTTTCTTATACACCGGAGACCAGAACTGTGCACAGTATTCTAAGTGTGGTCGCACTAGTGACTTGTATAGAGGTAAAATTATGTTCTCCTCATGACCATCTATGCCTCTTTTAATGCATCCCATTATTTTATTTGCCTTTGTAGCAGCTGCCTGACACTGGCCACTGAATATGAGTTTGTCATCCACCCATATACCCAGGTCTTTTTCATTGACGGTTTTGCCCAGAGTTTCAGAATTAAGCACATAGTTATACATCTTATTACTTCTACCCAAGTGCATGACCTTACATTTATCCCCATTAAAGCTCATTTGCCATTTATCAGCCCAAGCTTCTAGTTTACATAAATCAGCCTGTAATATAAAATTGTCCTCCTCTGTATTGATTACCCTGCAGAGTTTAGTGTCCTCTGCAAATATTGAAATTCTACTCTGAATGCCCCCTATTTCGTTCAACTTCACAATTGTGTTCTACTTGTGGTTGATTCTTCACTAGTGTTGAGCGATACCTTCCGATATTTGAAAGTATCGGTATCGGATTGTATCTACCGATATCTGAAAAATATTGGATATCGCCGATACCGATACCTGATATCAATACAAGTCAATGGGACACAAATATCGGAAGTGATCCTGGATGGTTCCCAGGGTCTGAAGGAGAGGAAACTCTCCTTCAGGCCCTGGGATCCATATTCATGTGTAAAATAAAGAATAAAAATAAAAAATAGGGATATACTCACCCTCTGACGCGCACTGGTTGTAACCGCTGCAACCGGCAGCCTCCGTTCCTAAGAATGAGCGAGTGAAGGACCTTCGATGACGTCACGGCTTGTGATTGGTCGCGTGAGCGGTCACGTGAGCGGTTACGTGACCAATCACAAGACCGCGACGTCATCGCAGGTCCTTCACTCGCTCATTCTTAGGAACGGAGGCTGCCGGTTGCAGCGGTTACAACCAGGGCGCGTCAGAAGGTGAGTATATCCCTATTTTTTATTTTTATTCTTTATTTTACACGTTAATATGCATTCCGATCCCGATTCCCGATATCGCAAAAATATCGGAACTCGGTATCGGAATTCTGATACCGCAAATATCGGCCGATATCCGATACTTGCGGTATCGGAATGCTCAACACTATTCTTCACCAAAAATTTACATTTGGTATCTTTATGTTTGAAGCATGATATGTGGGAAAAGGTTGAAAAGTTCCAGGGGGCCGAATACTTTTGCAAGGCACTGTACTTTCTTTTCCAGAGCATTTGTGCTACCAGTAATGGGGAAGCCCCCTATATTTCCATTGACAGATGACAAACCTGAGTGGGGACTTACTTTTAGTGTGGATTGATTTGATGCTTTTATTGGGAACACTTTACATAACATTTTGGATCACATTTATTTGTCTTTCTACGCTGAGCACATGCATCAGGGTTTCCATCTAAATGTCTGAACTAAATGATTCAGCTGAAACCCACAATGGATCCATTTACTATAATGAAGCAGCAGAGTTACTCTGGCTTCATATGGCCTCTGTTCAGCGGTGTCCTTTTTTTCAGAGGTGCACAAAACTGTGGCTGACCACTGCCGAATCATAGGGCAAACTGCATCCACAGTGTCTCCATTTGCATCCTCATAGGGAATCTTCCTCCAAGGGTTCTGTCTGAATCACATATGCCAGAGATTTACACGGAAACCCCGGTGTAAGCACTCAGCACAGCGCACAAGATAAGTGTGAGCTGAGCTTTAGGGTAAGTTCAAACAGGGCATTTTTGCTGCTTTTTTTCTGCAGTAAAACCTGATTTCTTGGCAGGAAAGAAGCTGCTGCAAAAACACAGGTTTAGGTGCATTTAGGGTGCGGATTTGGTGCATTTTTTTGTGTGTTGGGGGGGGGGGGTTTGTGTCTTCTTGTCCATGCTAATGTCCATTGACTTTTCTGCAGAAAAAACACTGCATATAATGATACCTGAGTTTTTGCTGCGTTTTTGCAACGTTTTTCAACACCCATTCAAGCCAATGGGTGAAAAATGCTGTAAAAATGCTGAAAGAAGTGACATGCTCTATGTCCAAAAAAAGCAGCAAAGCACAAAATCCTGATGACACAAAAAACAATGAGTGTGCATGAGATTTTTGAAATCTCATAGGCTTTGCTGGTACTGCAAAAAGCAGCTGAAAATTAGCATAAAAAAACGCAGAAAAAATGCCCAGTGTGAGCTTACCGTTAGGCCAGTCTCAGACGTCCAGATAATTCCGGTACTGGAAAAATCGGTACCGGAGTTATCCGTGTTCGTGTGTCCGTGAGCTCACGTGGCACATCAGTGTGGCACACATGCGGCAGCCGTGTGCCGACTGAGTACCACACGGATCATGCAGGAGACAGCACTACAGTAAGCGCTGTCCCCAGCGTGGTGCTGAAGCCGCCATTCATCCCTTCTCTCCAGCAGCGTTCGCTGGAGAGAAGGAATGAAAAATCAATGGTTTTTTTTATTATTTTTGTCTTTAAAATCAAGTTCCTTGTCACCTCCCCCCTCCCACCCCCTGTGCGCCCGCCCTCTGGCATTAAAATACTCACCCAGCTCCCTCGATGCTTCCTCTCAGTGCCGCAGCTTGTCCTGTATGAGCGGTCACGTGGTACCGCTCATTACAGTGATGAATATGCGGCTCCACCCCTATGGGAGCCAAAACCAGGAGTGGGTGATAAATGCAGAAGTGGTGCATATGTTTCTATTATACTTTTCCTCTAATTGTTCCACTCCTGGTTTTGGCTTACAAATACTGATGTAAAATACTGACCAAATACTGCTAGTGTGACGGCAGCCTTATTTTTTGCAGGACAAGTTGACGTGTTTATTGGTACCATTTTAGGGCACATAAATTTTTTTGATCGCTTTCTATTTCGATTTCTGTGAGGCAGAATGAACAAAAACCAGCAATTCAGAAACAGTTTTGTTTTTTTTTGTTACGTGCCGTTCACAATGTGGTAAAAGTGATAAGACAACATTATTTTTCAGGTCAGTACGATTATAACGATACCACGCTCATATAATATTTTTTTAATGTTTTACCGCTTTTACACATTAAAAATTATTTTATAAAAAATATGTTTTTGCATCGCTATATTCTGAAAGCTATAACTTTTCTATTTCTCTGCTGACAAGCTGCCATACAGCTCTGTTTTTTGTGGAACACTTTCATATTTTCAGTGATACCATTTTTATTTCCATTCAACCATTTGATTGCATTTTATCCCACTTTTGTTTGGCAGTATGATGAAAAAGCATACTTTCTGTTACATTTTTATTCATTTACAGTGTTCACTGAAGGGGTTAAATAGTGACAGTTTTGAAATTAATGACCGTTTTATAGGTCAGGTTGTTCCAGATGCGGTGATACCAAATATGTGTACTTTTTAATTTTTGCTTTTAAATAAATATACCTATTTATTGGTATAATATTTTATAAATAGTTTTTTATTCATTTTGTCATTTAAAAAAAAACATTTTGGCAATTTTTTTTTTACTTTTTTTTACTTAGTCCCTTTATGGGACTTTAACTTTGCATTATTACTTAAGTAAGTTACTCTGACAGCAGCCTCTTAGAACATGGGCAGGGGCCCTAGAGGAAAGAAGGCCCATTTCCATTCCTAAAACAGGTGGAATTGTGCATTATTATGAAATATTGGACTGCAAAGGGCCCATATGCTGTTCTTGCACAGGGGTCCTCTTCTGTATGTGTCCACCACAGATGGTCTAAACAGGCTACCGTAGCTGGCAGACCAGGAGTTCGTCATGATGACCTCAGGTTGCAATGATGATTGGGTCCTCCTCACGATGATGCCATGAGCGTGACGATCACAAGGAAGAGGGAACCTCCTCCCTCTTCTAGCCTCCCAAATGCTATGATTGATATTAACTGCGGCATTTAGGGGGTTAAACTGCTGGGATTTGGCTATCATGTAAGCCGCGCTCCTGGCACCGATCGCACTGGCACAACTCCTGTGCCTTGCATGATCGCCATGACTCCCGTATACGTCAGGGTTCGGGGAACCCCTTGCTATTATGTATAGGCATGTCAAAGGTTGTGAAGGGGTTAGACGTGTTTTACTTCACAATAAGAATCAGCGGTGATCCCGTGCTGTCCTGTCTGTATACTTTTTGCTTCCTCCCCTGCCCAGGAGCTATGGTACGTTCAGACTATATCCTGCACGGTTGGACACAGCCATTACACAGTACACAGCAAGGGCACATTTCAGCACAGGAACATTTATTTTTAACACATCCAATTGTGGAACTTCTTAGTATTCCAAGATATTTTGTTTGTGGAAAAAAACATTTAAGATTTCTTCTTTCAATGGATAAGAATCTTGCACTTCTGGATTTAACACATAACTCCCAAGTTTAAATCATAAGAAATATGGACAAATACTGCGTAGTGTGACACGAGAATTTTTGTTTTATGCTAAGTCTGTTCCCTTACCTCGTCCATTTCTGTTTCTGTGCTCATACAGGAATATTGCTCCCAAATGCTCCTACTGAAGCTTTCTAATGTTCCCATGCAGCATGTTAACTTTAATGGCTCCCACAGTACATTCCTCCACACACAGTATAAGGCCTCTGCAGTGTCCACCCACAAACACCCCCACACAGTATGATGAACCCCTACGCACACAACTTTGCCACATCAACACACACAATTCTGCTACATCAAAACACACACACACAACTGAGCTACATCAACACACAGCCAACACAGTAGGGTAACCATTTTATGCCCCCCAAAGTGCCCAACACATATAGTATGATGCCCCCACAGTCAATGGCGTAACTAGAGTCTGATGGACCCCGATGCAAAATTTAGACTTGGGCCCTCCTGCATGTTGGTCAGATGTATATGCCCTTGTAGAGTTCTAAATCTTATAAAGACATATGAGTGGTCCTCCTCTTCCATTATGTAGTAATGTCCCATACCCTGGGCAATCAAGCACAGTGATACTGTTGTTTTTAAACCAGGAATTGGTACTTTTGGCAGTGTGAACAGGTGTCAAGTCCTGCTGGAGAATGAAATTTCCACCTCCAAAAAGGTGGAGACCACACAAAGAAACTGCTAAATAGAGAATCCTTCTGGATCTTCGCCTTGGAAACTAGAAATCTGCATGGTCTGAACTGTAGACAAGACCTAGTTTTGCAATATTAATGATTTTCTTTTTCAATTGATTGTCAATTTATATACAGTACAGAGCAAAAGTTTGGACACACCTTCTCATTTAAAGATTTTTCTGTATTTTCATGACTACAAAATTCACACTGAAGGTATCAAAACTATGAATTACACATGTGGAATTATATACTTAACAAAAAAGTGTGAAACAACTGAAAATATGTCTTATATTCTAGGTTCTTCAAAGTAGCCACCTTTTGCTTTGATGACTGCTTTGCACACTCTAGGCATTCTGTTGATGAGCTTCAAGAGGTAGTCACCGGAAATGGTTTTCACTTCACAGGTGTGCCCTGTCAGGTTTAATAAGTGGGATTTCTTGCCTTATAAATGGGGTTGGGACCATCAGTTGTGTTGTGCAGAAGTCTGGTGGATACACAGCTGATAGTTCTTCTGAATAGACTGTTAGAATTTGTATTATGGCAAGAAAAAAGCAGCTAAGTAAAGAAAAAACGAGTGGCCATAATTACTTTAAGAAATGAAGGTCAGTCAGTCCGAAAAATTGGGAAAACTTTGAAAGTGTCCCCAAGTGCAGTTGCAAAAACCATCAAGTGCTACAAAGAAACTGGCTCACATGAGGACAGCCCCAGGAAAGGAAGACCAAGAGTCACCTCTGCTTCTGAGGATAAGTTTATCCGAGTCACCAGCCTCAGAAATCGCAGGTTAACAGCAGCTCAGATTAGAGACCAGGTCAATGCCACACAGAGTTCTAGCAGCAGACACATCTCTACAACAACTGTTAAGAGGAGACTTTGTGCAGCAGGCCTTCATGGTAAAATAGCTGCTAGGAAACCACTGCTAAGGACAGGCAACAAGCAGAAGAGACTTGTTTGGGCTAAAGAACGCAATTATTTTTCAACAGGACAATGACCCCAAACACACCTCCAGGCTGTGTAAGGGCTATTTGACCAAGAAGGAGAGCGATGGGGTGCTACGCTAGATGACCTGGCCTCCACAGTCACCAGACCTGAACCCAATCAAGATGGTTTGGGGTGAGCTGGACCACAAAGTGAAGGCAAAAGGGCCAACAAGTGCTAAGCATCTCTGGGAACTCCTTTAAGATTGTTGGAAGACCATTTCCGGTGACTACCTCTTGAAGCTCATCAAGAGAATGCCAAGAGTGTGCAAAGCAGTTGCAGCGCCCCAGAGTCCTGGTCGTTGCAGTACTGTGGCTCCGTCACTAAGGGGAGCTATGGTACGTCTGATGGCACTGAAGGAGTTCATCTGACCAGGTATCACAGACACCACACAACAGTTGTGGGGACTTTCCGTAAGCACAGCAGGGAAGGATCACAACACATAGCGCTAGCAGGAAGGCGCAGATTTCCACCTGTTAAGAGAACTCTGGAGGTGTCATTGGACCGGCCGGACTTGCGCAGCCTGGTAATCCGGATTCCGGACTGAGGACCCAGAGATCTTCAGTAAAGAGGTAAAGAGACTGCAACCTGGTGTCCTCGTTATTTACTGCACCGCACCACTACGGCATCACCACCACCATCATCTATCCACATCTATTACTGTACGCCCCTCAGCAGGGTCACGGACCGGGTCTAGCCACCGTGACAACCCCAGAGCAGAGACTCAGAGGCCCGGTACTGGGTACCGCTCGGCCCTGCGGCAGTGGGGGCACTACATTTTGGCGTCACGAACAGGATCTACTTAAGCCTGAAGAATCAGGTCATGTGTGCCTTAGAACTGTGATTTATTGTGCTTGGACTGTGATTTATTACAAAGACTGTGCTGTGCCACTTGCCGCCAAAATCCGCCGCCATTGCAGCGCTGAGGAGAGCGCAGGAGAAGAAGAGGGGCGTGGAGTGGGCGTAGACAAGCTGGAGAGCGCGAAGGACAATGGCCGCCCAGTCTAAATATTTCTGCACTGTGAGGACGTGTCCGTCAGCAGCGGAGATCCGCCTCCTGATCCTCAATGGAGGGCGGAGATCGAGAAAACGACACCGCCCACGAAGGAGAGAGCGGGAAAAAGACCAGGAAGTGACCCACGTGGAGGACGCCATGACCAGCAGCTCCGAACCCGACAGTGGGGTTGAAGTGGACGTCTCCCCCAATTACCCGGATGAGCACAGCAGCCCGTTCTCCGTGGACAGCACCGAACTCCTGCGGGTCGAGATGGAGGGCTTGCTCGACCAACTCCTCCAGCTGAACATGAAGGCCCAGACTCCGCACCAGGCAGCGCCGGAAGAAGGTCCTCAGGTGTCGGATCCTGCACCGTTACCGGAACAACCGCTGAGATCCTCGCCGACACCGCCGGAGGAACCCGCCGCGGAGGAGGAACCTGCATCGGCTGGTGAGTCCGCCGACCCCGTCCCGCCGGCCGAGGGTTTGCTAGTGGGTCCAATAGCAGCACCCCCTCTCCCGGGAACCCATAAACTCCAATGCCTACAACCATGGGAGGAAGCCACGGGCATGGAGCACCGTATGCGAGCCCCAATCGCTCCCACTCCCCTGCTGTGTGAGGTCCACGCGGAGCGCACAGTGTGCCGCTGGGTGAACCCCGGATCCAATCTTATGGGGTTCCCTGGGGTGAAGACCCAGGAGGGAGAGATGGTGCAGGCCCTAAGCTGGGAAGAATATCAGGTCCAGCTGGAGCAGCAGTGGAAGGAGAAGGAAAAGGAATACCAGGCCGGGCTGGAGGCCCACCACCGGAAAGACTTGGCGGTCAAAGACCGGGCCCGCAAAGACCCCACCGCTCACCAGGCCCTGCGCAGGCAGGGCATCATCGCCACCTTCAGGCTCCGTGGAGGCTGGGGCTTCATCAAGGAGCCGGGTCTGTATGCGGAGGTGTTTGTGAACCGGAGGGATGTTGAGTCGCACCTCAGGGAGGGCAACCCAGGCCGGGATCTCTATCCGGGGGATGAAGTCTCATACACCAGGCACTTTGGGGAAAAAGGGTGGTTTGCCCTGAATGTCCGCAAGGAGCCAAACCCTGCGATGCCTCCGATTAGGGTGCCAGTGAAGCTAACCCCTGTAGTAAAGGTGTCCCCTTGCGGTCAGCCCGTGGTCGTTGCCAGGACCACCGAAGACACCCCCACGTGCACTATGGTCAAGACCACGACATGCAGCATTGTCACCTCCACCACCCTCGTGGCCAAGGAGGCACCTCTCTCGGTGGGTGGTGCCCGTGCTGCTGCGGAGCTGAAGACTGTGGGTACACAGACCCCCAGATGGGACGACAGACCCCCTTATGCAGTACCAGGCGGCTCGCAATACCCAAAGGGGTTGCCTCCGCCGGTGCTGCCTCCTGGGTGGTTCAAATAAATGTCTCAGTATTCTGAACATGTAAATAGTTACTGTTCTACTGTTTTGCTGCTAGACCCATCCAGGGTTAACTCTTAAGGGGATCCCTTTGTTGACCCGGGATCCCTATTGTTTTGTTTGCTTTTTCTAAGTTTGCACAAGTTTCCAGAACTGCCGCAATCATGAACAGTGCATGATACAAACTGCTTGTACATAGTTTGCACCTTCTTAAAGGTGCTCCCTACTGGTTTTACTTAACAAGAGACTCTTTGCGAAGATACCGCACCGGAGCCTTTGCTGCGTACGGACTGGTAGCTTGAGAAGATATGCTACCTCATAGAGACTTGGTCACCCCTTAAAGGGGACGTTCACCTGTTGCACTTAAAGGGTGATATTGCTTTAAGACAGATAGTAATGATGCCTTGATAGAAGGAAATGATGATGATGTTTATATGAAGAAGTTATGTGTATTTAACAAGTTAATTGTGAAAAATGTTTAATAATGTTGATAGAAACATGGGGACAGACAGTGAACCCGTACGGGGTTAGTTAGTGAGTCCTCTTAGGAGCCATATAGAGATGGCCCGTTGATCCAAAACTGAAAGTAATGTTATGTTCTATACTGTGTATAGTAGTTGAAAAGGCAGTAGGCCCGGGCTGAACGGGGCGGTCCTGTAACAGAAAGGAGAGGCAGAAGGTCTGGTGCCGTTAGGACAGGCGGTCCTGCAGATTTAAAGAGGGAGCATGAAAAAGTTAAATTGCCTTATGATGTGATTATAAGAAGGTCTTTAGTGGATTCAGAGTGTACGTCCTTAAAGGCAAAGTTAAATTATTGTTCGAGCATTTGTACTAAGTAGAATACCCGGTTGGGTAAAGAGAGTTATTTATAGAAAAGTTATTTAAAAGTATTTAACCATGTTTGTAACGTTCAAGTGTCCTCACCTCCCATAAAGGGAAGCTCTGTTCAAGTATACTTATTGTTATTGCACTCAACAAAATTGTATGTCTTTTTGCTAACCTGTATTGTTGTTTTCTTCCCAGTCCAGGAGTACTGGATTTAACCGGGGGGGAGTGCAGCGCCCCAGAGTCCTGGTCGCTGCAGTACTGTGGCTCCGCCACTAAGGGGAGCTATGGTACGTCTGATGGCACTGAAAGAGTTCATCTGACCAGGTATCACAGACACCAATACATTTCACAGCCGGGCCTCCAGGGGGAGCTAAGGGTTCTATTCATTAGGCCACTCCCCACCATTGTGGGTAAACTGGGGGTCAGGCAGGAAGTTAGGCAGAAAGCTGACTGGGTTGGAACCAGGCAACACCTTGTGGCAGAGGGTGTTGTGGGAGAAGATTCGGTAGGGTCCCTGTCAGGGGTGGGATCCTGACAGAGGCTTGGCAACTTGAGCGAACGTAACGGGACCGTGCCTGCTCAGTATAGCGGCGGTACCCAAGGAGGGATTGGAAGCGAGATAGATTGTGCTGAGTGAGAAACGAGATCAAAGCAAGAAGGAGAATACCAGTAGGAGTCGTGCTGTAAGACCGAGGCAACATCCTACTGAGGCGCACAACCGGCGGCCGGAACGCCGAGGGAGTATTACAATACTCAGCTTCAAGCAATACTCTAAACCAACGGCAGGACAGTCAGTCTAAGGCGGGCTGTCTCACCTAAATCACCTATGCAGTCTTGGGGGGCAACCTGTGGAGAGGGGCGACTCTAGGGTCCCGGAAGAGCTCCGAGCCTACCCGTCATACGGGTGCCGTCCTAACCGTAACATCAGGGAGGGACGGAGGATTAGCAGAACATCATCTAATCGAGTTGTGAGGGAACTTAAGAAACGGACACAACAGTTGTGGGGACTTTCCGTAAGCACAGCAGGGAAGGATCACAACACATAGCGCTAGCAGGAAGGCACAGATTTCCACCTGTTAAGAGAACTCTGGAGGTGTCATTGGACCGGCCGGACTTGCGCAGCCTGGTAATCCGGATTCCGGACTGAGGACCCAGAGATCTTCAGTAAAGAGGTAAAGAGACTGCAACCTGGTGTCCTCGTTATTTACTGCACCGCACCACTACGGCATCACCACCACCATCATCTATCCACATCTATTACTGTACGCCCCTCAGCAGGGTCACGGACCGGGTCTAGCCACCGTGACAACCCCAGAGCAGAGACTCAGAGGCCCGGTACCGGGTACCCCTCGGCCCTGCGGCAGTGGGGGCGCTACACAGTCATCAAAGCAAAAGGTGGCTACTTTGAAGAAATTAGAATATAAGACACAATTTCAGTTGTTACACACTTTCTTGTTAAGTATATAATTCCACATATGTTAATTCATAGTTTTGATGCCTTCAGTGTAAATTTAGTTTTCATAGTCATGAAAATACAGAAAAATCTTTAAATGAGAAGGTGTGTCCAAGCTTTTGCTTTGTACTGTGTGTGTATATATATATATATATATATATATATATATATATATATATATATTCTTTCATGTTTTTAACTTATTGCATGTATACAGTTTCTCTTCTTTTCTGGTTTTACGTTCAGGATATGCAATGTTGCAACAGGCGTGGAGTGTTACTTGCAAGAAAATTGATTTAATTAGAATCCGTTGTGATGATTCCTGAGAAAGGAGCATAAGAACTGTTCAGTCTCACTCCAGGCATGCCATGATTAAGACGTCAGTCGAAACGCGTCGGACAAATGCTGCTATATGTGCGTAATGCCCGTCCTCATATGAAGTCTCGGTGACTGCGCCTGTGCGGCCGCCAAGCCTGTGAATCCCAGCCCCGCAGTGTTTTCTGATTTATTCACATTGCGGGGCTGGGATTCACAGGCAGGGCGGCCGCACAGGCGCAGTCAGCTAGACTGTATATGAGGACAGACGGGCAGCGCTCACTGCGCCTGCACCAGGCAGGAGAAAAGAACGCAGGCGCCGGCTCATTTCAAAACAGCACTGAGGAGGCGGCGCCCGGCGCCAAGAAGATTTGAGTGACAGCTGTGTGGCGTCTGCAGCAGGCAGGGAACGCCGGCCTCCTTGACTGAAGAAAAGGTATTTAGGACAAATTACAAAACTGATTATTTCGCCAGTTACAGCACCCAGAACTAAAAGAGCCACCTTGTCAGAATGCAGCATTACTGCTGCACAAGGTGGCTCTTTTAGTTAAAACCGCCTGGGGGGGTGGGGGTGACAGGTTCCCTTTAAGCAAGTTGAAGATAAAATGATCTCTAAAAGGTTGAAAGCTAAAAATGACATATTTTCTTTGTATTTTAGGCAAAAATAATAATAATAAAAAAAAAATATATATATATATATATTCGTATATACTATATGTGTGTGTATATACTGTATATATATATTTTTTTATTTATTTTACTTACCTATATAGCACCATTAATTCCACAGCGCTTTACAAACATTATTTATATACAGTAGGTACGGAAAGTATTCAGATCCCTTTAAATTTTTCACACTTTTTTTCATTGCAGCCATTTGGTAAATTAAAGGGAACCTGTCACCCCCCCCCCCCCCCCAGTCGTTTCAAACTAAAAGAGCCACCTTGAGCAGCAGTAATGCTGCATTCTGACAAGGTGGCTCTTTTAGTTCTGGGTGCTGTAACTAGAGAAATAATCCGTTTTGTAATTTGTCCCAAATACCTGGTCTTCAGTCAAGGAGGCCGGCGTTTCCCCCCTGCTACAGACAGCACACAGCTGTCACTCACACACTGCTTTCAAAATAGCCGGCGCCTGCGCTCTTTTCCCCTGCCTGGTGCAGGCGCAGTGAGTGCTGCCCGTCTTTCCTCATATGAAGTCTCGGTGACTGCGCCTGTGCGGCCGCCCTGCTTGTGATTCCCAGCCCCGCAGTGACTTATGATTTATTCACATTGCGGGGCTGGGAATCACAGGCAGGGCGGCCGCACAGGCGCAGTCAGCTGGACTGCATATGAGGACAGACGGCCAGCGCTCACTGCGCCTGCCCAAGGCAGGAGTAAAGAGCGCAGGCGCCGGCTATTTTGAAAACAGCGGTGAGGAGGAGGTGGCTCCCGGCGCCAAGAAGATGTGAGTGACAGCTCTGTGCTGTCTGAAGCAGGGGGGAAACGCCGGCCTCCTTGACTGAAGACAAGGTATTTGGGACAAATTACAAAACGGATTATTTCTCTAGTTAAAGCACCCAGAACTAAAAGAGCCACCTTGTCAGAATGCAGCATTACTGCTGCACAAGTGGCTCTTTTAGTTTGAAATGACTGGGGGGGGGGGGGGGTGACAGGTTCCCTTTAAAATAAAGCTCATTTTTTTCCCATTACTGTACACTCTGCACCCCATCTTGACTGAAAAAAATAGACTGATAGTAATTATTGCAAATTTATTAAAATAATGAAACTGAAATATCACATGGTCATAAGTATTCAGACCCTTTGCTCAGTATTGAGTAGAAGCACCCTTTTGAGCTAGTACAGCCATGAGTCTTCTTGGGAATGATGCAACAAGTTTTTCACACCTGGATTTGGGGATCCTTTGCCATTCTTCCTTGCAAATCCTCTCCAGTTCCTTCAGGTTGGATGGTGAACATTGGTGGACAGCCATTTTCAGGTCTCTGCAGAGATGCTCAATTGGGTTTAGGTCAGGGCTCTGGCTCGGCCAGTCAAGAATGGTCACAGAGCTGTTCTGAAGCCAATCCTTTGTTATTTTAGCTGTGTGCTTAGGGGCATTGTCTTGTTGGAAGGTTTTCATCCAGGATATCTCTGTACTTGGCCGCATTCATGTTTCCTTCAATGACAACCAGTCGTCCTGTCCCTGCAGCTGAAAAACACCCCCCATAGCATGATGCTGCCACCACCACGTTTCACTGTTGGGATTGTATTGGGCAGATGATGAGCAGTGCCTGGTTTTCTCCACACATACAGCTTAGAATTAGCACCAAAAAAGGTCTATCTTCGTCTCATCAGACCAGAGAATTTTATTTCTGATAGTCTGGGAGTCCTTCATGTGTTTTTCTTAGCAAACTCTATGCTTTCACATGTCTTGCACTGAAGAGAGGTGTCCGACAGGCCACTTTGCCATAAAGGCCCGACTGGTGGAGGGCTGCAGTGATAGTTGACTTTGTGGAACTTTCTCCCATCTCCCTACTGCATCTCTTATGAAAGCCGAGGTTGCTTTGATAGCAGCCTTCAGCTCATCTGCATTGTGGAGTCTGGTGTCTCTCATCTTCCTCTTGACAATACTTCATAGATTCTCTATGGGGTTAAGGTCAGGTGAGTTTTCTGGCATATGAAGCACAGTGATACTGTTGTTTTTAAACCAGGAATTGGTGCTTTTGGCAGTGTGGACAGGTGCCAAGTCCTACTGGAGAATGAAATTTCCATCTCCAAAAAGCTTGTCGGCAGAGGGAAACATTAAGTGCTCTAAAATATCCTGGTAGACGGCTGCACTGACTTTGGTCTTGATAAAACACAGTGGAACTACACCAGCAGATGACATGGCTCCCAAAACAATCATTGATTGTGGATAAGGGGTTAATGCATAGAAAAAAAATTCTACTCACCTTCATTCCGTTCCTCTGCCGTGCAGTGCCCTCTTCTGAAGCTGGCAGCTGACTTCAGAGTGCAAGCGACCGGAGTGCATGACGTCACTGCCATGCACCCTCAGTCACGTGCATGCTGATATCAGCTGCATTTTCGGATTGGTCGACAGAGTATATTGCAGGTCGGGTCTCTGATCCACAATACACTTCAGCTGAATGTGCGTCTGAGGACACACATCCAGCTGAAGTTTGTGCTGGAGTCCTGCATTGTGCATGGGCCCGGTCGCCTGTGACCACAATCGTTACACTCTCTTGCTCACAGTACATTCATCCACAAACAGTATAAGGCCCCTGCAATGACCACCCACAAATCCGCCCACAAAACATGATGACCCCACCCACACAGCTCTGACACGTCAACACACACACACATCTCTGCTACATCACCACACACACCTCTGCAACTTCAACTCACACACCTCTGCAACATCAACACACACAGTTCTGGTACATCAACATAACTGCTACATTAAAACATATAATATTCTGTAGGCCCGGATTTAGGGGAGGCCCAAGGGGCCTGGACCACCCACCAATATAGGGATAAATATCTCAAAACATGTAAAATGCGCGTCTCTTTGCCGTGAAACGTTTCTAATGATAAGGAACATTTAACAGAAGAGAAACTATATAAAGTGTAGGGACCTGGCTATGGTCCTACATCTCAGTGGCTGGCGCAGAGCGGCAGAGTCATGGCAGCTGACCTACGTCAGCATCCACTGACCTGGCTAGCCTAGCCAGACTTCCTTAGTACCCTCCCTGTACCTAATGCTTAGCTTATGGCATGCGGCAGCCTTCTCCGATCCCAAGAGAAGCTTCTAGGTGCTACCCATTCAGCTATATGATCGCTCCCTCAGATTAGATCAGGTGAGAGTTTGTTCAGCTACCTGTGAGGAAGGAGGCGGATCAACGATGTCGGCACGAGAAGAGGATTCTCCACCGTGGAGAGCGCAGCAGGACTTCACTCTGGATCTTCAGTCACTGAAGATCCAGAGGTGAAGTGGTTCAGTCATCACAGTGTTACGATGGGTGAGTATGATCTCTGTCTGTGTCTGTCTGTGTGTGTGCGTCATGAGCATCAAGTCAGATATACTGCGTGAATTGGACTTTAGCGACATCATTAGTGATTTTGCAGCACGAAAATCAAGGAAAGTGCCTGGATTGTAAAAAATGAATGATTTTACCTGAATTACTCTGCATAAATGATTTTTGTAAATAAACTTGTGTTCGTTTTATTTTGTGTTTTTTCATTACATATTGCAGCACCTTGAAAAATGGGCCTCCTTCCAAAATGGGCCCCGGGCCACCCACCTCTTAAATCCGGCCCTGCTATTCTGCTACATCAAAAATGCACAAACAGACATACACACACAGCTTGCCTGTGCCTTGCTACTCTTCCTGCTTAGTCATGTGTCTTAAGACGGCCACGTGACCTAAAGGGTCATGTTTCACTGTTACATTGAGCTGTACCTGGTTCCTGACCTTCCAGGACAGCCCCCTGAATCTGGGACAGTCCCGCTGGTCCGGGGCGGTTGGGTGGTATGTCATATCACTGACCAGGACAGATTTTATCTACTAGAAGTAAATAATGAACGGTCTCATTGAATTACTGAAAGTAGGGAGTTTCAAACGTACAGGGAATTGATACACAAATTCTATTGGCAAGACTTGATAACTTTATTTGGGGGCAGTTACTCCCATGAATTCCTGTGGAAGATATATTAACTAAAACAAACTGATGCAGATGTTTAGAAATTTGTGATTCATTTCAAGCCAGAATATGATAGAAATAAATATGGATACTTTTGGTTCGAGAACGCTAAACACGATGTCATCTGGCAGTGAGTCGTCCGTTAGGGCTAAGGACCAGGACTTTTCGGACATAATATCTGAAGTCAAGGACAGTCCTTCCATCTCCGCTAGAGGAATCTAAATGAGGGAAAATGGCCAAGAATAAGAAAAGAACAAAATAAAATGTTACCTAAATGTCCTCTGAATACAAATTCTATCCCATGACACAAAATAATGGATTACTAATGAATGAGATGAAAACACACATATACTGCACTGTCTGATCAACAGAGCTATATTATGTCCTCACTCTCCAATACTCCGATTCCGACTGGCGCAATGTCCAGATTTACCTATAGTTTCCAATATACTCCAGAAGATCTCTGGGGCAGGTCAAAGACATACAGTACAAGCACAGACACAAGCAGATATTTTCAAGAATACATATGTGCAGTTTTATATTAAATGGCACAGACACTGCGTTTTTTCTGTTCAGATTTGCGGATGGAAAATCCGTAGCGCGCTACAGTAGCAGCGAAGAATTGAAAGGTAATCTGTCAGCAGGTTTTTGCTATGTAATCTGAGAACAGCATGATGTAGGGGTTAAAATGCTGAATTCAGGGATGTGTCACTTATCAGGCTGTGCGCTGTTTGCTTACAATGAAGGTTTTATCACCAAGATATCACTGCTGGACTAGGTCTCGTGTTACTGCTAGACTGGCCACGCCCCCTCCTCTGATAAGCAGCTCACTGTCCTGTGGTGTGGGTAGGGTTAGCTTTCTAAGCTCTGCTACATGCTACATCTAAAAACTCTGATTGTATTACAACTGCTGCACCCAGTAAACTATGTGATACATAATTGGAACCAGGGTCACTTCTCCTACATTATGCTGCTCTCGGATGAGGTAGCAAAAACCTGGTGACAGATTCCCTTTAATATTCAATATGTTAATTTATGCTGCAGACTTCACTATTTGCAATGCATGGGTTATAATCTGCAGCATAAGGTATAATTTGTAAAGCATGTACATTTTTTTGGTAATTTTTGATGGAACTGCGGTAACATCTGCAGAGGAAAATTGATACATCTAAATGTATGAAAAAAATTGATAGGCTGCTTATGTCATATCTGCAGCACTGGGTCAACGAACACTGTGAATAAGGTTTCGTAAAACGAACATATAAGGTTTCCTAAAACCTCACGCACAATTCATGTATTGTAAAATGCAGCAGATTTTCTGCATGTGAATAAGCAGAGGAAAATAAGCTGCTTTTTCACTACATTAGAATGAACCCGAGAAGGACTTTACTGCAGTTTTTTTTACCTATAGCAAGTAAATAAACGCTTATTACTACTGTAGCTCATGTGGGCCGTTATATCATGATATAGGGGGCCCTATAAAAATCATACTAGCACTGAACCAGCTACTGGTACAGTGCCTGAGAAAACAACTTCTAATGGCTGTGCAAAAAACGGGTTTCAATGCGTCCTTGGCTTGACTGTGTAAATAGGCTGACCATCACCCAATGAATGAGAAAATGCTCGTTCATCAGGTGAAATGTTCTTTTGTGCAGATCATCATTTTCAGCGGTGCATCGTAAACAGGGCCAGTGCTGCCAAGAACCATGGCAGCCTATGTATAGATCGCTCAGTGTGCATCGTTTACTTTGGTCCGCCTGTGTAAACAGGTGTTCAAATGACTACCGAGCACTAAAAGTTTACCGATCAGTGATGGTATTGTGACGCCATTTGGTCCGTGTAAACAGTCCCCTATATCATGTTATAGCTCATTTAAAATGCATTTTGGGGGTGAGAGATTCCCTTTAAATAGAGAAAACCCACTTGTCATGGTTACGGCATAGCTCCTATGGCCACGCCATCACTGCAGTATACCAGAACAGAGGTTTACCATTTTTAATGATGCACTGTATTTTGCCAGACAGGAAAAGAAAATGCAAACAGAGCTTAAAGAAGCACTGCCATAAACATTTTATCTGCTTATTTTATTGCAGTGATTATAAGTGCTGTGTACTTACAATTGCTCTTTTTGCCTTTCTACCCAGCTAATTATTGTCTTTTCTCTGCTCTATGTAGAAACAGGAAGTCTCTTTTCCCTGCATTCATCATTCCCCTCCTCAACTTCTGACCCAGCTGCTCCCTCCTCCTCCCTGTCCAGTGTCTTATGAGACATACAGGGAAAATTGACCTCCTGTTTCTACTTAGAGCTTAGAAGGATTCAGCTAGTCAGTTTTTAAGCACATGATGTCATAGACCTAATGGAAAAGAGAAGAATTAGCTGGGTAGAAAGGCAAAATGAGCAATTGTAAGTACACAGTGCTATATAATGTGATGATTGCACTATGTTAAGAGGATACAAATGTTGATGGGAGGAGGAGGACTTCTTTAATGTTAGAGTGAAGTTGCACCATTTGTCAAGTCTGGAATCTTGGACCTCCATAATTCATGCAACCATAGAGGTCTCAGAACAATTTGGCTCTGCTAATGGGCTGCCGTTACTGAAATTCGATAATACAGTGTTGTAATAGTGAATGTATTTATGACACATTCAAGATCACGAAACAGATTTTCACTTTTACTAACATTGTTAATACTGTGCACCTTGGAAACTGCCACCTCTCCAGTGGTGGACACACAACATGCTGTCAATCAAACGCCTGTTGCTCTGACAGTTTTCTCCTATAACTTCTCAATAAGTGCACACACTCAGGACAGGTAGAAAAGCTGCAGCTAGACTCTCCAGACAGCAACGTATTTATCGGCATTAAAAAGGACCTACGTCAGGAATACAACGTACCCGATTCTTGCTTTCCCTGACAGCAGATGCAATTATACAGCGGTAGTGATAGGTACTTAAAGGGAATCTGTCACGAGATTATTGCTGCCCCATCTGAAAGCAGAATGATGTAGGAGCAGAGATCCTGATTCCAGCTGTGTCACTTACTGGGCTGCTTGCTGCTGTTTTGATAAAATCACTGTTTTATCTGCTGCAGATCTACCGGTTTTCTTAGTACTAAACTGTAAAACCGCACCCACACCACTGATTGGCAGCTTACAGTATACACTGTCCATAGGTGGAAAGCTGCCAATTAGTGGTGGGGGCGGAGTTATACAGAGCTCATATATAAGGACAACTACATGGTAGGAGGTTTACTCATCCTCTAGTGATAATCTGCTACTGATAAAATTATGATTTTTATCACAAGTACAGCAAGCAGCCCTGTAAGTGACACATCACTGGAATGAGGGTCTCTTGTCTCTTCATTATGATGCTCTCAGATTAGGTGGCAAAAACCAGGTGAGAGATTCCTTTAAGACAAGGTTCACATTAATACGGTGCTTAATGTTGAGCCATATGTTGGTGACTGTGACTGTTGGAATTCCAGAAAAACAGTATTCCAACTGTGCTATTCACTTGAATGAAGCAAATGAAGTCACTGTGAACGCTGCCTGGCCTCCATCCTGGTGGTATTTGTCAAAAACGTTATAAACCACGTGGTTAATAGGTTGACAGATTAATAAAGTGAATGACTCCATCAGAGCTTACTGCTGGATTACAGTTTTCTTGGTATTTCGACTGAAACCCCAACACCGTGATTGACGTAGAGCACTGTAGTAATGTGAACCTAGCCTTAGCTGTACCCATGTTACTGTATGTAGGAAATTATGTCTGACCTTGAACTCATTCTTACAGGTAAATAATCACCTAAATGGATGATTCACTGCCCTCTACAGGATCGACAAACACAGAAAATGACCCCCTGTCTGTTTTTAATGTGGAATATAGAAAACACAATCTGAAATAACGATTACACTATCATCAAACACAAAGAACCATTCCAAAACAGTCACAAAAAGCCCAGTAGAAGTCAGTAGACGTACAGTAGCCTCCGGTATATGGACAAAAATACAGCAAGCAGACACAAACCTACATCCATAAGAAGGTATACAGACAAGACACAAGAGGTCTCACAGGGTCCACTGGTGACATACTTAACCCTCTCACAGCAACAGGTCACCACAGTAAGGCCAGACTCACATACTGCTCTTTAAATATGGGCTAGACTAAAGTGATCCCAAGTGGTAAACAATGATAGAGACTGTATCTGGATAACTACACTCTCTGAGATACACTGAACGACAAAACAAGAACACGTCAACCAATAAAGTGCATTATCTCACTTTCAGATGTCCCTCTGATTCAGTTCGTACAACCTAGAGAGAGTGAAGGATAACAAATAGTAAGTCTATGCACAGTAGAAAAATGATATCAGAAGAAATATTCTGGCTTTATACTATTATACTTCAAGACTCGGCTCAGGATCAGTATTAGCCACAACAGGACACATGATGCCTGGTTTTGAATTTCCTAGTTAAGAATCTCCATTAACTCCAAGGAATAAGTGGTGGTCACACATACACTACTACTACTTGATTCACATATAGGACTTTGAGATCCTGTTTTCTTGATCCCTGGACAACCCTGAGGTCGCATCTGCAGCAATCATACATTTATCATATATGCAGTGGATAGCTGATAAATGTATGTAGTGTAGCGACTTTAATGAATAAAGCTTTCAAAAAGAACAAAATAGTCGCTATTCCACTGATAACCTTGAGGTTACAAAAAGCGATGTCACTGCATCCGCTATAAAAGAAGAAACAGTGGATCGTCCGGGACGAGAGGTCTTGGTGTGTAGACTACACTGTAGCATGCAGAAAATATAGAGGGAACTTGATAAGTATCTTCGATTTAAAAAAAATAAATCAATCAATGGACAGTAAACAGATCAGTCTAACGATCTTTTCATACTTAGACCAATAAGCAGGACAAGAGGGAATTTATTTATACAGTACTGTGCAAAAGTTTTAAGCAGGTGTGGAAAAATTCTGCAAAGTAAGAAAGTAAGTAAAAACTAAAGTGTTAATAGTTCATTTTTACCTACTAGCTAAATGCAAATTAAATGAACAAAGGAGAAATATAAGTCAAATCAATATTTTGGTGTGACCTGACCGCCCTTTGCCTTCAAAACAGCAAGAAACCATCAATTCTAAAGTACACTTCCATGCAGCTTTTGAAGGAACTTGTTAGGGAGGTGGTTCTAAACATCTTTGAGAACTAACCACATTCTGTGGATGTAGGCTTATGAAAATCTTACTGTCTCTTCATTTAATCCCACTGCAGCAAGGATTTTGGCCCACTCCTCCACACAGATCTTCTCCAGATGTTTAAGGTTTCCGGGCTGTTGATGGGCAACATTAAGTTTCAGCTCCCTAAAAAGAATTTCTATTTGGCTCAGGTTTGTAGTCTGGCTAGGCCACTCCAAAACCTTGAAATGCTTCTTAGGGAGCCACTCCTTAGTTGCCCTGGCTGTGTGTTTTGGGTCATTGTCATGCTGGAAGACCCAGCCATGACCCATCTTTAATTCTCTTAGGCTACGTTCACATTTGCGTTGTGCGGTGCAGCGTCGGCGACGCAACGCACAATGCAAATGCACAAAGAAAGCGTTTTGTGACGCATGCGTCCACTTTTGCATGTTTTTTGGCGCAGAAAAAACTGCATCATGCAGCGTCCTCTGCGCCCTGACGCATGCACCACAGTGACGCATGCGTCACAAAACGCAAGTGCAACGCATGTCCATGCGCCCCCATGTTAAATATAGGGGCGCATGATGCATGCGTCGCCGCGGCTGCGCCTGACACAACGCTAATGTGAATGTAGCCTTACTGAGGGAAGGAGGTTGTTGGCCAAATCTCGCAATACATGACCTCATCCATCCTCCCTTCAATATTGTGCAGTCGTCCTTGTCCACTTCGCAGAAGAGCATCCCCAAAGTATGATGTTTCCCCCACCATGATTCAAGGTTAGGATAGTATTCTTGGGGTTGTAATCATCATTCTTCCTCCAAACATGGTGAGTGGAGTTCATTGCAAAAAGTTCTCTCATCTGACCACATGACTTTCTCCCATGCATCCTCTGGATCATCCAGATGGTCATTAGCGAACTTCAAACAGACCTGAACATGTGCTGGCATGAGAATGGGGGACCTTGCGTGCCCTGTAGGATTTTAATCCATGCTGGTGTAGTGTGTTGTTAACGGTAATGTTTGAGACTGTAATCCCAATTCTATTCAGGACATTGACCAGGTGCACCAGTGTAGTTGTGGGCTGATTCCTGATCTTTCTCAGAATCATTCTTGCCCCACGAGGTGAGATACTGCATTGAGCTTCAGACCGAGGAAGACTGACAGCCATCTTGTGTTCTTCCAATTTCTAATTATTGTGCCAACAGTTGTTGCCTTCTCACCCAGCTGCTTGCCTATTGTCCTGTAGCCATCCCAGCCTTGTGCAGGTCTACAATTTTGTCCCTGGTGTCCTTAGGTGCTCCTTGGTCTTGGCCATGGTGAGAGGTTGTAGTGTGATTGATTGAGTGTGTGGACAGGTGCAGAGTAGGAGGGCTTCTTAACCTCTTAGTGACAGAGCCAATTTTGTACATTTTGTACTTCATGACCAAGCCAATTTTTACAATTCTGACCACTGCCACTTTAAGAAGTTAGAGCTCTGCAAAACTTCTATGGATCCCACTGATTCTGAGACTGTTTTTCATGACATATTGTACTTCATGTTAATAGTAAAATTTCTTCAATAAGACTTGCGTTTATTTATGAGAAAAACAGATTTGGCAAAAATTTTGAAAATTTGACAATTTTCAAACTTTCAATTTTTGTGCTCTTAAATCAGAGAGTCATATCGCACAATATAGTTAAGAAATAACATTTCCCACATGTCTACTTTACATCAGCAGTATTTTGGAAACATAAATTTTTTTATTAGGACGTTATAAGGGTTAAAAGTTGACCAGCGATTTCTCACTATTCCAAAAAAATTTAGAAAAACATTTTTTAGGGACCACCTCACATTTGAAGTGAGTTTGGGGGTTAATATAACAGAAAATACCCAAAAGTGACACCATTATAACAAAAGCAAGGAGTGCAAAACCATATTCAAGAAGTTTATTAACCATTCAAGTGCTTCACGAGAACTATAGCAATGTGGAAGGAAAAAATGAACATTTTCATTTTTTTCACAAAAAAATTACTTTAGAACCAAGCTTTTTTATTTTCACAAGCGCATCAGGAGAACATGGACAACAAAATATGTTTTGCAATTTCTCCTGAGTATTCAAATACCCCATATGTGGGGGAAATCCACTGAGCACATGCCAGGGCTCAGAAGGGAGGGAGCACCATTTGATTTTTCAAACACAAAATTGGCTGGAATCAATGGTGGGCGCCATGTCGCGTTTGGAGATTCCCCGACGTACCTAAACTGTGGAAACCCCCTAATTCTAACTCCAATCTTAACTCAACCCTAACCCCTAACTCTAATCAAAACCCTAGCCCCAACACAACCCTAACCTCAACATATCCCTAACCCTAGCCCCAACCCTAACTCCAGCCCTAACCCTAGCCAAACCCTAACCCTAGCTCTAACCCTAGCCCCAACCCTAACCCTAGCCCAACCCTAACCCTAGCTCTAACCCCAACCTTAACCCTAGCACCAACCCTAACCTGAACCCTAGCTCTAACCCCAACCTGAACCCTAACCCCACACTACCCTAATGGAAAAATGGAAATAAGTTCATTTTTTTATTTTATTTTTACCTAAGGGATGATTAAAGGGGGGTTGATTTACTATTTTTTTATTTTGATCACTGTGATAGGGTATATCACAGTGATCAAAATGAACCTATAGGAGAAATCTCCTATTGTTGCCGGGTGCCGGCCAGCAGATCTCGGCAGGTGCACTTCTTATGCGCCCGCCATATTCTTCCCGGAAGAAGACGTTAAGGTGGTAGGGGCATCACCGGAGGATGCAGGAGGTGCCGGAAGTACCGGGGCGGCTTGGGGGACCCCATTTCTCTCTCCTCTGATGTGCTCTATCATATCAGAGGAGAGAGAAATAAAATAGGAAATCAGACTTTTTTGTGGTCGCCGTTATTCCTTGAATAATGGTGATTGCAACACTGGGGAAGGTAAAAACCCCGGAGGATTTCCGATGCTGGGAGGTAGTATAACCTTATTTCTCAGCGCTGTTAAAAAGGAGCGCAGAAGAATAAGCACCCTTAACTGCCGCTATTAAAAGGCGCAACGGCGGTCATAAAGGGGTTAAAGAAAAACTAACAGGTATGTTAGAGACAGAATTCTTGCTGGTTGGTAGGTGATAAAATACTTATTTCATGCAATTAAATGTAATTTACTTATTTAAAAATCATACATTGTGATTTTCTGGATTTCTTTTAGATTCTGTCTCTCACAGTTGGTGTACCTACAATAAAAATTGCAAACCTCTCCATTCTTTGTAGGTGGGAAAACCTGCAAAATCGGCAGTGTATCAAATACTTATTTTCTTCACTGTACATCTAAAGAAGATTTGTGGTTAGTGCTCCAATATGTTTGGAACCTTCAAAAACTACCGTATATGTAAGTGTACCTAAAAGAATGGATTTTTATTTAGATTTTTTTTTCGTTCATTCACTTTGCATTTTGTAAATTAATAAAATACACTATTAATTCTTCTATTCTTGAAAGCATTCTTCCTTTGCAGTATTTTTTTATCTTCTGCCTAAATTTTTGCACAGCACTATGTAAAGTTTACATCAACATAAAAGGGGACTCTTAACTGCAAGAGCAGTGAGACTACAGAACTGTGCAAGAAGTTGTAATGGTTTATTATTTGAAAGGAGAGGCCTGACACTCCAGGGATTTATTCTTGGCAATTTCTATCTAGGGCAATATATTAGACACTTCACAACTGTCATATTTTGCCATACCAAAAGGAATTTTGGTTAAATTGCTTAAAGGGGTTGAAAAATTTGCTTAGCGAGTTGTCTCATTTTCGTTTTTTAGGGTTCCTTTATCTCTGTTTCCTGCTTACAGAGAGTAAGCTCATCTGAAGATTGACAGTTCAATCGCAGGGACAGTGAAGATTTCCAGGTCAAGTGATCCAGCCAACTTCAGAGCTGTGCTTGCAAACTGTATAGTAATCATTTAACAAGCATACAGTCCTTGCATAGGAAACCGGCCACCTCTAATAGACCACAGAGGAAACTGGCAAAAAGTCGTACTATAAAAGTAAATATCCCCCCATTCTAAGAACAAAGAAGATTTATAATACGGAAATGCAAAGTTGCATTTTAGAACTTTGTATCCTTACAGGTCAAGAAGCCCCATCATCATGATATATCAATTACACTCACTCCTAGCAAACATCCAAGAAGCTAGAGCCATGTATCTTTTTGATCACCACTTTTATCGTCAAGAAAAAAAAAAGAGACTACATTCACCTTGCACTCTCTGTAGAATCAGATTGGCTTTCTATTTCCTGGGTATCCCTACAATTTCCCTGTCCAAAGGTTTCTCCCTCAAATTATCTTCTCCCCTTCTACACTGACAAAGGAAAAAAACGATATAGGCTGCAGCAAACTCACCTGACCCTACACTTGATTTTTCCTTGTGATTCGCAGAACGCATAAGTAACTCTTTCATCTCAGACACCAAGGGTGCTGTGTCCTATCCAAAACAAAACATGTTTACTATCTGACAGTCCTTCATATACAGTAGGTGAATTAAGTATTGAACACATCATCAACTTTCTAAGTAAATTTCTAAAAGTGTTATTGACATGAAGTTCTGACTAGATGTTAGTATTGACCCATCCAATCCTTTCAGACAAAGAAATCAAACCACGGATGTCCAGAAATTAAGTTATATGTAATAATGAGAAATGACACAGGGAAAAAGTATTGAATACATGAAGAAAGAAAGGTGCAAAAAGTCATGTAACGTCATGACACCAGCTGTAATCTAACAGCAATTAGCAAGTAATCTTGCCACTTAGTGAAAAATAATATCAGCTGGTTCAACTGATGGCATATAAAAAGCTGACTCATTGCCAAGTTGCCACACAAGAAACCTCTCATGATGGGTAAAACCAGTGAGCTGTCTTAAGACCTTTGCAAACTTATTGTTGCAAAACATAATAATGGCATTGGTTGCAGAATAATTTCTAAAGTACTGAAGGCTCCAGTGAGCACTCTTGCTATAATACGGAAGTGGAAAGAACATTATTTCACCATAAACCTGCCAAGACCAGTTGCTCACCGCATGATTTTAGACAGAGGAGTGAAAGGAATTATATGATGAGTTGTCCAAGAACAAAGGACCACCTGTGGAGAGCTACAGAGAGACCTGGAATTAGCAGGTACAATTGTTTCAAAGAAAACAATAAGGAAAGCACTCAACCTTCATAGCCTGTATGCACTGTCACCACGGAGGACCCCATTGCTGAACAAAAAGCAGGTTCAAGTACGTTTAAAGTTTGCTAAACAACATTTAGACAAGCTTGTGAAATATTGAGAGAATATAGTTGGTCAGATGAAACCAAAATTTAACTCTTTGGATGTCATAATACACACAATGCTTGGAGGCCAAAAGGTATTACATATCACCCCAAAAACACCATACCAACAGTGAAGTTTGAAGGTGGGAAAATTATGGTGTGGGGCTGTTTTCCAGCATACGGCACTGGCAAACATTCTATAATTGAAGGAAAGATGAATGGACAAATGTACCAAGACTTTCTTGATAAAAATCTGCTGCCACCTACCAGAATGATAAAGATGAAAAGGGGATGGAAATTTCTGCTAGACAATGATCCCAAACACACAGGCAAGGTAACTCTCAGTTGGTTTCAGAGAAACAAAATAAGGCTGCTACAAGGGTCCAGCCAAACTCCGGATGTGAATTCAATAGAAAAATTATGGAAGGAACTAAAGCTCAGAGTTCATAGAAGGAGCAGACAGAAACTTTGGGATTTGAAGAGTTCTTGTGAGGAAGAATGGGCCAAAATCACACCCGAGCAATGCATTCAACTAGTTTCTCCATACAGGAGGCGTCTTGAAGCGGTATTAACCAACAAAGGATTTATACGAAGTATTAAACACGTTTCAGTAAGCGTGCTCAATACTTTTTCCCTGTGTCATTTCTCATTTTTACACATAACTTAATATATTGACATTTATTTAATGTCAATAGTACCTTTAGCAATTTATTTACTTAGAAAATTGGTGACGTGTTCAATACTTATTTCACTAGCTGTATATGTTTTGCCTGGTGACAGAGACCAACAATCCTTAGCTGAACTCTTCAATCACCCCAGCAAACTTTTCTGATTTACCATTATCTTTGTAATACACAACCATGGCCCTCCTTGCCTAACTTTCCTAAAAGTTCCTGATACTGCAGGTACTGATGTAATTCATCAAGATCTTAGTTTGGGCCTGACAGGGATCTGAACCCCAAATAACTTCCAGGTTAGATCTTTTATCACCTCCCACCAGCCTTATGGGTGGGTAAAGTCTAGTACTTTGTAGGTCTGGAAGCTGCCCTCGTGGTTTTAAATTAGCACCTGTTCTCTTTCTTGTATTTGGGGGGATCATTTTAACCCAATACTAGATTTACTTTCCATCCTCCTCCTGTACATTGATTAGTTGGACTTGACACTCTGAGGCAGCTGTCTCCCTGCTAAACTTCTTTATAGTAGTAAGCGAGCTTAAAGAGGACCTGTCATAAAGTCAAAAGAGGGCAGTTTTTGTTCTTATGTTATTTTCAATGCTCACCTGAGTATGCTGTTTGTTTTTTGTTCAATCTGCCATACGATTCTAGAGATATATACTTTTTTATTGAGTGATAATTTAATTACTGCGGCTCGCGGGACTCTCTGGGGACGCATCTTTAGGCTGCTCTGTATTATTACACTGTGAGCCACTGTGGCGCCCCAGGGCCCTGGTCGTCATAGTAATGTCGCTTTCCTCACGGGGAGAGTGATGTTACGTTTGGAGTCAAGAAAGGATAACTGTCGCCAGGTAGATACCACAAGCATGCAACATGTTCACACTCCAGGCCACCAGGGTAGCTTTTGATCCTATTTACTAGGTGACTCCCCATATATATAACAGGTAGTCTGTAGGGAGAGTCAGTCAGTTCCAGACAGCCGTCTGAGGAGGATAGAGGGTTCACGGAGCTGTGCATGCCCTAAGAGCTGCAGCTCTCAGAAAGAGACACATAAAAAGCTGAATACATTGCAGTGAGCGAGCGGGAAAGCAAAGCACGGGAGAGGATACCAGAAGGGGACCAGCCCCGAGCAGGCTGCCTCCTTCTGAGGCGCAGAGAGCCGGTAGCTAGAACACCGAGGTAGTAAGGACCTCTACGCCTTACTTCAGAGACTGGCAGGACAGCTAATTACCTGTCCGCACCTACACCCAGGAGGCATGGTGACACCCCACAGAGCCGGGTTATCTAAGAGACCCTTTAAAAAGGCTCAAGTCACCAGTCATACGGGTTTTGTCCTATCCTATACGGGGGCAGAGAGAGAGAGAAAACCACATCTGTGAGGACCTTACGAGAGGCTTAGCAGTAAGGGACTACACCACTACAGCGCAAGGGAAGGCTATTGATTTCCACCTGGACAAGGGGACTCTGGACTTGCCTCCAAACCGGCCGGACCCTACCTGCACTGAGATCTGGTGCCCTGGACTGTGGCTGCTGAAACCAACAGTAAACAAGGTAAAGAGACTGCAATCCTGTGTCCTCTTTCTTCACTGCACCTCTCACCATTCTACTATCTACATACTGGGAAGCCCTGGGGATATACTTCACCTGTGGGAAGGTATACCATCTAGCTGCCATAACATCACCCCAGCGGACCCCTTAAAGCAGCGTCAGTCACCCTGACCGAATACCACAGGTGGCGTCACGAGCAATAGACTTTATCCCTTTAAAGACCTTTCCCTTTTACATGGGCAACCTGGGCCACGGACCGGGTCTCAGCCACCGTGGCATCCACCTGTGAACCGCCGGACCCGGTACCGACTACTCCACGGCCCTGGCCGGGCCAGTCACCACAACAGATGGTAAAAACCATAAAAATGATCACTAAATAAAAAGGATCATATCTCTGGAACCGTATGGCAGTTTAGAAAAAACCCAAAACTTTGAAAACTTGGAGCAACGAGAATAAAATAAGAGCAAAAACTGGTCACTTTTTTATGTCCCCTTTAAGGGCGTTCTCCAGTTTTAGAAAAGTAGACCCTGAATGATCTCTGTGATGTAAAATAACATAGCCAGATAGAACTCACCATCTCACTAGCTCCACACCGCTGCTTCTGTCTCTATGTTTTGACTGGAAATGGTGATGTCACGTCATAGCTTGCATCACTCTTGCAGCAAATCCCTGTGCTCAGTGGCTTGTATCGTTTACATCTCAAAGCCGTTGAGCTCGGTGATTGGCTGCAGCAGTGATGTGAGCTACTGACAAAATGTAACCACTACAGCCAAAGCATAGAGAGCAGAGCAGCAGTGGCGAGTCAATCATTCGTAAGTCAGCTGACTCTACCAAATATCATTTGGTTGAGCACTCCGGTGTTCACCATGAGAAAGCTGCTGACTGAAATGCTGGTTTGGGCTTATCTCCGGGAGAATTATGCGATTGGCAGTCCGAACTGGACATGACGGATTGACATCTTCCTTGACCATAATTCGGGCAGCACCCCCATGCACATTAGACTGTCAGCCGAACGCGACAGGTTCTCCCTGCATTTGTTTAATGTAATTTAATGGTGGGGGTATTTATTCTTATTCTGTCTGATTTCTTTATTGATGTATGCAACATGAAGCTGCTCAATCTCCTTTTCTTTAGTAGCATTGCAATGTGCTAATCCCTTCTATAAAATCAGCCTCATGGCAGCACATAAAGAGAACAGGTTTTTGCATTCAAATGGTCCCAAACTGCATTAACATGCCTATGAGATATACTCAACCCAAACCCACAACATTTTTTTTAACATAATTATCCACACCTACTTTGTAGGATACATCAAGAACTCTCTCAGCACATACTCATGGTTTGGCCAATGCGCAATATTCAAAATATACGTTTTACCACACTTACAATACTTCTGGACTTTCCTTATGTACAGTACTAGATGGTGGCCCGATTCTAACGCATCGGGTATTCTAGAATATGTATGTATGTATGTATGTACGTCGCGCTTAGCACACCACATAGTATATAGCACAGCCACGTAGTATATAACACAGCCACGTAGTATATAACACAGACAGCCACGTAGTATAAAGCACAGCCAGCCAAGTAGTATATAGCACAGCCACGTAGTATATAGCACAGCCACGTAGTATATAGCACAGCCACGTAGTATATAACACAGCCACGTAGTATATAACAGACAGCCACGTATTATATAGCACAGCCACGTAGTATATAGAACAGCCACGTAGTATATAGCAGCCACGTAGTATATAGCAGCCACATAGTATATAGCACAGCTCACGCAACACAGACAGCCACATAGTATATAGCACAGCCACATTATATATAGCAGCCACGTAGTATATAACACAGCCCACGTAATATATAGCACGGCCCACTTAGTATATAGCAGCCAGGCAGTATATAACCCAGCCCACATAATATATTGCACAGCCCACGTAGTATATAACACAGCCCACGTAACACAGACAGCCATTTCGCATTTCGCAATGCATCACTGGGAACAGAAGCTGGCGGCAGCATCGCGCGCATTGGTAGACGTCGGAAGGTGAGAATAGCACAATTTTTTATTTTTTAAAATTATTTTTAACATTATATCTTTTTACTATTGATGCTGCATAGGCAGCATCAATAGTAAAAAGTTGGTCCGGGAAGGGGCGACACACTGGCATTGACTGGAGGGGGGTGGGGAGGGGGCACTGACTTGAGAAGAGTAGGGAGGGGCCAATTCGCGGGCAGACTAAGCCTGTCGCTGATTGGTCGTGGCCTGCCAGCATCGACCAATTGGCGACGCGGGCTTTCCGTGACAAACAGACGGAAGTACCCTTTAGACGATTATATTATATATAGATAGATGTTTCTTTATATTTTTTCCGCTCCGTAAATTCTGCATTACATAAGTTTATATGGAATGGGAAACCCACCTAAATTTAAATTTAAACCCTAAGGGCTCATTTACACTGACCGATCTATGGCCGTAAAAGATTGTTGATCGACCAAATAGAAAGTGGTCGTCATTCATTTAAAGGGAACCTATCACCCCGTTTTTTAAAGATTAGATAAAAATAGTGTGAAATAGGGGCAGAGCTGGGCTTTACATTAGTGCCTCTTTGGTGCCTTTACACCCCGGTTAGGCTGCCGAAATACCTTAGTGAAGAGTCCGTTTTGACCTGTCACTCAAGCTGGTCAGGTCGGATGGGCGTGGTCACAGCGCTGTTTGTCCCCCAGGATCCTGCTCATCATTACGTTGGTGGCGTAGTGGTGTGCGCATGTCCAGCAGATGAATCCACTGCTCAGGAGATGAATAGCGGCGCGGTCTTCGCTATTCAGCCGTTTACCGGTGGGCGCGGCCATCTTTCCTGTGGCCGCGCCTGCGCAGATGGAGCGCTCTGCTGCCAGGGGCTTCAGGAAAATGGCCGCCGCGATCTCCATCTGCGCACGCGCGGAATCCCGCGGCCATTTTCCTGAAGCCCCTGGCAGCAGAGCGCTCCATCTGCGCAGGCGCGGCCACAGGAAAGATGGCCGCGCCCACCGGTAAATGGCTGAATAGCGAAGACCGCGCCGCTATTCATCTCCTGGGCAGTGGATTCATCTGCTGGACATGCGCACACCACTACGCCACCAACGTAATGATGAGCAGGATCCTGGGGGACAAACAGCGCTGTGACCACGCCCATCCGACCTGACCAGCTTGAGTGACAGGTCAAAACGGACTCTTCACTAAGGTATTTCGGCAGCCTAACGGGGGTGTAAAGGCACCAAAGAGGCACTAATGTAAAGCCCAGCTCTGCCCCTATTTCACACTATTTTTATCTAATCTTTAAAAAACGGGGTGATAGGTTCCCTTTAATATCCTGTTTAAATAGGCAGACCACTATTCTGATGCACGCAAAATGATCGCTAATAGATCGTTCAGTGCACAAAGGCTGTGAATATTCTCGGCAAGACATGTCGTGTTTACACAGGACGTTGTGCTGCTGAGAATGATGATTTTTAAGCTTTTTCTGAGTTATGCTCTGTAATATACTCAGCATTATGCCCCACGGTTGTGGATGAGTAATGTTTATTAAAATAAATTAAAAAAAATGTATGAGCGAGCAGTGATGCAAGATTTCAAAGACTTTAACCCCTTCCTGACGTCGGACGGGATAGTACGTCCGACGTCAGGTCCCCTGCTTTGATGCAGGACTGTTATGATCTGGTGGCCTAAGAGCAGCATGAGACGTACTCTGGAGAAGGTGGTACCTGTACTGACCGCAGACCCTGTAAATAAAACCGCAACTAGAAGTAGCCGTGGAATGTACCTAGCGCTCCCTGGACATCTCGACACAGCCAGAGGACTAATTACCCCTAAAGATAGAAAAGGGAAAACTATCTTGCCTCAGAGAAAATTCCCAAAGGATAGGCAGCCCCCCACAAATATTGACTGTGAGAGGAGAGGGAAAAAACATACACAGACTGAAATCAAAATTTAGCAAAGGAGGCCACTTCTAGCTAAATAGAAAGGATAGGACAGAGTACTATGCGGTCAGTATTAAAACACTAGAAAATATCCACCACAGAAAATACAAAAACTCCACAGCTAACTAAAGATATGGAGGGTATATCTGCATCTCCAGAGATACCAGCTTGGCTAAACAAATCCTTATACAGACCAAGCTGGACAAGACAAAAAAAACATGGAAAAGAACTTAACAATAAGGCCACAGCATGTGGACAGCAAAAAATCAAGGCCAGAACTTATCTTTGTTGAAAAGAACTGCAAAGCAGGAGAGACCAGGCAGAGATGTGAATCCTCCAGGAACAATGGACAACTGGCACTGACCAAAGGGCGAAGCAAGACTAAATAGCCCAGTCAGATTTGCAAAAAGTGAACACACCTGACAAATGCTGCGACTCAGAGACAGCAGCGCTACCACTTACAACCACCGGAGGGAGCCCAAGAGCAGAATTCACAACAGTACCCCCTTGAGGAGGGGGTCACCGAACCCTCAACAGAGCCCCCAGGCCGATCCGGACGAGCCAAATGAAAGGCACGAACCAAATCATCAGCATGAACATCGGAGGCAACAACCCAAGAATTATCCTCCTGGCCATAACCCTTCCATTTGACAAGATACTGAAGCTTCCGCCTCGAAAAACGAGAATCCCAAATCTTCTCAACCACATACTCCAACTCCCCATCAATCAACACCGGGGCAAGAGGATCAACAGAGGGAACCACGGGAACCACATATTTCCGCAACAAAGATCTATGAAAAACATTATGGATGGAAAAAGAGGCTGGAAGGGCCAAACGAAAGGACACTGGATTGATAATCTCAGAAATCCTATAAGGGCCAATAAACCGAGGCTTAAACTTAGGGGAAGAAACCTTCATAGGGACATGACGGGAAGACAACCAGACCAAATCCCCAACCCGAAGCCGGGAACCAACACACCGACGACGGTTAGCAAAACGCTGAGCCCCCTCCTGAGACAACACCAAATTGTCAACAACATGAGCCCAAATTTGCTGCAACCTGTCAACCACAGAGTCCACCCCAGGACAATCAGAAGGCTCAACCTGCCCCGAAGAAAAACGAGGATGAAAACCAGAGTTACAAAAGAAGGGTGAAACCAAGGTAGCAGAACTAGCCCGATTATTAAGGGCAAACTCGGCCAATGGCAAGAAAGCCACTCAATCATCCTGATCAGCAGACACAAAGCATCTCAAATAAGTTTCCAAAGTCTGATTAGTTCGCTCGGTTTGGCCATTTGTCTGAGGATGAAATGCGGAAGAAAAAGACAAATCAATGCCCAGCCTAGCACAAAAGGCCCGCCAAAACCTAGAAACAAACTGGGAACCTCTATCGGACACAATATTCTCCGGAATGCCATGCAAACGAACCACATGCTGAAAAACAACGGAACCAAATCAGAAGAGGAAGGCAACTTAGGCAAAGGTACCAAATGAACCATCTTAGAAAACCGGTCACAAACCACCCAGATAACTGACATCCTCTGGGAAACCGGAAGATCCGAAATAAAATCCATAGAAATATGAGTCCAAGGCCTCTCAGGGACCGGCAAAGGCAAAAGCAACCCACTAGCGCGGGAACAGCAAAGCTTGGCCCGCGCACAAGTCCCACAGGACTGCACAAAAGAACGCACATCCCGTGACAAAGAAGGCCACCAAAAGGACCTACCAACCAAATCTCTGGTACCAAAAATCCCCGGATGACCAGCTAACACAGAACAATGAACCTCCGAAATCACTTTACTAGTCCATCTGTCAGGAACAAACAATTTCCCCACTGGACAGCGGTCAGGTTTATCAGCCTGAAATTCCTGAAGAACCCGTCGTAAATCAGGGGAGATGGCAGAAAGAATCACCCCTTCCTTCAGAATACCGACCGGCTCAAGGACCCCAGGAGAATCAGGCAAAAAGCTCCTAGAGAGGGCATCAGCCTTAACATTCTTAGAACCCGGAAGATACGAGACCACAAAATCAAAACGGGAGAAAAACAGGGACCATCGGGCCTGTCTAGGATTCAGCCGTTTGGCAGACTCGAGATAAATCAGATTCTTATGATCGGTCAAGACCACAACACGGTGCTTGGCCCCCTCAAGCCAATGTCGCCACTCCTCAAATGCCCACTTCATAGCCAACAACTCACGATTGCCGACATCATAATTGCGTTCCGCAGGCGAAAACTTTCGAGAAAAGAAGGCACACGGTTTCATCAAGGAACCATCAGAATTCCTCTGAGACAAAACGGCCCCTGCCCCAATCTCAGAAGCGTCAACCTCAACCTGAAAAGGAAGAGAAACATCCAGCTGACGCAACACAGGGGCAGAAGTAAATCGGCGTTTAAGCTCCTGAAAGGCAGAAACAGCCGCAGAGGACCAATTTGTCACATCAGCGCCTTTCTTCGTCAAATCGGTCAGGGGTTTAACCACACTGGAGAAGTTGGCAATGAAACGGCGATAAAAATTAGCAAAGCCCAAAAATTTCTGAAGGCTCTTCACGGATGTGGGCTGGATCCAATCATGAATGGCCTGAACCTTAACCGGATCCATTTCTATAGATGAGGGAGAAAAAATGAAGCCCAAAAAAGAAATCTTCTGTACTCCAAAGAGGCACTTAGACCCCTTCACAAACAAGGCATTATCACGAAGGATCTGAAATACCATCCTGACTTTTTTCACATGAGACTCCCAATCATCTGAAAAAATCAAAATATCATCCAAATATACAATCAAGAATTTATCAAGATAATTCCGAAATATATCATGCATGAAGGACTGAAACACAGATGGAGCATTAGAGAGTCCGAATGGCATCACAAGGTATTCAAAATGGCCTTCGGGCGTATTAAACGCAGTTTTCCATTCGTCACCCTGCTTAATACAAACAAGATTATATGCCCCTCGAAGGTCAACCTTAGTAAACCAACTAGCCCCCTTAATCCTAGCAAACAGATCAGAAAGCAAAGGCAAAGGGTATTGGAATTTGACCGTGATCTTATTCAAGAGGCGATAATCAATACAGGGTCTCAAGGAGCCATCTTTTTTGGCAACAAAAAAAAAACCTGCTCCCAATGGTGAAGAAGATGGCCGAATATGCCCCTTCTCCAGGGACTCCTTAACATAGCTCCGCATGGCGGTATGTTCTGGCACAGACAGGTTGAAAAGTCGGCCCTTAGGGAACTTACAGCCTGGAATCAAGTCAATAGCACAATCACAGTCCCTATGCGGTGGAAGGGCACTGGACTTGGGCTCATTGAATACATCCTGGAAATCTGACAAAAACTCAGGAGTTTCAGAAGAGGGGGAGGAGGCAATTGACATCAAAGGAACGTCACCATGAACCCCCTGACAACCCCAACTAGTCACAGACATAGATTTCCAATCTAATACTGGATTATGCACCTGTAACCACGGGAAACCCAGCACAATAGCATCATGCAAATTATGCAACACCAGAAAACGACAATCTTCCTGATGGGCTGGCGCCATGCACATGGTCAGCTGTGTCCAAAACTGAGGTTTATTTTTAGCCAACTACCGCATCCGGCCGGGCGGCCGGAAATGACGTCATCGCCGACCCCCGTCACATGATCGGAGGTCGGCGATGCTTCAGAATGGTAACCATAGAGGTCCTTGAGACCTCTATGGTTACTGATGCAGGCCTGCTGTGAGCGCCACCCTGTGGTCGGCGCTCACAGCACAACTGATTTTCTGCTGCATAGCAGCGATCTGATGATCGCTGTTATGTAGCAGAGGCGATCGAGTTGTGCCTGCTTCTAGCCTCCCATGGAGGCTATTGAAGCATGGCAAAAGTAAAAAAAAAAGTTAAAAAAAATGTGAAAAAAATAAAAAAAACATAAAAGTTTAAATCCACCCCCCTTTCGTCTCAATCAAAATAAATCAATTAAAAAAAAATCAAACCTACACATATTTGGTATCGCCGCGTTCAGAATCGCCCGATCTATCAATAAAAAAAAGCATTAACCTGATCGCTAAACGGCGTAATGAGAAAAAAATCCGAAACGCCAGAATTACGTTTTTTTGGTCACCGTGACATTGCATTAAAATGCAATAACAGGCGATCAAAAGAACGTATCTGCACTAAAATGGTATCATTAAAAATACCAGCTCGGCACACAAAAAATAAGCCCTCAACCGACCCCAGATCATGAAAAATGGAGACGCTACGAGTATCGGAAAATGGCGCAATTTTTTTTTTTTTTTTTAGCAAAGTTTGGAATTTGTTTTCACCACTTAGGTAAAAAATAACCTAGTCATGTTAGGTGTCTATGAACTCGTAATGACCTGGAGAATCATAATGGCAGGTCAGTTTTAGCATGTAGTGAACCTAGCAAAAAAGCCAAGCAAAAAACAAGTGTGGGATTGCACTTTTTTTGCAATTTCACCGCATTTGGAATTTTTTTCCCATTTTCTAGTACATGACATGGTAAAACCAATGATGTCGTTCAAAAGTACAACTCGTCCCGCAAAAAATCAGCCCTTACATGGCCAAATTGACAGAAAAATAAAAAAGTTATGGCTCTGGGAAGGAGGGGAGTGAAAAACGAATACGGAAAACGGAAAATATCACGGTCATGAAGGGGTTAAAATATATTGACACATTCGTTTTTGCTGTCTATGTTCAAAGTTCATGTTTAAATTTTTATAAGTGATTATTTTCAGCTATATACTATTAATAGAAAACATTGAGCCTGTCAAAATATGATGCATCTTAATTACATTCATATCGGAAAAATATATATAAAAATACAGATGAAAAATTGTAGCTCAACCTGCGGTGATACAGATATAAATAAGGACTTACGTGTAGATAAACCCGTTTGATGTCTGCATTCAGAGTAAAACAGACAATGTACAGTAAAATCCTGTGGTGGGAGTGAATTGGTAGTGTGCATTCATCCGCACAGTTGGGGCTCACCGTTAGGTCTGTATTTGATGTCTGTTTCAATAAGGATAAGAGCAGACTGCATTTTTCGTCAACATGTTGGCCTTAATATAAACTGTATCATGACTTCTTGGAAGTCCAGAAGTGTGTTATATCCTCAACCTTTTATTATCATTTATTTCCCTTCTCTTTCCTTTAATCTGTGTTTATTTTAAATTTCATATTTTTGCTCTCAAATATTTTAGGATTTTTTATGCTCTTTCCTAAGCAATATATACCAATGGCCGCCATACACATTAGACTAACCTGCCAATATAAGTTGGACCTTCCGACAGTCTATAGGGGCCTCATGACTCTTTGCCAACAGATGATGTCAGAGTAATGAAGGATACAGTATATTGGATTTCTGACAGCTGATCTTTTTGTTCTCCAGAAAACAAATCACTGCCAGAGGAGTCTGGCAGTGACTCTTTCATAGAGAACACAGGAGCATAAGGCCGAGCTGAGCGCACTTGTGTTTGGAGGACCCAGGACATATAGCCCATTAGCTGAATAATCAAGTAGCTGACAACTATGTAATGTGTAAAAGGGCTTTAGTTCTTTGAAGGTTAATTATATTTTTGTTATGGTTATGTACCCCCCTCATTGTCTGATTGTAATTCACAAGTGTTTTGAAGATTGTGTTTTATTGTGAAAAATACCGAAATCAGACTACTGTTAGTTCACCTTTATATGGAGCACTTCTACAGTATTTGTTTCTTACCCACAAATTTAATAATAATTTGATAATGAATAAAATAGTAGTTTCTTCTAGATGCCATAAAATGTTCACCACTGCTTTATAATAGCAGGCACCAAATGGCTCACCAAAATCCTAGAGTGCTATGACAGGAACAGTATGCAGGGTAAGGAAGTGTTATACAACAGGGGATTTACCTGCCCGATCAGATCATCCCGAAAGAAAATGTGAGTAAATGACACAGATTTTGCAAATATGGGATTGTACACCCATGCAGTCAGGGCTTCCAATAGCAATTTCTAAAGAATATACAGCATGTGATACAGTACCATAACCTTTAAGCTAAGACTACATGGCAACATGTGTCTCGTTAACAGTAGTTGTCTAAAAAGTCGTACAATCTAAAAACTTTGTGCAATCTGTCTGCGACTTGCTGTGGCTCTGATTTTTGCTGTAAATAAAACAGCCAAGTTGCAGACAAGTCACACACAAGTTTATGACAATGGTGTCCCATGCAACTTGTGACTAGCAACAGTTTGGAAACATACGAGACTCTGTCGCAGGTCTCAAAGAGGCACCATAGGAAAATATTACAACCAATGTTCACAAGTTGATTAAAGAGTTGCGCCACAGATGTCACCATGTAGCCTGAGCCTCAAAGGATTAAGTTACAATTACCTTATACATAGATAAAAGGTTTGAGCTTATGAAAGGCCTTAAAGGGGTTTTCTGGGTTGTAGTTTATTTTAAAACAAACTGGGCTTTACTCACCCTTCCTGGGTCTAGCACTGAGTCTCCTTGTCACAGGTTTACCATGACAGAGAAGAGTCAGAAGACCACAGCATCTGATTTTTCCTACTACTGCACTGATTAGAATCACTTCACCTTCATATTAAATGGTGTAAATTTCATTTAGCAGTGCAGGGGTTAATCTGTTCAGTTGAGAGCTCCTGGAAGCTTTCCTGCATTAATGCTCAGCTGTACACTGTTAACCACTCCCATCTCCCATATAATCTGGTTCCTGGCTAGCACTCATTGTCAGGGTAGCTTATACTGCATGGCTGGAGGTTGTTGTTGGTTATTATAGGAGAAGGTGGTTGGTGGGTTTATCTGTTACTGTTGCTAGGTTTTGAGTGTGTGATAATTACCTTTCTTCTCCTACTTTAGTTTAACTCCATACTCCACTCACCGATGTTTACCTCTGTGGCTTATGTGTGTATATTTGTATGATTAGTATTTTTCACAATCCCTGTTAATATTAACTTGCTGGTCTATTTGTGTATTTTGGTACATTACTACTCCCTCTTCCCTGGGTGGGGGAAGGGTACGGACTAAGTGTGGACTCAGGAGCTAAGGCAAGCTATGTGGCTCCGGCGTCCTCACCATCAGAAATAATCCAGAGAACAGGGCGAGCTAGGGGCAGCATTAGGGACAGGGAAGGAGTCCCTAGTCCTGGGACACCCGACAACAGAGTTGTGATACTCCTCTGCTGTTCTGAGTGTCTGTTATTGTCTGCATGGCTGACACCACATCAACAGCGCTGCAGCCAGTAAGTAAGCCCATGAGCTTTGTCCGAGTTGATAGCATGTGTTGCTCAGAGCCGTTAAGCTCAATTATTGGCTGCAGCATTGATGATGTAATTGCAAACAGTACCATACACGGGGAGAAGCAGAGGAGGCTCTGTGCCGGACCTGGGGAAGTTTAGAGAAGTTTGCTTTATAAAATAAACTACAGATGCAGAACAGGGGTTTTCCAAATTCCGAAAACCATTTTAAGTAAAAGTATACCAAAATTGTTATACAAACCCAATTATTTTTCAACGATAGTGATGATTTCTGCACTGGATATATTATCTATGTTTGTATTTGTCTTCTTTGCCAGCAAGCCTATGTTATGAAAACTTCTCATCTATAAAGTATTCCAGAGTATGCCAGTATAGTATTTGCTGCCCTCCAAGTCTTCTGTCCCTAGAAGCTGAGATGATGATGCATGTGGACGCACAGCACTACTCTCAAGATGATGTAGATCAGCATTGACGCCTGTTGTCCTCACCTCACCAGAGTTTGAAAGGCTTATTTTTAATACCTATTGCTATAGCTTTCTAAAAAAACAAATTTTATTTCTCAATATGCTCGAGTATGTGCCACTGAGCTTGTTGTTTTCCCATCCATGTGTTCTTTTAGTTGCTGCTCAATGGTAGAATGCAGCAGGAGAGCAGACTGAGCGTAATATGCATAGGACTGACATTATGAAGATGATAATACAATGCTGTGTTGCAGATAGAAAGCTTTCTATAGCTGACACTAACCTGTTTCTCAGATGAGCCTTTGTCGAATGGAGGCAAAGCATAATGATGGCATACAGAACCAGAAAGGTTGTCCATAAGTTTCATCTCACCCTCTAAAGACCCCTGGATTAGTAACGATATAGTATCAAACATATGTCTTTCCTGTAAAAAGAAAAAAGGTTAGGACTTCCTTCATTCTCTTTGAAATGTTTTCTAAAATAAAGCACATGAAAATCATTCAAAGGGAACCTAGCCATTGAAAATACAATCCATGCTGCAGGCAGCATGCTATAGAGCCAGAGGAGCAGCACAGATTGAGTCTTTTCCCATAAAGCTTTATATCAGTGTAATATTTCATTTTCTACATTAACTCCTATTCGTTCTGTGCTTAGAGGTCCAATCGGTGGCATACTCTTAAATTGACAGCAATCAGTATGTACACTTAAGGTACCGTCACACTCAGCGACGCTGCGGCGATATAGACAACGAGCCGACCTAAACTAGATCGCTGGAGCGTCGCTGTTTAGGTCGCTGTAGAGACGTCAAACACAGCAACTCCAGAACGATGCAGGAGCGATCCAGTGACGTAACGGCGACTCACTTCTCGTTCTCGCTGGTTGTTAGCTCCATGTCAAACAGCCGGAGTGCACCGACTGGCTAGAAGGAGATGCTGCGACGCCCCCTATTCTCGTTGCTGGCGTCGTTGATTTTGATGTCAAACATGACGATACACGCAGACCTGGCGACGAAATAAAGTTCTGGACTTCTAGCTCCGACCAGCGATGGCACAGCGGGATCCAGATCGCTGCTGCGTGTCAAACACAACGAGATCGCTATCCAGGACGCTGCAACGTCACGCAAGTTCTCTTTGCAAAGTTGCTGAGTGTGACGGTACCTTTATACAAAGAAGGCTGTCTATCACAGATAAGAGCACCCACAGCAGTGTAAATAAATGATAAATGTTTTTCCCTAAAACTATATATTTGCTTAAGTTCCCATATATACTGCCTGGATTGCATTTGATCAGGTTCCCTTTAAGAAGGTGAGTACTAAGAGTTGCTTTGGTTATCGGATATTGGAAGAAAGCTTGTTGGCTCTGATTACCTTTTGTTTGACCTCTGGTCTATATATCCATAACATCAGGGAAAATCATTGTTCTCCATGTGTTTTGTCACCTGTAATTATGCCGCTTCTGCCTTTTGTGATTTTTGAGTAATAACATTTCTGGCAGAGCGTGCCTGTTGAATAGCAACAATTTAGGAATGTCCTTGGTGACAGCTGCAAATCTTCTTATCCCAATAATTTGAGCTTGCACTTTGGCTGTGACATGCCTGGGCAAGGCATCCTCAAATGACTGCCAGCAAGAAGTCATTTCTACAATGAAGAAACTGAAGTATGGGTATGTGCACATAGCGTTTTTTAGATGCCGGTGTACCAGCATTGCTTTTTGTTGAGGATCACGTTGTAAGATAAAGCTGGTGCTGTTTTACCTGTAGTGTATTTTCTGATGTCTATTGCAACGGTTTTGCCACCACCTTTTTTTTAATATTATATATATAAAAATAGAATGGTCAGGTAACTTCTTTTAGCTGCTTTATGGCTTTTGAATTCTGAAGTGCTTAAAAGAAGTGACAAAAGATAGAACATATGCACAGCAAGTTGTTTTAACATGGTTCTGAATATGTTCACTCTTTTTGACAGTTTTGTACTTTTACAGACGGGTTTCAGACAGACCCCACATAAAAAAAGACCGTATTGCTCCTACAGTAAGTCCAAAATTCGAAGTGTGGCATAGAGGTAAAAAAGAACATTGCTGTGATCTGGACTTGGTCAAAAGTTAGTGTTTGCTGGATTCCCTCAGAATCCCCCATCTCAATGCAATGTATGCTAATGCATGTCTCATTATTACAACCCCCTTACGTATGCAGTATTAGGGCACACAGACATTACACAGAAGAACTATATAAGCATACATATATAAGCATACTGTCATCATTCCTGCAACTTACTGACCTACAGCTAATTACCTGAGTATAAATTCTTACCATGGGATGTACTAATGACTGAGAGTCAACCTTATCTTTCACAGAATTCATGTATCCGTAAGGACTATCCTGAGTGTAGCTGAGGTCTCTCCCAGCCCATAGGAAATTATCATTATCTGGACTCTGAATGTTCTGAATTTGAAATTCTAGCTCCATCTCAGCCTCAAGTTCAGCCTCCTCTTTGGCTTCTTTGTTGCTTTCTTCTAGATGTTTCATCAATACCGCAATCACCACATTGACTAAGACAAACTGTGCTGTCAGCACGAAGGAGACAAAGTAGATTGGGGAGATGACCGTGTTGTAACAGGTAGACTCCTCGTTGCAATCACGCAGTGTGTCCTAATTACAGAAATGACATTCATGTTATATTCCACATTAGTAAATATGCTCTCCTACTGTGTCACGTATTATAGATGCTTTTAGGAATTTATTTTTCTCTACAACATTCTCAGACAGGATACCAATTCACATGATAAGTAGAACCACACAAATTAGAAATGTATACATTAGAAATTCTCAAACAATAGAATAAATGTAAATCCTTATTTAATTATATAAAGTTAAAAGTCCACTAAGTAAATTAATATCAAGTTTTTAGTATAGGTGTCTTCTTTCAATATGCACTATGCACCAATGGGTGAAAAATGTATTTTATTATTATTTTTATTATTATTATTATTTATTGTTATAGCGCCATTTATTCCATGGCACTTTACATGTGAGGAGGGGTATAACACACATATATCACAAAGTTCATGCTGAAATTACATGCATGATCATATATCTAAAAGATAATGAGATAGAGAAACAGTAGGGTGGTAAGAACTTGAATTCAAGTCTCCTCCTGCTGGAATGGCACCTAGTCCTGATGTGTGTTTTGGCATCAGCCTTCGTCAGGGGCGTGGCGACAGACCATCAGGAGAATACATTTAAACAATGCCGACCCAATCAGAGTATTAGGTTTTAAAAAAAACACCGGACTAACTGCGGCTCATAATGACGCACCCACTGCAGCCAGGTGCATCACATGCCACGTCAACCCTGGGGCAAGTGATGCAAGTGCGGCGCCCCAGTGTCCTGGTCGTCGCAGTGATGTCAATATCCTTTCAGGGGAGAAGTGATGTCATGTCTGAAGGCAATGAAAGACAACCACATTCAGGTATCACACACATGCAACATGTTCACACTCCAGACCAGAAGGGGGAGCTCTAAGCCTGTTTAGGGTGAACTCCCCTATTTAACATCCTGATCTGGAGGGAAAAGGAGTTCAGTTCCTGTCAGGCAGACGGAAGGAGAGGAGCTCTGCTGGCATGAAGTGCTGCAACTCCTGGGAAAAGACACTAAAAGGTGAACATACTGCAGAGATGGTGCAGGAAAGCAGAGCACAGGAGGGGAATATCAGAGGGAGATCAGCCAGGAACAAACTGCTCCCTTCTGAGGCGCAGAAGCCGGTAGCCAGGAACACCGAGGGAGCAACTGTCTAAGCCTTGCTCCATAGACCGGCAGGACAGTCAATTCCACGTTGGCTGCCCGAGCTTATACCTAGGAGACACGGTGGCAACTCGTGGGGGCCGGGGCGTCTCTAGGGTCCCTGTATAAAGCCTCAGGCCATCAGTCATACGGGTTTGTCCTATCCATACCACCTGGGGACAGAGAGGAAGAAATAACATCTAGAACATCTACAACAGTTGTGAGGACCTTACCGAGAAGCTCAGCAGGGAGGTACTACAACACACAGGCGCTAGAGGAAGGCTACTGATTTCCACCTGGATAAGGGGACTCTGGAACTGCCTTCAGACTGACTGGACTCTGCCTGCCCTGTGATCTGGCGCTCAGAGCTGAGGATACCATCTGAAGTCTTCAGTGAACAAGGTAAGAGACTGCAAACCTGTCTCCTCATTCTTTACTGCACCTTGCCCATATACAGTATAAACTCTTTTACTGGACACCCCTGAGGGCCACGGACCGGGTCAGCCACCGTGACATCCCCCGAACCGCAGGACCCGGTGCCGGGTCTCCCATTGCCCTACTCTGGGGGCGATCCACAAGCGAACTCCCTATTACGGTGTTCCATGGTTCTGTACTGACGAGGGGCAGTACCATGAAATAGTGTCTGCAAACTGAGATTTTGGTTTTAGCTTTTATCTGAAGTCATATTTCAAGGCTTGTTAGAGGGTCAATATTGACTTTTAGGATTACTACTTCCAATAGGTGGCACTAAAGTTCTAGTCCTCTTCTTCTCTGAAGAGACAATTTGCATATTTCTTAGAAGAGCATTGCAAGGCTTAAAATTTTCCTCACCTTGGCATGTCAGGCTTGACATGTCACTCTCGCATGGAGGGACGTCGCCCCTTGGACCTCCATCTACAGTGATACGCTTTCATAGTAGTTTCGAACATTGAAAGGGAGTGAGTTTGATTAAATGTTTTGCCCATTAAGATAAATATGTAGATTAGATATAATATAGTTATTATAATTTTAACATTGTAGTTTCATCTTTTAGATCCAAAAATCTTTACTTGAGGCTGCCATATATGAGTGCACACATAGTCTTCTGCTAAGCAAGATGTGTATGATTTATGGTAGCTGCCATGAATGGGAGTTAATAGTTTATCGGAAACCCCTCATACACATTAGACATGGCTTCTAAGCTCGCAAATAATTACAGATTTGGCCAACGGTCTACTGGGCATGGGGGGGGAGCCATGACAGATGATTGTCGGGGGAGTTTAGGTAAGTCATTCTCAAAGGCCGGGGACACACACAACGTATAAAAAAAGGTCAGTTTTTCACGTACGAGAATCGCACAAATGCTTCCAAAACAGTGATCCGTGTGCAGTGCGAAGATGCGATTTCCTCGCATCAAATTATCCGTGTGACATCCATGTGACATCCGTATGGCGAGATTTTCTCGCAGGCTTGCAAAACCAACATCTAATGGATTTTTCGGCTCAAATGTTCGTTTAAACATATATACAGTATATATATATATATATATATATATATATATATATATATATATATATATATATATATATATATATATATGCAGCGCCCCAGAGTCCTGGTCGTTGCAGTACTGATGCTCCGCCGCTAAGGGGGGTGATGGTACGTCTGATGGCACTGAAGGAGTTCACCTGACCAGGTATCACAGACACCAATACACTTCATAGTCTGGCCTCCAGGGGGAGCAAAGGGCACTATGTATTAGGCCACTCCTCACAGTCTGGTAAAACTGGGGGTTAGATAGAAAGTTAGACAGAAAGCTGACTGGGTTGGAACCAGGCAACATCCTGTGGCAGAGGGTGTTGCAGGGGAAGATTCAGGGGGGTCCCTGTCAGGGGTGGGATCCTGACAGAGGCCTAGCGCACAGAAAGAATGTTACAGGACCGCGCCTGCACTTCATTGTGGCGGTACCCCAAGAAAGGACAAGAAGCGAGGTTTATTGTGAAGAGTGAGAAACGAGATCAAAGCAACAAGGAGAAAACACCAGTAGGAGTCGTGCTGTAAGATCGAGGCAACATCCTACTGAGGCGTGTAGCCGGTGGCCAGAAACGCCGAGGAAGTACTGGCTCCAAGCCTTACTTCAAACCAACTGCAGGACAGTCAGTTATAGGCGGGCTGTCTCACCTAAATCACCTAAGCAGACATAGGGGTCAACAGTGGGAGAGGGGCGACTCTAGGGTCCCGGAAGAACTCCAGGCCTACCCGTCATACGGGTGCATCCTAGCCATATCATCTGGGGGACGGAGAAGAACATCAGAATCAGTTGTGAGGGAACATCAGAAACACACAACAGTTGTGAGGACTATCCCGTGGTGCTCAGCAGGGAAGGACTACAACACACAAGCGCTAGAAGGAAGGCACAGATTTCCACCTGCAAAGGGAACTCTGGAGGTGCCATCGGACCGGCTGGTCTCAGACAGCCCTGTTAACAGTACTCTGGATTGAGGATCCTGAAGTCTGCAGTAAAGAGGTAAAGAGACTGCAACCCTGTGTCCTCGTTATTCATCGTACCCTGCACCACACATCATCATTCTCAACTTTTACTGGACGCCCTTTAGCAGGGTCACGGACCGGGTCTAGCCACCATGACAATCCCAGAACCAAGACAGAGAGGCCCGGTACCGGGTACCCCACGGCCCTGCGACGGTGGGGCGCTCCATATATATATATATATATATATATATATATAATGTATTTATATTTAATTCAGCGCAAGATATCCTAAAAGCCGGTAATTCAATTGTCAGCTTTTCATTTCTCCTTCACAAACCCGACAGGATATGAGACATGGTTTACATACAGTAAACCATCTCATATCCCTTTTTTTTTTGCATATTCCACACTACTAATGTTAGTAGTGTATATGTGCAAAATTTGGGCACTGTAGCTTTTAAAATAAAGGGTTAAATCATGGAAAAAATTGGCGTGGGCTCCCGCGCAATTTTCTCCGCCAGAGTGGTAAAGCCAGTGACTGAGGGCAGATATTAATAGCCTATTAATAACCATGGACCCTCTCTAGGCTATTAATATCTGCCCTCAGTCACTGGCTTTACCACTCTGGCGGAGAAAATTGCGCGGGAGCCCACGCCAATTTTTTCCATGATTTAACCCTTTATTTTACAAGCTACAGCGCCCGAATTTTGCACATACACACTACTAACATTAGTAGTGTGGAATATGCAAAAAAAGAGGGATATGAGATGGTTTACTGTTTGTAAACCATGTCTCATATCATGTCGGGTTTGTGAAGGAGAAAGAAATAGCCAGCAATTGAATTACCGGCTTTTCTATAGAACACCGCTGCGTATTTCTCGCAAGTCACACTGCTGGTCCGTGTGTAATCTGATTTTTTCGCGCACCCATAGACTTGCATTGGCGATTCTCGGCCGAGATACGCTGACAATCGCAGCATGCTGCGATTTCACTTGGATCCTGAATACGGCCGAGAAAATATCGGATGATGGGAGCTGCCCCATAGATTTACATTGGGTCGAGCGCTATGCGATTTTTTCTCGCATTGCACTCGTCCGTATTACGGTCTAGTGTGACCCCAGCCTTAGACTGCTCATCTCTCTACACTCTCTTATCCCTAGAGAACAAAGAGAACACAGTAGTGCTCCACAGGGTAAGTGCAAGATAGCTGCCTGCAGAACCATTGCTTAGCCAACAACTTTCTAAAGTGTATGGGGAGCCTAAGCATTCTGAAGTGAAAAAGAGTTGCCATCAGAAAAACGGACATCTGAATGAGTCCTAAGACTGACGATTCAGATGTCTGTTTTTCTCGTACGAGTACAAGCCTTGTTTCTCACGGATAAAACTCATACCTGTTCACATGTCATTGTATTTTTATGGACAAGGTGATCGGCACAAAATCAGAGACAAGTCTGATTTTTATTCGAGTCTCAGGTAAAAGTCGCAAATTCCAGTCTACGGATCTGTGAAAAATCAAACCGAACTCGTGTGCTATCTGTGTGCTGTCTGTTTTTCCTGGCCTTTTTAAGAGGAGAGAGGCTTGAGAAATGTCCATCAATTAATTTTTGTAATCCGAGAAAAACTGCTGAAACTCTTGTGGTAAAAACTGAAACAATGACCAAACTCTGTTGAAAAAATGAACATGAAAACATTGATGAAACTTGGACCACTTTTTGCGTACGAGAAATATCACTGACATCTGAATGAGCTCTTATAACTATAATGTCGTGACTCTTGTGACCCTACAAAATCTAAACCGCAAAGCTATGATGTGTGCCACAGTGTCTAGAGTGAAAAACCAAAATATTTTCTACATTTTTATGTGACAGCTCTTCACAGATTATAGTAGATCACTGGATTTCCCACCAGTGATAAACCCACAAATCAGTTTATCGTCGATGCACCCTTCTAACAAAAAGGTGTCATTTTCTTCAATAGGAGCTGAGTTGCAGTATGCTAGAGCGCCAACAACACAGAGCATGGATCTATGATGTTTTGTCTTAACTTATATCTTTCCGTCCTAAGACATTTCACTGAGAGGTTTCTGTGGGACTCCTGCCGATTTACCCATCTCCTCTTCTCATGATGTTATTTATGAGATATTCTAATTCATTTATATCTTAGGGCTGGTTCACATGAGCATAAAAAAAAAAATTTGTTCAGAGTTTCACCCAGAAAATTGGGATGATTATTTCCACACCTGTGATCCGTGTATGCTTTTTTTTTTTTTCTTTTTTACAGCAGCAGCTATTAACTCCTTCACAACCTTGGGATTTTGCTCCCCCTCTTCCCAAAGCCATAACTTTTTTATTTTTCTGTTGAATGGCCAGTGTGAGGGCTTTTTTTTTTGCGGGTTGAGTTGTACTGTTGAATGGCGTATTGATTTTACCATATAGTGTACTGGAAATTGTAAAAAAAATTCCAAGTGCGGAGCAAAAAAGTGCAATTCCACAAATTATTTTTTTTTACCATGTTCAATAATTGCTAAAACTGACCTGCCATGATTATTATTCAGGTAATTTCGAGTTTGCAGATGCCAAACATGTATTGGTTCTTTTTAATTTAACCCCTTAGTGACGGAGACAATTTTGACCTTCATGATCGGGCCAAATTTTTGAAATCTGATTAGTGTCACTTTATGTGGTAATAACTCTAGAACATTTCAACAGATCCCGGTGATTCTGAGACTGTTTTTAGTGACATAAAATATCAAAAAGTTTACAAAAAAGTTTAAAATTTCTCCATTTTTAAACTTTTAATTTTATGCCCTAAAATAAGATAGTTATGCCACACAAAATAGTTAATAAATAACATATCCCTCATATATACTTTACATCAGCACAAGTTTTTATTAGGAAGTTAGAGGGATTCAAAGTTGATCAGCAATTACCGTATATATGCGGCGCGCCCCCACACCGCCGCAGGGCCGAGGGGATACCCGGAGCCGGGCCTCTGGGTCTCAGTCTCGGGGTTGTCACGGTGGCTAGGCCCGGTCCGTGGCCCTGTCCGTCAGTGGGGGACGTCCGGTGTAATAGGTGGTAGTAATGATAGCGGTGGAGCGGTGCAGTTGTGGGGTGTAAGTCGCGGTAAATAACGAGGACACCAGGTTGCAGTCTCTTTACCTCTTTACTGGAGATCTCTGAGTCCTCAGTCCAGAACACGGTTCACCAGGCTACACAAGTCCGGCCGGTCCAATGGCACCTCCAGAGTTCTCCTCTCAGGTGGAAATCTGTGCCTTCCTTCTAGCGCTATGTGTTGTAGTCCTTCCCTGCTGTGCTTACGGAAAGTAACCCCACAACGGTTGTGTCTGTTTCTTAAGTTCCCTCACAACTCGATTTGATGTTCCTCTGTAATCCACCCCTTCCCTGTATTCAGGTTGGAATGGCACCCGTTTGTCAGGTAGGCCTGGAGTTCTTCCGGGACCCTAGAGTCGCCCCTCTCCCGCAATTGCCCCCCAAGACTTCATAGGTGATATGTGGTAGACAGCCCGCCTGAGACCGACTGTCCTGCCGCTGTTTGGAGTATGGCTTGAAGCTGTATTCTAATCCACTCCCTCGGCGTTCCGGCCACCGGTATTGCGCCTCAGCAGGGTGCTGCCTCTTTCAACAAAACCCCTGCTGGTATTCTCCTTCTGCTTGATCTCGTTTCTCACTCAGCACAATCTATCTCGCTTCTAGTCCTTTCTTGAGTCCCGCCGCTTCCAGGAGCCTGCGCGGACCCGTTACGTTCTTTCAATGCCAAGCCTCTGCCAGGATCCCACCCCTGGCAGAGACCCTACAGTCTCTCCCTTCACAACACCCCCTGCCACAGGGTGTTGCTCCGTTCAATCCCGTCAGCGTTCTCTCTAACTTCCTGCCTGACCCCCAGTTTACCCACTATGGTGGGGAGTGGCCTAATGAATAGCACCCTTAGCTCCCCCCGGAGGCCCAGCTGTGAAACATATTGGTGTCTGTGATACCTGATTGGAGGAACTCCTTCGGTGCCATCGAACGTACCATGGCTCCCCTTAGCGGCGAAGCCACAGTACTGCAACGACCAGAACTCTGGGGCGCTGCACTCCCCCCTGGTTAAACACAGTACTCCGGGACTGGGAAGAAAAACAACAATACAGATTAGTAAACAGACATACAATTTTGTTGAGTGCAAAACAATAAGTATACTTGAACAGGCTTCCCTTTATGGGAGGTGAGGACACTTTTAACGTTACAAACATGGTCAACATTATAAATTACAGGCTATGCATAACTCCCGTTACCCAACCGGGTATTCTACTTAGTGCAAATTCTAGAACAATAAATTAACATTGCCTTTAAGAAACATACACTCTTAGTTTACCAAAGGCCTTCCTATAATCACATTACAGGGTAAGGTAACTTCACATTCTCCTACTTTGAACCTGCAGGACCGCCTGTCCCTATGGCACCAGACCTACTGCCTCTCCTTTCTTTTACAGGACCGCCCCGTTCAGCCAGGGCCTACTGCCTTTCGCTACTATACATGGTATAGACATAACATTCCTTTCGTTTAAAGAACTCTGAGCCAGCTCTACTCGGCTCCTTTAAGGACTCACTCTCTAACCCCTACGGGTTCATTCTCTGTCCTTAGTAGCAAAGTAACTTTCAATGGGGACGCGGGGTTTACCTTCTATCCTCACCTTCATTATTACTTCGCTTACTTTCAACTATGCAGACCTCTATCTCTACCCCTACGGGCTCTCTGCATCTTTTCTTTCTGCAAAACATTATTTAGACATTTCAACAATTTCAACACATATAACTTAACATGTAAAACAGTTACATTTCTTTTCAAGGCATCATTATGGCATTACTGTTCTGCAACAGTATCTCTCTCAAGTTCAGTTTCTCACATCCCCTTTAAGAGGAGACCAAGTCTTTCTAAGGTAGCTCGTCTTCTCAGCCTACCGGCCCATGCAAAGGTTCCGGCATGGTATCTTCGCAAAGTGTCTTTAACTAGAACCGGTAGGAAAGGTATCTTCACAAAGTGTCTTTGGCTCAAACAAATAGGGCAAACATCTTCGCAAAGTGTCTTTGGCTAAAACCAGTAGGGTGCACCTTTAAGAAGGTGCAAACTATTTACAAAGGAAGTTCGAATCATGCACAGTCCATGATTTCTGCAGTTCGTGTAACTTTTGTGCAACAACTTCAGAAAAGGAAAACAAACAAAGAGGATCCCGGGTTAACAGAGGGATCCATTAACCCTGGGCGGGTTTAGCAGCAACTCAAAAGAACAAATAGTAACTATTTACATTTTCACAAAGTGACTCTTCTTTCAGAAGTTTCCATGAGGCGCCACCTGGCGGGCGGACCCCTGCAATCCAGGTTTCAGGTCCACTCCCGCTGCCAGATACACCCCATGGGTTCGGGTCTGTTGCACGACCAGGTCGTGCGCGGCGATCAAGGTCTGTGTTCCCACTTCTCTCTGTGCTGGCACATCCGGAACATCGGTCACTCGAAGGGGCACCTCCTTAGGCACGACAGTGGTGGCGGCGATCGGGTGGCAGATCGCAAGTTCTGTGGTCAGGCAGGTGGGGCCGACCAGGGTGGTTACAGATCGGTCACACGGCGGCACTTTGGCCACAGGGGCTGGTTTCTCTTTCTTGTAGACGTTCAGAGCGAACCACCCCTTTTCCCCAAGGTGCCGGGTGTAGGTAACACTGTCTCCCGGATAGAGGTCTCGATCGGGGTGACCCTCTCTAAGGTGTGACTCGACATCCCGTCGGTTAACAAAGACCTCTGCGTATAGCCCCGGTTCTTTAATGAAGCCCCAGCCTCCTTGGAGTTTAAAGACGGTGATGATGCCCTGCCTGCGCGGGGCCTGGTGAGTGGTGGGGTCCTTACGGGCCCGGTCCTTGACCGCCAAATCTTTTTGATGATAGGCCTCCCGTTTAGCCTGATGTGTTTTCTCTTCCTCTCGCCACCGCTGTTCTAGCTGGATCTGGTATTCCTCCCAGCTTAGGGCCTGTACCATTTCTCCCTTCTGGGTCTCCACCCCGGGGAACCCCATGAGATTGGATCCAGGGTTCACCCAGCGGCACACCGTGCGCTCCGCGCTGACCTCACACGGCAAGGGAGTAGGGGTGATTGGGGCTCGCATACGGTGTTCCATGCCCGTGGCTTCCTCCCATGGTAACAGGCGCTGAAGTCTATGGGTCCCCGGGAGAGGTGGTGCTGCTACGGGACCCACTAACACACCCTCTGCTAGTGGGGTAGGATCGGCGGACTCACCCACTGGTACAATTCCACTTTCCGCGACAGGTCCCGCTGGTTCTTCCAATGTCCGGGAATCCACTGCCGGTCCCACCTGATGCGGGGCCTGGATTCTTACATGCAGTTGGAGGAGCTGGTTATATAAATCCTCCATCTCGGCTCTCAGGAATTTGGTGTTATCCACGGAGGACAATCTGCTGGGCTCAGCCGGGTAGTCAGGGGAGACTTCCACTTCAACCCCGCTGTCGGGTTCGGAGCTGCTGGCCATAGCGTCCTCCACGTGGGTCGCTTCCTGGTCTTTTTCCCGCTCTCTCCTGCGTGAGCAGTTTCGTTTTCTCTGCCTCCGCCCCCCATTAAGGATTAGGAGGCGGATCTCTGCTGCTGACGGACACGTCCTCACTGCACAGAAATATTTAGACTGGGCGGCCATTATTCTTCGCGCTCTCCAGCTCGTCTACGCCCACTCCACGCCCCTCTTCTCTTCCTGCGCTTTCCTCAGCGCTGCAATGGCGGCGGATTTTGGCGGCAACTGGCACAGCACACAGTCTTGCAATAAAGTACAGTCCAAGCACAATAAATCACAGTCTCTAGGCACACATGACCTGATTCCTCAGGCTTAAGTAGATCCTGTTCGTGACGCCAAGTTTGCGGCGCGCCCCCACACCGCCGCAGGGCCGAGGGGATACCCGGAGCCGGGCCTCTGGGTCTCAGTCTCGGGGTTGTCACGGTGGCTAGGCCCGGTCCGTGGCCCTGTCCGTCAGTGGGGGACGTCCGGTGTAATAGGTGGTAGTAATGATAGCGGTGGAGCGGTGCAGTTGTGGGGTGTAAGTCGCGGTAAATAACGAGGACACCAGGTTGCAGTCTCTTTACCTCTTTACTGGAGATCTCTGAGTCCTCAGTCCAGAACACGGTTCACCAGGCTACGCAAGTCCGGCCGGTCCAATGGCACCTCCAGAGTTCTCCTCTCAGGTGGAAATCTGTGCCTTCCTTCTAGCGCTATGTGTTGTAGTCCTTCCCTGCTGTGCTTACGGAAAGTAACCCCACAACGGTTGTGTCTGTTTCTTAAGTTCCCTCACAACTCGATTTGATGTTCCTCTGTAATCCACCCCTTCCCTGTATTCAGGTTGGAATGGCACCCGTTTGTCAGGTAGGCCTGGAGTTCTTCCGGGACCCTAGAGTCGCCCCTCTCCCGCAATTGCCCCCCAAGACTTCATAGGTGATATGTGGTAGACAGCCCGCCTGAGACCGACTGTCCTGCCGCTGTTTGGAGTATGGCTTGAAGCTGTATTCTAATCCACTCCCTCGGCGTTCCGGCCACCGGTATTGCGCCTCAGCAGGGTGCTGCCTCTTTCAACAAAACCCCTGCTGGTATTCTCCTTCTGCTTGATCTCGTTTCTCACTCAGCACAATCTATCTCGCTTCTAGTCCTTTCTTGAGTCCCGCCGCTTCCAGGAGCCTGCGCGGACCCGTTACGTTCTTTCAATGCCAAGCCTCTGCCAGGATCCCACCCCTGGCAGAGACCCTACAGTCTCTCCCTTCACAACACCCCCTGCCACAGGGTGTTGCTCCGTTCAATCCCGTCAGCGTTCTCTCTAACTTCCTGCCTGACCCCCAGTTTACCCACTATGGTGGGGAGTGGCCTAATGAATAGCACCCTTAGCTCCCCCCAGAGGCCCAGCTGTGAAACATATTGGTGTCTGTGATACCTGATTGGAGGAACTCCTTCGGTGCCATCGAACGTACCATGGCTCCCCTTAGCGGCGAAGCCACAGTACTGCAACGACCAGAACTCTGGGGCGCTGCATATACTCGTGTATAAGTCGACCGACCGAAGTATAAGCCGAGGCACCTAAATTTGCCACGAAAAACTGGGAAAACTTATTGACTCGAGTATAAGCGGGGTATGCATTGTCCCCTCATCCCTATCCTGGTATGCATGGCTCCCATCCCTGTCCTTTTATGCATGGCTCCCCAACCCTGTATGCATGGCTCCTTATCCCCATCCTTGTATGGATGGCTCCTTATCCCCTATCCTTGTATGCATGGCTCCTTATCCACTATCATTGTATGCATGGCTCCTTATCCCCTATTCCTGTATGCATGCTTCCTATTTAAAAAAAAACATCCTACTTACCTTCACTGCGCACCCTCACTGCATCTCATTCCGGCACCAGCAGCTCTTACGGCCAAGCGATCGCATGTCCCCGCTCATTAAGGTAATGAATATTCACTCCACGCCTATGGGTGTGGTGAGAGGTGAATATTCATTACTTTAATAAGAGGGGGACCCGTGATCACTCGGCAGGAAGAGCTGCTGGTGCCAGCCAAAACGAGATGCAAAGAGGGCGCGCAGGGAAGGTAAGTAGCATGTGTGCTGGAAGTCAGCGGCAGTGGCTGTAACTATGCGCTATAAGAAAAATGAATATTCACTGCCAGCGCAGTGAATATTAATTTCTCTTTAGCAGTGGGCACAGGCTTTAGCTGCAGCTGCCAGCTCCTGCCTAAGTGAACTGCTGCTCCCCCTCCACCACCATCTTTCTGGGACAATGACTCGAGCACAAGCCGAGAGGGGCGTTTTCAGCACAAAAAATGTGCTGAAAAACTCGGCTTATACACGAGTATATACGGTACTCAATTTTCCAACAAAATTTTAGAAAACTATTTGAAGTTATATGACAGAAAATACCTAAAAGTGGCATCATTCTAAAAACTACACCCTTCAAAGTCCTCAAAACCACACTCAAGAAGTTTATTAACCCTTCAGGTGCTTCACAGGAATTAATGGAAAGTAGGAGTAAAAAAATACCATTTTACCCTTTTTCACCAAAATTTAGCTTTAGCCCCCAAATTTTTACTTTCAGAAGGGTAATAGGAGAAAATGGACCCAAAATTTGCAATTTCTCCTGAGTAAGCTGATACCACATATCTGGGGGTAAACCACTATTGGGGCACACAGCAGGGCACGGAAGAGAAGCAGCACCATTTGACTTTTTGAACACAAAAAAACGCAAAAATGACTGGAATCGATAGCGGATGCCATGTCGCATTTGGAGAGTCCCTGATGTGCTTAAACAGTGGAAACCCCCCACATGTGACCCCATCTTGGAAACTAGAACAGGAATCCCTCGAGGATTTTATCAAGGGGTATAGTGAGGATTTTAAACCCAAAGGTACTACACAGAATTTGATAACATTGTCATCGTATTGAACATATCGTCATTAATGTTAAGGGCAAGTACTCGCTACTCGAGTTTGCATCGGGGTGCTTGGATATGCACCAAGCCCAACCCCAAACCTAACCCTAAGCCCAACCCGAATCCAAATCCTAATGGCAAGGAATGAAAGGAATAAAAATAACAAAAAAAATAAAAAAATAAATCTGTCTAAGGGGATGACATGGGGGGAGTGACATACTAATTTTTGGCTTTTCATCACTGTAATAAGCTCTATCACAGTGATCAAAAGGAAGCAATAGAATAAATTCCTGTTGCTGCCATGCCGGCTGTTTTTTTTTTTTTTTTTTCCAGGAAGAGCAGGCGGAGGCCCGAGAAGTGGAGCTAGAGGGCCCAAGGGATGGCAGAGGGACCAGGGGGAGGAGCTTGTGGATTCTGTCTCATCAGATATGTATATCATGTCAGAAGAGAGAGAAATGTTTTTAATAGCTGGGACACTTTTTTATACATTGCCGTTATTCATTCAACGGCGATCACGTGATCTGGAACGGAAAAACTGTCTTTGATTGTGTTCTTCAGGGTCTTAGCTACTGGAGCTGAAACCCCGGAGATTTTCTGACTCTGGGGGGGTGCAATGAAAGAATAAGGGACCTTAGCGGCTGCTGTTTTAATGCGTATCAGTGGTCATTACGGGGTTAAGTGGTGAGCAGACTTTTCATTGACAGCATTTTGGGGTAATTACATTGTTTTGATCGGCTGTTATTACATTTTATTGCAATGTTGCGGCGACCAAAAAATGTAAATCTGGCGTTTTGATTTTTTTCTCATTATAATATTTACCCATCAGATTAGTTGCGTTTATATTTTGATAGAACGGGTGTTTCTGAACACAGCAAAACTAAAGATTTGTATTTTTTTATTGTTTTGCTTTGAATGGGGCAAAAGGGGGCTGATTTGAACTTTTTTTATTTTTTAATTTTTTAAATATCTTTAAAACATTGTTTTTCTACTTTTTACTTGTTTCAATAGTCTCCTCTTCTGATTGTGGCGATGAAAGCCAGCTATGGGTCCTGCAGACCCCCCCTACAGACCCCTGGTTGTCATGTCACCCATCGGCGCCCCGCGATCATGTGACAGGGTTTGTGACGTGCTTCCTGTTAAGGCAAGCTATGTGCCCCTGTCAGTGATTGACAGTTGCATTTAACAAATCAGCTATCATATGTCGGAAAAGATGCAGGCTCAGTGTCGGAGCCCCCATCAAATGCCAGGACACGACCTATGATGTACCTATACATCATAGATCGTGAAAGGGTTAATCATTTACAAGACCATTTAGGCTATGTGCACACGATGTATTTTTGATACTTTTTTACGCACGTAAATGGTCCAAAAACACAATGGAATACTTATGCAAGGTAATGCAAGGACAATCCTGAAGTGTTGTGCACATGATCAGTAAATTTCCGTCCATATTTGCAGCGTTTTATTTTCTTCAGCATGTGTCTTATAGATGCCTCTCCATTACTAACCTGTGGCCTTGATGCCACCTGACAATACAAAGGTGACATCAAACCCACAAATATGAACCCCACTTGCCACTGCTACAGGGCAAGTGGGAAAAGCGAGGCTAAGTGCCAGAATTGGCGCATCTATTCCTGGGGCGGCTGAGAGTTGATGTTTTTAGCCTGGGGGGTGCCAATATCCATGGCCCCTTCCCAGGTAATTAATATCAGCCCGCAGCTGTCTGCCTAGGTTTTGCTGGTTCAATTTTATAGGGGGACCCCATGTCAATTTTTTTCTGGGGTTCCCCTGTAAACTAGCCAGTAAAGGCTAAGCAAACTGCTGTAAGCTGATATTATTAGCCTGGGAACCTTTGGCTATTGACTCCTTACCATAAAATTAAAATCAGCCCTCTGCTGGTTATGAAAATTATGCTGGAACCCACTCAATTGTTTTTTCAAATTTTTGGAAAAATAAACAGATATTGCATTTCACGCAGATTTCTGACAGTTGCTTTTTTGTTACAGCATATGTAGGTTAATTATGTTAATGCTCCTACATAGGCTCGTGTGTGTGTGTGTGTGTGTGTGTGTTTATTTAATATTAATGAGGGTATCTGGCTGAACAGGTTGAATAAGGAAATAATATCACAATTCTTTTTAATAATATATAATTATTTAGCTCTATGGATTTCCAAAATGCATGAAAAAACCACATGCAAAAATGCATAAAAAATGCTTAAAAAAAGCATGTATTTTCACCATGCAGAAATTTCTGCAAGGAAATACGCAACGTTCGCACATAGCCTTACAGTTTCCTAAGTTACAGAACTGCAATGTACCCCTAAAAATCAGATGCTTATACTGAGGCTCCGATTTTTACACACCCATACACTTGAATGGGTCTCCTCTGCTTCATGGATGAAACAAGTGCATCTTGCGATTTTTTTCACACGCAGATTTGATCAGTTTAAATAATTGTTCATCTGCACTGCCCTATTGAATAACATTGGTCCGAGCGCTGTCCGTTTTTTCACAGACAGCACTTGTCATTGTTTACTGTCATGGTTAGGACAAGGTTGTCCTGTGTTCTCAAGGGTTAATGTTCTTAGCCTCTCTTTCAAGATGGGAGGGCTATTTATACTCGCTCCTAACCTGGTATCCTTGTCAGCTATAGGTTTTTCTGCAGTCTGTATGCTTGACCTCTGAAATGTGTGCTGCTTGCTTTGTGTCTTGCTGTCACCTGCTTTATTCTCTTTCCTGGATTTCTGACCCCTGGCTTGGCTTCTGACTATTCTCTGACTCTCCCTGTTGGTATCTTGTTATCTCCTGGCTTAGACCTTGGCTAGTTTCACTATTCTTTTATGCTTGCCCCTAGTGATGTGTCGTTCTCGAACGAGCCGACACAAAGAGCCGGCTCCCTGCTGTGAACGATGGGAGCCGGCACGCCAGTGAGAGCCACTAAAATTCCTGAATGGCTCTCACTAGGTGTAAAATCCCGGGCTTCGGCATGTGTAACTCCGCCCACCTGAGCAAAACACTGCCCACTCTTCAATTTAATTGGCGCTAAGAAGTGGGCGGAGTGTCTGCGGTAGGTGGGCGGAGTTTCGACGCCTGAACAGATATTCAATAGGGATCCATGTAGGATCCAAAAAGAGCCGTTTTGTGAGCCGAAAGAGCCGGCTCTTTTTGGTGAGCGGAGCCATGAGAGCCGGATCACCAATAAGAGCCGGACTGCCCATCACTACTTGCCCCTTCTCTGTTTCCCCAGTGTCTTGCTCCGCCCCCTACTCTGTCACATGATAGTAGGTCCTATTGCTTTACCTGATCACTCTGTCTCATGTGAAAGGTCCCGTTGGTGTTCATTTTAGTTACCCGGTTTCTGACCTATCTCTGTTGCTGCTGGGTGCAGTTTCCCCTGCAGCATTATTACCCGGGTATCGTGACATTTACGAGTTATAGGGCACTTTTTGTACTGACGGTACAATTGTTTATTGTCTGTACAAAAGGACTAATAGAAATTCTAAAAATATGATGCAGAAAATATATTATTTATGAAAATTTGCAAAATATGAACTTCCAATGATGGCTTTTAAACATTTCCATGTCTTTCCCTCAGGGCTGACTGAACTTCTATAGAAATAACTCTTAATGAGGAAAGCAAAATATCAGGGGAAATGTTCAGTAAGAAGTAAGGGTTCCTCTATGCAGTTTGAAATTGCACTGCAGAAATCAGGAACTTGCAGTACTGAATCATTAAAATGCCATAAACGTTTAGTCTATGGATCCCTATCCCTGATAAACCCAATTATAAGAGCAGAATAATCTCACCATACCATGGGGATTATTTCCATAGAGGGGCACAAGAAGAGAATAGAAACACTAATGGAACCTAGTTTCAGTGAGTTATGTATTTTCAACCCATTTACAGTTTGTAATAATCTGCAGCTGAAGAGGAGATACATGAGATCTGTCCAATGTTAGTGTATACCGTACAGCTAAATCATTCAGTCTAACATCAGTGGGAACTGATGAGAGATGCTGGATTTTCAAATATTCTTTAAAATTGGAATTCCATTGAAAAGTGCTATGTTCTTCTAACCAAAAAACATGCAAGGAAAAGGATCCCACATAGAATGTGGCAAGTGGTGCATCTTATCCACAATAGAGTTATAATTGCTTAGTTGCAATACCAGACACAACCAATAGACAAGAGAGGAACTGTTTAAAATAAACAAAAAGTAGTTTCTTACAATCCTGAAAATCTCAAATAGGTATTCTCAAGTTTGAAAGTTACCTCTTATCTATGGATAAGGAATCACTTCCCTGTTGTTGGGGGTCCGACGGCTGGGACACCCATTATCCTGAGAACCAGGGCTCTGAAATTCACCATTTGAATGGAATACTGGTCAATAATTCACACTACTGCTCCATTCATTGTTAATGGAAGATAGCTGAGCATTGCGCTCCCAGTGGCCAGACCCCATCTATTGGGAAGTTATCCCCTATTCTACGGATAGGGGATGGCTTCCAAACTTGAGAATACCTCATTAATGGCAGGCAGGTCTTTGCATATATGTACCAATAAGCCACGGAATAAGGAAATATTTATTTTATCAGCTCATTCCAGTAAGGCCGGTTGCACACTTCTAAAGCGCTGCCGTCTATTGAAGTAAATCTGCATGTATTCACTGAACCGTGTGGATTCACCGCATCCAATACATTCTATTGGTGAAATTTTTCTTGCGGAGACTCGTGCATCTGCAAGAGAAAGTGACATGCTGCAGTCCTGAAAGAAGCGCCGCATGTCAGTGTCCGCAGGTGATCCACAGGCGACTGTGGACTCATAGAGAACATGGGATTTCTAAAAATCCCATCCACTATGCTGTAACATCTGAACGCTGTGGGTTTGACGCTGCATAAATACGCAGCGTCAAGCCTGCAGCAGTTCCTGATTGTTTGCACTTACCCTCAGTGTCAATGGGAAATACAGATATTCTTGGGTAATATCATGTAGCTGTTTTCCACATACTGGCCTAACACTCCCATGCCTGTGCTTCTACATCTGGAATCTCAGAATTTAAGAATGGCAATGGTAATTATTGGCGGTTTACCAGATTAAGGCAGTATAACTAAACACAAGGTTATTATTTGTATACATTTTCCAAATTTTAATCCTGTACAAGGAACTTGCTTAACAATATATTGTACATGTCAAGTATTACCAGTTGGGTCCAACCCCCGGGACCATTTTAAAGGTCCCAGCCCAGAAATGTGACAGTTTGATGGAGGGCTGGGGCCCTGTCCAGTCGGTACTGCAGTGTAACCATTTTGACTTGAACAGTCGGAGGTGCAGTCCTGAGCACAGACACAATTGTAAGGATGTCTTTGCATCCCCTTCATACTGATGATTAATAATAGCCAATAATTAATAGCTACATGCCTTAGTGTGTCCTGTGTAGGTTTGTAACTAAAATACTGCCGCCATGTGGTTGGATGACCACATGGCACACAAAGGCATTTTTGTACATACATGGGTTAATAGAGGGGGACACCTAATTGTATATCCTGTAGAGAGTGGGTGGATATTAATGGAGAATAATGCAACACTACACACTAACCAGTGTAGTGGAGAGCAGCTCGTGCTACACTAACAGTCAGTGCCCACATCGACACGCTGTCCAAGAATGTATATTGTGAAGTGGGTGATGACAAGCAAGGGAGGGAGAAGGAAGCCGTCTCATCCAAATTCATTCCACTGTGACTTGCGACAAGAACTCTGCCTTAAAGGGGTTTTACGGGACTAATTTATTTGTTTACTATGGGCCTAAGAACTAATAGACAGGTAGTTGCTAACTACCTTCTTGTCCCGCTGAACGCTTATCTCTGCTGGCTCTGATGGGTCACAGACCGCTCCTGCCAGCGATTCGGCTGACACCATGTCAACAGAGCAGCTACTTCTCTTTTTTCTGCTCTGTTGATATGGCGTGACTGCCGATATCATGTTGATTAACAGCTAGCTCCCTACTGCCTAACTGTATGAGCTTTCTGTCAATCAGCATGATGTTGGCAGTCACGTCCTATTGACACAGCAGCCTGGAAGAAGAAGAACTGCTCTGTTGACGTGAAGCAGCAGAATCACCAGCAGAAGTGGTCTATGACTGCTCTGAGCAACTATCTACCTGTCAGTTCTTAGGCTCATATTAAAAAGAAAAAAAATAGTTCCGGAAAGCCCCTTGAAAGGGACTCTGTCAGCACAGAATGACTGTGCAAACCAAGTACAGGTGCTTGTTGTACCGTTGGTGAGGCCAAACTGTTCAGTACACCTTCCACCAACTTGTTTTACATGTATTTTTTTCCTTCTCTGGCTCTATAACGCCACAGCTGTCAATCAAAGAGGTGAGGGAGGGGTGGAAATAGAAGGAATATAAGTGGTAGATGGGAGGGTGCACTTAGATGTTTGGCCGCGATATGATGCACCGAGCGCATGTAATGAGCAGTTATTCTATGCTATCAGACTTCCTTTAAGTGAATGCATTAACTATTGCAGTCACCGTCCTGGGACTGGTGAATGACTATTATGAAATGTGACTGTAACAAAGCACAGAATGATATAAATAGTGGATATATAGTAAAATTACTCAGGTAGTTAATTTGGTTAATAGGTTTTCTGTACAAGCATTTACATGCTCACATAATTTCAGTGTTTTTTTTTACCTTCATAATCCCATTCCAATTATCGCCTGTAGACACTCGGAAGAGAGTTAGAAAAGCCATTCCAAAGTTTCTAAATGTGGCATGTCTCCCAAGACCTTCACATGGATGATAGTCATCACACTCTATGGAAAATGCCAAGAGCAGATTAAAAGTGTGTTATTCTTCAATCCCAGTAATGTCATCATTTTTCTGTACACTTACCCAAATCACCAAACAATTCAACCCCCAAGGCAGCAAAAATGAAGAATAGCAGCATAAAGAGAAGTCCCAGGTTCCCCACCTGTAAGGATGGTAAAGACATACAGGTATCAATGTGTGAGACTCACTTATAGCAGAGCTCTCAAACCTGTGGCTATACGGCAGTCACAATTAAACTACAACTCCTGGAATGTCCTGCAACCTTCATCTTTCATTTGCCATATCATATGGTAGACATGTTTTTAGGATTGCAGTAACTACTATTGACTTGGTCAGAGTATAAAAGTTTTCTTTTAAGTAATTCTTATTCTTTAATATTCTTCTTTGTAGGTTTCTGTATGCTGCCATATGGTGCCTCCAGCAGAAATAAACATCTGTATAAAATCTGATGTGTACAGTATGGCTTCAATTGGTGCTGTTTTACGGCTTTATACAACTTGGAGTTTACGTGAGCTCTTAGTATGCCACTGCAGCAAATATGGTTTGTCTTTTCTGTACCTGAGGAAGAGCTTGTAGAACTGTATCCAGCAAAGCCCTCATCCCAACAGCCATCTTCAGTAACTTCAGGACTGCAGGATTATAGCAAAATTATTACAAGGGAACTAAACAAAAGCAAATGCAATACCAGATACAATAACAGTATTCTAAAGACTTAGATGGCGATCTAATTGTAAGTGGTGTATGTGGGGGAAGTTTGGGCACCCCTGGTCAAAATTACTGTTATTGTGAATAGTAGAAGACCCCATGGCTGCTGTTTTTTGGCACAAGGATAGAGGAGGCTGGGTTTTTATAAAGATGGGAAATTTGTGTCACCTGGCCTTTTCTAACAATGATAGTGAACAAGCCATGACCCTGACAGGCTAATTAAGGTCTGAAACCTTGGTCCAAGTTATTTGAGCACACAAATCTCCAAGGGTGCACAAATATTTACATCAGCCCATTTTCCTTTTTGTAATTTTATTTTTTAAATGTCAAAAATTACAAAATACATATATTTTTTGCCTAACATACAAAGGAAATGTCATATTTAACTTCAGGCCTTTTAGAGATCATTCATTTCATCTTCAACTTGCTTAACTGTTCACAATAACAGTAAATTTGTCTGGGGGTGCCCAAACTTTTACATTTCACTGTATAAATGAAAAGCCGGACTCATGATGGCAGAAAGGGCTATAAATTATTATGCTTGTGTACTATTAGCATATGGACGTTTGCAAACAACAGTAAGGCCGGGGTCACACGAATCTGTCCTAGTCTCCTTGCTGAGAGTGTTTTCCATATGGTCATCTGTGTGTAATGCGTTTGCAATGCGATGATGCGATTTTCTCGCACCTATGTATCCGTATGACATCCGTATGGCTTTATATTTCTCACTGCTTTTCCCCATTGAATTTAATGGCTCAATGGGCTGAAATGAGGAAAATATGTGTGTATTTCTCGCAAAACACACTGATGGTCCATGTGGTGTCCGATTTTTTTCTCGCATCCATTGGCTTGCATTGGCGAGACTCGGGCGATATACGCGTACAATCTCAGCAAGCTGCAATTTCACTTGCACGTTGAATACGCTTGAGAAAAAATATGGTGATGGGAGCTGCCCCATAGATTAACACTGGTCCGAGTGCCCTGAGATGTTTTCTCGCATAGCATTCGTCCGTATTCTATGCTAGTGTGTCTCCGACCTAAGGGGCTCTACCGGTAGATGTAGGGGAAGTGGGAGAGGAGTATAGCAACAAAAGTCCCTTAGTAGCTATCCAAGTCTACTGTATCTAGAAGTGAAACACCTGGCGGCAATTCAGCATGTGAAAGTTGGCACAAAACTGTAATGTCACACTATTTTTGCATATCTCTTAGCTGAGAAAAAAGGTTGGGTTTTTGCCATTATCACACCAGAGTTAGCAAAGCTTAGTGAGGAGGGGGCTGGCAACTTTATTCTAATTTACTCCACCAAATTGGAGTAAGTCGAGAAAAAATATCCTTCAGTTCATGACTGGAGTACAATTCTTATGCTGTTACACTGTAGCTGTACAATGTGTCAAATTAATTAAGAGGCGGACATCTATTAAAGGGATTGTCCAGGCACATGTGTTTGATGACCTCTCTATAGGATGAGTGTGGGTCCAACATCCGGCGCTCACACCGATTAGCTGTTATTTTGCTCAGGTGGCTGGATGTGAATACTTTGAATGGAGCTGCACTCAGCAGTTTTGTTCAAAGTGTGGGGGCCATGGCCATTTATGCAAAAAACTGCAGTACAGCAACTGCCCTCATTGGCTGCTATACATACTAAATGGAGCTGAGCAATAAATAGCTGATTGTTGATGACCTATTGATGACCTATCCTGTAAATAGTGCTATCCTTTGGATATGCAATGTCTTTTTTCTGCAGTTACTGTATAGCACTATCCTGTAGATAGGTCATCAAATACATATGCCCAGACAACCCCTTTAATGAATTTGGTATCTTACTCCGCTGGACTCTTCATCCAGACTGATGTATAGAACATCAGTCTTGATGAATCGGTTGAGTAGTGTTTGCTTAGTCCTGTAGTAAAGCTTTACAGGAACAGCGATCGATACATAATTGGACTGCTACATGCTGTACATCATAAACTAATATTACCCTCGAGCAATTAGATTACGTACCCCTCGCAATTCTCAGAACTCTCATAATGCGTATAATTGTCGGGTTTATAGGCAATGATGCATTCACTTCAATTTCTTCCAGTGTAATACCCATGATTGAAAGAAGAACAATTGCTAAGTCCAGTTGATTCCATCTGTAAGACAGATATTTCAAGAATAAAAAAATTGCTAAATGTTGCTAGTAAGATCTCCGAAAAATAAGGGTCTAGCTGCTGAGATGTCCAACTATGAGCTGATATCTGTAACTCAACTAGTAAAAAATGTTTACAGGGGTTTTCTAGGTTGAAAATATTAATGGGTTATTGTTTGGATTGGTCATCAATATCCAATCAGTGGATGAGTCAACTCTTGGCATTCCTGCTGATCAGCTATGTGAAAGTTCTAACAGTCACTGTGCGCTGCAGCCATTTTTGCTCTGTCCACCTGTCTACACAGTAGCGGCTGTGTTGGGTATTACAGCAGTGTTCCATTGAAGAGAACGGGATATCGCTGCAATGCCCAGCACATCTGATACTATGTAGACAACACTACCATACAGCATAAAAGGCTGCAACGTTTACCACGTGTCGCTGCCCCTTTAAACAACTGATGGGGTACCCAACTTGGAACCCTACCAATTGGATATGGTAGGAGATATCAATTTTCTAAATGTAAAAAAAACTTCTCATTCCATCAGCACTGTACCCAAGAACATTAATCCGTATACCATATCCATTAAAACCAATGGGCTGTTTGGAGATGTAAATGTGAGACATTGCTCTACCAGCTCTCTAAACCAGTTAACTCCTTTACGAAAAAAGTCAATGACATTTTCAAAAGTGAAGTCTTAATAGGACCTGAAACCAGATCATGTCATGTTAAAGAATTACATGTACAAATGTCATTACAATTTTTCCAGCGAGGTGATGAAGATGGTAAGCTGTTTCATAATATTCTCATAAACAATTACTTTTTTACCTGAGCTTTTGGTTCTTACAAGCATCCTAAACTTTTATAGGTGGTGAATGCTTTGAAATTCCCTCATTTGCATACAATGGCTTGTGTTCTGGGTTTGATGTTTCATTAATGAGCTAATTTTTATTTCTACACCCCAGACATTCTCTATTGTTTCACAATGGGAAAAAAGTAGAAAAGAGCTCATAGTCAGTAGAGGCTGTATAGGAATATGGTGCCTTTTACTGATCACTAGCTCTGATTGCATTGCTCCCAGGGCAGCAGTATATAATGTACCATCTTATTTTAGGGGAGGTGAAAGCTTTCAGATCCTCTTTCGAAGTGGCTTACAGAACAGTATCACATACTAAATTTGTATAGTTGCAAATGAAAACCAGTCCTCTTGTGGATAAGGATTAAAAGGTGTCGAATACACTTAATAATTGTGTCATCCTGCATGTGGTCCAAAAGTTTAGCTAAGAATAATTCTTGCGTCTTTAGGGAACTTAATATGAGTCTAAATATTAGTTTTGTCACAAGCACTTTAGACTCAACTCCCAATATGGCACATGCTGTTAAGTAGAAAAAGGTCTATAGTTTTATTTATATGGCGCAAGCATATTTCGCAGTTCTTTACAATTTCAAAGGTATGTGCACAAACAATATCAGACATTACAGAGTAACACATAGTTCTACAAATCACACAGGAGGAGAGAGGAGATTAGAATCTATGAGGAAATCGAAAGACACAAAAGGTAAGAAAGTGCTTATATTGTGCGGCCTAGCTATCAGTAAAATAAATAAGGGTATTCATTGAAGCAGCATAAAGTGATCACCTGCCAGTATCTGTTTATGTCCAGGTACAAAGGGTCATCAAGTGCATGGAGGTTTGTGAGAACAAATCATATAAAGGACCAGATTTTGGAGAAGTGTAGGAAGGGAGAACAGGGAATAGTAAAATTAGTGATTCTAAAGAAATGTGTTTTGGGCACTCTGAAAACTGTGGATACTGGGAATCACCCGAATTGTCCAGGGTAGTGCATACCAGAGAACTGGTGCAGCATGAGAAAAGTCTTGGAGGCGGAATAGGGAGGTGCAGATTATGAAGGATGTTAGTCTTAGGTAAATGTATTAAGTTATACTAAGTCTGCCATGAAGTTTATTGGATCTATAGTTTTGTGATTCTGAAAAGCATTCAGTACTTTGAAAATTAAAAAAAAAAAAAACAATTTGCCAAAATGGCACAAATATGGCACACTTATGGGTTGTTTTATTTCATGTGTGCATGCATGGACACGATGACCCTTGATGTCCATTCCAACTCTAACATTCTGTAATTCTATGATTCTATGTTTTTTGGTAGCATGCATGTACAGTACAGATAAAAAGTTTGGACACACCTTCCCATTTAAAGATTTTTCCGTATTTTCATGACTATGAAAATTGTACATTCACGCTGAAGGCATCAAAACCATGAATTAACACATGTGGAATTATATACTTAACAAAAACGTGTGAAACAACTGAAATTATGTCTTATATTCTAGGTTCTTCAAAGTAGCCACCTTTTGCTTTGATGACTGCTTTGCACACTCTTGGCATTTTCTTGATGAGCTTCAAGAGGTAGTCACCGGGAATGGTTTTCACTTCACAGGTGTGCCCTGTCAGGTTTAATAAGTGGGATTTCTTGCCTTATAAATGGGGTTGGGACCATCATTTGTGTTGTGCAGAAGTCTGGTGGATACACAGCTGATAGTCCTTCTGAATAGACTGTTAAGGCCCCGTCTCACTTAGCGACGCTAAAGCGATCCCGACAACGATACGACCTGTTAGGGATCGTTGCTGCATCGCTATGTGGTCGCTGGTGAGATGTCAAACAGTGAGATCTTCCAACGATCGCAGCTGCGATCTCACTGTTTGACATCTCACCAGCGACCTGTAGTGACCTGTACAACGATGTCACATGGGAGCTATTATGACGATTCAGTGTCTGAGTCGTCAACGAGGTCGTTGGTAAGGTGTCAAACACAGCGATGTGTGCTACCCAGAGGGACCTCAACGATCAAAAAACGGTCCAGGCCATTCCGACACGACCAGCGATCTCACAGCAGGGGCCTGGTCGCTGCTACGTGTCACACATAGCGAGATCGCTACTGAGGTCGCTATTGCGTCACAAAACTTGTGACTCAGCAGCGATCTCGCTAGCGATCTCGCTTAGTGAGACGGGGCCTTTAGAATTTGTATTATGGCAAGAAAAAAGCAGCTAAGTAAAGAAAAACGAGTCGCCATTATTACTTTAAGAAATGAAGGTCAGTCAGTCCGAAAAATTGGGAAAACTTTGAAAGTGTCCCCAAGTGCAGTGGCAAAAACCATCAAGCGCTACAAAGAAACTGGCTCACATAAGGACCGCCCCAGGGACGGAAGACCAAGAGTCACCTCTGCTTCTGAGGATAAGTTTATCCGAGTCACCAGCCTCAGAAATCTCAGGTTAACAGCAGCTCAGATTAGAGACCAGGTAAATGCCACACAGAGTACTAGCAGCAGACACATCTCTACAACAACTGTTAAGAGGAGACTTTGTGCAGCAGGCCTTCATGGTAAAATAGCTGCTAGGAAACCACTGCTAAGGACAGGCAACAAGCAGAAGAGACTTGTTTGGGCTAAAGAACACAAGGAATGGACATTAGACCAGTGGAAATCTGTGCTTTGGTCTGATGAGTCCAAATTTGAGATCTTTGGTTCCAACCACCGTGTCTTTGTGTGACGCAGAAAAGGTGAACGAATGGACTCTACATGCCTGGTTCCTACCGTGAAGCATGGAGGAGGAGGTGTGATGGTGTGGGGGTGCTTTGCTGGTGACACTGTTGGGGATTTATTCAAAATTGAAGGCATACTGAACCAGCATGGCTACCACAGCATCTTGCAGCGGCATGCTATTCCATCCGGTTTGCGTTTAGTTGGATCATCATTTATTTTTCAACAGGACAATGACCCCAAACACACCTCCAGGCTGTGTAAGGGCTATTTGACCAAGAAGGACAGTGATGGGGTGCTACGCCAGATGACCTGGCCTCCACAGTCACCAGACCTGAACCCAATTGAGATGGTTTGGGGTGAGCTGGACCGCAGAGTGAAGGAAAAAGTGCCAACAAGTGCTAAGCATCTCTGGGAACTCCTTCAAGATTGTTGGAAGACCATTCCCGGTGACTACCTCTTGAAGCTCATCAAGAGAATGCCAAGAGTGTGCAAAGCAGTCATCAAAGCAAAAAGTGGCTACTTTGAAGAACCTATAATATAAGACATAATTTCAGTTGTTTCACACTTTTTTGTTAAGTATATAATCCCACATGTGTTAATTCATAGTTTTGATGCCTTCAGTGTGAATGTACAATTTTCATAGTCATGAAAATACAGAAAAATCTTTAAATGAGATGTGTCCAAACTTTTGGTCTGTACTGTATATCTGTCATAAATCACAATACGGTATGAATAAAGCCTTAGACAATTTTGCAAAGAAAAACTTGGCCCCAATTCATCAAAACCTCTTAATAAAACAGGAGGCCCTGACAAGTGGCGTGTGCCTCTTTGCACCATGCCAGAAATCTTGATTCAGTCCCTGACTTGAGTAAGATTTCTGCCATAGGGAACATTACAGCTTGTTATGAATTAGATGAGCTGTGCCATCAAGCCACTGACCTGCCCTTGCCCCCTGCCAAAATGGATAAAGCAGGGAGAAACTGACATGAAAATGCCAAAAGTCACCAAATTTTTGTGCAACTACGAGTAGTGACAAAATATAGCAATTTTTCAAGCAGTTTACACTTCAAAAATTACTACAATTTAAATACATAGTATTCTGGGGGAAATGTCTATGTAAAATAATACAGATAGTCTCCTGGTTTTGCCTTACAAGTACTGATGTAAAATACTGTCCAAAACTCAAGTGTGAATGAAGCCCATTACAACGGCTACAATTTATCAGCTGCCTCATCCGTCAAACACAAACCTCGACCACAAGACGATCAAAAATTAGTGATGAGTGAATATACTCGTTACTCGAGATTTCTCGAGCACGCTCGGGGGTCCTCCAAGCATTTTTTAGTGCTCGGAGATTTAGTTTTTCTTGCCGCAGCTGAATGATTTACATCTGTTAGCCAGCTTAAGTACATGTGGGGGTTGCCTGGTTGCTAGGGAATCCCCACATGCAATCAAGCTGGCTAACAGATGTAAATCATTCAGCTGCGGCAAGAAAAACAAAATCTCCGAGCACTAAAAAATACTCGGAGGACCCCCGAGAATGCTTGGGAAATCTCGAGTAACGAGTATATTCGCTCATCACTATCAAAAATATATAGAAATAACAATTATTTAAAAATAAGATATTTGTACCGGTCTTTAAAGAAACGTCGGAATCCAAATGCTATCATTTTACACCCCGACTCTAGGACAAAAATTAAGGTGAAAATATAGTTACAGATCTTCAGGGCCTCATCCAATACCTAAAAGAAAACAATCAACATTAGCTTCTCTTTAGTCAAATCTTTTACATCAATGCTTGTGAACATAAATTTGTAAAAAATTGTGTATTTTTATTAATAGGTTTAAGATTCTTCATCCATTGGAGCAACTTAAACATAAAAAGTGTTGTCCATCTCTAGAGGCCTTTTTTTAACTTAAATATTTGTTTGTGGGGCTAAAAATCATTTTTGCTATTGGTATCTTTACAAATGTTGCACCTTTTGACCTTTACATAACATTTGTCTCCTTGTACATTCAACTCTGATGTGGTCTGCGTTCATGATGTTGTTTTTTTAGCCCAAAATACATGCATTTATGTACAAAAAATTGTCCTCAAGTGTGGAAAACCCTTTAAAGCTGACTAGGCCTGTTGCGACGGCAATTCTGGATTCTTCAAAATACTATATCATCACCAGACCCGTAGTAATCTAAAAGAATATTTTCCTCAATGTCTTTAACGCAGATTCCAACCAGTGAACTCAGATGAGTTTTTTGAGCAAGGGAGATGTACATCAAGTTAATGCTTTCTGTTAAGGATACATCAAATGCTAAAGTTTCAAGATGGTATTCAAATGTATTACTTGGTGTATCCCCTGACTGTAATGGGTAACATGTAATTCATCAGTGTACACTTTTCACTATATCTGACCTGTTTAGGATCCGCATATGTCCTTTTTGGAGGACAGAATGACATATTCTACCAAGCTTTCAGGTCATCCAAAGTGTACATGCACAATAATATATATATATATATATATATATATATATATATATATATATATATATATATATATATATATATATCTACTGTATCTATATCTATCTATATATATATAATATTATTATATATAATATATATATATTATATATATATATATCTAATTATTTTTTTAATTATAGTCACGAAGGAATGGATACATGTATTTTTAGTACTTTAGTAAAAAAATACCCATTTTTTAAATTTTAAAATCATATACAAACGGATACCTGTGTTTACGGTAACCATCAAAAACGTAGATGATAGCTTTAAAATAGCATGCTTATGTGTATGTTCCCTTATGTTTATGTTCCTAGCCTATACTGTATAGTTACATGCTATACATAAACTGAAAATGTCATATAATCATGGTGGATGCACTTTGTCCTCCACAGCGAGAGATCTCCACTGTGGCTCATAGTGTAAAGTAAAGTCAGTCCAGTGATCATTTTATCAGCCATGCAATTTAAATTACAAAGTGGGGAGTCTTTTAGAGGCAAACATCCCCTTAGAGGGGTTTTCTTATCATCTCTATTGGGTATAATTGCAAAGTGCTTGTAAAAACAAGAAACTTTGCAATGTATCTCTCAAGAGCAGATGGATTTTCAATTGTATAGTGTGCTGCTCGTTCCCAAGGTTACCGTCCACCTTATCAGTCTATCAGTGGTGGACGGTCTCCTGGGTAAGGAATGTGTGCTTGCAGGCTCTTTGCAGTGCCGCTTGCAGGCGCCCCCCAGAAGTGACTGGATCACTAGATCTGGCCAGCTTCAGATGCATGCAGTATCAGAGTGCACAGTTTAGGCTAGCTGCGTGACAATGCCGCTAGTCTGAACTGTCATCAGCAGGAGCACACTGATCCTCAGGAAACAGGTAGTCAGTAGTAGTAGCAGTGCGCTCCTAAAAACAAAGATCAGACAAATCCTTTAAATAACTTATTTAAACTAATTTTCCATATGATATACCAAGGCCATTTTTTCTTTTACCTTTGGCTGCTGGTAGTGTTCCATTGCCATAGTAACAACGTTGAGTCCAATAACCCCGGTAATAAAAAGATCCAGGTAGTGACTTGTGCACATATGATGTATAAGAAGACGTGCATGGGAGTACTCGGAATAATAAGGCTTGCACTGGGCTTCTACAAAGAAGGCAAACACAAACTGCATTCAATTAGGACTCCTGTGCAATGAGTTACTTCTAACAGAACAAGTCATTTCTGAGACCTCTAGCCACGTATGCCTTCTCCCAGTCATGCATGCACCCCATGCACTTGCAGTTGCCATGCTTTAGATCAGATAACTAATGCATAAACATAAGAGAAATAAAATTGCAAAACTTCATACACAATTAAATGTAACACATATTTCAGATTTTTACGATTGCTATTATTTGATCTGTCCCGGGTAACTAGTGTAGACATCATTTACTTGCACATAGAAATATCCAAGTCACATTACAAATTCAGAATTCACTGTACAGATGACAAAACGTGAGGACAGATAAAAACTTCAACAAAAGGACTTGTCCCAAACACAAAACTTACGAACATCCTATGGAAGAACTTGTAGAAGAAGAGATGAAAATGCAGAGAACAGAATGAAAAGCACGGAATACATTGTGCATAGTGGAACACAAATACTGAAACTGAGAACGACTTTACCACATAATGGGTTGTGTTGGTTAAGGAATTCCAGCCATCATTATAAGAGCACCTAGGTATTCTACATGGAGTGAATGGCAGATGCTCATCTACTTGTACATTACATTCATATCTGGAGCACAATACTGGGATTTACATGATCCTATACTTTCCTGGTTCATTCAAAACACAAATGATCAGCAAAAACCTACATTTGCATACATATTGGTTTCTGGCTATTTAGTAGCTAGGCTATATTTGTTCATTAGCAGCTCAGTATGAGTCCACAGATTGACAGTATTTGTTCCCTTTCCTGAGTCACTGCCGGATTAACAAAAATACAAAACTCCAACTTATAGAGCGCCACATAGCGATGTACTATCAGCGTTTTCCTAGCCATTGCATAATCCTTGCTATTTTTATTCTGTTTTTCTGTAGATGTGTGCATGTTACTAGTACGCTGTGTGGCAAGACGATTGCTATATTTCTCCATATATATGCATATACTGTGTATATATATATATATATATATATATATATATATATATATATATACAGTGGGGGAAATAAGTACCGTATTTGATCCCTTGCTGATTTTGTAAGTTTGCCCACTGACAAAGACCTGAACAGTCTATAATTTTAAGGGTAGGTTAATTTTAACATTGAGAAATAGAATATCAAAAATAAAATCCAGAAAATCACATTGTGCAAATACTATAAATTTATTTGTATTTTGCAGTGAGAAATAAGTATTTGATCCCCTACCAACCATTATTTGTTCTGGCTCCTACAGACCAGTTGCACGGTCCTAATTAACTTGTTACCTGCATTAAAGACAGCTGTCTTACATAGTCAGCTTTATAAAAGACTCCTGTCCACAGACTCAATTAATCAGTCAGACTCTAACCTCTACAACATGGGCAAGACCAAAGAGCTTTATAAGGATGTCAGGGACAAGATCATAACATATTACACTGTTAAGGTTTAAAATCCTGCAGTGCCTGCAAGGTCCCCCTGCTCAAGAAGTCACATGTGCAGGCCCATCTGAAGTTTGCCAATGAACACCTGGATGATTCTGTGAGTGATTGGGAGAAGGTGCTGTTGTCAGATGAGACAAAAATTGAGCTCTTTGGCATTAACTCACCTCCCCGTGTTTGGAGGAAGAGAAATGCTGCTTATGACCCAAAGAACACCATCCCTACTGTCAAGCATGGAGATGGAAACATTATGTTTTGGGGGTGTTTCTCTGCTAAGGGCACAAGACTACTTCACCACATCAATGAGAGAATTAATGGAGCCATGTACCATAAAATCCTGAGTGACAACCTCCTTCCCTCCACCAAGACATTAAAAATGAGTCATGGCTGGGCCCTTCCAGCTAGACAATGACCCAAAAGATAGTGCCAAGGCAACAAAGGAGTAGCACAAAATGAAGCACATTAAGGTCAGTGAGTGGCCTAGCCAATCTCCAGACTTTAATCCCATAGAAAACATATGGAGTTGGAGCTCTGGGTTGACAAGCGACAGCCTCAAAATATTAATGATGTAGAGATGATCTGAAAAGAGGAGTGGACCTAAATTCCTCCTGACATGTGTGCAAACCTCATCATCAACTACAAAATAGTCTGATTGCTGTGCTTGCCAACAAGGGTTTTGCCACCAAGTATTAAGTCTCGTTTGCCTGAGGAATCAAATACATATTTCTCACTGCAAAATGCAAATAAATGTATATAATTTATACATTTTGATTTTCTGGATTTAAACTTACAAAATTAGCAAGGAATCAAATACTTATTTCTCCCACTGTCTATACACATACATACATCCTATCCAGGAAAAGCTACATGAGGTATAGGGAAACTGAACACCCCTAGTATATTATACTTTGGCATTTGCTTTGGTAACTCCAGGATTTGTATGGAAAGATATGTAGGATTGGCAGCGAGGCACATCATTCAAGTGGTTGGAAAGGTTCACTACTGGATTTAGAAATTAGTTCAGTGTGTGTACTTTAAATGGGGAGGCAGAAGGTGTCTATGATACTCTGGGTTATAGATCACTGCTGGTCTTCAGTGCAATTAGTGTGAGGTAAAACACATCCTTTTGGCTTCTTTTTTGGGTGCTGAAGGCCAACAGTGTAGTCGAGGAAGCTATTGGCTAACTAGTTATCAGCTGAGCAGGTTATTATTTTGGATTTTGTTCCCGTCTCAGATTGCAGCGGTCCAACTTTGCCTACAGCTACACAGTTAATCTATCAGAACATATATAGATTAGAGTTAATGTCCATTAGGGCACTAAATCACCTCCGATCAGCTCCTTCCTTGTTGATCGGCGGTCGTTTAGTGGCCTGTTTATACAAGTAGACTGAAGTAAAGGATACACACTGAACAAACTGTAACAGATTGCTCAGTGAGCATAAGCATTTGTGCAATACAAAATAAAATTTCACCTAACCATCAAGCATTTTTCATGTTCGTTGGGTGATCAGCAGAGCAGAACTGGAAGAATTTTCTGAGGAAGAATGAAAATCCCTCAAAAAAGAATTGAAAGACTCTTGTCTGGCTACAAAAAGCACTTACAAGATGTGAAACTTTCAAAAAGGGGTGCTACTAGGTACTAACTATGCAGGGTGCCCATACTTTTGCATTGCCTATTTTACTTTTCGTAGTTTTTAAAATGTAAAAGATGAAAGAAATATACATTACCGTTCAAAAGTTTAGGGTCACTTAGAAATTTCCTTATTTTTGAAAGAAAAGCACAGTTTTTTTTCCAATAAAGCTAACATTAAATGATTCAGAAATACACTCTATACATTGTTAATGTGGTAAATGACTATTCTAGCTGCAAACGTCTGGTTTGTAATGCAATATCTTCATAGGTGTATAGAGGCCCATTTCCAACAACCATCACTCCAGTGTTCTTACGGTACTTTGTGTTTGCTAACTGTGTAAGAAGGCTATTGGATGGTTAGAATACCCTTGAAAACCCTTGTGCACAGCTGAAAACAGTTTGGCTGATTAGAGAACCTATAAACCTGACTTTCTTTTGAGCTAGTTGAGAATCTGAAGCATTACATTTGTTGATTCCATTAAACTCTCAAAATGGCCAGAAAAAGAATTTTCATGTGAAACTCGACAGTCTATTCTTGTTCCTAGAAATGAAGGCTATTCCAAGCGAGAAATTGCCAAGAAACTGAAGATTTCCTACAATGGTGTGTACTACTCCCTTCAGAGGAGAGCACAAACAGGCTCTAACCAGAGTAGAAAGAGAAGTGGGAGGCCCCGCTGCACAACTGAGCAACAAGACAAGTACATTGTCTGTAATTTGAGAAATCAACACCTCACCAGTCCTCAACTGGCAGCTTCATTAAATAGTACACGCAAAACGCCAGTGTCAACGTCTACAGTGAAGAGGCGACTCAGGGATGTTGGCCTTCAGGGCAGAGTGGCAAAGAAAAAGCCATATCTGAGACTGGCTAATAAAAAGAAAAGAATAATATGGGCAAAATAACACAGACATTGGACAGAGGAAGATTGGAAAAAAGTGTTATGGACAGACAAATCCAAGTTTGAGGTGTTTGGATCACACAGAAGAACATTTGTGAGATGCAGAACAACTGAAAAGATGCTGGAAGAGTGTTTGACGCCATCTGTCAAGCATGGTGGAGGTAATGTGCTGGTCTGGGGTTGCTTTGGTGCTGGTAAAGTGGGAGATTTGTACAAGGTAAAAGGGATTTTAAATAAGGAAGGCTATCACTCCATGTTGCAACGCCATGCCATACCCTGTGGACAGCGCTTGATTGGAGCCAACTTCATCCTACAACAGGACAATGACCCAAAGCACACCTCCAAATTGTGCAAGAACTATTTAGGGAAGAAGCAGGCAGCTGGTATTCTATCTGTAATGCAGTGGCCAGCACAGTCTCCAGATCTAAACCCCATTGAGCTGTTGTGGGAGCAGCTTGACCGTATGCAAAAAGTGCCCATCAAGCCAAACCAAAGTGTGGGAGGGGCTTCTGGAAGCATGGGGTGAAATTTCTCCAGATTACCTCAGCAAATTAACTGCTAGAATGCCAAAGGTTTGCAATGCTGTAATTGCTACAAAGGGAGCATTGTTTGACGAAAGCAAAGTTTGAAGGACAAAATTATTATTTCAAATAAAAATCTTTTTTTTGAACCTTGTCAATGTCTGCACTAGATTTTCAATTCATTTGGCAACTGGTTTAATTAATAAAAGTATGAGTTTTCATGGAAAACTCAAAATTGTCTGGGCGACCCTAAACTTTTGAACGGTAGTGTATATATATTTTGTCTAAAATACGAAGGATATATGTAATTTGAGTTCATTTCACCTTCAACTTGATTAACTGTTCATAGTAACAGCAATTTTGACAAGGGGTGCCCAAACCTTTACATGCCACTGTATGTATACAAAATGGAAATGACAAAAATACCAGAGATATTTTCCTCTGATTTGTCTTTCTAAGCTATATGTTTAAAGGAAGAAGGTAATATATCTTATGTAAAAGGCAAGCAATGCAATTACTTGTTTTTGCCAACCAGGTTTTAAAAATAATAGCTCTATGTGCCAGCAGAGTATAGACAGAAATCATAGGACCCCAGAGAAAATCTCAGATTGGACCCCCTGCCTCTACTTAGGGCTCTGACAAATGTATTGCATTTTTATTAAAGTTGATACTCTTCATAATTTCCTAACACATAAAGGTCCAAATCGCCTGATTTCATTCACAGTCAGAGAAATAAATGAAAAAACTTTGTCCGCCTGCAGCCATTACTAAGGGGGAGGACGTTCCTTTTAGTTTTTTTGTTGGGAACGCTATGCAATATCCTTTCCTTAATGGTAGCTGCAGGAAAAAGGTAGGACTGTGTCAAAATACAAGAGACGCAAAGTAGTGCCAAGCCTTGTCCTATCCTTGCTCCCATAGCAATCTCTAGGTGTGCCTCTATAAAAAAAGGTATGGTATGAAATTAGCAAAATAATACTGTCTACTGTTGACTCCTTTTAGTGCTGAGTGTCTTCTTTTGGGAATCTATCAATTACACCATCCCTTCGACTGTCAAATTTTAGAGAGTTGCTGTGTCTCTACTTCTATATACTTCCTTTGTAATGATATTTGGTATTCAAGATATCCCATTATTGTGGATTATTGGATATCTGATGAAATGACTCCATTTTATGGATATAACAATTTCATACAGAATAGCACTGATCTACTAATCTAGTTTTATCATATTTCACTATATGCCTTGTCCACACCCAGCTGACCAATTTGTAGATTCCATGGCTGTCCATTGGTCCAAGAATAGGAATCGCACAATAATATTATGTATCCTCAACTCTAAATGCACACTAAAAAAGTGACTTTCTCTCAATAGCTTTTAAGTTTTATATTCTATGTCTTAAAATACGAGATAAACCACTAAATTCAGGATTACTCTAAAACGAAGACATTTTTTCACATATTCTTCTGACTAGTTGTGCTAGTTTGTTTCATTTATTTAATTGAAGTTCTTCAGGATACAAAGTAATAAAACTGAGCAAAAGTTGTACCAGAGTCGGATTAACAGTAGCAGGCTATAGAGCAGGGGTCCCCAATTTCTGACTGCCAGCTTGGTGCACTACTATCAAGTCTACTCAACTGCTATGAAGATCCCGTGACCAGATGGTGACGTTTCTAAGCTCTGTAGATAAGAGTAGATCAAGATGCACATGTTCTGGTCACTGGGGTAATAGGTTAATATTTTAAGCTGGAGAAAGGATTATATTGCCAGGTAGAGGGATGGTTGAAGCTGGATGTGATGGTATTCTTGTATCAGGCACTTCCTCCACACTGATTGTGGGCAAGGTGGGAATTTCTATATGTAAGAATACTGCCTACAAGGGAGGAGGGCATGTAGGTGTACCTAATGTGAGCTGTCAGGATGTCACCACTCAGAGGGCGTTGGATGTGGCTTGCTACCATCTCTCAAAACTGAATGTGGCTCCTAAAGGGGTAGTCTGAAACTAACATTTGTTTTAATCCTAAATCTATCAATTTAATGTCATAATCTAATCTACACTTTAATTAAAAATTTCCTATTGTTTCCTCACTATTTACTCTTTTAACCTACTTAATGTTTGATGATGCTTCATTTGAGAACCCCCATTACATGCTGGGATAGTCAACCGAGTAGTCATCGGGGAGCAGAAGCTGTGGTCACTTCTGTAGCCGCTGTCCCCTCCCTGAAACAAAGCGTCATCAGTGACATCCTTTTCAGGGGCTGAGCTAGTCCATATCGGTTGTCAATTTCGAGTTATGCTCTGTAGGATCTTGTCGCTGTGCAATATTCTTCTCAGAACACAGTGACAGTGCGCTCCTTCGCCAGCTCAAACAAAAAATGATCAACTAGCAAGAGAGCACACTGTCAGTGCACATTATAAGGAGAAAAAATGGCAAGCAGAGACCAGCGCTGCTCTCAAGTTACGTCATTTTAATTTTTTCTGATATGGTTTCTCCATTTCCTATTTCTCTCTCCATTTCTTTTACATGGATGCCAGGTTCTAAGATACTATGCTATGCACAGCGCACTTTAGTAGTCTGTGACACACCCCATTCCTTGTAGTGTAGTATTGAAACTGAGCAGCTTATAAGTACAGTACTGCCATCTTAAAACGATATGTATTAATATGCCCCAACTTTTTCCCACTCATTTTACATGGACGTAGCAATGCAATTCATTCCTTTTTGCCCTTGATGGCCACTATTTACTGGTGACATTGACAGTAACAACACGTTATCTACGAATCACAACAACCTATCTCATGGTAATGGCACCATACAACACAGTATGAAAAACAGATCATCTTCAGAAGGTAAAAACTATCTCCCTAGCGCCACCTGAGAGCTAATTTCCATAGATTTTCTCAAAGGACCGACTAGTTGCTTCTTTGCAAGGGAATTGGTACCAGTTCAATAGAATGGATTGTCTGTAGGTTCATGCATTATCAATTGAATAATTTACAAGATTGATGCCATCAGATACCAGGCACTCTCTATTTTTAGCTGCTTATTAAATTGTTAATAAAGTATGCTAAAGTATGATGTGTCTCTTGAGTGATGACTCTTGTGAATTTTAACACCAAGATGAAATGTGTGAGCCATGAGATAACAAACAAGACTTCACACACAGCTTAGTTGACGTCTGACATCAGACAGCAATTAGTTACACGACAAAGCCACTGTGCTGGGACAATACACCAGATCTGCCAGTACCTTGTGTTGGACTGGCTGAGTGCTCCAACATTGTATCATCCAGCATTAGATCTAAAAGAATGACATGCTGTTAATTCCTGTCCCTTATGCCGTAGTACACTTTGATATTTGCCTAATGTGATGAATTACTTCTGGTATTGAACTTTATGGTAAGTTGTCAAAGACTGCAGCTTAAATGGAATCTTTCACTGGGTTTTTGCTACCCCATCTGACAGCAGCCTAATTTAGAGGTGGAGACACTGATTCCAGCGATATATCACATGCTGGGCTGCTTGCTGTACTTTTGAGAAAATCTCTGCTTTATCTTCTATAGATCTGTCAGTTGTCTGAATGCCGAGCTCTGTATAAACCCACCCACACCACTGATTGGCTTCTTTCTGTTTACACTATGCATAGTCAGAAAGCTGCCAATCCGTGGTGTGGGCGGGGTTATACAGAGATCATGAATATGGACGACTACCTGGCAGCAGGTTAACTAGTCCTCTAGTGATAATCTCCTGCTGAAGAAAACTTTGATTTTATCAAAACTACAGCAATTAGCCTAGTCAGTGACACAATGCTGGAATCAGGTTCTTTGTCTCTACATTATGCTGCTTACATATTAGTGTCTCTACATTATGCTGCTTACATATTAGGCTAGCAAAAACCCTACTGACAGATTCACTTTAAGGGAAGGTCCCTCTCTGCAACCTTTTGCATCCAGCATGAAACATTACAGAGTTTGCAAAGGTTTTTTTAAAATCTTAATTAAACACATCTTACTGTTTGGTGTATTAAGCTCCTATGGAAACCTATGTATCTCTATGGTAACAGATTACTAAAAAACTGTGTAATCTGATCCTAAAAAAAATGGTTCTGATTACAGGTTAATTCTTCAGAGTTATCATCCAATATTCTTCATTGGGATATGATTATATAACAATAATGAGTTACATGCTGGGTTATCTTGTTGCACAATGTGATTATATTTTAATTAGATCCCAAGAATATTGGATTTAGCTCTAAAGACCTGGAAGCTCACCATTTATTTATCTGTTGTACATGAGGACATGTTTAGTAGTGGGAGCTTTTGTGCTTCCATACAATCACATGCACTGAAGAGTGAGGGAGCTAGTTTTTCCCCTATATGTGGTACATTTATCCTGTAGTCACATTTTCAGGGCCATGGATGGGGTCTTAAAAGATGAGGGTCACAAACCCTAATGTATATGTATCCACATTTATGCATTGTTATAACTACACAGTGATTGCTGTAATATGACAATGTTGCCACTGTACTAGAATCAAATATTACCACAATGATAAATATCATCGCAATACTGTTACTTAACAAAACACACTATACAAAAACCAATATTACCAATAATGACCCTATATAACTACACAATCGAATAATCCCACTATATAGTTACTGAACAAAACACACTATAGACCAATATTACCACTATAGAGTGTTAGATACTCGTTCTACCCAGGGGCTCGGACACATAGGATCAAGCTGCAAAGGGATTCTTTGTTTTCTGTTATCATGGAGACACATACATCTGCGTAGGAGCTGGTGACAAAATACCGTAAGTGTTTTTTAGGCAATGAAATATTTGAAAGTTGCTTCATTTTGAAAATTGGATGGAAACTTTATGGCCGGTCGATATTTTGGAAAACAAAGACTGCACATAAAAACAGAAGTGTTCTTACAAACACTCCTTCCCCTTGCTGATAATGACCTTCTCAAGATGTTACATTGTGCCACAATGGGGAAACACTTTGAGTTCTACTAAAAAATATCCTGGGATGGATGAACACTAGCCACAAACTCCGTGAAAATGTTAGCGTACCTAATTCAACAGCCTCTAATATCTGTAGAACAAAGCAGGTCGGGTAAGTAAAGTATCTTTCCAGCTAAGAAACTATTTAAATTTGAGTTAGAATTTTTTATATCAGGACTAGTGATGAGCGAATATACTCGTTACTTGAGATTTCTCGAGCACGCTCGGGGATCCTCCGAGTATTTTTTAGTGCTCAGAGATTTCGTTTTTCTTGCCGCAGCTAAATGATTTATATCTGTTAGCCAGCATAAGTACATGTGGGGGTTGCCTGGTTGCTAGGGAATCCCCACATGTAATCAAGCTGGCTAACAGATGTAAAACATTCAGCTGCAGTGATGAAAACTAAATCTCCGAGCACTAAAAAATACTCAGAGGACCCCCGAGCATGCTCGAGAAATCTTGAGTAACGAGTATCTTCGCTCATCACTAATCAGGACACAAGAGGTTTGGCACAGTAACTGACCTGTATTTATAAAGATTGTCTACCCTCAGACAATGCTTGCCTACTAACCGGACACATGACTTCACACAGGTAATATATTGAATGTTTAAAGGGGTGGTCTGGTACCTAAAATGTCGTTTATCTACCGTATCTTTACACCCTAACCACTTTTATAATTAGCTTTATATACAATACCCTATACTTCTCTCTATCTAGCTAATGCCTAAATGCGTATTTTTATTTCACTTCCTGTGAGAAGAGTCTCAAATAGGATGTCACAGGAGGCTGGTGCTGCACTCAATTCCTTGCAGCATCTATTTAATCTCCTGGAACAGGACAACATCAGAAAGCAGAACTGCTGTTACGTACTACAGTTTCTTGCATTGCCTCCCTCTGAAGATGTCCTATATCAGTGGTCACGGTGATAGCATTTGTGGGAGAGGTGAGGGCAGCGCCAGCCCTGTTTCTATCTCCGCTACTGCTGCTTCTAACTATGGAACAAAACTGAGTGACTGACACCAATGACACACCCTAATAACGATTTGTTTGAGGGCAGTGCTATAAGCTGTGGGGGCACTGCAGATGTGACTCACTGCTTCTATCTCCACCCCCATCCTTTTTCACAGAATCAGCTGAGGCAGACATAGAAATTAGAAATAGAGTGCTAGCGCTGCGCTTACATCTCCCACAGATTCTATCATCATGGATCCAGGATATTTTCAGAGGGCAGCAATGCAAGAAACTGTAGTAAGTGACTGCAGCGCTGCATCCTGATGTTCTTTTGCAGGAAGGGAGATAGACACTACAGAAGTGCAACCTCAGCCTCCTGTAAAGTCCTATTGGAGACTCCTCTCAAAAGAAACATCACAGGAAGTGAAGTAAAAAGAAACACAATTATGAATTAGCTAGATAAGGAGAAGTCTAGGGTATTTTATAATAAAATCTAATTACAAAACCGGCTACGATGTAAAGGTAGATATTTTAGAAAGAGCATTTTAGGTACTCTACTAACCCTTTAAATAATGTTATTTTATAGAGCAAGAATATACAAGAAAAGCACATACATATCAATGTCTGTTAGCAATATATAATAATTCATAGAGTAGAATTTTTTGGCCCAGAAAATTTTCACGAGGGTGATAAATATTAATTGTGGGAAAACTGATTTAACTCTATGTCCAGGCAGCCATGTCTATAAATCATTATAACAAGGAAACATTATTATGCCATTAGGTCAACTTTATGAAATTAGGGTATTATTATGAGCAGACTCACAAAGGCTGCCTTGTCAGGTGAACAAAAAGATGTCAATGGTGACACGGTTAACATTATGCTGTCAGAATTGCCAAAGTCACCATTATAAAGTCAGTTATGGCATGCTTACAATAATGATGTCATTGCATGGCAGTGTGTGTGTGATAGAGTTGCCATGGTCAATATTATGATGTCAGTGACCTCATTGTTAGTTTTACAGTTTCAGTGTTGGCATGAGCAGTCATACAGACACTGCGGGGACAAATCATTAAGAGAGGCATAGTGTATGCAAGTCTCAGTAAGGCTACGTTCACATTTGCGTTGTGCGCCGCAGCGTCGGCGCCGCAACGCACAACGCAAACAAAAACGCAGCAAAACGCATGCACAACGCTGCGTTTTGCGCCGCATGGGTCCTTTTTTTGATTGATTTTGGACGCAGCAAAAATGCAACTTGCTGCGTCCTCTGCGCCCGGACGCGTGCGCCGCAGTGACGCATGCGGCGCAAAACGCAAGTGCGACGCATGTCCATGCGCCCCCATGTTAAATATAGGGGCGCATGACGCATGCGGCGACGCTGCGGCACCTGACGCTGCGGCGCAGACCGCAAATGTGAACGTAGACTAAAGGGCTCTTTGGAGTTCAATGTGCCAAATTAATCAAGAGGCACACAAGTGTACATCATTGTAGCTCTCTGACAATTGTGTATTAGATAGTAATACCTTTAGTAAATGTGGTAAATAGCACAATTTATATTTTTCCATCAATTCTCCAAGATACATTAACTTTTTGTTGATCTTTTTCTCTGATCAAAGCATACAATTGTCGTCACGGTAACTGTAGCTCAGTGGAAACCATGTTGTACTCACGTGTCCCGGCTCCAGTGCCGGGTCTTGCATCCTTCCCTTATGGCGTCTCCCTCTATGCTAGCCTGCGCTGGGTTACAGTGGTAGCCCGGCAATCACCACTGATGTTATCACCCTCACTCAGGCATTGAGAAAGCATAGTTCAGCAACAATGTGTCAGGAGTTAGCTTCACCTTCCATTTGGCTCACCTCCAGCAGGTGTATAATTATCGCTTCTGCTACTCCAGACGTCCATTGAGCGTCCAGCATTTTCTTCCAAGCCCAGTCCAGCATCTATGGGTGCTGACCACGCTTAGTATTCTGCTATCGCGATTACAGATTAGAAACTTCTCTCTAAAGTTCTTTACACCTTCGTCTCTGATAATAATGGATTGCACCTCTGCTGCGAGGTCCTGTTTGCGTCTCTGCTGTTATCAAGCTACAAGTTACACATTTGTTTTTGCTCATAAGCTGTGCTGAAACAAGCTTCAATCTCATTTCTGCTATCACGGTAACTATTGCAAGGTACGACTCTGCTTTTTCCTGTATCATATGAAAAAACAAGGCACTAAGGATAGTCACTTGTAGGTGCTCAAGTAGGGTATCGAGCCCTTCGTATCAAATGTTCAAAATAACTTGGCACTCAAAGATATTTTTGAACAACAGTGTGTTCATTTATTGTGGATCCAGACAATGAATTGTTGTAGAACGTTTTCGGTCCAACAAAGGACCATCATCAGAACAATCTGGTGCTCAGGGTCCATTTTATATGTCAGGACTGTGCGTCCATGGGGTGCGACTGAATGTCGCCAAGGATCTGCACTGCTGGCCAGTCTGGAGGATCAGCACTTCAGCTTCAGTCGCCAGGAGTACGCATCTGTTACTGCCAGCTTCTCTTGTCCATCTGCCATCCAACATGCCCTGCTGTTCTTGTCAGCACTGATCCACTTCTGCTGCATCATCGCCTCTGGTCTGTGCTGTAAACCAGGTGAGCCCAACATGATGACAATAAGGGAAGAGTCACGTGGCCGTATAAGTCAGAGGGGGACTGCAGCGCAATGCTCGGACTGGCCATCGGCTCTCTCGACTTGAGTGTGACAGGGTGTATTTCTAGGCAACTGTCACACTCAGGTCGGGAGAGCCGACAGCCAGTCCGAGCATTGCGTTGCAGTCCTCGTCCAAGTTATATGGCTGTGTGATTCTTCCTTAACAGGTAGCATCATATTGTGAAGATGGTTATACCACTGCTGACATTTGGAGAGCAGTATTCTCCTGCCTTGTATGGAGTATCTTTGGGATGTGCAGCCGACAAATCTGCGGCAACTGTGTGATGCCATCATGTCAATATGGACCAAAATCTCTGAGGAATGCTTCCAGCACCTTGTTGAATCTATGCCACGAAGAATTGAGGCAGTTCTGAAGGCAAAAGGGGGTCCAACCCGTTACTAGCATGGTGTACCTAATAAAGTGGCCGGTGAGTGTATATGTTATGTGTTGACAGAATTAATGTATATGTCATTCCCAGCACTATGATTAGTACTGTAACATTATTGTTATATAATTTTTATTACAATTCTTTTAGGATTTTGATGCGATGCATAGTATGATGGTATTAATTAAGATGTCAAGGTTGTAATCACAACATTATGGATACTAGGCTCTACCGTTTAGGCATCTGATTGATGCATACATTAGCAGATGTATTACTGATGGATAATATCTGTAGACGATGATGGTATGAATGAGAGCATATTATAAACTATCAGCACATAATGCATCTGAGAGATCCAAAGGAAACTGGTGCAGAAATAGAAAAAGAAAACCCAGCCAGTCTATGGTGTAGTATGTCACTGCATGCAGATAATGATTCCAAAAGGAAGTGAGAAATAGGCTCACCAAATAATACACTTCCTTACCCAGTGGTAAATGTCTAACTCCAAGACATTTACAAATTAAAAAAAACTGCAGGGGCATAAATAACTAAAAACATAATCACAAGTCTTTTTTAGCAGTTTTTAAAATTTCTATGGAAAAGTGCATTCTGCATGTAATAGTTGTGAAAAACGGGACACTTAAACACACTGCATGTTATACTAAAAATATTTAGAATTGAGAGTCCTCAGTGGTTGATACCTTTTAATGGCCAACTGAAAAGATGGTAACAAATTGCAAGCTTTCGAGACTCAAAAGAGTTCAAATGGACATGCATGTTATACTATAATGTATTCTTACACAAGGACACTAGATGGCGATAGTGATATGCAAATACTTCATATAAACCAAAGACAAGGACATCCATGATTGGGTCACAAATAGGAAGAAAAACTAAATAAACAAGGATAAAGTGCAAGATATTTGTGAGTCGCCCTACCAGGGCAGCGGGGTACTCGGTACCGGGTCCGGTCTTAATGGGGATGTCACGGTGGCTGCAACCCGGTCGGTGGCCCTGGGCGCCCAATTGAAGGGGAAAGGTCTTTTAAGGGTATGTGCACACGTTCAGGATTTCTTGCAGAAATTTCCTGAAGAAAACCGGAAATTTTCTGCAAGAAATCCGCATTTTTTTTTTTGCGTTTTTTTTCCGTTTTTTTTCGCGTTTTTTTAGCATTCTGCAAGCGTAATTAGCTTGCAGAATGCTAAAGTTTTCCAAGCCATCTGTAGCATCGCTTGGAAAACTGACTGACAGGTTGGTCACACTTGTCAAACATAGCGTTTGACAAGTGTGACCAACTTTTTACTATAGATGCAGCTTATGCAGCATCTATAGTAAAAGATAGAATGTTTAAAAATAATAAAAAAAATAAAAAAATGCTTATACTCACCCAGACATCTCCTCACCGGCGTCCGGCTCCTCTTCCTATAGCTGGTCTGTGCGCACAGGACCTTCCGTGACGTCACGGTCACGTGAGCGGTCACATGACCGCTCACGACCAATCACAGGACAGTGACGTCATCGGCAAGGTCTTTCGCCGCACACCAGCTACAGGAACCGAACGGCAGCGTGCAGTGGAGGCGGGAAGACATCGAGGGTGAGTGTAGGACTGTTTTTTATTTTAATTCTTATTTTTTGACCACTTATATGGTGCCCAGTGCGTGGACGAGAGTCTCCTCTCCTCCACCCTGGGTACCAACCGCACATAATCTGCTTACTTCCCGCATGGTGTGCACAGCCCCGTGCGGGAAGTAAGCAGATCAATGGACCCCTAGGTGTGCGGAATCCCCTGCAATTCCGCATTTTAATGAACATGTTGCTTTTTTTTCCGCGATGCGATTTTTTCGCGGAAAAAAAGGCTACATTTGCACAAAAAATGCGGAATACACTTAAAATAATAGGAGGCATATGTAAGCGTTTTTTTCGCGTTTTTATCACGTTTTTATAGCGAAAAAACACGAAAAAAATGCGAAAAATACTGAACGTGTGCACATGGCCTAAGGAGAATGTGGATAAAGTCTATTGTTCGTGAAGCCACCTGTGGTGTTCTGTCAGTAGGGACCGATGCTGCTTAAAGGCGTCCTCTGGGGTGATGTTGCAGCAAGATGGTAACACTTCCCACAGGTGAAGCAGGGTCCCCAGGGCTTCCCAGGTGTAGGCCACCGATGGTGTGGTGGATGGTGTGGGAATAACGAGGACACAGGTTTGCAGTCTTTACCTGGTTTACTGTAGGCTTCAGGCAAACGCAGTAAGGGAACCAGATCACAGGACAGGCAGGGTCCGGCCAGCTTGGAAGCGAATCCAGAGTCCCCTTCACCAGGTGGAGATGAAAGCCTTCCTCTAGAGCGGTGGTGTTGTAGTCCCTTACTGCCTATGGCTTCAGATAAGGTCCTCACAGTTCTTCTCTGTTCCCCATATAGGTTAGGACACAACCCGTATGACAGGTGAACTGGGCCTTTTGACAGGGTCTCTAGGATGACCCGGGCCCTATAATTATCACTGTGTCTCCTGGGTGTAAGGCGGACAGATAACTGGCAGTTCAGCTGTCCTGCTGGTTTGTGCTGTGTCCCTTAAGAGTCCGACACGGCCTCGGATTTCCGGCTACCGGAATCTGTGCTAGCCAGGGAGGTAGCCAAATTACTGCTCTGCTCCCCTGGTGTCACTCTCCTGTGCCTTTTCTCTCCTGCACACTTTCCACAAGTTGTTCTTTCCTTCTCAGTTTCCTTTTTCTGCCAGGAGCTGCAGACCCCCACGTCTGCTCAGCTGTTCTCCTATTGTACCAGCTCCGCCTCAGCTGATGTTCCACGATAAGCTCCCTTCTGGCAATCTCTCTCTACCGGGGCTGTAGTACCTCAGACTACAGGGCCCCTTCAGACCTTCTGACACTTTATGTCTGTCTGCTCTCTCCTCTGTCTCTCTGACATGAACTGACTGACCTCTTTCCCTCCAACCAGAATGTATTTATAAGGGAGTTCACCAAAAACCAGGTTTAGAGCTCCCCCTTCTGGCCTGGAGTATGAACGTCATGTATGTGAGATTTACCTGGTGAAAGATATCCTTCATCGCTCCCAAATGTGACATTCCTCTCCCCAAGGGGAAGCAATGCCACTCTGATGACCAGGACCCTGGGGCGCCACATTTGCACATTACTTTTTACTAGATATAAATTCCATCATTTGTGGGTATCCATTGCTATATATTCCTCCACCATAAATCAATAGTGGACAGCACGGTGGCTCAGTGGTTAGCACTGTTGCTTTGTAGCTCTAGGGTTCAAATCCCACCATAGATAACATCTGCAAGGAGCTTGTATGTTCTCCCTGTGTTTGTGTGGGTTTCCTCTGGGTTCTCCAGTTTCCTCCCAGACTCCAAAGCCACGCTGATAGGGAATCTAGATTGTGAGTCCCATTGGGGACAGTGATAATAATGAATGTAAAGCGCTGTGGAATATGATAGCACTATATAAGCAATGCAAAACAATAATAAATAGTACATGAGAAAATAACAAACTTTAAAATACATCTTATTGTAAAAATCTGCTTTCTTTCTTCTCCTGGACTGATCATTCTCAAAATTCTCATTTCCCCATTACTGAGATAGGAGATGACAGTTGGTGCTCATAAGGTTCCATGGAGAACTGTATCTGACGCTTCAGGAAGACTCGCAGCAGAATGTTTGTGTCTTCTTCTAGCTCCCTCCTCCACTCTTCGCGCCATAGGATTTGAAAAACACCAGTTGTAATTTCCTATCTCAGTAATGGGAAAATCTGTATTCATTGAATACAGATTTTGGCCACTAATCGATAAGTGAAAGATCAGTCCAGGAGGAGACAGAAGCAGATATAATAATAATAATAATAATAATAATAATAATCTTTATTTATATAGCGCCAACATATTCCGTAGCGCTTTACAGTTTAACAGCTTCAAACACAACAGTCAGATTTCTCTAGTAAGATATATTATAAAGTTTCTTATTTTTATGCATACTATTGATTTTTGAAATAAAAATTAAAATAACGATTATTCTTTAATAAAGAATGTTGACATTAATGTGAACTACGGATATACTAGATTTCTGATCTTTATCCGATAATCAGATCACGCACCCATACAAGTTGATATCATCCAAGTGCAGGCCAATCAACGAGAAGATGAAGAAATTAAGTTTTCTATCTTCTCCGCACCTATGATGCGATTCTCATATGCGGGAGAATCGGATCGCACTAAGATGACACTCGGATCAAATTTTGTCAAAGTTTGAACCAAGGTTCTTTAGAATAATCGGTCTCATTCTCTCGCATGAGCTAATCGACAGCCATGTGACCCCAGCCAGAAAGTGACAGCTCCACTCAGAAGAAGGAGAGCATTCTCAGAAGAGTTCATGTGGGAGGAAGTGGAGCAGAAGTCTATGTTGTGAAGTTTCAACCAAAGGTTGCAGAGCAGTGAATAAGTAAATGTGGCCAATTCTACTGCATAGCTCTGTAACATGTTAATGTCTGTGGTGTCAGGGACCTAATTAACAGCATTACATCTAATTTTAATCAGTGCATTAGCTTAAAAAACATCATGCAATAACTATTCTGGGGCATGTTCTGTTATAAATCCGAGTTGGACTGACCCCCTGTTATTCCTTTTTTAATATCCATGTATTTACAGAATAACAGAAGGATACAGTTCTACTAAAAGTTTCTTCAGAATGGTTATTTCACTGACAATACAAGTATTTGCTAAATAAATGTCAAGTTTCAGGTCTGCTTTAAGAATTTTTTTCAATTTTGGACATTATAAAGACACTGACCATTTTTAAAGATATCAAACATAATTTTTTTAGCTCTACTTATTAGAACTTTCTCCGATTATCTCAGATTTAAATTGCTGTGGGACTGCAATAGGGCTTAACTTCACTCCTAATTTGCAAATTCATGCATGGTTGGAAGAATGATATTTATATAAACTCCAATCTTTTTTCCCAATTTTCTTTTTCTGCCTTCCTAATTTCACAGTAAAGTAAAATAATTGCTTGGACCTTGAACATTTTCATTTCTAAAATAAAAGTTAATTTAAGAGGTTTATTAGAAACCGCAAAAAAAAAAGCCCACACATTCACATTGATGTTAGGCTTATAGAGCTGAAATTCCAGAAAGAAACATTCTGCTGCTTTGGATTTCAACCATTTCTAAAATATTGTCTTTGCCCAATCTGCAAAACAGGTAGCCTTAGGCCATGTTCACACGCTGCGGTTTTTACCGCGGAACCGCCGCGATTTTGATGCTGCGGGTCCGCAGCAGTTTCCATAGCGTTTACATTAACATGTAAACCCTATGGAAACCGCAAACCACAGTGCACATGCTGCGGGAAAAACCGCGCAGAAACGCATCGGTTTACAACCCGCAGCATGTCACTTCTTTGTGCAGAATTGCTGCGATTCTGCACCCATAGGAATGCATTGAACCGCTTACTTCCCGCATGGGGCTGTGCCCACGTTGCGGGAAGTAAGCGGATAATGTGCGGGTGGTACCCGGGGTGGAGGAGAGGAGACTCTCCTCCAGGCCCTGGGAACCATAAAATAGTGTAAAAAAAAGAATTAAAATAAAAAATGGTGTTATACTCACCTCTCAGCGCTGCCCGCGGCCGTCCGGTCTCAGTTGCTGTGCCGAACAGGACCTGTGGTGACGTCGCGGTCACATGACCGTGATGACGCCGCGGTCACATGACCGTGACGTCACAAAGGTCCTTGTCGGCACAGCCGCTTGCAGCGCCGGGGAGATCGCGACGTCAGAGGGTGAGTATAGCCAATTTTTATTATTTTTTACATTACTATTGATGCTGCATATTGCTGCATATGCAGCATCAATAGTACAGCAGTAATCCCGCAGCGGAAACCGCGGAACAAACCGCGATAAATCTGCAGGGATAACCACAGCGGTTTTGCCCTGCAGATTTTCAATTCCGCTGCGGGATTAACCCGCAGAGGAACCCGCAGCGTGTGAACATGGCCTTAATGGAGTTTGAAAAAACTGACCGTCACATCCAAACATAGACTAAGTGTGAACAGGTGTTGAACCTAGAGTCACCAACTCTTATATAGTCAAGCAAATAAGGCAGCACACTGCAGCGCTGAAACATGCAAACATGAAACATGAGAATTGAACTGCATTACTGCACTAGAAATATGAAAAATGAGAGCGTTTAGCGCATAAAAATGGCCAATTTTATGTGTACCTGGTAGCCACTTTACGGCAGTTCTCTTATACCAGGTCCTACGCTTTCCTTTCCTCGCTGAGAATAAACGTCTCCATCTGAATGGGTACCTATGAAAACCTCTTCTTAGACTAACATTCTCTCTCTCTGTGGAGGGGTAATGGACCTGTTGCAATTAAAAAACCTGTGGCTAGGAGGCGGAGTGCTCAGTCAGAAGGCTAAATAATACATTTGAAAAAACTGACCGTCACATCCAAACATAGACTAAGTGTGAACAGGTGCTGAGCCTAGAGTCACCAACTCTTATATAGTCAAGCAAATAAGGCAGCACACTGCAGCGCTGAAACATGGAAACATGAAACATGAGAAGTGAACTGCATTACTGCACTAGAAATATGAAAAATGAGAGCGTTTAGCGCATAAAAATGGCCAGAGAGATGCCGTAAAGTGGCTACCAGGTACACATAAAATTGGCCATTTTTAATATATATTCTATAGAATATATATTCTAAACTGAACATGAGAAATAATTTCTAGTACGATACTAGTAAATAGGCCTTTGCAAAATCCTATTAACAAACGGCAATTAATAACAAATCCTTTAAAACTCCCATTAAGAAAATTATCACTTGTACCCACTTAAAACAGAAAATCATGCTGTTCAAATGTAAGAGGAAGCAGTGATACCCCTGAAGAGCCCTTGTGTGATGTGATATTAGTGAGGAAAGACTGACATCTGCTGGTCAGGAGAAACAAAGCGGAACCAACTTGTATCAGAACAATTACAGAGGGAGCAAATTCTTGTGCTGGACCTGGTCAGGTGACATGCACGACATAGTTCCTGGATATAAAAGCCCTATATATATATATATATATATATATATATATATATATATATATATATAATCGCAGGGGGATTTGAAACCAAGGAGAGCGGAGCAGACGCGGACCAGGAATGGTGCTGAGGCCAGCGTGACGACCTTAGCGGAAAGTCTATGCCACTAAGGTACCAGTCATCACCTGACAAGGTCCAGATGACGCCTGGTGAGACTCAGGATCCCGAACTGTGCCGGTCAAGACCCAGAGTTCAGACTGAACCGGTCAAGATCAGGATCTGCACCCTACGCCGGTAAAGTTCCATAGTTCAGACGACACTTGTCAATGATCAAGACTCAGTCTTTCCCACCTTAGGCCCAGGAGACATCCACCGATGGTCAACCACTGAAGATCTGGGAGTGGGCAGCTATCAGAAGAGTACGCCTGCAGTTGCAGGGGGAAAGCATGAGTGAGCAGGGCCGTCACTTCCAGCTATAACATACGGTATCGAGGCTGGCCTGGATTAGGACATCAGGTGGGGAGGAAGATCAGCGTGCTTTAAGAGACTTCATCAGAAAGACTTGCGCCCTAGCGAGAAAACCCAGTGACCCCCACTAGGGCCAGAATTGCAGGAAAAACTTACGTGGTAACTCCTGTAAAGGGGCATACCCTACTTGTAAAGAGAACATTAGAATTAAACAGTGAAGAACTTTCATTGTTATTACAATTGTATAGTTATAAGGTTCATTGTTGATTTACATTGTTTAAGAACACCAATTATCTTAAAACAACTGTAAATTCCACTATTCACTGACTGTTCTTGACTCGTATCCTCTGTGCATTGCATTCAGTCACCTGCATTACAAAAAAAAGAACAAAAAAAAATTCTTAAGCGCCCCGATACAGACTGACAATTTTGCCTTTTCGAGTGTTAATGAATTGTGCTCTCAAGTAAGATACACAAATTCATTAAGATGCGGGTTCATCTTAATTATTTGTCTCTTTCACATCCAAATACTTTGGAAACTACTTGATGAATCGTGGCCGATGTAACATAGTAACATAGTTATTAAGGTTGAAGGAAGACTTTAAGTCTATCTAGTTCAACCCATAGCCTAACCTAACATGCCCTAACACGTTGATCCAGAGGAAGGGAAAAAAACCCATGTGGCAAAGAGTAAGCTCCACATTGGGGAAAAAAATTCCTTCCCGACTCCACATACGGCAATCAGACTAGTTCCCTGAATCAATGCCCTATCAAGGAATCTAGTATATATAACCTGTAACATTATACTTTTCAAGAAAGTATGTGTTGTGTTTTGTCTTGGGTGCCTACAGAAATGTGAACTCTTTAGGAATATAAGTTGTCTTCACAAACCCAATGGGGCACATTTATTGGTTTATGTCAGTTCCATGTATGACATCAACACCCAAACCAGTCCTTCAGCATTAGTTTCAGATATTAAGCCCATTTAAATATTTTCACCCTGTTGAGCCCAGGGCTCTGATTCAAATTATCCAGATAGAAATACCCCATATAGTTCCACATCTTCTATATTACATCTTTTACCCAATAATATACATTTTGCGTGGAAGGGTGTTTGAAGGAAGTAACATGATGTAGCTTAAATATGGTATGATTGGATTATTACCATTTTAAGCATTCATGATAGGTGCACCGGGAAAACGGGGCCGATTTGAACTCTTTCCTTTTGCCTTTCATAGTTCAAAATTGTATTGCTATCTTTGGAGGACAGGGACCCAGTTTCATTGAACAATCAATGTCCATGTAGCTTGTTGACCGGCAAACGGAAGGACAAACTATGCAGATTGATTAAATACTTTAACAATGAGAGTAAACCTCATCTCACCCTGATTTGAGAATGATAGCCTGGAGGACAGTTGTGGGTATAAAAAGGATCTCTATCCTTCTGCAATGACACTCTCTACAGAACTACAGCCAATGCACTATGGCTCCATCAAGAGGAATACAGATTTGACCTTCTACAGGATGCCAGCTTAAGGGACCATGGTCCTAGCTGGAGGAATACAGATCTGCTCTATTGACCATCACTAAACCCATGGGGACATTCGGAGACATCAATTAGGGACAATCCAGTCACCTGGCCCCATGGAAACATCTGGAGAAGCCAGGTTCGAACCCTCAGGTCACCTGGCCACGTACCTCAATGGACTGTCAGCTTCCTGAGCTTGTTGTTACCTCCTCTCTGTGGGTGCCTGCGAAAAGCGTCGTGCCACTGGTGGGGGTAGTCGGCCCTGTAAACCTCAAAGTTGCAGATGCTGCAATCCTGGCGAGCCAGCAGAAGGGTGAGACCCTGTAATTTGCATCATCTTGGGTATTTGCTGGGACTGTTCTATATGTTATCGCCTGTTGGTGGTTCAATAAATTATTGCTACACTGTTTTACCCTCATCCTGTGTTATCTAAGTGGTATTTTGCCCATGGGAAAGGAGGGCGGGCATTCAGTGGGATGAGCCCTGGTCCATGCGGTCTTTCTTAAGACGGTTGCACCAGCGGACGGTAATATCCACTGATCCCCATGTCTCACAGTCATCAATAAGACAAGCTTGGAAAGCCTCTTTAAACACTTACTGATATATGATGTACTGGTACGTTTTATGTCGGCTTCCTGACTTTGATGTGGGCTCAGAAGTTGAGTCAGCATCTCTGTCGGCAGATGATGGGTGAGCTATTGTGCCGCCAACAGCTTTGTGTGTCTCCAAGCTCTGCTCCCCGACACGATGATGCACCGTTCTAAATGCCCATCGGTGCTCATGTGAGGTGATCACAGTACGCCGATGAGTTGCTGTGACAGCCAGTGGTCTGCTGAAGACTCTCATGCCTGTCTTAGCAGTACTTCTGTGAAAGTGTGATCGGATGTCCTCAGGTTCAAGGGGACTTGAGCACATACAATAAAAAATATAAAATTTCAAATTACCCCCTTTATCCTCTTTAAAAATTAAGATAAATGTAAAAAATACATGAATTTGTCTCTCATGCAGCTCCATATATCCTGAAAATTTAAACTATTATGGCTCTTGGAAAATGGCGACACAAATGAAATGTTTTTCTTTTCTACACATTTCTGAATTTTTTTCATAATTTGAAAAACACAAAAACTATGCATGTTTGGTATCACCATAATCATACTGACCTGGAGAATCACATTGCCAGGTCATTTTTTACCGTAAAATGAGCACTGTAAATAAAAAACTTAAGACACAATTGCGGAATAGCGCTTTTTTTGCTTTTTGTTCACACTTGGAATTTTTTCCTCGGTTTCCAGCTTATCACATGATAAAATAGATGGTGTCACTAAAAAGTACACTTAGTCCAGCAAAAACCAAGCCCTCACACTATTATGACGACAGACAAAAAAAATGGCTCTTGGGATAAGGGGAGGGAAAAAGCGAAAATGCAAAAATGGAAAATTGCCTGGTCGGGACTGAGTTAGGTATCTATTTTTTGGAATTATTATCTGCATTTATTAAACTACTACACCAGACAGACACAGATCTGATTTTACCCTTAATGTTAATAATAACTTGCAAGTAGGCAGGCGCAGCACAAACACAAACTGATTTATGAATATAAGGTTGAGTTTTCAGCTGATGTTGAGAAGTCAATCTTGTGTTCCTGAATGCTGAACACAATGAATGGTAGGAGGGAGTATTCTCGAGTGTGCTATAAAAGTCTATGCTATAATTGTGTTTGCAATTTCACTCCATGAACCATGAACTGATGCAGATTATACCATGCACATATCTTATTACCTGGCTTTATTATCCAAGAGATGTGAAGTGGGATATCTACCCCCAGAGCCATTATGTGGCAATGTTCTTTTCAATCTCCTCTTGAGCATTAAATGGAACTTTTAACATTGAATATAATTTTCACTCTGCAGGCGGCATGATCTAAACATATGATATCAAGCAGAAGGAACGGAGTTGATTGATATATAATAAGTCACTGTTGTCTTCGGAGTACAGAGGGCGGAGGGACTTTATGACTGTCATCTTTCCTTTTATGCATACAGAGGTAGCTGACAATTACTGAATGGAGCCCAATGGACTCCTAATTCCAATATCAGCAAGTTATACTGAATCTTTACCCACAAAGCTATATATCAATCTTCTAAGCTCCTCCTGCTCGATAACCTGTTGTAGATCAGACTATATGTTCATATCCCCTCTAGCTATAGACAAATGACCATTGCTTACATTGATATGTTCATGCCATGTTGTTAAATGCCTCAAAAAAGGTTACTGGTTTGGCATTATTATTTGTTCAGATAAACACGTATTACATTTTCATCCCACAAATGTTCAGACTATGTAATTCGAGCATTAGAAAACCTGTAGGTTGCTAAAATAAATGAACTTATAGTAGTGGTTTGGTGGTTAGGTCCATCGATACACTCCTAGTATATGCTGGTGCAGCACTAGATTTGTCTTTCTCATTTTTGTTTTAGATGTTTTTATTTCCCCTAAGTAATTTGACGTAATGAAAAGATGCTCATTTTATCATCGAGAAGTGCTCTGCTGCACTATACTTCTTCATCAGCCACATGATGTAACGTCTTGTTTCACTAGAACAATGGTTCGAACCGGAATTTGAAAATTAATTTATATAATTGATACATTTGCTTACATCACATTTACTGTGAAATTAGCTTTATGTGATCTATACTAATTTTAATAATATCCTTTGATTTGATATCATCATTACTGGAAATAAAGAATAATATTAAAATTATCGTTAGAGGCTTGGGCTGTGTGCACACGTTGCATTTTTCCTGTGCAGATTCGTCACAAAACCTGAAGGGTTTCCTGATGCCAGTAAATGAGCAGTGTCATGCACACGTTGCTTATTTGTGACTTGCAGGTTAATATCTGCAGCATGTCAATTCTTTCACTGTTTTTGCTGCAGATTTCACTCATACCAACGAATGGGGAAAAATCTGCACCAAAAACGAAAGTAAAAAATGTATCAAAACCATGTGTTTTTGCTGGTGCAGTTTTGCTGCCATCAGATGCAGAAAGGGTGCCAACACTTCTGCGCCAAATACTTAATGTGTGCACATGCCCTTAAAGTCTAACACCGACGCCTTTTTTTTTTCACCACTGGATTAGTATCAGTAATGTATATTCGGTGAGTGTAGTAAAATACTTACTGCTGTCTGTCTTCTACTGGTTCCATCGGTGCTCTCGTCCCTCTCCGCCACTCCGCCATCCTGTGACTTCGTTCTGAGTTTCATAAACTTACATTAAGAAGTGAAACACTGAAGTGAGCCGGCCAGTATCAAACTCTGGTCACATGGTTAAAGAAGAGAGCTGGAGTGGCGCTGGGAACAGCAGAAGAGGGCAAGCGGTAAGTATTTTACTACACAAGAAACATACATTACTAATTCCTATCTGGTGGTGAAATAAAAAATCCCTCAGAGTGGTACCTGACATTTCAGACTACTGCAGGATCCTTTGGTATGCTCCAGTTTTCGGAACAAAGAGGTGTAAAGTTCCAGTAAAAGCGGTTTGTAAGTCTACTACATAAAGTTTGATTGACAATTCTCTATTAAACCTTATTAATGGTAACCTCTGAATTTTCCAATTTTTCTTTTAGATTAGAAGTTGCATTCAGTTAACAAAAAGAACCGTTAAACAGTACGTTAAGAATAAGCACCTCTAAAATGCATGCTAGCCGCTAAAATGTATTAAAAAGGTTTTCCATTAAAAAAAAATATTAAAGTTACTAATATTTTCCTCTCTCTCATATCAGTGGTTACTGTAAAATACCCAACCTCAATATTCAAACTGTTAAAATAGTAAAGAACAGTGAAAAATACCTCCCCTTCAATGTGTTGTACTGCCATTTTAAAATGGAAAACCCAATTAATCACTGTCAGTGCTACTGTCTAAATCGCATCACTACTAAGTATCTCCATGCTAAGTATCTACATGCACGATAGTATAACATGTTTCATTCAGCTCTGACAAAAGTCTCTGCAAGTCAAATCCCTAAGAGTTCTGGAAAGCATGTTCTACTATCGGATGCATACTAGGATAGCACATGTAGGGTCAGACAAAATGCAAGGAGAAAGACTCGAAAATAAGAATGGGGTTATTGTTAAAGTGCCAATCCTCTTACATGTTAGTACTGTTAATTAAAAAAAAAATGAAATAAAGGGTTCGCCAAAAGTTAATTTACAACTAGCCTAGATGTTGTCTGGAGTTATGTGAAATAATTCAAAATCTTAGTAGGTTTTAATGGGGTTGTCTTAGCATCATTGTTCAGGAGCGTACTCATCCCCAGCCTCCTGTTTGCCAAAAGTGGGAGGGAGTGTGTGCTTCTGAATGATAGTTCAGAATAACAACATCGTCACACTAAAGCATATAGAGAAATAAAAGCACCAAAAGGAACCATAGGGTAATAATAAAATATATTAATTCAGTAAATTGCTAATAAAATTGTACACAGCTTGTAGAGTGATGAATAGTGACAGCAATTAGAAAAGATGGAAGCGCAGGTCAGAGGTACACAAAGTACGGTAGGTTCAAATATGCCAAGTACAAAGTGAGAGTTCATAAATATAGTACGGTAAGTACCTGATACATCAAGGGAAAAGTGAACCCATCAGTGAACATTGACTTGTCTATATATAAAGTTAGATAAGATAGGGCACATAGAACATGTAGATATATAAATACCTGAGACTTGTGGTGCCACCACCCCAACGCACGTTTCGGCTGAAGTGCCTTCTTCCGGGGGAGACCCAAAACGCGCGTTGGGGTGGTGCACCCCAAGTCTCAGATATTTATACAATCATCTACAAGTTTAGGTATGCCCTACCTTATTTAACTATACATATACACGAGTCAATGTTCACTGATGGGTTCCATCTTTTCTGATTGTTGTCACTGTTCATCACCCTACAATCTCTGTACAATTTTTTTCAGCAATTTAATAAAGTAATATCTTTTATTATTACCCTATGATTCCTTTTTGTGCTTTTTTCTCTATATGCTTTAACATGTTTCAATGCACTGAACCTGTTGGACTAATCCTTCTAAACTGACACAGTTGTTTATACAAATATTGACACTGTGTATTGTTGCCTCTATATGCTTTTCCTCAAGTATCATCACAGTGCGGATCCTAACTTTGCAAGCAGAGGCAGCTTTGTGTTTGCATCATGGGAGGAGAAGAGTGGCAATGACGCTGGTTGGATCCAGTGATCCAGCCAACTTCAGAGCAGCGCTTACAAGTTCTGTAGAAAAGAGCTGTTAAGCCCTGCATTACTAGCCGATGAGATCGGCCTTGAGAACGAAGAGAATTAAAAAAAAAGAAGTACTAGTAAATTTCAAAGTTGCTTGTTTTTTCACCAGAACTTTTTAATTAATTTATAATGTTGAGAAAACCCTTGAACCTTAACGAGAATGTAAACTTTTGAACACAGTTTTTTTTTGCTAATTGTCCCAATTACTTTTTTGAGATATCATTATATAGCAGTAAGAGCACTGTGCACTCCAAATGACCCACACAGACACATCTATAGTCCCCACTAAAGAGAATAAGGCAGCAGACGGCATTCTGTTAGGCAGTATGCTCACATACTCCCTCTAGTGGTGGCTGCAAACAGCTGGAATTTTACAGTATTTTCTACAGCCATGTCTATGTAGGGGCATTTGTGTATCCAAATAAAAATGGAGCTCCATCTGATATATGGATATATTATCTGCTTCTTGAAAATGGACATAACATTATGCCCTCATTGTGGTTTTATTAAAGCATAAAATACGATTGTGTAACCAGTGGATGGCATGGGCGGGAGAGCTGTGCCATGCCATCTGTAGTGGGGGCCAGCTGTCTTATATAGCCGTTGCACTGCACTGGCCAGGATCTATGGTATTCATGATCCTGTTGGATTAACCCCTTACATGCATTAAAAGCAATTGAGGCATTTAGGAGTTTGACGCAGTTGTGAGTTTTCAGGTAGACCTACCCTTACACTGTCAAGTAATAATGCTTTCGGTACTCCGATAATTATTTTAGCCTGCTCAACCCATGACCCACAACTAACCAAAAACAAAGAGTTGTGAGCTACTATCTCTCATGGTCTTAGGTCACTTTTTATCCTACAGTTAATCCTAAAATGCCTTGTAGATTAGAAATGTAATATACCCTACATACTATTGCTTGGCCTCATTTAACAGGGGCATTGTGTCATTGTGTGAGCAGTACTAATGACAGATCTTCCAGCTTCTAAGCATTTTTGGTCAGTGAAATTGTTTGGTTACATGATGTGCCTAGATCTATTATATTTTAGAAAATTGACTTTTGGAGAACCAATTATGAGTGAAGTTATAGTAATGGTAAGTTGTTTTACCATCTTTCCCCTGACAACTAACTTGCTACCTATCCATGCACAAGAGACTACAGTATCCATGCCTCTAATAAGCGGCCATCTCAGCAAGGGAGTGAGCGCCTGTCAAAAGTCAAGCAGCACTCAAAATTTTTTTCAAAGACTACCGACCGGCCAGCTCTTTCTCCTTACTCCTTCTCTTTTTCTCCATCCTGCGCAGTCTTTTCTCTTCTCTTCTCTTGGCCTCTTCTTCCTCTTGGTGCTGTCGACATTTGTGAAAATTCTCCACCACCACCCCCACAAACATATTCAGGACAAAGAATGCAACAATCAGCAGGAAGGATATGAAGTATAGGAGCATCCAGGGGTTGTAATTCATCACTGGCTGAAAAGAACAGACATCATATTAAACAGGTCGAGAGACTGGAAGGGTGCAATAAAGACCCAGGCGAGATATTTTCACAAAAATACACAAAATACTATTTTATGGAGCAGTCTCTTTTATATAATTTAATATATATAGTATATATATACACTATAAATATAATTAGTTCTGCTAAAGTATATAAATTATCTGCAAAATTAATATAAGGGACAAAACATCTGCACGCGTCGTACTCGCTACTAGTTAGAATATGGCTAGCATCGCTTTATGACTAATTAGACACATTGTCATAGTTGCTGGAGACATCTTAGTACTATAAATTCTCCAATTAGAATTTCCTACCTTAGGAGGGAAATAGCTATGTCCTAGAAGTTATTCTTTTGGGCTGTGATTTTGTTGGATACTTGGTTCCCCCCATACATCAAAAGGAATTGTTTTAAAAATGGACAAAGAGTAAGAAATGATTAATAAATATCTGATTCATCTCCTGCTGCTTCAGCGCTGGCCATCCGCTGTTCCCCACTGGTATTTGTTTACTTGTTTTATTTATTTACATCGCACTCATCACCAGCAGTCGTGTAGCCCATCACTGGTCTGATTGGCTGCAGCGGTCATATGGATGTACATAACGTCATCGCTGCAGAGAAGTGAACAGGGACCGTCGAGGACTACTGCAGCATTGATCCCACATTGGAGGATTGAATGGGTGATTCTTGGTTAATATTTTAACACATTACTCTCTTTTAAAGTTAATCATTGGGGAACCTTATAGAAGGAAATTCCGTGATCAACTCATTGTCCTTTTTTTTTTCTAGAAATATCTATATCAAGCATATTGGGGCAGAAATGGTGTAAACATAGTCAAACACACAAGTGAGAAAATCTATGCCTGGTAGTTAATAGGTAGTTTGCCAACCAAACTTTCGTGGGAATAGATCAGGAGCAGAAGTGGTATTTTATGTAATATTCATTGTAGTTTCTCCAAATTTTAAAATAAGATAACCACATTGCAGCAAATAATGGTATGCAGTACCAGACACTCTATTACTTCATAATGTAGTACCTGCTGGTCTACCCCAACTGCATCCAGTCCATCATACATGATGTCAACCCATCCATCTTTGGACGCCAGGACAAACAAAGACATTAATGCCTATTAAGACAAAAATGATACACACTTTTCTTACCAATAATAGCACATACCTCAAGGCATCAATGCATACAATGGAAAAAGACAAGCTAAGAACTGCACAGGAAAGCAGGAATGTAAATGTTACTATCTATATGCTGCTTAATTAACTACATTGTCTCCTATATATAGTTCTGCCAGACTTGATATCTTCTATAATGTGAATGAGAGGAACATGTTCATAGTTAGCACTGTGAATTATCAGTAGATGTGGATTTATGAATTGCTTTACAGATTTATGAAAGTTTCGTATTGTTAACCCGTTCCCAACGTGGCCAATTTCCTCTTTTTTCTCCTCTTCTTCCAAGAGCCATAACTCTCTTTATTTTTCTGTCCACATAAACATGTGACGTCTTGTTTTTTTGTAGGACAAGTTGTACTTTTGAATGACACCATTCATTGTACCTTTATATTGGAAAACGGGAAAGTCCAAGCGTGGTGAAATTGTGAAAAACCCCTGCAATTCTTCCATTGTTTTTTGGACATTGTTTTTAGGACGTACATTGTGTGATTAAAATTACCTGACAATAGACACATGGTCAAAATTATTGCCACCCTCGTTTAATGACAGAAAAACCCACAATGGTCACAGAAATAACTTGAATCTAACAAAAGTAATAATAAATTAAAATCTATGACAATGAACAAATGAAAGTCCGACATTGCTTGTCAATCATGCTTCCACAGAATTAAAAAAAAAAAAAAAAAAAAGCTCATAAAATGGGCCTGGACAGAAATTATGGTACTCCTGAAAATAATGTGACAAAAGGGACATGTTAAATCGCGATGTGTCCACTAACTAGCATCACAGGTGTCTACAACCTTGGAGTCAGTGAGTGGGCCTGTATGTAGGTCTACAGATACTCACTGTGCTGTTTGGTGACATGGTGTGTATCACACTCAACATGGACCAGGGGAGGTGAAGGAAAGAGTTGCCTCAGGAGATTAGAAAGAAAATTAGACAAACATGTTAAAGGTAAAAGTTATAAGACCATCTCCATGCAGCTTGATGTTCCTGTGACTACAGTTGCACATATTATTCAGAAATTTAAGAGCCATGGGGCTGTAGCCAACCTCCCTGGACGTGGCCGCAGGAGGAAAATTTATGACAAATCAAAGAGACGGATAATACGAATGGTAACAAAAGAGCCTAGAAAAACTTCTAAACAGATGAAAGGTGAACTTCAAGCTCAAGGAACATCAGCGTTAGATTGCACTATCTGTCGTTGTCTGAGCCAAAGTGGACTTCATGGGAGATGACTAAGGAGGACACCATTGTTGAAAAAAAAAATCATAAAAAAGCCAGACTGGAAATTGCCAAACTACATGTTGACAAGCCACAAAGCTCCTGGGAGAATGTCCTATGGACAGATGAGACAAAAATTGAACTTTTTGGCAAGGTTCATCAGCTCTATGTTCACAAATGGAAAAATGAAGCATATGAAGAAAAGAACACTCCCTACCATGAAACATGGATGAGGCTCTATTATGTTCTGGGGCTGCTTTGCTGCATCTGGCACAGGGTGTCTAGAATCTGTGCAGAGTACAATTAAATCTGAAGACTATCAAGGGATTCTAGAGAGAAATGTGCTGCCCAGTGTCAGAAAGCTTGGTCCTAGTCGCAGGTCATGGGTCTTGCAACAAGATAATGACCCAAAACACACAGCTAAAAACACCCAAGAGTGGCTAAGATGAAAACATTGGACTGTTCTGAAGTGTCCTTCTATGAGCCCTGACGTAAATCCTATTAAGCATCTTTGGAAAGAGCTGAAACGTGCCGTATGGAAAAGGCAACCTTCAAACACGAGACAGCTGGAGCAGTTTTCTCTTGAGGAGTGGGCCAAAATACCTGTCAAGAGGGGCAGAAGTCTCATTAACAGTTACAGGAATTGTTTGATTGCTGTGATTGCCTCAAAAGGTTATGCAACAAAATATTAAGTTAAGGGTGCTATCATTTCTGTCCAGGCCTATTTCATGAGTCTTATTTTTTTTTTAATTCTGTGGAAGCACGGTTGAAAAGCAATGTCTGACTTTCATTTGTTTATTTTCATAGATTTTTTATTTATTATTACTTTTGTCAGATTCAAGTTATTTCTGTGACCATTGTGGGCTTTTCTGTCATTAAACGAGGGGTACCAACAATTTTGACCACGTGTGTGTGATGTTTGAAATAAACAAACAGATTTTTGATAGTATTGCCATTTTCCAAGACCTTTTCTACGCACCTGACCAAGATTGTCAAAATTGTATTTATGTCGAATCCATTTGTATCTAGAATCAAGACAGTCGGATTTATTTGTGATATTTTTTGTATCTTCTCCTAGGCAGTAAAAAAATTTTCCTTTGAAGAGCTGAAAGGAACAAAAAAGTATATTCATCGTTATTACATGGGTTCAACCAACAAGATTTATAAATTAGCTTATTAGCACCTATCCAAAAATGTTAGATAAGTGTAGGGTCATCCTCTGAGACCTCAATATCTTATATATTGCCATTAGTACGAGTGTGTTATTGATTATATATTGATTGCTCCAATGTCTACTATTGATATGGAAGGAGTAAGATGCAATTTCATCTACCCATCCATTCATCTCCCCCTTCACAGTAAATGTGCTTCAGTGGAGCCATAGGGAACTTGGGGCTGCCCTTCTAGTAACCACTGAAGATCCAGATTGTCAGTCCTCCAACAATTGAACATATATCATCTATCCCATAGGTTGGTACAAGTTAATAGCTGCAGTACCCCTTTATTGCTTGTTATATATTCAAGGATATTCCAGTTAGAAACATTTATCACCTATCCACTGGTTAGTTGCTGAATGTTAAGTTGGTGGGGTCGGTGGAGGTTCAGTGGTCAGACCCCTACAATCTAATATCTATGAACTATTCCATAGATTCATGTTATATTACATTGTGTAAAATATACCTGAACGCCGAGGATTCCAAATATGATGAAGAATGCACAGCAGATAACAACAATGTTACCGATGGGTTTCAGGGATGACATTAATGTTTCAACCACAAGTTTAAGCCCTTGAGCGCGACTTATAACCCTGCATTAAATAGAACAAACAATACATGTAAATCTACTTTCAGAAAAATGTAAGTCATCAGCATTTGATTACTGCAATTTGTTACAAGTTTTGAAGCGATCATATCATGACAAAAACCTGATAATTTTTCCTCAGCTTTGTGAAAATCCCAGCAAAAGAATTTTTTTTACCTAACATGTCAGTATACCCAATTTGCAGTAAAAGTTTTCACCATGTGATTCAAGGTATCATACATTTGTACCACCAGGTGAAGCTAGTATACATGATGCTTTTCAATTACTAAGGGCTCATACTCATCTGCATTCAGATGTTAGATGCGAAAAGTAGGACAAGTGTCATGGAAGTACAAGGCAATTTTTCTCATCTAGCATCCGTATGACATCCGTATAACATCTGAATGACATGCGTATGCAATCCATGTGCAATTTGTTTTTAACATCATCTTTTACATACAGGAATTGTCTATCATTTCAAGCTAGTTTAGTAACTAATAAAATAATATTAGATAGATAGATAGATAGATAGAAAGCTGCAGAGATGCATAGACGTAATTGAGATATACAGTATAATCAGTGTAGTGCAGCTTACATGTATTTAGCTCATAATTAAATATGTTAAAAAATGATATGTGGTCCCCCAAATTTTTAATAACCAGCTGAGGGAAAGCCGACAACTGGGTGCTGATGTTTATAGCCTGGGAAGGGGGCAATAAACATGGAGTTTCCCAAGCTATTAATATCAGCTCATTGAAATTAATTGTCTGGGAAACTCCATGTTTATTACCCCTTTCCCAGGCTGTCTCTCAGCTGGTTATTAAATATTCGGGGACCACAAGCCTTTTTTTTTATAGTATATATACAATTGAAACCAGAAGTTTACATACACTATATAAAAAGACACATATGAAAGTTTTTGTCAATATTTGACATGAACTCAGAATAAACCTTTTCCATTTTAGGTCAATTAGGATTACCATAATTATTAATATTTGACAAATGCCAGAATAATGAGCGCGAAAATGTTTAAAGGGAACCTGTCACCCCCCTGGCGATTTTAACTAAAAGAGCCATCTTGTGCAGAACTAATGCTGCATTCTGTGAAGGTGGCTCTTTTTTGGGGGGTCCCTTCCAATACTGCAAAATCACTTTTTATAATTTGCCCGCCATACCTTTGGTCTTTTCCCCCCGGCGCCTGCGCTGTAAGTTCCGATCATGTGATGTGAGTCGAAGGGCAGCGCAAACTGCGCATGCCCGAAAAAAGAACTTACATCACAGGCGCCGGGGACGTTAATGAAGGCAGAGGAGGAGGTGCCAAGCGCACGGAGGCACTGAGTGATGGCTGGGAGGCGTTTGTGTCTGGGGGAAAATATGTGCCCCCGGAACAAACTAAAGGTATGGCGGGCAAATTATAAAAAGTGATATTGCAGCGTTGGAAGGGACCCCCCCAAAAAAGAGTCACCTTCACAGAATGCAGCATTAGTGCTGCACAAGGTGACGCTTTTAGTTAAAAACGCCAGGGGGGTGACAGGTTCCCTTTAAAGGCATTTTTATTACTTACTGCAAAGTCAAAGCTTGAGTTCAGATTTTGCTGAACTGGTTTGAGGGTGCCATGTCACATTGGCAGAGCCCCTTAGGTGCAGGAACAGCAGATCCCCCCATAAGAGACACCATTTTACAAACTACACCTCTCAATGAATTCATCTACAGGTGCACTGATCATATTGACAACACAGGCAGGTGGGTCAGAGAATTTTATACCATAAGGCAGTGAATAAAAAAAAAACCCAGATTTTACATTTTCACACTGGGAACTGGGTAAAAATGGCACCAAAATTTGTCCCAAAATTTCTGCTGAATGTAGATATACCCCATATCTGGCAATACTGTATAGTTTAGCCACAGGGCGAGACTCGGAAGGGACAGAGAGTTATTTGCCTCCTGGAGCTCAGATTCTCCTAGAATAGTTTGTGGACTCCATATACACAGCCCCTAAGTGCTAGAAGAGCAAAATCCCCCATCAAGTGACCCCATTTTGGAAATGATCTATCATTTTATCATATATTATTTTGGGAATTTATATACAGGTGTAGTAATGATTTTGACTCCGTGTTTTCCAGAAACAAGCAGCAGTGGATGTTGCTGATTGAAAATTGCATAGTGCTGTTGTAGTCACCAGTACGTTATGCCCAGCTTATGCTTCTGGAGACACATATCCGTAAATTACGAGGGCTATCATCGCTACAGAAATGCCAAATATGTGGATGCTAAATGTGGATTAGGCACACTGGGGCTCAGAAGGAAGGGGGAAGTTTGGAACTGAGAGCGTAGAATTTGCTGAATTTTCTTTTGGAGGCGAGGAGCCATTTTTCACTTTTCCAGAGCCTTTGGATTACCAGTAAAGTGGAAGCCCTCTATATTTCCATTGATAAATGACGGACCTGAGCGGGGACTTTTTTTGTGGATTGAGTTGAAGCTTTTATTGAGAACATTTTCTATAATGTTTGGGATCACATTTCTCCTGCGCTCTACGTTGAGAACTTACTTTGAGGTTTCCATCTAAATCTCCGAGTGACGTAATTCAGATAAACCCCACAAAGAATACATTCACTATAATGAGGCAGCAGACTTACATCTGTTCAGCGATGTCCTCTTTGTCAAGTGCACAAAACTGTGGCGGAACGCATTTTCATGCACGTCTACAAAGATGGACACCGCTGGATAATAGGCCAGACGGTATCTACTGTACCTCCATCTGCCTCATTATAGGGACTCTTGCACCGGGGGTTCCGTCTGAATCACACATTTCAGAGATTTACACAGAAACCCCGATGTAAGTGCTCAGAGCAGTGCACGGGATAAATGTGAGCCAAATCTTACTGCAGTTTTTGAGAGGCAGAATGAACAAATCAACAGCAGGTGAAGAATTGTTTTTATTCATGTTTTACGCTGTTCCTCGTGCGGTATAAGTGATTAGGCAACTTTATTCTTCAGGTCGGTGTGATTAAAATTGTTTTTGCACCTACATCTTTTGAGAGATATATTTTTTCCAAATTTTGGCAGACACAGTCATGTGAGGGTTTGTTTTTTTGGGGACGAGTTGACGTTTTTATTGGTACCATTATCGGACATTAAATTTTTTGCTTGCTTTCTATTCTAATTTTTCGGAGGCAGAATAAACACAATTCAAAAATTCAGGATTTTTTTAAAGGCATTCCGTGTGTAGTAAAATTGATAACACAGGCATCACAGTGGCTCAGTGATTAGCACTGCAGCCTGGCAGCTCTGGGGTCGTGGGTTCAAATCCCACTAAGGACAACATCTGCAAGGAGTTTGTATGTTCTTCCCATGTTTGCTTGAGTTTCCTCTGAGTACTCCGGTTTCCTCACACACTCCAAAGACATACTGATAAGGAACTTACATTGTGAGCCCCAATGGGGACAGCGATGATAATGTCTGTAAAGCTCTTCAGAATAAGATAGCACTATATACGTAATGCATAGTAATAATAAGGCAGCTTTATTCTTCGGGTCAGTATGATTACAGTGGTGTTTTTTATGATATGGTGCATTTAAACAATAAAAACTATTTCATAGAAAAAATAATATTTTTATATTTTTGAAGCATTTTTCCGCTGATGGAGCTGTATGGTGAATTGTTTATTTGCGGAGCAAGATGGCATTTTCAGCAATATCATTTTTATTTACATTCATCCTTTTGATTGAGTCTTATTCCACTTTTTGTTTGGCAGTATGATGATAAAGCATAATTTTTTGCCTTGTTTTTTTATTTGTATTTTTTGTAGTGTTCTCTAAAGGGGTTAACTAGTAGGACAATTTTATAGGTCAAGTCGTTCCGGTTGCGACAATTAACATTATTTTCCTTGTTTTTTTTTTGTTATAATTCTACAATTTTTTTTCCACTTTTTTACTTTGTCCCACTATGGGACTTTCACTTTCTGCAATCAGATCACTTGTAAAGCAAAGCAGGAGTTTTACAAACTGTCAGCGCTGCACTGACAGCCAAACTGCTACATCTTACTATGAGTATGATCCAGCAAGTTTGCTAGCTCTGGTGACCCGGATGTTGTCATGATGACATCAGTTCACCATATCGATATGGCAATATCAATTGCAGTATTTAGGGGGTTAAAGTGCCAGGAGTGGTGCAGGCAACGCTCCTGCACTGAGTGCTGGGCGGCAGCTGTCAGAGTCAGCTGACCCCCGATGGCGATCGCACGCGCATTGCCTCTGTAAGTGCAAAATCACTATCACGTATCCATATGTCTATGGTCAGTAAGTACCAGGCGACCTGGATGTATGGATTCATGTAAGGTTGTAAGTGGGTTAAATAAAAAAAATTGGCTCCAGCAAAATGGCGCCGGCTGCAGGGTATGCACAGTATCATCTATCTTTTAACTGATATCTGGATGAATTCTATAATGTAACACAACACATTTTAACAGAGACTCTTGTCTACAGTGGCATACAATTTTGCTGCAATTATAGTATACATGTATTACTTACCGCAGAGGTCTTAAAGTCCGAAGAAGCCTCAGCACTCGTAACATTCCCAGAATCTTTGTGCCACTATCAGAGACCATTGACACAAGGATGTCAATTACCGAAATTAAAACAAGCATTCCATCAAGAACATTCCAACTACTTCTCAGGTAAGCCTTGCCACCAAAACACAAGTTGAGTGCCACCACCTGCAGGAAAGCAAAGAAATAACTAGCGACGCATATCAAACAGAATATTGTTTAAAGATGGATCATATGGTTGACGGAAACAGTTTATCTTGTCACACCTTCACTTAAAGGGAATCTGCCAGCAAGTTTTTGCCATTTAATCTGAAAGAAGCATAATATATGGCAGGAGAGCTTGGTTACAGGGATGTGTCACTTATTAGTCTGTGTGTTGTAATTTCAATACAATTAGTATTTTATCAGCAGGAGAATAACCCTGCAGGACTACAGTTCATGTGCAAAGTAGTCCAGCTAATCTGTGTAACTCCACCCCCACCACTGATTGGCAGCTTGCTGACAATTCACACTATACACAGGAAGCTGTCAGTCAGGGGTGTGGGCGGATTATACACAGCCCAGACGTCTTATCTCTGCTACATCTACATTAGACAAAACAGGCATTCTCTGAAAACTACACCAAACAATCCTGTAAGTGATACATCCCTGGAATCAGGCTTTCTTAGATAAATATTTATTCTCGTCTCGAATTATATAACAAAAATCTACTTGACAGATTCCCCTTAACAGTGCAGAGGACCCCATTGCAAATGAATAAACACCTGATTTTGCCAAATGCCCATTACACCCACAATACTTTGGAGATGTAATTGCATCTGAAGTCCCAGCAAAAAAAATACTTCACTGGGGCATTCAATTGTAATCATTCTGTTGCCTTAATTATATTTGAAAGTCCCAGAGTCAATAGTTTTGCCCTGAAACTTTCACATGTAATTACACGAGCTGACAGAATGAAGAGACGGAGGGGAGCGGGAGAGAGCTAAATCCGAACACAAAGATAGACAGATACAAAGACAGTATACAATAGTAGCTCCGAGATCTTTTTACCTTTACTGTCATTTCCGCCAAAAAAATTAACGTAAAAATGTAGTTGGATAGCGTCAGGAATATTCTTTCCTGAAATAGATAAATATGGCAATTATTCTGTGATATTCCAACTCAGATCAAGTCATTAAAAAAGCACAGACTGTAAAGGTGACCTGAAATAATACTTAGATGGGAACTAGTCTTTCCAAATTGTCTAAGTCATAAAGGTATAGAAAATGATTTTAATCCTTACAGACTTTGATTTGGTGATCAGAGCAGTAATATTTGAACATTATGCATTGTGAATGAGAAAACTAGACAATTTTGTGCTTGTTTCAGTCCCCCGTAAAGTAAAAAAAAACAACAGAAAATTAACATAAAGCTGTAGATTTGGAATTGAGTAGCATATTATCATACATTAAATCACCTTCAAGAATCAGATCCCAAATGTAGCTTCCTATCATATTTTATTGTTACTGTCCTTTGTAGTGACATCCATTACATTCTGGTGCAAGCACTTATTTTGCTTCTCAGAGTATGCTCTCATGTACTTCCTGAATATATCATTCTAAACTTCAAGAACATGAACTTTAAAGGGGTTGTCACAAACAAAGTATATTTTAAACAATAAATCTTGCAATAAAAATAAGTTCCACAGTTGGATGTGTTAAAAAATGTTCCTGTGTTGAAATAATCGTGCCATGGTCAGAACATAACCACAATTCCTGGCCAAGGGAGGAAGAATAAGTGATAATACAGATGACACAGCAGGGTTTCGCAGCTGCTGCTTTCTGCTAGGTAAAACATTACCTGACTGCCTTTTCACAGGAGTGAGTGTTTCTGCCATGTCTACAGCCCATCATAAATCAAATCAGTGATGGAGCCGTAGCTGCCTCTGAGGTCTTATGTCAGTGACTTGATTTATGATGGGCTCAGAGTGTTGGAGATGTGACCGAACCTCTCATTCCTGTGATAAAACAGGAAGGGAATTGTTTTACATCACAAAATCAGCTGAGATTCCATGCTGTATTGTGTGTATACTCTTTTGTTTCTGCTGAACATGTTCCTGCACTGTTAGACACAGCCATTACACAGTACATAGGGGCAAATTTATAATATAATCCCAGAACAGGGACATTTTTGTTTAACACATACAATTGTGGAACTGATTTTTATTCCAAGATCTATTGATTGAAATGTACTTTGTTTGTGGGACAACCCCTTTAAGACACATTCTGCAGCCCATTATGCTGTATTTCTTCACCAGACCCTCAAACAAGTCCTTCCAGCTTTCCACCTAGTGGTTGCCCAGGAAGCCATGAGTGACTACAACATAGCTCTTACGATCTGCTTTCTTCTTACTAGTGAGCTTCTTAGGGAATTTGAGCACTCTATCCTTTCTTATGTGTTGTCTTGACATCTGCATGGATCTTGGTCTCAGACAGTTTTAGGAAAAGTACATGAAGGTGGCTAACTCCTGATCTTTGTCCCAACCCAGAGTTCAGTTTGCTGTGGTCAGTCCTACTTATGGTAGAATGACTTGGGGGATGCCTGTTGTCGCAAAGGAAAACAAAGTGTATAAACTTGTAAAATTGACTTTTTTTTAACTTCTTTTTGCTATTTTGAAGTTGCCAAAGACAAAGACCCAGGACATATTCATCAATTTTGATTCACATGTTGTTTCTTCCTGACTTTTTGTGATTGAAAGGATGCAAATTAGCCTGCCTTGCTTTTCATTAGCGATAACTTCATTTGAAAATATGACTGTCCTGATCACAAAATCAGTTTGTGGGCATTAATAGTAATTACCAGCCACAAACAAAGTTAAAAAAGAATTGTTACACAGTGTGCAAATAACAAACCAGGGGAGTTGACACTTCCATTGTAAAGTGAGCAATTTTTCAATATACATTGTCCTTACGTTTTTCTCATTTTGTTGTAAGGCCTCAAAAGTTCCCTGCAGCTGGCAGGAAAGCACATGAACTTGACTGCCTGACCAATCAGAAAAAAGAACGCACACTTAGAACTGATTCTGGCTTACTGCCGGTTCGATCTGTGGCGGTAATACCCTGTATTTGCTGTTATCCTACTAATACCTGCTGATCGCTTATTTTATGTTTGACCCAGATTGATGGACTACACTATTAGCTTCTGATCCCTCTCTAACTCATCTGGGTTGATGACCTTCTCCATTTCTAAACCTAAGCCTCTTTGACTTTGCTTATTAGCTATTTATTAGTTTCCACAACAAGAGGAAAACTGAAAAATGCGGCACTCACCCAATGTGTTGCTGTGGGAATCGTGAGTTTATTGAAGACAAGCTTTTACATCCATGAGGACTACAGGTGCATGAGGAGGGTGCGGTATTGAAGTCCTCACTCCAATACCGCACCCTCCTCATGCACCTGTAGTCCTCATGGATGTAAAAGCTTGTCTTCAATAAACTCACGATTCCCACAGCAACACATTGGGTGAGTGCCGCATTTTTCAGGTTTCCTCTTGTTGTGGATTTCATCGTTGTTATTTTCATGCTGAGCACCATATGCCCACAGCTGTCGTGATACCTGCTTCATCGGCGGCCCGTCAGTCAGCCCTATCCAGTGGAGTTCGTATTGTTTCTAGTGCCGTCCTATTTGCTTCTTTCTGTTCGTTTCTATTTATTAGTTTATGTCACTCTATACCGTTTTGCGTACCATACTTTTCTGTTCCAATCTTGGCTACTTCTTAGCTGTTAGATATTTTTGTAAGCTTTATTACTTTTGACTGAATACCACAACTGCTTCTGTTCGTGACCCTTTTTCTATCATTTCTTTTGTAAAATCTAAGACAACCATCTTGAGTCCTGAGGCTAGTAGACGTAAACTGAAGTCACTGGAAAAGTGACTACAACATGGTAAACTCTTTTTCTGTGTATTTTAGAACCAGGCAAAAAAATAACTTTAAACAGACCACATTTTTTAGAGAAGGAAAATATCTTGCCAAAAAGTCTCAGCACCCTATTGACCAAAGTTGGGAGACTTCTAGATTGTCAACCTTCCCTAATTGATTTCTCAAATGAATCTGTCAAAAGGTTTTTGCTACATGATGTAGGAGTGGTAACCTGGATTCTAATGTTGCATCGCTTACTGGGCTGCTTGTTGTAGTTTCAATAAAATCAGTGTTTTATCAGCAGATTATATCTACAGGACTGGTTGTCTCATGCCATGTAGTCCTCCTGCTCAGTATAACACCGCTCATACCACTTAATGACAGTTTTCTAGAAAATGCACAACGTACACAGAAAGCTGCCCATCATCGGTGTGGGCAGGGCTATATGTAATAGTATGCAGGTACTGAGTATGTCACCACGGAACAGACAGACCAACAGTTGAGGGGTTTAATAACAGGAATCAGGTTCTCCTCGCAGGGAGGAAGCAATGAAAAATAACTAGCAATAAAACAGTTCAAAAATATGGGAGTCAAACAATGTAACCGAAGTAAGCAAGATTTCTTGAGAAAAGAACACTTATCAGTCTGATGAGGACTTGCTTGTAGGGTCACCTTCTCCAACGTAGGCGCCGAGAAACAGCGGCACTTGTCGTCCCTCTGTTGTCCGTGGGCTGAGTAGTCTCTAGGAGCCCGCTGCCTGGGGTTTCGGTAGTTAATGGGATATGCACAGGTTCTGAGTCTTTAGCTTTTACAGCACAGCCAGGAATCAGGGGCTCTGCACTGTTAAGTCTCTCACCAGGAATCACAGTCTCTGTACTGATACCGCGGGTACCAGGGGGACGCAGTCTATGCATGGGCCAATGTCTCTACACGGGTCTCAAAGCGCCCCTCTCCAGTCACAGCAAAGTCCGCTTTCATGTAGTCACAAGCTGCAGTCTTTCTGGGCAATCTCCCTGCATTTGTCCTCTGACCGGGAGCTCTCTCTCCCCTGGAGCACAGCTGCACCCTGCTCTGACAGCTGCTCACGCTGCTCTGTTCCCTGCGCGCATGCCTTTTCCTCTCTCTGCCTGGCTTCCTTCCTGTCCTAATCTCTAAGTCTGCCCCCTGGGGAACCTGCAGCACAGCTCAATGGTTTCAGGCACAGAGCCGAGAAGGTAACCGCCCCCAGACTCTTCTTGTGTTTCACCTCCTTACATATACAGAGCTCAGCATTTATAGCATTGCTATATCTGTAGCAGATAAAACAGTGATTTTTATCAAAACTTCACCAAGCAAACCAGTAAGTGATACCGATTCTGATGGTGGAAACGGGGTCTTTGTCCCTGCATCATGCTGCTCTCTGATTACTTAGCAAAAACCGATTGACAAATTCCCTTTAATGATTGGGCAGAGCATTCATACATTCATAAACTACTCTGTATGATTATTGAAAAAACTGAATGGTCTCCCTTTTTGTCACTTAGGAATTTAACTAATTAGTTGTGGAATTGCCAAAAAATGGAAGCAGACAACATAGCTAGTAGAGCTCAGAATAAGATGATGGCAATTTTTTTTTTGCTGTCAAGTTGTTATTCTTCCCTAAATTGTCCTTCTGGTATATTTCCTAAACAACATTGAGGCCTCTGCCATCTGTGATAGTGGTGGTTATGTTTCTATTCCTGCTTCTTCTTTTGCGTATTTTCAAGTGATGAGAGGATGAGACTGTCACCACCAAAATGACATTTCTGTCTTTATGCTAATGATTTCTTCCAGGATTCAGGATGTGTGGTACTTGGAAGAATTCCCTGCCTCCTCTCCTCAGTGTAATACTACCGCCCTCCCCTGCACGTCCGTTCTGGCCCCAGAATCCTTCGCCCTGCACTCCCTCAGAAAAACATACCTCATCCTCCCTTCTGTGGGCACTGTATTCAGGGATCTTCTGCGCAGGTGCCGGCCAGTCACTGTGACCTCCAGCGTGCGTGTAGATAAGTAGCTCTCTCCACTTCCTTCTCTAGGAACCATGTGTACATGGTGATGACTATGCAGGGAGGATGTGGGGAGATCATCTTATTTGCACGCAGACCGGACGTCACTGGAGTAGAAGACCCCTGAATACAGTGCCCACAGAAGGGAGGATGAGTTATGTATTTCTAAGGGAGTACAGGGTGCAGGATTCTGGGGCCAGAATGGATGCGCAGGGGAGGGCGGTAGTATTACACTGAGGAGAGGAGGCAGGGAATTCTTCCAGGCACCGCACGCCCCGGAGCCTGGAAGAAATCATTAACATAAAGAAAGAATATAAGATTTCTCAGCAACAATACCAGGCATGCAGCATGTTGATTGGGGGGTGGAATAGTGCACTAAGCTCTTGTCCATGCCAAGGATGCTCCGAGAAGCCCCCATTTACATATGGTATAAACCCATTTTACTGACCACGCAAAGAATTAAGATCTGTTCTGCAGTTATGAGTTTCATAGTGGCTAAGTCCCGCATAAATCCGTAAAAGTACTTTAAATCAAGTTTTGAGGCTGACAGATTCCTATAACATAATTTATTAGATTTTCCTCATAGTGATCAATATTTTTTTTCGCAATTTAGAGCATCATAAACTAGGGACAGACGTTTTTTGCACTTTTTAGGAGACACGTCCTTGACCACCATAGAAGTTCTACTTCTCTAGACCAGCATGGAATTATTAATTGGTTTAATATATTTTTTTACAATTTTCTGTTGTCTAAACCTAGGTGTGTTTTATAATATTCTTAAAAAAGCAAAAAAAAAAAAAAACACGACCCCAAAGCCAGTAGTCAGCCTGACAAAAAAGGCGAGTATCTTATTTTTGTATTTTTTATTAATATCAGAATTGTTATGAAGTCTCATGAATGAGCTATCTCACCAAAGTCAAAGAAGGCCCCTGGCCATTGCAATAAAGTGGCAGTGGTGCTAGGAAATAGCTATACCACATTGTCTTCTGTTAGTTCTACTCCTACTTTGGGCAGCTACACAAATGGCCATGGGTTACACCAAATTGTATAGAAAAATTGGGGTCACTTCTTAGACAACCTGAGTCCATTTTATGCCTGTTACGTGGGGAGGTTGTACTTGGTGTGATTCTGCTACTGTGCTTAGCACCCAGATCATTATGCTTCTCCTCTCACAGCTCATCGTGGGAGAAAAAAAAGAAAACTGCAGCCGCATACCCCTCTTACCCCCTGCTCCCTGTTACTATATTAATCAATACTATTTTTTGGGGGGGGTGTTATAAAGCATTTTCAGGATTTACAGAATGGAAACATATAGTTTGCTGGAAAGTGATTAAGACACTAAAGAGATATATTAAAACCTTTCTTAACATGCACATGTGTACATAACTTTTTATTCTATATATTCATTTTATCCAGACTAAATAAGGACGGTGTGGTTAAACTTGTAAGTTTCTATGTGTCGATTGGTTTACACAACTAATTACACTTTTTTTTCCTGGGTGGGCATTGCGCTCTTTCTAGATGTAAGCATGTTTTTCTATACAGGGACAACCCCTTAAAAATGGCATATGCTATTTCAATTGGTACTAGGCAATTTCATACTGCCCATAATATTCAGACATCATTAATTTTCTTAATGTTTTTCAATGTACATCTACCATACATCAAACACATCACAGTTCTACAACTGAACTTTCTAGATGGTTTGATATTATTTTATATTATCAGTGTCTATATGGCAGTGTCTATGGGAGACGTGGTGGCTCAGTGGTTAACACTGCTGGTTTGTAGCGCTGAGGTCCTGGATTCAAATTCCATTAAGGACAAAATCTGTAAGGAGTTTGTATGCTCTTCTTGTGTTTGCGTGGATTTCCTCCAAGAAATCTGATTTCCTCCCACACTTCAAAGGCATACTGATAGGGAATTTAGATTGTGAGCCCCAATGGGGACAGCGATGATAATGTCTGTAAAGCGCTGCACATTACAAGTAAACATAATAAATGAATAAACATGCAATTCATCATAGATGTGAAGCTGATCTGCATCATAGACATTAGCACTTGTTTTCAGGTATACTTACAGCACTATGAGGCTCTATTTTAGGTCTTTCCATTGCAATAGTAATGCAGTTCAGAAATATAATGACTAAAACCACATGATCAAACATTCTATGGGTGATGATTTTATTGCACATTAAGCGGAATCTGTAAAAAAAAAACACAAGATAGATTTCTGTACCATTTTTTCTGTATCCTGATGGTATATTTACATTTTCTTCTTTAGGGTACATGCACACATTCAGTATTTGGTCAGTATTTTACCTCAGTATCTGTAAGCCAAAACCAGGAGTGGGTGATAAATACAGAAGTGAGACGTGTTTCTAATAGGCCACGTTCACACATTCAGTATTTGGTCAGTATTTTACCTCAGTATCTGTAAGCCAAAACCAGGAGTGGGTGATAAATACAGAAGTGAGACGTGTTTCTAATAGGCCACGTTCACACTGTCAGTATTTGGTCAGTATTTTACCTCAGTATCTGTAAGCCAAAACCAGGAGTGGGTGATAAATACAGAAGTGGTGACGTGTTTCCATTATAATTTCCCTCTGACTGTCCCACTCCTGGTTTTGGCTTACACATACTGAGGTAAAATAATCACCAAATACTCAATGTGTGAATTATTCTGAGGCTACACAATGACATGTTGCGTGACAGCATTTCTCGAACATTTGTGCACCTTGTCTGCGATGCTCTGATGTGCGGCTATGTTACAGCTGTCAAAAGCAGTCAAACTGAGAGGTGACATGTGAGTTGCAGTCGCATGCACCCTACTTTGAAGTCTACGTGCAACTTGGGAACTGTGGCTACAAATCTATTTGCACTGGATTTTTTCATCAGTAATGCTATAGCTGCACTAGGTCGTGTGCACAGTAATGAGCAGATACGATGCCACAATGCGACCCTGCTATCTTCATGTTGTGCGAGTCATATGTAGCCTTAGAATAAATCTGCTCTTTTGTACAATATTATATATACATTAATATCAGACACCTGACATTAATAAAACCTTGACATTTTGTTGCAGCAGCGCTTTGGATCTACTTTCATAAACACGTTAGAACACGGCAAAAAAGCTAAGTTTTCTTATTAAAGGCTAGATGCAATTTACATTTATTTTACTGTTTCAATGATTTTAAAAGGAATATGTCAGCAGGTTTTTTGCTACCTCATCTGAGAGCAGCATGATGTAGGCAAAGAGACCCTGAATCCAATGATGTATCACTTAAGTTACTAGATGCAGCCGTTCTGATACAATTAGAGCTTTTAGATTTAGAATGAAGCAGAGCTGAGTAAGCTAACCCCGCCCACACACACAAAGCTCTCCATATACAATGTCTACAGACAGTGTGGCGCTAATCTCAGTGTGCGGAGTTGCCGGACTAGTCCAGCAATGTTAATCTCTTAGTGATAAATCCTTCACAGTTAGTAATTAACAGCTTTGACGAGTGACACATCCCTGAATTCTGTGTTTCAGCCTCTATCTTTTGTTCTCTTCAGATTACTTGGCAAAAACCTGCTGACAGATTCCCCTTCAAAATAATGTAACTGTGCAATAGGATTTAATGGACAATATTCTTTCATTTTCTGTCCACAAATCCTGTGAAGGCCTATGTCTACCTATGGAGGCACAGTACAATAAAGTCCTATGTAGTCTGATCCTCATCATACTTCATTCCAGTGATCTCCTACCTTTCGTTAATATACATTTGGTAGGTTGACAACAAGTAGGAGACAGATGCAAAAAAGCATCACTTGAAGGGGTTGTCTTCTTTCAGAAAATCTTTGTCCTTCTGGGACACCCTGGAAGAAACTGACATGAAACGCGCGTTGGGGTCTGTACCTCACCCCCCAAGGTTGCTCCAACACCTTATCAATTGGTATTTGTTTTCTTGTCTCCATCCTCCATCGGTATCTTTGCTCATTATATGGCTTTTGCCCACTACATCGGGATGTTAATACTTTACATTTGCTCTTCGGCTGTCTTTTATAGGATGAATCCTTAGTATTACTGCCACATTTTGACATTATCATATACAGCTGGATGTTTTGACATAACTTACATGGTTTTTGTAGATTCATTTTCTGGAGTCATTTAATCTATGTTTTCTATTATGTAGTTGGCCCCTGGATGAGTGGGTTTCTTTGTTCCACAATCCTATTTTGTCTTATTTTACTTGATTGTCTCTGATAGACACCAATAAAATTATTACTGTTATTTGGGTTTCCTGCTTCCATTATTTATTGGATCTCAATACCGGAGAGTGGTAGCAGCCGCAGAGACTCAGTGCTGGACCCGGGGATGGTGAGTAAGACGCGGTTTGTTTGTTTTTTATAACAAACTTCGCTTGGTACCAAGGTTGTCTGAAGAGTGACAAACCCGTTACGGATTCTATGACTTATACTTTATTTATTGACTATAACCATGGTAGAACATAAGTCTGCTTGGGTGCTGGAGACTCGACCATTAGACATTTGTATTTGGGATAAATTATAAAGTTGCTTCATTTTTCATTTCAGATGCAAACATTTGTACAATAAGAACATAGAAATTGCCTTAATTGTTTTTTTTTGCTAGAATTCTTTCAATTTCTAGCACACGCAACTTTAAGAAGTCTTTTCAAGTTACTCTTGGATGCAGGGAGTGAGGACAAACGGGAAACCAGAAAAGAAATGCAAGAGGTGTTTGTACGCCAAAAGATTTTCTGCAGCTTTTGAGACAAACACGTGTTATACATGAAATCTTAAAATCCTGCACAGTTGTAATTTGCTCTTGATCTCTTCTATTTTTGGCTGGAAGGCCCCAGAAGGGAGCGTGACTAAGGGTTGTGTCTGTCCTTGTCTCCTGGTTGAGTTCCTGCTCTTACATTGCAGACAGAGCAGTGGGAGAGGTCTACTGCTACAGCCATACGCTTCATGGCCAGGGACAAGTCAAGTCCAAAGTATGAGCAATAGGAAGGGTAAGGACGATCTCCTGGGATAAATATATAAGAAGAACCCTTTGTAGAATTCTCATTGTTTGATTCCACTTCAAGAAAGGATTAGGGGATCTTAAAATAGGAAGTGCTTGAGTTTCTTTTACATTTTTTGTGCATTTTTTACACTTCGTAATCCTTTTCCTTGCTATTACTGGAATGCTCTATATGTAAATTCCTAAGACTTTCTTGAAAATAACTGTAAGTTCCTGAAGTTATTCATATGCTTGGAAAGAAGGGAGAATATATAGCAATTCCCACTGTATTCCTAAAGTAAAATAACATACCATGACATGATATAGTATAACATAATCTAATCTAGTAATATTATGCATTGATCACCTGTGTTAGTCCATACTGATGAAATATTGTAGAAAAAAAATGATACTAGAGACTGGTATAGCACAAACCAGGCCCCTATGGGATGTTTAGGGTACCTGGTTCCATATTCCTGATGCCCAATTTCAGAATTGTATCAGACATATGGTGAGCATTTACCGACTGTAATACATGTATTACATGATTGGAAGAAAAAAAGAGTAAAACATCCTTCTAATTGACAGCACGTACTTGGAATAAGGGGGGAACAAATAAAGGGACCAGGTTTCTCTTTCCTTGCACCAGGCTGGGAGATGAGCTCTTATCCATGCTCTTAATCTTTCGCTTTTGCTCTGAAAAAGGGAAATCAAACATGTAGTGACGCTACATAGGCAATATTGTTTGGAAGAAAAAATAATTAGAATACACAATGTATGGTATAATGTACAGTAGCACTGTGTGAACTTTGTATTACTACATAATGGCAGAAGATACAAACATTCTTTAAAGAGAACCTGTCGGCATCTTTGTACATAGGCAATGAGAGGTATTGCAGTATTGGACTCTGGGTACAACAATTAAAGTATCTGTTTCATCATTTGTTGCAGGAGAAATCTTGCTTTTTGGTAACTTGACTATTATTCTGCAAGTGTACTTTGGGCATATTGATGCACTTGCAGTCTATGGCTCTATTTCAGTACTCCCTGCCTGGCAGTGCCTTCCACTGATTGGTTTACAGCAGAGACAGAGGCTATTGTTGAAACCATCTATGCTCCTGGGTGAAATTTTGCACATTCACCTGCTTCTTTGGGCTGTATCATGCACAGTACACCACTATGTGGTGGCAAATGCCTTACTCCATCCCAAAGAATGGAGCAATGAATCAGGACAAAATAGGTGTCATTAAATTGTCACACTCTGACCAATTCTGTAATACCTCTTGTTGACTCCCTGTCAAGTTGTCTTTACATATCTTTTGTTGATTACTAAGACCCAATAATTATTAAAGGGGTTTGCCAATTAAAAGTTAAAGGGATTTTCCAGAATTTTCAAAGGTGGCCCAAGAGTAGGAAATGTTCTAAAATAAAGAAATAACCATTACTTACCTGTTGAATCCCCTGCCACTTTAGTGCCATCCCTTTTAGTTCTGTAGTGATGATGCGCCTTCTATCATTCATGTAACTACAGCAGCAAATAACTGGCCTCAGCAATCATGTTCACATGCAGGTAATAGCCACTGAGGTCAGTGATTGGCTACAATAGCCACATAAATGGATGCCAAACGATCCCAATATTGACAGATTCCTACATGGAAACATTGTATGGCATCCGTTTGAATGCCTATGTTAAATTTCTGATTTAATTGTGACATGTACATAGCCTTAGAAAGTTGCATAATGTTCTGTTTATGCTATGGATGAAAAAAAGTAGATCAGTACGCCTACGCAGGAGCGCGACACGAAGCAAGCAGGATGACATCGCATGAAGATGGGAGGCACCGAACCCGGACTTGCAAACCCATCGGACCGCCCCCTAGTGAGTATAATAAAACTTATTTTTCTTCTCGTTCAGGTCGGATCCGGGGCTTATTTGCAGCATTACAGAATGCTGTAGATAAGCCACGAAAGGCAGTGGCCACATCTTATAGCGGCAAAACGAGGTGGCAGGTTCCCTTTAAAGGTAACCATTTGTATACATGTAAAAGTCATTTATTCGATGTTAAAGGTGTCCATAGTCAATACATTTTTATTTCCACAATACACTATAAAGACTTGTAATATATAGTCTGTCTGGCAGACTGTATTCACTATGTAAAGAGCTGGCCACGTACTTTTTCCAGTGTGGAGCACCAGTACATTGATCTTATTGTTGTGTTTATTAGAGATTTTCTTGGTTGTCGGTTTAAAGTGCACAAATCTCTCTTAGAAAGTTGTTCAGCCTCAGGAATCAATGTTTCCACTCAGTGACAGTAAGCAGAGGAAGACTGCGGGCTGCATCTCATGTATACATAAGGCCTACATTAGCATTTCTGTCCTGCATCTTTATTCCTCTTTGCAGGGGGCATCCTAATACACAACCCTGCAGACAGGCTGGAGACTGGGCTTCTGGAATATTCTTCATTCTTTGAGCTAAAAGCAAATGTTTAAGGGGGAGGGTGTGAACACCTGTGCCCATCTAGAGGGTCAATCCCAATAGAGAGGGAGAACAATAAGCCACATCTTTAGGGAGGCAGTTGATGCAGAGACGCCGAGGGGTGAGGATCTGTTGGTGAGGTCCTGGTGCCCCTGTATGGATAGCCTATGGAGATTGGAGATGGGTTGCTGGCTGGATCCACGTGTTACAGTTGTGATATCTATCATCTGGATGTGAGGAAATATCTCAAGAACTGTTGTTGCCAGCTTGAAACATGTGCTACGGTCGTAATAGCTATCGTCTTGATGTGAGGAACTATCTTAAGGTTTGTTGTTGCCAGCTGAAGTGGGAGACGTGCTACCATTGTGGTATGGATCATGGACTGTGACTACAGACTATACTGGCGGAAGACACAAAAGCAGTGGGGGTACAAAAGTTGGGAGACAGTGGATATCACATGGTACGGGGGAAGTGGAACTATCGGCCCCAAGATGGGATCTTGTGGACAGGGGACATTGCATTGTGACCAACTACCTGGAATTGCTGTAAGACAATGGATGTAAAGAATAAAAATAGTTGCATTGTTAACCTGCCTAGGTGTTTATTACAACCCAGAATTTCAGATCTTCACACACTACAATGAAGACAGAACACAATGACATTATTATAGACTAGGAATAATCATGCTGACAATGTTACTTTTGCTGATGGAAATAAACAAAAAGCCAAACAGAAACCCAAATGGACTCCATTAATTGGTTGGAACAATCAGCATTTTTTAAAGACATTTTATTGTCTTTAATGGAGCGTTTTTATTGAAAATATCGTAGTCATATACTGTACTTCTTTAAAGTCTAGGGGTATGTACCCACAATGTCTTTCAGGTGGATTCCACCTAGAATCAGACTGAAAAAGTATTGCAAAACCACCACAAAAAATGTACATCATGCACAACATGTCGAAAACACAATGCTGTGCACATTTTCAATCTTTCATTACTTCTTTTAACCACTTCAGGAAAAAAAAGCTGCTGGCTTTTTCCAGAATCTGCTTTGTGAAGAAAAACTTTGGCGTTGGAGTAAAGATGTCGTGTGAACATAGCCTATAGCAAATGAATATTTTCACAATGGTTTTTTTGTGTGTAATTTTTGCAGTTTGTGGCACTATATATTTTTTTTCATAAGCCAGCATGCTCTCTGTTCATGGATTTTTTTTTAGCTATTTTCCAATAGAATTCTCTATTGGACTAGAAAAATCCAAACATAGCATGTACTAAAGAGTAGGGTTGAGCGACCTTTAGTTTTTTAGGGTCGAGTCGGGTTTTGTGAAACCGGACTGTCTTAAAAGTCGAGTCGAGTGAAATCGGCCGACCACCGTGAAAAGTCGGGTTTCGGCCAAAACACGAAACCCAATGACTCTCTCTCTCTCTCTCTCTCTCTCTCTCTCTCTCCTCCGTCCCAGCACAGAAAATTTTGTATTCCACATTCCAAATCCCTACTGCGCACAAGCGATAACATGACAATAGGCGTTCACTCCCCTAAGACCTATGTCATCGCTCTGCCCACGCTCATTCATTGGCTGAAAAAATGGCGCTAAACGCGTCATACGAAACGCGACTTTAGCGCCAAGATCGCGTACCGCATGGCCGACCCCGCACAGGGATCGGGTCGGGTTTCATGAGACGCCGACTTTGCCAAAAGTCGGCGACTTATGAAAATGAACGACCCGTTTCGCTCAACCCTACTAAAGAGGCCTCAAACGAGCCCAAAGGTATCTTTGGAAGGCATAGGCTTTCTTCATCCACAAACAATTCTGGTGAAACTACATGATAATGCTGTAGGTGTAAAACATTCATTCTGATCAATGTAAATATATCCTGAGAGACTTTTTCTTTGCTCATATGATTTTACGCAATCAGTAGCAGATGGACCTGTAGTATCTACTGTAAAATATAAACAACGCAAAACCCCAGTGTTGTGTGCTCATCGAATACTTTTCCAAACCATTGCACAGTACCAGGTAAGAAATTTTAACAGCATAACAGATACAGTATAGAGATGCTTACCATGTTCGCATCATCATCAATATTATTGCTGTAATCAATTTTGGGCTCCTCAAGATGAGGCTGAGGTGTGACGTTTGGCAGCACAGTTTTTCCATTACAGCCTTGATAATCTATGGGCAGGCTGGGTTTATTCTGTAACGCGTAAGTGTAAGGAACGTGCAATGTGTCGAGTGCTTCTCTTTTGTCCACTAGCTCCATTACATTACAAGAAGAACCTTTACGAACGGACATCTCCTCATCAGATGTCTCGCCTTCTGAACTCTCCTTTCCATCGGCAGAGAGCAAGGATTTATGTTCCCCACTCTGCACTTGTCGCTTAATGCTGGAGGTTCGTCCGATGCTGTTCCAACTAGACCTTCGGCTGTTCCAACTGCACACGGCACCCCAAGAACTATGCGTGGAATTCCGTGTACTGGGCTGGAGACACAAAAATACAAATAAGTGATTTGTTTTTTTTCTTTTTCCCAAAAGACCTGTTCAATTGACATGAAAAATGTATCATTCATACCATAGACTTGATCTCACTGCCATGAGGACCATCAGAAACGCTGCTCTGCCTACGAGATTCACAACCCAGAGATAGTTCTCCAAACAGAGAATTTTTTGGCACAGGCATGGGAGTGGCAGCTGTATGAATGATGAGAGGTGGTTGTAAATTGGCCTTTACCTCCGGTAATCCATGTAATGGAGTAACTAAAAAAGAGTTGAGTGATGATTGACTTGAAATAAGCTACAGCAATTCTAGAGTGCTACTGACGCAAGAAATTTTTAACTATGGGGTTACGCTTTTTCTGAGGCACTGGGGAACTTGTTTCAATATCTGTAGCATGCTGGAAGCAAAGAGAAAAGGATGCATGATGGTTTTCATGTTAAAACAAAAAAAAATCTACAGTATTAATAATAATGCAATATCACAACTTCCAGGGACTATGTTTCACCAGGAAGGCAAACCAACATCTATATACAGAGCTAGGAACCCAATGATAATTCCAGCATCTATATATAGAGCTAGGCACCCATGGATAATTACAACATCTATATATAGAGCTAGGCACCCATGGACAATTACAACATCTATATATAGAGCTGGGAACCTATTGATATTTCCATCTATACACATAGCTAGGAACCCATGGATATTTCCAGTATCTATATACAGAGTTAGAAAACTAGAGATATTTTCAACATCTTTACATAGAGCTAGGAACCTGTGGATATTTCCAATATCTATACATAGAGTGCCTTGCGAAAGTATTCGGCTCCCTGGAACCTTTCAACCTTTTCCCACATATCATGCTTCAAACATAAAGATACCAAATGTAAATTTTTGGTGAAGAATCAACAACAAGTGGAACACAATTGTGAAGTTGAATTAAATTTATTGGTTATTTTAAATTTTTCTGGAAATTCAAAAACTAAAAAGTGGGGCGTGCAATATTATTGGGCCCCTTTAACTTAATACTTTGTTGCGCCACCTTTTGCTGCGATTACAGCAGCAAGTCGCTTGGGGTATGTCTCTATCAGTTTTGTACATCGAGAGACTGAAATTCTTGCCCATTCTTCCTTGGCAAACAGCTCGAGCTCAGTGAGGTTTGATGGAGATCGTTTGTGAACAGCAGTTTTCAGCTATTTCCACAGATTCTCGATTGGATTGAGGTCTGGACTTTGACTTGGCCATTCTAACACCTGGATACGTTTATTTGTGAAAAATTCCATTGTAGATTTTGCTTTATGTTTGGGATCATTGTCTTGTTGGAAGACAAATCTCCCTCCCAGTCTCAGGTCTTTTGCAGACTCCAACAGGTTTTCTTCAAGAATGGTCCAGTATTTGGCTCCATCCATCTTCCCATCAATTTTAACCATCTTCCCTGTCCCTGCTGAAGAAAAGCAGGCCCAAACCATGATGCTGCCACCACCATGTTTGACAGTGGGGGTGGTGTGTTCAGGGTGATGAGCTGTGTTGCCTTTACGCCAAACATATCGTTTGGCATTGTTGACAAAAAGTTTGATTTTTGTTTCATCTGACCATAGCACCTTCTTCCACATGTTTGGTGTGTCTCCCAGGTGGCTTGTTGCAAACTTTAAACAACACTTTCTATGGATATCTTGAGAAATGGCTTTCTTCCATAAAAGCCAGATGTGTGCAGTGTACGACTGATTGTTGTCCTATGGACAGACTGTCCCAGCTCAGCTATAGATCTCTGCAGTTCATCCAGAGTGATCATGGGCCTCTTGGCTGCATCTCTGATCAGTCTTCTCCTTGTTTGAGATGAAAGTTTAGAGGGACGGCCGGGTCTTGGTAGATTTGCAGTGATATGATACTCCTTCCATTTCAATATGATCGCTTACACGGTGCTCCTTGGGATGTTTAAAGTTTTGGAAATCATTTTGTATCCAAATCCGGCTTTAAACTTCCCCACAACAGTATCACGGACCTGCCTGTTGTGTTCCTTGGTCTCCGTGATGCTCTCAGTGCTTCAAACAGAACCCCGAGACTATCACAGAGCAGGTGCATTTATATGGAGACTTGATTACACACAGATGGATTATATTTACCATCATTAGGCATTTAGGACAACATTGGATCATTCAGAGATCCACAATGAACTTCTGGAGTGAGTTTGCTGCACTGAAAGAAAAGGGGCCGAATAATATTGCACGCCCCACTTTTCAGTTTTTGATTTTCCACAAAAATTTAAAATAACCAATAAATTTAATTCAACTTCACAATTGTGTTCTACTTGTGGTTGATTCTTCACCAAAAATTTATATTTGGTATCTTTATGTTTGAAGCATGATATGTGGGAAAAGGTTGAAAAGGTCCAAGGGGCCAAATACTTTCGCAAGGCACTGTAGAGCTAGGAACCCATGGATATTTCCAACATATATACATTGATCAATTAACATATGGATATGTTGAATATCTGTACATAGAGCTAGGGACCTATGGATATTTGCAACATCTGTATATAGACCAATTAACCTATGGGGACCAAAAAAATGGAAGGCAGCACTCCAGGTTTTAGCAAAAAATATAAGTGGACTTTACTGGGCCCGCATGGCGTGGTGCAACGTTTCGGCTTCCAAAAGCCTTTCTCTAGTAGTCGAAACGTTGCACCACGCCATGTGGGCCCAGTAAAGTACACTTATATTTTTTGCTAAAACCTGGAGTGCTGCCTTCCATTTTTTTGGTCCCTGTATATTTGGCAAGTATATGGATTAGTTGCTTGGAGGCCTGTGCACCCATTTAATTGTATGTGCTGTTCCATTTTTTTCTATCCATGGGCCATGTGGGCCATGTGGGCCCAGTAAAGTACACTTATATTTTTTGCTAAAACCTGGAGTGCTGCCTTCCATTTTTTTGGTCCCTGTATATTTGGCAAGTATATGGATTAGTTGCTTGGAGGCCTGTGCACCCATTTAATTGTATGTGCTGTTCCATTTTTTTCTATCCAATTAACCTATGGATATTTCCAATATCTATACATAGAGCCAGGAACCTATAGATATTTTCAACATCTATATATACAATGGGGAAAATAAGTATTTAATACACTGCTGATTTTGCAAGTTTTCCCACCTACAAAGAATGGAGAGGTCTGTCATTTTTATCGTAGGTACACTTCAACTGTGAAAGACAAAATCTAAAAACAAAAAACAGAAAATCACATTGTATGATATGTAAATAATTAAATTGCATTTTATTGCATGAAATTTAAGAAACCCTCCTTCTCTGCACTCATTACTTGTATTAATTCCACCGGTTTCAACTCAATACTTGTATAAAAGACACCTGTCCTCACACTCAATCAATGTGATTTTCTGGATTTTTTAAAGATTTTGTCTCTCACAATTGAAGTGTACCTACGATAAAAAGTACAGACCTCTTCATTATTTGTAGGTGGGAAAACTTGCAAAATTGGCAGTGCATCCTATACTTATTTTATCCACTGTAGACCTATTAAAATATGGATCTTTCCAACATCTATACATAGATCTAGAAACCTATGGATATTTCCAAAATCTGTACATATAGATAGGAAACCATGGATAGTTCCATCATCTACAGTATATACAGACTTTTGAACCTATGGAGTTATAAGGGTTATTTGAAAAATTGGGAATGTGATGTGATTTGATCAAAATCACAAGATCAAAATCACAACTGTATTCATTTTTTCCTTTTATCAGTATTCTGTTGTTTACGTTCACAGTCCCCTTACATGTTCTCATTTCATAATAATTGCTGCAAATTTTGGAAGTCATTGGCATCACTAAGGCATGTCAGAAAATTGCATTGGTTGGTGACTGTGAGGCAAGGCTCTCAAGATAGAAATAGTCACGGCAATCTACTGTGTGCTGGTCCCCATCTGGGCACATGGATGTCACAGAACGGGGACATGCTGTAGTGGGCTCGATCCATCCATATGAAATAGAAATGGTTCAGTAGAGGTTTGAAAATGTTTCCAAGCAATAATTAATGCAAAACTGTTTGCTCCATAAATCAGTAACGTAAACCTCATAGCTCATTCGTGCTGCTAGAGCCATGGACAGAGTTAATCAATATTCTGACCCTGTCATTTCTGCCAGATACATATAAAAGTTGACCAGGAACCATGCAGCATGGATGACTAATCCCCAGTGGCGTCTTCCCGGTCTGCTCCCCTTGTGTGACAGGTCACTCCCTATGCGCAGAGAAGCAGAGTGGGTAAAAGCCGCTGGTGAGTGGCCTCTTGGACTAGTCACCCAAGCGGCATGGTCCCTGGATGGCTTTCTGCTTGTTGTTTTGGGCAGCGTGAATCAGCTCTTTGGTTCTCTTTAAGGTGAAATATGAATAAAAAATAGTGATACAAAGTATAAAATAGTAAATATTACCAATAGTACTGCAATTTTGCCCCCATTCATACAGTTGTATGGACCATTATTCTTACTCACAAGACACATTGGAAAGGCTTTTACGAATTCCACATTCATCTGGAGCACTTTCAGAACCAGACAGGGAGCCGCCACCCTGTAATTAGACAGGTAAAGAAATAGTTAATTAAGTAATAGTTAAAGGATTGTCCAATTACATAATATTTTGGGCTAGAAATTGTAGTATTGTAAATTGTAAATAGTATACTGAGTATTACTTATCTTCCCCAGGCCCAGCATCTGCTCTCCGTCGCTTCTCAGTCTCTGTTGTTTGTCTGCAGTGCTGATGTCACATCAGCAGCACTGCAGCTAATCACTCAGCTCAACGGCTTTGCCTTTGAGAGGCGGTGCTTTACCCAGGGAGGGCAAGTAATACTCAAATTGACTTGAAAGGGGACAACCCCTTTAATTATTTGGATTATGGTAGAATCATGTTCATATCGAAACAAACCTTCGTCATACTCACTGATCGGGTTGTAGGTTTAAACTGCATTGACACACATACCAATCTCACAGATTATGAAATAGGTCTAAGACAACCATTTATACCAACCAAAATTTCTAGTCTTCCTCATCTGTTTTGATCGTCTTGCAATAAAACCTTTCTATTAGATTTGGGTTGAATCTATTCAGAAGACCACGACAGTGTTCTGTCGCTGATAATGATGACATGAGTCGCGAGCGGCTCTTCTTTTGGTTAGCTAGTCTGTGGAAAAGTCACGTGTGTGTCCTGCTGTAAAGATGATGTCGCACCAGGCCAAAAAATTAAAAATGACCCACGGATGCCGTCAGGTAAGAGGGATTTAACATGGTGCCCATCCAGTTTCCACATATTAGTGACGCAGCCAATGGCCAGGGTCGTGTGAATCAAAGATGGCACCAAACGGGCATTTACATATACAATTTTAGCCTGATTGGACATAAAGTGGTCTGGCATCTGTACATGTAAAAGAACTCCAAAATTGTAACCAAGTCAATCACTTTGATGTTGAAGGCTCATCAGAAGATCACGTTACCTAATATCCCTAGGGGGCCATTTACTGGAACTGACCAGTGGCATGATATGATCGCTGACTATCTACAGCACTCCGCTCTTCAGATGCTCACAGCACGATCTGTAATAAATCGTTCAGTGCACATAGGCTGCCATTCCTCTCGGCAGCATCAGTTCTGTCCACATTTGCTGCCGAAAATGATATTTTGTGTAGTACAAAAGATCATTTCACCCTACAAACAAGCATCTTTGCTCATTCATCAAGGTAGCATAATTCTTAGGAACACTCATTCATGATAATCTTTCAGTGTAAATGCACTTTAAGATGACAGGTTTCTTTTTTGGTCACAAATATACCATAAGGACATACATTGAGAACTGAAAGAATGAAATGACATGGTCCAAGAAGTGATTGTGCTCACCACAAGAGAGTCAACAGGCAGGTGTATACAGCTTAGGTGCGCACTCATGTCTTCTCTTTTGGATACTTCCTGTAAAAAAAAAGAATCTTGTACATGCATAATAAAACCACAAAATATCTCTTACCACATCATCATAATGATAAATAGTTACTGATGTACTGTATATATAAATCTAAATACATATATATCTAACTGAGAGATGCCTCAAATTAATTCCAGAGCTCCCGTTATTAAGGTTGAGCATATAAAATGGCAGACGTTGGCCTCATTTAGTCGTTAGTGATTTTTTTGGTTGTGCAAAAAAAACAGTCTGAGTTTCATTAATGTTTTTCATCAATCTTTGGTCAGTGTGTCAATTTTTACCATCAGTGTTTCAACAGTGATTTTCTTGCGTTAAAAAATAAATAAAATAAATAAACTGCAAAACTTGTATCCATTACAATGTTAGTCACGGACAGTACACAGACTGCACACTGACGCCATGTGTGTTCTGTGATTTTCACAGACCATAGACTCATTTTGGTAATTTTGATTTGTGACTTGGATCAAAATTGGACCTATCTAAGTGTGTTTTTTTTCCGACACACAGTCCACAAAACAAACAAACATGTGAACAGTACCATAGACTAACATGAGCATGTGTTCGGTCCGTCAAAATCATGGGTAGAACATATATGTGAAAAATGGACATCTGAATGGATCACACCTGGGTTTCTATCCTGCAGTGGTCCTGTACAGTTCTAGTGGTGTACTTAGGTGGTACTAATGCAATACAGTAAGGGGGGGGAATATTTGATACATTTGATTTCGATTTTGCAAGTTTTTCCACCTACAAAGTATGGAGAGGTCTGTAATTTTTACTGTAGGTACACTTCAACTGTGAGAGACTGAATCTAAAAATAAAAAACAGAAAATCAAGTATGATTTTTACATAATTAAATTGCATTTCATTGTATTAAAGAAAAATGTGATCACCTACAAACCAGCAAGAATTCTGTCTCTCACAGACCTGTTAGTTTTTCTTTAAGAAGCCCTCCTACTCTGCACTCATTACCTGTATTAATTGCACCTGTTTGAACTTGTTACCTGTATAAAAGACACCTGTCCACACAATCACACTCCAACCTCTCCACCATGGCCAAGACCAAAGAGCTGTCTGAGGACACCAGGGACAAAATTGTAGACCTGCACAAGGCTGGGATGGGGTATAGGACAATAGGCAAGCAGATTGTGAGAAGGCAACAACTGAATACTGTGTACAGTTCTGGTCTCCGGTGTATAAGAAAGACATAGCTGAACTACAGCGGGTGCAGAGAAGAGCGACCAAGGTTATTAGAGGACTGGGGGGTCTGCCATACCAAGATAGGTTATTACACTTGGGGCTATTTAGATTGGAAAAAAGAAGACTAAGGGGTGATCTTATGTTAATGTATAAATATATGAGGGGACAGTACAAAGACCTTTCTGATGATCTTTTGAATCATAGACCTGAGACAGGGACAAGGGGGCATCCTCTACGTCTGGAGGAAAGAAGGTTTAAGTATAATAACAGACGCGGATTCTTTACTGTAAGAGCAGTGAGACTATGGAACTCTCTGCCGTATGATGTTGTAATGAGTGATTCATTACTTAAATTTAAGAGGGGACTGGATGCCTTTCTGGAAAAGTATAATGTTACAGGGTATATACACTAGATTCCTTGATAGGGCGTTGATCCAGGGAACTATTCTGACTGCCATATGTGGAGTCGGGAAGGAATTTTTTTCCCCAATGTGGAGCTTACTCTTTGCCACATGGGTTTTTTTTGCCTTCCTCTGGATCAACATGTTAGGGCATGTTAGGTTAGGCTATGGGTTGAACTAGATGGACTTAAAGTCTTCCTTCAACCTTAATAACTATGTTACTATGTTACAACCTCAAGGACACCGTCCCAATCGTTGAAGCATGGTGGGGAAACATCATATTTTGGGGGTACTTTTCTGCAAATGGGACAGGACGACTGCACCGTATTGAAGGATGGATAGGGGTCATGTATTTTGAGATTTTTGCCAACAACCTTCTTCTCTCAGTAAGAGCATTAAAGATGGATTGTGGCTGGGTCTTCTAGCATGACAATGACCCGAAACACACAATCAGGGCAACTAAGGAGTGGCTCTGTAAGAAGCATTTCAAAGTACTGGAGTGGCCTATCCAGTCTCCAGACCTGAACCCCATGGAAAAATCTTTGGAGGGAGCTGAAACTTAATTTTACACAGCAACAGCCCGGAAAGCTGAAATATCTGGAGAAGATCTGCATGTAGGAGTGGGCCAAACACGCTGCTGCAGTGTGTGCAAGCTTGGTCAAGAACTACAGGAAACGTCTGACCTCTGTAAGGGCAAACAAATGTTTCTGTACCAAATATTAAGTTATTTTTTTTCTATTGTATCAAATACTTATTTCATGCAATAAAAGGCAAATTAATTATGTAATAATGACACAATGTGATTTTCTGGTTTTATTTTCAGATTCTGTCTCTCACAGTTGAAGTGTACCTATGATAACAATTACAGACCTCTTTATTCTTGGTAGGAGGGAAAAGTTGCAAAATCGGCAGTGTGTCAAATACTTATTTTCCTCACTGTACATGAATATTTCCATGAAAAAAATACATGATTGTTTTTAAAATGTACACTGTAGCAAATGTCGCACTAAAATGTGAACACTGTAAAGATATATTCCCAGCGTTCCTATAGATAACTGACTGCACCTCAGTGAATGTCAACAATTAAAATACAATCTACACTAAAATTGGTCTAATTTCTAAAACATAAATTGTTTGTGGATCCTAAAAGTAGAAGATATAAGTTCTGACTGATAGGGGAGAATAGAATGATGAATTGAGTATGTAATAGCTCTTGCTGTTATGATAAACAGCACTGAATATTATGGGAGCTGCTGCTGACGCTTCCATACACTCAGCACAAAATCATTTCCCTCTCGGTGGAAACTGAATATAAATTATGTGAATGTGAAATGAACCAGATTAACAGAACAACTGGTGCGTGCTATTTATAAAGGACACAATCAGAAACTGTTTGTGAGCATCTTGTGTGGTCCTCTGTAATAAAGGGGAAGATTTATTGTTTAGAAATTACCCTATTTTTCGAACTTGACTGTGCTGGTTGACTTGTCAGAACCCAGGTGTATGTGTGGCAGGCAGGGGGGTGAGTTTTTACCAAATCCTATCCATAAAATGCATATTTTTGCTACACAGTTGACCAGTTGTGCAGTTTGTTTGTTTTTTAAATCGGCAGCATGCTAACATCTATTGGCAAGGGAAGGGATTTTTGGTGAGTTTTACCCACTATCTAGAATGTGGAAGGAAAATTCTGCAGTCAATCCCACTGTGCGGATTATGAATAATAAAGTGTAGTGTTGACAGATTGCAATTGCAAAGGTCACGATTTGACATGTCACCAATGCAGCAAGAGGAACAGAGAACTGGGAAGCAGGCACAGGAGCATCAGAAGATGGGCTATACTACTTTTTTATTTTAGTCTCTCAGCTCTTTGAAGTCACAACAAGCTTTACGCAATCTGGTGCAAAGCTGTGGATTTTACCACATTTTGCCGACAATTCCATTGGCCCTTACCCCTAACACTAGGCTGAGTTGTACAATTGTAGCGGCTTGAATACTACGGGCCTGTCTTGGTGAGGAGATGCGCTGGAGTCAGATGCATATGCCTCTTCATTAATCAGGTGTGCCAAATCAGTGTCGTACACTACCATGTGCACCTTGCCACAAATCCTACTGCAATCCCTGATAGAGAAAGATTTGTGGCTTAGTGGTATGTTCTGTGAAGGCTGATTGTCTAGTTCGGTCCTTCCATCCTAGGTTTCCTGGGAACGTGAGGGTGGAGGTGGCCCCTCTAGAAGAGTGGGTATTGACACGATGAACAACGGGCAGCAACTAATAGAATGGTATTTAACAGGGAGAAATGCAAGATTCTACATCTGGGCAACAAAAATAAAAATTACTGTACATCTATAGCTTGGGAGGAATAGAACTAAGCAACAGCATGCGTGAAAAAGACTTGGGTATACTAATATATCACAGACTGCACATCTGTCAACAGTGTGATGCAGCAGCAAAAAAGGCAAACCCAATTCTAGGATGTATTAAGAGAAGCATAGTAACATAGTTATTAAGGTTGAAGGAAGACTTTAAGTCCATCTAGTTCAACCCATAGCCTAACCTAACATGCCCTAACATGTTGATCCAGAGGAAGGCAAAAAAAACCCATGAACACAAATTAAGAAACAAAAAGCCAGCTCACCAGGCAGCCCCAGCAGGTGCACAGAACTTCCACGTTGATATGCGTGGTGTTGAACAGACAAAAGAAGAAAAGATTCGTTCCAGCTCCAAATTGTAAAATTCCGATTCTTTATTGATCCATATTAAAAACATGGGCTGAATAACTCTCCATGGCACGGTAGGACATGAGCTACGCGTTTCGATCTTTGCAGATCTTTGTCAAAGCTCAAAGCTTTGACAAAGATCTGCAAAGATCGAAACGCGTAGCTCATGTCCTACCGTGCCATGGAGAGTTATTCAGCCCATGTTTTTAATATGGATCAATAAAGAATCGGAATTTTACAATTTGGAGCTAAAAAAAACCCATGTGGCAAAGAGTAAGCTCCACATAGGGGAAAAAAATTCCTTCCCGACTCCACATACGGCAGTCGGACTAGTTCCCTGGATCAACGCCCTATCAAGGAATCTAGTGTATATACCCTGTAACATTATACTTTTCAAGAAAGGTATCCAGTCCCCTCTTAAATTTAAGTAATGAATCACTCATTACAACATCATACGGCAGAGAGTTCCATAGTCTCACTGCTCTTACAGTAAAGAATCCGCGTCTGTTATTATGCTTAAACCTTCTTTCCTCCAGACGTAGAGGATGCCCCCTTGTCCCTGTCACCGGTCGATGGGTATAGAGTATAGATCACGTGAGGTAATTATCCCCCTCTTCTTCTCCTTGGTCAGACCTCATCACGAGTACTGTGCTCATTTCTGGGCATCATATTTTAAAAAAGACATTAAAAAATTGGAGCAAGTTCATAGAAGCGCTACCAGGATGGTGAGCAGACTGCAAAGTATATCCTACAAATAACTTTTAAAGGATCTGGGAATGTTTAGCTTACAAAAAATAAGGTTAAGAGTAGACTTAATAGCTGTCTACAAATATCTGAAAAGATGTCACAGTGTAGAGGGATCATCATTATTCTCATTTTCACATGGAAACACGAGAAGCAATGGAATGAAATTGAAAGGGAGGAGATACAGATTAGATATTAGAAAAAACTTTTTGACAGTGAGGGTAATCAATGAGTGAAACAGGCTGCCATGAGAGGTGGTGAGTTCTCCTTCAATGGAAGTCTTCAAACAGAGGCTGGACAGAAATCTGTTTAAGATGGTTTAGTGAATCCTGCACTGAGCAGGGGGTTGGACACGATGACCCTGGAGGTCCCTTCCAACTCTAACATGCTATGGTTCTAAGACTCAGTCATGATTGGAGGGCTGAACTGTCACTCAACACACAGACAGCTCAGCATGCCCCAACCTCCCATTGGATGGCTGAGCTGTCCATCACCATACTGACAGCTCAGCACACCCTTGCCCTAGATTGGGTAGCTGAACTGTCATTCACTGAGTCCAGATAAAGCCTATTGGTGGAATCGTGACAGTACCCACTGTTCTAATGGGGGCCACCGGACCCCAGGAAACTTACGATAGATGACCGGACCAGACGATCAGCCCTCATGGAATAAACTGCTGCACCACAAATCTTACTCCAGCAGGGATTGTAGTAGACGAAATCATGACAAGAATTTAAAGCTTTTTGTCCTTGAAAAACTGATGTTTTTACCCACCAGAAAAAAATGTGTGCACATACCCAATGAGGTCAAGAAAAAATATTTCACAAATATTGTGAATAGTTCTTTTTGTTATGCGCAAGATGTAAATGCTATTTTGTAGTAGTTTTAATTTCTGATTTTGGGTTGTATTTGCTGGTTACTTTACCTAACTGTCTTGGCTTAAAGTACACATATATGCCAATCTAATGTAAAGTCTTACCTCAGTCTGAAACCCTTCAACAAGAATAGCCACCAAGAGGTTGAATAGGACGTAGTTTCCAAATGTCATCAGTGCAATAAAATAAAGTGCTGCCCATGAGGATGTTGAGGCCATTCCATTGTAAAGAACTTTATTCCAGTCTTCCTGTGTTAAAATCTAAAGTGACCAATCAGATAATTAGAATAATGTCAAGCAGAAGATGGGGTTGTTTTTATTTTTGCACATACGTTACCAATCATGCAATACCTGGAATACAGTCACTGTCGCCCAAAGCAGAGAGTCAAAATTCTTCCTATCAGGGACAGTGTCTCCATCCTTTTCTGATGCAAATTTGCAGCCAAAAAGATGCATTCCTAAAATGCTGGCAAATATATAAATATATATAAAACTATATAAAAAAGCAAAACTATTAGACAAACATAGATTATCATCATCTATTGTAGTGCATTTGGAAGAAAAATCCTTTCCTGGGAATTAATAGTTTTACTTGTTAAATTGACATTATTTGTAACAAAGATTGTAAAAACAAATTATGTAGTTGATGGTAACGACACAGAAGAAATTAAGGAGGTAGTAGTGGTCTACTTGCATCCAGTAAAGATCCATGGTAAGTTATTCATTCATATTCCAGTAAGTTCATGGTAAAGACATAGATAATATTGTTGGGCTTTTGTGTCAATCATTGGGAACATACAGTACTGTAGGTCCCAATTCATCAAAAATCAGTGTTTTTTGCACCAGTCTTAATTAGGTGGCGTACTGGGGTCAGACGCTCCTGATTCATTAAAAAGTGCCTCATAATGAATTACATAGGAGTGTCTAATAAATCTAACTTCAGTCATAATTCATGATGAGCTGTGGCGTCACACCATCCAACCATCTTGGCAGATATGGGTGTAACTGGCATGAAAGATACAAATGTTGAAAAAAAATTCTTGTAACTCTGCTTTCCATAAAAATGTAATTTTTCAAAGCAATTTACATCAACATTCTGGTGTACTTGATTTGATGAATCAGGGCAGTAGAATCTAGCAGCCAAAAAATGTCATGAAAAAACTGTTCTGCATAGATCATGAGTAAAAATTTGAACAAAAATATTAGCAATTAATAATACATTAATAGAAATAAACAAACCTACTACAATCCTCTTCCTAATTATGTAGCTGAACTAGGCAAATGCCAACCGACCTACCATTCACTACTCCCAGAGAACACTGCCTAACTATGGAAGCTACCTTAGATGTCTCCTATCAGACTGCAGAGCATATTACCTCCTTTTCTTATCCATGAGCACCAAGAACCTCTGGACTCTGATCACTACTGATGCCAGACAATATATTGTACATTCCTACTGTACTCCTTGTGGACAGCAGAAAGTATAGCCTAAAGCAGTGTTCCCCAACTCCGATCCTCAAGAGCCACCAACAGGTCATGTTTTCAAGATTTCCTTAGTATTGCCCAGGTGATAATTGCATCACCTGCACAGGCAATATTTCCATCACCTGTGAAATACTAAGGAAATCCTGAAAACATGACCTGTTGGTGGCTCTTGTGGACTGGAGTTGGGGAACACTGGCCTAGAGGAAGAATATTTGCTCTAAATGAATAGTGTTCTCTATGCCTACAGATCACACATGCTGGATTTATGCTGTCAGTGAATTAAAACAATCTTATTTACAACAGGAAGGTTGAAATCTGTCTGGATTATATCTAATTAACACATTTGTATGCCTACATTGGTTCGACTGTTATTATCGTGGGCTTAGATGTCTCACTATTTTCAGCATGATAGGTTCATATTTTATTTGGCAATGTCAAATACAACCATCTTGATTTTGCAATTTCTCTTTCTATAATAATAATGATAATAATAATACCAACCTGAATATAAAGATAAAGAGCATCAGCAGCATGCAAAATGTGGCAACATTGTCCATGGTCTTCATCAATACTACAAGCTGGCGCTGCAGTGCTGGCATAAAGCGCACTAGCTTCAGGACCCTCATGAGACGAAAAGTCCTCAGCACAGAGAGACCACCACCCTGCTGTCCAGTTATTTCCCAGACACTGCAGGAAATACATATCTAATTAGATAAACAATACTTTAGATGATGATAACTAAGAATATTATATTACAGACTGTAGAAACAATAGTATATTTATTGTACTTCATTTTCCAGGCCTACATTTAGGCACCTTCTATATTCTAGTACATTTTATTTCTAATGAATGGCGTGTTTCCAACTAGCTAAAGCATGGCACTGTAATCAAATGAGTCTTGTGAGCCAAAAAGGAACCAATTTAAATAATGCCCAAACAGGGTCAATCCAGGATTTATCCAGACTTGTAGAAAGGCACAGGCATTATATGTGATTCACACTGTAGCCTCCCTGGTACTTTTCATAGCTTTATATTTCTAATAGGGGCTGACTCACCAAAAAAAAGCAAATAATGCCATTTTTTACAAAGCCAAACAATATATTGTAACATCTAATACCATGAAAAATATCACTATAAGCAATAGAAATCAGTTGATAACATGCAACCTTTCATTCATTAAACAAAAAACAAAAAAAACTGCAAGTAAATGCAAATAATTTCATTCTCAGTGTTAGGGCTCGTTCACACAGCCGTATTCTTGGTCTTAGTCCTGTGCGTAAAAAAAAAAAAAACTATGCTCAAACCAATGTTAATTAATAGAGTACTGCAAATGAGTGATTTTTATCATTGACCGATTCTGCGTATCTAGTTTCTCCCGTAAATTGGATGAGACTCACTCTTTCAAGTTAATGGGTGTGTAAAAAAAATTGGATGCAGTACGGAGCTACAGTATAAGCATCTGATTTTTACACATATATTGCAATACTGTAACATAGGAAACTGTAAATGTAAATTATTAATAGCTTCTGCTGTAAAAATCGGATTGCACATGGATGACAAATGAGAAGAAAAAAAATCACTGGATGAAACGCTGACTAATTTTTATACACTTGTGTGAACTTAGCCTTAGAAAGAGATACCATAAAAATATAATTTATAAAAAACCCCAGCAAAGGCAGCTTTTCCATTGAGTATTCTTCCCCATTATGTAACTACTTCTATCCCTTCTAAAAGACTAGTAAACCTGCTGCCATATAGTGCTTCATATTCATGAGCTCTGTATATCCCCGCCCCCACCACTGATTGGCAGCTTTCTGCTTATGCACAGTGTACACACACAGAAAACTGCCAATCAGTTGTGTGGGTGGGGTCATACAGAGCTCAGCATTCACAGAACTGGGTCATATACAGCAATAAGCAGTAAGTGATACATAGCTAGAATCAGGGTCCCTGTCTCTACATTATTCTGCTCTCAGATGGGGTAGCAAAAATCTGGAGAAAAAAATATTTTATTCAAAAGAGGGACACTAGACTCCAGTTCTCGTGATCAGTGGAATCCACACTAATTAGTGAACATATGCAGCAATGCTGGAGAGAAGGATATATTGTACTGTATTTGGGCATAACTGAGCAGAGTTGTTAATATTGAGGATTCTAAGAAATGTGACAATTGAAAGAAGAAACTGCGGAATATAATTTAAGACAAGTAGGTAGAACAAGACAACCCAAAATGTACTGTTCGGTGTATGGCTATAAATGCAGTCACTGCACCTAAAGGGTGAACCTGTGTAATAGTGATCATCTCCACTAAACTGGCACGATCAGGTGAAATGCTTTGAATTGTGATTTTGCTAATGCGATGAGATCTGTGTATTTACTGTGTGGCAGACACTGATTATATAGTGTCAATATTTGATCGATCAAGTAGCTACAACATCATTAGCATGCTGACATTTAATTATTTTGTGTATGAAATGCTTGATTAATTATTTTAAAAGATTACTGGTGTTGATCCCAAAATTAAAATAATAAAATATAGGATTATTTATTGTTTTTGGGAAAAATGGTTTCGTCATTTACTAACTCAGGGTATGTACACACGATTCTTTTCCAGCAGCAGAACCACGAGTTTTTTTGGGTGAAGTCGCTTTTAGAAAACTCTGACGGTCTTTTACTTGAAGAGGCTTTGTTGGCAGTTTTGTAATAGTTTTTCGACCATTCGCGCCTTAACTCTGTTCTTTCAAATATGTAGAGCAGGTGGCTTCCAAACAAAGCCTCCCGAAGAATGAACATGTTATTTCATTTAAATGCTTTAAGGTTTTCAAAATCTGAAGCAGTTAAAAGAAGTGACATAAGATGGAACGTGCACAGCAATGTCATTTTGACATTACTATGCACGATGTTCATTTTTTGAGGAGGGTGATGCTGTAGATAAGCCCTGAAAGGCGGTGGCAGTATCTTATATCGGCCAAACCTGGTGACTGGTTTGCTTTAAGGAACTGGGATGTATAAAAGTTTCATCATCATAACAGCTTTGTGGAGGGGTATCTTGGCACGAACAAAGGAGTTTTCTGAAGACCTCAGAATAAGAGATGCTAATGCTGCAATAGGGTACAAAATAATTTCTAGAAATGTTTTCATCTTCACCAAAACAGATTGTGTACAAATGGCAGAAATACAAGACCATTATTAACCTCCCTAGGTGTGGTTGACAAACAAAGATCACACCCAGGCATATAATAGTCCGACAGGTCATAAAGGATCTCAAAATGACCTGTAAGGCTACTTTCACACTAGCGTCGGGCTCGGCCCGTCGCTGTGCGTCGGGCCGAGGTTACTGACGCTAGCGTTCTCTGCGCCGCACAACGGGGGCAGCGGATGCATTTTTCCAGCGCATCCGCTGCCCCATTGTGAGGTGCGGGGAAGTGCGGGGAGGTGGGGGCGGAGTTCCGGCCGCGCATGCGCGGTCGGAAAAAGCGGACCGTTGGCGGCAAAAAACGTTACATGTAGCGTTTTTTTGTGCCGACGGTCCGCCACAACACGGCGCAACCGTCGCACGACGGTTGCGACGTGTGTCAATCCGTCGCAATACGTCGCATAATGTTAGTCTATGGTGAAAAAACGCATCCTGCAAGCACTTTTGCAGGATGCGTTTTTTCTGCAAAACGACGCATTGTGACGGATTGCAGTTAACGCTAGTGTGAAAGTAGCCTTAGCAGCTAAAGACCTCTCTCACATTAGTTATTGTTAATATTTCCACCATCAGGAGGACACTGAACAACATTGACATGCATGGCAGGATTGCAAGCAGAAAGCCACAGCTATCCAAAAAGAACTTTGCAGTTTGCTAAAGATCACCTGGACAAGCAAGAAGGCTTTTGGAAAAATGTTTTGTGGATGGATGAGACCAAAACAAAGCTTTTTGGTTTAAATAAAAAGTGTTATGTTTCGAGAAAGAAAAACACTGCATTACAAAATAAAACCCCACACCATATGTGAATCATGGTGGTGGTCTTGGTAGTATCATGGCCTGTTTTGTTGAATCTGGGACAGGACAGCTTGCTATCTTTGATGGAACAATACATTCTGAATTATACCAGAAAATTCTAAAGGAATATGTCAGGATACATGTCCATGAACTGCAATCTCAAAAGAATGTGTGTCATGGAGCAAGACAACAAACCAAAACACACAAGTTGTTCTACAAAAGAATGGGCAAAAAGGAATGAAGTTAAAGCTTTTGAATGGCCAAGTCAAAGTCCTGACCTTAATCTTATAGAAAAATTGTGGGAGAAAATCCACTGACATAACAAAGTTGAAGCTGTTTTTTTAGTTGTTGTGCAAGTTCATCAGTTACTGGCGACGTTTAGCTGCAATTATTGCTGTACAAGTGTGTGTCACACCAGATTCCTAAAGCAAAGGTTCACATTTACCACTCACAGACATGCACTGTGGTACTGTCGGGTGCATTCCTACTGAGTGTATGTGCCAAGACAGTGGGCACAAACTCTATGTACACCTAATCTAAGACTAGTTTGGTGGGCCAAGTGCAGAATAAAAAATAAAGTTGTGAGTTAGAACAATATACTTAGAAACAACTCAAAAATAGATGTAAATCAATCAAATCCTAAATATAAGAATGATTGTGCACAGTATGCATGTGCAAGATCCATGACAAGCAAAATACTGTGCTGTCCAATAAAAAGTCTATGAAAATGAGCCCACGGTCCAGAATAACTGTGTACGAAAAGAAGTATCCCAACATCACAGCACTTCATAGATGCCCCATGTATGTAGCAACATAGGGGTAGACTGTTTAGAGCTGCTAATTTTTGCATTTAAGAAGCAAATTAACAATAAAAAGAATCAGTGCCCAGGAATACATAGCCTTTAAGCAAAATATATGTTTTGAAATAAGAGTGCTTCTACCAGATATCTTCATTAAATGCCTCTGCCCTAGTGACCGGGAGCTTGTAATACTCATTTATACTAGGCGATTGCACCAAAGGGAGTCTGCTAGCACAAAAGACTGTTCAAACCAAGCACAAGAGCTTAGTACAACCTCGGAGTGGCCACCTATATTGTACGTCTTTTCTATCTACCTTTTATGGCCTACTGATTCGTAGATGCATTGTGTGAAGAACAATAGCGGTTTTCGGTGTCAACTACAGTAAATGTGGCCTGAAAATTCGATAACGGCATCTAATAGTTAGAAGGGTCATCACCAACTGACTTTGATTGTGCCGTGAATTTATCTTTAGCAGCGGGCATTGAAGTGAAGCTAAAATACACATCATTCAAGTTTTTTTTGCTGGAGCTACAATTACCTGATTATGACAATGATCCCATCAAATATGTTATATGGGTTCTTGATGTATCCAAATGGACCATAAACCAAAAGCTTTAAAACCATTTCCAGGGCAAATAAGCTTGTAAAGACTATATTACTGATCTCCAGGGCATTCGTCAGTTCATCTGGCTGCAGGAAAAAAAATACATTTATGTAAATTATTTATAGTAAGCATAGTCAAAATAAGAAGAAATACAGATTATTCCAGGTAGATAAATTAAGCCACCAGTGTAACATAATCTTCTCAGCAGAATAATTCTTTAAATATAGAGAACCAAAAGAAATGATTATACACAGGCTATAAAAAGAGATATTAGGCCAGTACTCCATGGATGATGCTCATCTCCTATGTACTACTTCAGCTTTGGCCTAGCTCTAATCAATAGATCTGCTCTCTGTAGTGTGTGGTATAGCCGGTGGTCTGCTTACTGATGATGACTGATCTGTTGCTGTAGTGGCTGACAACAGATCGATATCCCACCAGCTTCTCCGGACAACTCCCTGATCCCACTTAGCTTATCACTACATCACTGCCAACTACTAGCATAAATTGTCTCACTCATGGTGAGTGCGTAACATGTGCCTCATTTTCTCACTCTGCGAGAGACACGTACAACTTTCTGGTTCGTGGGTCCTCTTAGCTACGAAGAAGAAGTTGTAGGTCCACCGATCAAATCTAAAGCAGATTTCACCATTAAAAATAAACTGCACATGTTGTATTACATAGGTTTTCAACATAAGTACATCAGTCTCATCAGGTCTACAAAATCTATGCCAGGATGGCTGTACAGTTTTTTTTAAAGGTTTTAAAAAACAAAAAAAAACTTGTTTTTATTGAAGTTTTAAATAATTAACAAAAGAAAAACAACCTGGCAACCCAGGCTTGAAATATTTAGAGAATTACGATGCATAAAATGTTTGTACAATAAGCACTAAATGCACAAACACTTTCTTAGGCCGGTTTCACACGTCCTGATATTTCCAGTACCGGAAAAAAACCGGTACCGGAGATATCTGTGTCCGTATGTCCGTGTGCTCAAGTGGCACATACGTGCGGCATCCGTGTGCCGCCCGTGTGCCGCCTGAGGACCACACGGACCGTGCAGGAGAGACAGCGCTACACTAAGCGCTGTCCCCCCCGCATGTGGTGCTGAAGGCAGAATTCATCTCTTCTCCCCCAGCGTTCGTTGGAGAGAAGAGATGAAAGATCTTTTTTTTTTTTTTTTTGGGGGGGGGGGGAAATAAAGTTTGCATGTGCGTCCGCGTCCCCCCCACTTAAGTGCACCGCCTGCCCCCTTGCCGCAGAAATACTCACCCGGCTCCCGCGATGTCTCCTCTGTCCTCTCCACGCTGGCAGCTTCTCCTGTGTGAGCGGTCACATGGGACCGCTTATTACAGTCAGGGAATATTCCCTGACTGTAATGAGCGGTACCACGTGACCGCTCACACAGGAGAAGCTGCCAGCGCGGAGAGGACAGAGGAGACATCGCGGGAGCCGGGTGAGTATTTCTGCGGCAAGGGGGCAGGCGGCGCACTTAAGGGGGGAGGCGGGGGGCACATGAAAACTTTATTGTTCACAAAAAAAAAAAAAAAAAAGATCTTTCATCTCTTCTCTCCGGCGGGGGAGAAGAGATGAATGCCGCCTTCAGCACCACAGCGGGGGGGACAGCGCTTACTGTAGCACTGTCTCTCCTGCGGGCGGTACGTGCACACGGAGGAGAGTGCACACTGTTCTCCGTGTGCACGTGTGCTGTCCGTATTGTGGTCCGTGCTGCCGGTAGAAAACGGACATGTCGACGTGTTTTCAGCACGGACATACGGTCCGTGTGAAAACACGCACATGTGCATAGACCCATTCATTTGAATGGGTCTACGTGTGTCAGTGTCTCCGGTACGTGAGAAAACTGTCACTATACGTACCGGAGACACTGACGTGTGAAAGAGGCCTTAGGTACCATTTTTTTTTATTTCAGAAATGTATCTTGAATTTATTCTGGATGTTAGAGGGCAGAATAGCAATTAAACACTCTCATGCATGAATTTTTTTTTTTCTTTTGGTACTTTAAGGATAGAACTTCCACCCAAATCCAAATGAAACAAAATGGCTAGAATTTAGTTGGATTCCAGAAATAATTGATGCTGAGAAGCTGGGAGGGGGGTTAATGGTGGTGGGGGTGGGGTTTAATCCAAGTTTGGAGGATCACTTTTTTATGTAGCTGCTGATAAAAATGTCACAACAGTATTTTCTAAAGTTTATAGTCAATCTTCACCCACCAAACCTGATTGATAGCTCCTCAGAGTCCCTCTTCCCTGCTGAGATCTCACACTGCTCAGTATAAGCTGCAGGTGTTAGAGAAGCTGGATGGGCAGTGACTAAATACACTTGGCCTCAGGAGATCTCTAACTCTTTAGCTGGACTCAGTTTAATGTCAGGATTATACAGCCATTCTAACATGGATTGCCAAAGTAAGTACCCCAGCATCATCAGCTCTAAGAGATATATTTAATAATGTACACAGTTTGCATTGTGCAATCTGGTAGCATATTCACTTTACGTTTGGACATGTGTATTCATCTGTTACCATGGCACACAAATGTTTTAAATACCTTACCTGTTCGTGATATTCAATCCCCATGCTCAGAGTATTTATTAGGATAGCGATCATTATACCTCGTCCAAAGTATTTGCTGTCCACAATCTTTCTAAATGTCTCGCACACCGTTTTGCACCCCTTCATCAGCTTCGTAGGGCTCTTTATTAACGTCTTTCCCTTTTTTTGCTCGATTTTCTCATTGCACTGAGTATCTTGACTAAACTCGTAGCCTCCATCACTGTCAGACTCCATGTCGTCATTGTCGGGCTCCTCTGGCTCTTTGCAGTGAGAGCATGTTTCTGGATCTAAGGATTCAATTTCAGGAGTTGCAGCTTGGACCGAGATTTTACAGGATCCTTTGCAGATACCTAAAGTCATATGGAACTGATGAAAATAACAAAGCTTTCCCAAAATCTCATTGAGCAGCAAGCGACAAATTGCTACTCATGCATCTCATGTACAGTGAAATTGTGAAAAAGTGCAAAATGGAAATAATAATAAAAAATCCTTACATCCATAGCAAAGCAGAATACAGACTCAACGCCATATCACAGGTAAAGCAGTGCTGCATCCATACAGTAACCCTAAACCACAACATTCCTATATTACACAAATCCTCTGGAGCTGTGCAAGAACCCCTATAGATTTTACTGTGAGATTTTGTCCATCATTTAAATAAATAAATACACTGTGCTACAATCCAAATGTAACTTTTGCAAATTACGGTACATTTAAAAGGGACTTTGCACCTAAATAGTAACTTATCTCCAGAAGTTTTGCAGTTCAGGGAAATTTTAGAGTTGGGAGTAGCAACTGACTATAATGTGCTTGCGTACAGTAACTGACAGAAGCTGAGAGAAATGTCCTGGTGATGATCCTTGTCTTCTCTTGCCAAAAAGGAAAGTTGGAATCAGCGCCAACCATCTCATAAATCATAAGATGAAAAAGTCCATCTTAACTGATCACTTCTCATCTTTCAGAGAAATAACCAAAAAAGAACAAGAACATCACCTTTCAATGGTGTTCTTGTTCATTTGGCTGGAAGTCCTAGACATACCCAGTTTAGGCTTTAGATGAAGCCCAAAATGTTCTATAGTACAAGGCTTAAAGCAAAATTAACAAGAAAGCTGTCTTCAGCATAGAAGAGCCACCAGCAACATATGTGATTGGCAGAATTGGCATTATTTATTTGATTTACTTTTCCATGCTTTTTTTTTAGGCTTATGAAAGTTTTAAGTTAGGACAGGCTATGTGTCCGCCAGCCATATTTTACATTTGAAAATTGCTCATTAAAGCAAATCTGTCATCAGGTTTTTGCTATGTAATCTGAGAGAAACATTATATAGGAGCAGAGATCCTGATTCCAGTAATGTGTTACTTATTACTAGGCTGTGTGCTGTTGTTTCAAAAATGAGCAGGAGATTGTCACTGCAGGACTAAGTCTCTCATGCGTTTTGGTCCAACTACTCCGTAACACTGCCAATCAGTGGTGTGGGAGGAGTTACACAGGGCTAAATACTTTGAGCTCTGCTAGATGTGTAGCACAGAAAACTGTCATTCTACCATAGCTGCTGCATCCTGTAAACTAACTAATACATAGCAACAAGAAACAGGATTTCTGCCCCTACCCCATGCTGCTTTCAGATTACATACCAAAAACCTGCTGACAGAATAAAATTAACAGAAAAGCTGATGTAAAGTTAGCCTGCTAGATTACATGGAATCCCAAATAATAGTGTGTGGACTGCACACATCTTCTGCTCTCTGAGTAATTCAGTCACCTGGTATTATACTACGAAGGACCCCTTCCCATACACCATTTGACCAAGATGTTTGTGAGCCTGAGACTCCCTCAAAAAAGCACTCCTTCAAAATATTTATCCTCTTAATAAATTGCCGTCATCATATTACATGGCACTGTGTTCTCACAATTGCTCATTTTGCCTTTCTACCCATCTAATTCTTCTCTTTTCCATTAGGTCTATGACATCACGTGATTAAAAACTGACTAGCTGAATCCCTCTTAGCTATATGTAGAAACAGGAGGTAAATTTTCCCTGAGTCACTGCAAAAGTCTCTGGCAGAGGGAAGGAAGGAGTAGCTGGGTCAGGAGTTGAAGAGGGGGATGATAAATGAAGGGAAAAGAGACTTCCTGTTTCTACATGCAACAAATAAAAGAGAAGAATTAGCTGGGTAGAAAGGCAAAATGAGCAATTGTAAATACACAGTGCTATATAATATGATTGCAATATATTAACAGGATAAAAACTTTGATGGGAGGAGTGCTTCTTTAATTTGCACTGGCCTACATCTCTTTTTCACTGCTATTGCTTTGCTCAATTGTGTAATGCTTTTTACCCCTTTAACCCCTTTCTGCCATCGGACGAATAGTACGTCCAATGGCAGAACCCCCGCTTTGATGTGGGCTCCAGCCGTGAGCCCGCATCAAAGCCGGGACATGTCAGCTTTTTTGAATAGCTGACAAGCGCCCGCAATAAGCATGGGCAGAATCGCGATCTGCCTACACCTATTAACTAGTTAAATGCCGCTGTCAAACTCTGACAGCGGCATTTAACAAGCGCTTCTGGCCATCAGGCCGGAAATAAGCGCACTGCTGACCCGTTCACGTGATTGGGGGTCATCGGGGCATCGGCATAACAACCAGAGGTCTCCAGCAGACCTATTTGGTTGTTAATGCCACATTGCTATGAGCGCCACCCAGTGGTCGTCGCTCATAGCAGTGCAGTAATTTTGCTATATAAGGGTGATCTGAGCATTGCCCCTATGTAGCAGAGCCGATCAGGCTACGCCAGCTTCTAGCCTCCCATGGAGGCTATTGAAGCTTTGCAAAAGTAAAAAAAATGTTTTCAAAAATATGAAAAAAAAAAAAAAAAAATATAAAAGTTCAAATCACCCTCCTTTTGCCCCCTTAAAAACAAAACAATAAAAAAAAAATCAAACATACACATATTTGGTATTGTCGCATTCAGAATCGCCCCATCTATCAATAAAAAAAAGGATTAACCTGATCGCTAAATGGCGTAGCGAGAAAAAAATGTAAAATTCCAGAATTGCTTTTTTTGGGTTCGCCATGACATTGCATTAAAATGCAATAACTGTTGATCAAAAGAACATATCTGCACCGAAATGGTATAATTAAAAACGTCACCTCTGCAAGCAAAAAATAAGCTCTCACCCAACCCGAGATCACGAAAAATGGAGACGCTACGGGTATCGGAAAATTGTGCAATTTTATTTTCTTTTTTTAGAAAAGTCTGGATTTTTTTTCACCACTTAGATAAAATAGAACCTATACATGTTTTGTGTCTATGAACTCGTAATGACCTGGAGAATCATAATGGCAGGTCAGTTTTAGCATTTAGTGAACCTAGCAAAAAAGCCAAACACAAAACAAGTGTGGGATTGCACTTTTTTTGCAATTTCACCGCACTTGGAATTTTTTTCCCGTTTTTTAGTAGACGACATCATGTCGTTCAAAAGTACAACTTGTCCTGCAAAAAACAAGCCCTCACATGGCCATATTGACGGAAAAATAGAAAAGTTATGGCTCTGGGAAGGAGGGAAGAGAAAAACGAAAACGCAAAACCGAAAAAAGCTGGGGTCATAAAGGGGTTAATGATCAGGCCTTAAAGGTTCTTAATATAATTTATCATTAAGATATCATTATGGATCTCTAATGATCATTTATTTCCTTTATTATTATGTTTATTCCTCTGTAACTGGGGCTCATTGAGGACTATGTAGCTAGCAAAATATAATATAATAAGCCTAAGAAGTACATTAAGACTATTGACATATATCTTCCACTAAACTGTATTAATATTTACTTCTAATAAGGCTGACAATTATAATTACCAGAGATCAACATTTATTACTGTGATTACTATTTCCTTCTTTCAGTTAATAGAAAACTGTCATCAGAAATGAATTTTTGTTTAAATCAGCTTTTTGTGTTAAATGCATTTTTTCAAATTAGTAATATTTTTTTTACATATCACTATCTGTATTAAAACTAAAAATAGAAATCTTGCAATTTTCCCTATAGTCTGTAAAAAATATATATTATCAACAAATATTAAAAAATCTATTTTTAATACTGAAACAAAATATTACTAAAATATGTTGGAAGAGGCTTAATTACTAGGATAAGATGGATTATATGAAATATTCTGAATAATTACCTTAGACTCCCTCTAGGAACGTGCAGAGTAAACTAGGTGCTCTTAGCCTATCCATGTATTACACGGCCATTGGCTAACCATTTATTTGAATGACCAGCATGCAATACTACCTTTCTCCAGCAGTGGCCACTACAGAGGCAATGTGAGGCCAAACAGATCGAAAGGGGATATATAGAGACCATGTGATAAACAAATCTGCTTCTAAGTGAGGTGACCAAGATGATGCATCCCCTTTAACCCCTTCATGACCTTGGGATTTTCCATTTTTCCATGTTCGTTTTTCGCTCCCCTCCTTCCTAGAGCCATAACTTTTTAACTTTTCTGTCAATTTGGCCATGTGAGGGCTTATTTTTGGCGGGACAAGTTGTACTTTTGAACGACATCATTGGTTTTACCATGTCGTGTACTAGAAAACGGGAAAAAAATTCCAAATGCGGTGAAATGGTTTTTTGCTTGGCTTTTTTGCTAGGTTCACTAAATGCTAAAACTGACCTGCCATTATGATTCTCCATGTCATTACGAGTTCATAGACACCTAACATGACTAGGTTATTTTTTATCTAAGTGGTGAAAAAAAATTCCAAACTTTGCTAAAAAAAAAAAAAAATTGCACCATTTTCCGATACTCTTAGCATCTCCATTTTTCATGATTTGGGGTCAGTTGAGGGCTTATTTTCTGCGTGCCGAGCTGGCGTTTTTAATGATTCCAATTCGGTGCAGATACGTTCTTTCGATCGCCCGTTATTGCATTTTAATGCAATGTCGCGGCGACCAAAAACACGAATTTCTGGCGTTTCAAATTTTTTTCTCACTACGCTGTTTAGCGATCAGGTTTATGCTTTTTTTTATTGATAGATCGGGCGATTCTGAACGCGGCGATACCAAATATGTGTAGGTTTGATTTTTTTTTAATTGATTTATTTTGATTGGGGCGAAAGGGGGGTGATTTAAACTTTTATATTTTTTTTATTTTTTTCACATTTTTTTTACTTTTTTTTTTACTTTTGCCATGCTTCAATAGCCTCCATGGGAGGCTAGAAGCTGGCACAATGTGATCGACTCTGCTACATAGCAGCGATCATAAGATCGCTGCTATGCAGCAGAAATGTAGGTGTGCTATGAGTGCCGTCCACAGGGTGGCGCTCACAGCTGCCGGCGATCAGTAGCCATAGAGGTCTCAAGGACCTCTATGGTTACAATGCAGAAGCATTGCTGACCACCGATCATGTGACGGGGGTCGGCGATGCACCCATTTCCGGCCGCCTGGCCGGAAGCGCCGGTTAAATGCTGCTGTCTGCGTTTGACAGTGGCATTTAAGTAGTTAATAGCGGTGGGTGAATCACGATTTCACCCGCCACTATTGCGGGCACATTTCAGCTGTTCAAAACAGCTGACATGTCCCGGCTTTGATGCGGGCTCACCGCCGGAGCCCTGCATCAAAGCGCGGTATCTGACCTCGGATGTACTATCCCATCCGAGGTCAGAAAGGGGTTAAGCATTGTTGTGAATATGGCTAGTGTTCTATCCTTCTAACAGGACAGGGGTTCGTTCCATGCATTAAAGGTTAATTACTATTAGTGTTTGGTTTTTGCTGTGTTATAGCACCACCCAGTGGTGGATAAATTTATAACCTGTGTTTTCCATGTAATAATAGAGTGTTGCATTATGGGATTGCACCAAAGCATCATGGGACAGGGAAATCCCCCATTTTCTCTCTGTGCATCTCCCTGGACACACGTGTTATCTGCTGTTGGAACTACCTCACTTACTTCTCATTCTTGTTAAGTTTATCCGGTAAGATCATTATCCCTGTTCCTACAATGTAGTGTTGTACAGAGTGTGATTAACTGTATAGCAGCCAGTACACAGGAAATGTGGTTACCAGGAACCTGCTGTATGTAGTTATGTAGAAGTTGCACCATACTGTATGTTTCCCTGTTAGTTGCAGTTGTGTTATTGTTTAGCCCAATACTTATACATATCATTTGTATTCTTCTAGTTTTACCGCGCTCATGTTTACCAATAAACAAGTTAGACTACAGAGAACAGTCTGCTTATTTGGGAGACAGAAGTGGTTTATGCCGTATGTCGGATCACACACCGTATCAACGTGTATGAAGACAGAACAGTAAAACGGATGCTAGACGCCGGGATTACAGTAAAGGAGGCTAGACGCCAGCGATAGCAAATACCACTTACGCAGCCGCTTGTACCACACTGCACTGCCTGCAGATACCGCAGCGGCCGCCATTCAGTCACAAGTACCGAGAGTGCAGCCACCAAGCACTACACGTCTCAGTCCACGCTGAAGTCACCCCTACCCGCTCTGAGACGTCCTACAGCCTGCAAACGGACATAAAATGTCTACAAGTCAAACATCTTCACTCAGGACGAGGTCCCAAACAAGCCGCTCTAGCAAGTCTTCCTCGAAAAGGTCTGCCACCCTCGCCCGAGCAGAAGCTGAGGCAGCGAAAGTAAGATCCTCCTTCGCTGCACAAGAGATGCAGTTAAAGTTGAGACAAGTGGAGCAAGAAGCGGAAAGAGCCCGCCAAGAAGCAGAAAGAGCCCGCCTGCAAGCAGAGCAAGAAGCAGAAAGAGCCCGCCTGCAAGCAGAGCAAGAAGCAGAAAGAGCCCGCCTGCAAGCAGATAGAAAAGCAGAAAGAGCCCGCCAAGAAGCAGAAAGAGCCCGCCTGCAAGCAGAGCAAGAAGCAGAGAGAGCCCGCCTGCAAGCCAATAGAGACGCAGATACGGTGCGCCTGCGAGATACCTTAGAAAGGCTTTCTGCTGAAAAAGAAGCAGCAGCCGCAATAGCCAAAGCCGAGTTCTTAGAAGCCGTGGAGTTTCCTAAATCTGAGCTTGACAGCGACGTACGTGGACCAGACCTTGATCGTCAGGACCCTGCCCAACGCGTCTCAGAATATGTCCGCCAACATTCCAAAATAGAAGACAACTCTGATCCGTTACACCAACCAGCCTATGCAGATTACCAGAGATCTTCCCTCCAAACACCGTACTGGAAGCAGGAAAGTATACTGCGAAACGACATTGATCACCACTACCGTCTTACGGGACAGAAGGTACGGCCTCCACCCAGACTGACAGGGACACCCTTTGCCACTGAACGGGTTTATACAGACTTTCCTAAGCCAGAAGCTCCTACCAGGTATGATGATGCAACACAAACACCGCACGACAACAGCACACCAGCTCACATCGGCACTGACTCAGCCACTATGAACTTTGCAAGGTTCTTTACCCGCCAGGAGCTGGTGACCAAGGGACTTGTAAAGTTCACTGATCGAGCTGAAAGCTACCGAGCATGGCGAGCCTCTTTTCAGAATGCCATCAGAGACTTGCATCTTTCCGTTAGTGAAGAGTTAGATCTACTGGTTAAGTGGCTTGGGAGCGAGTCAGCTGAACATGCCAAAAGAATCAGGGACATTAACATAAAGTACCCACACACAGGACTTCGTATGGTGTGGGAGAGACTCGAAGAATGTTATGGGTCAATAGAAGCTATAGAAAATGCTTTGTATAAAAGGATTGATGATTTCCCCAAGATAGCAAATAAGGGTTATCAAAAGCTCAGGGAACTGAGCGACTTGTTAATGGAGGTACATGCTGCTCAGGCAGAAGGTGATCTACCAGGGTTGGCATTCCTGGACACTGCCAGAGGTGTCAACCCGATTGTCCAAAAGCTCCCTTACAACTTACAAGAAAAGTGGGTCAGTCACGGGTCCCGTTACAAACAGGCTCATAAGGTACCATTTCCTCCCTTTGGGGTGTTTGTAGACTTTGTTGCTCAGCAGGCTAAAGTTAGAAATGACCCTAGTTTCGATTTCACTATGTCATGTACCGCTGCCTCTGGTGTAAAACCCAGTAAAACACCAGTGGCAGTCCACAAAACTAATGTTACCTCCACAGGTTTTCCTTACAGGGCAAGTAAGTCCTCTCCAGAAGAGGACAAACCGCAGGATCTCAGCAAACACTGCCCCCTACACAAGAAACCTCATCCTCTACTAAAATGTAGAGCCTTCAGGGAGAAGTCTCTAGAAGACCGTAAGAGTTTCCTAAAGGAAAACAAGATATGCTTCAGATGCTGCGCGACAACCTCACACTTCGCCAAGAACTGTGAAACCAGTGTGAAATGCACAGAATGTAGTAGTGTGGAGCACAACACGGCCTTACATCCTGGACCACCCTCAGGGGTATCGTCGTGAGTAGAAGAGTCTGCCGAAAAACAGATGGACACTGACATGGACACCCCAGTGGTCACTTCTCGGTGCACAGAGATCTGCAAGGAACTCGTAGCAGGAAGATCCTGCTCAAAGATCTGTCTTGTCAGAGTATTCCCAGCGAGCCAACGGGATAAGGCGATCAAGGTATATGCAATCTTGGATGATCAGAGCAACAGGTCTCTAGCTAAGTCCTTTCTCTTCGACACCTTCAACATTGCTGGTCCCGGCTCTCCGTACTCCTTGAAGACATGTGCAGGTACTGTCGAGACGGCGGGGAGGAGAGCAACTGGATTCAAAGTAGAGTCTATAGACGGTCAAACCTGCTTATCCTTGCCATCAATACTGGAGTGCAACCAGATTCCAGACAACAGGTCTGAGATACCTACACCAGAGGTAGCAGCTCATCACACCCACTTGAGATGTATAGCTCACCTGATACCAGAGCTCGACCAAGGAGCTCCTATCGTCTTACTTCTTGGAAGAGACATACTACGGGTCCACAAGGCTAGAGGACAGATCAACGGCCCACAAAACGCCCCATATGCTCAGAGACTTGACCTAGGATGGGTCATTGTGGGAGATGTCTGTTTGGGTAGAGCACACAGGCCGACATCAGTCAACAGCATGCTCACCAATACCCTCGAGAATGGACGCCCGTCTCTCTTCCAGCCATGCGAGAGCAGTTTTCTGATTAAAGAATTGCCACACCACACCCCTCCACCTTGTCCGTTAGCTGATCCTTCCTGTGAAGACCATGCATGCGACGGTGAGCAAGATCATATAGGGTGCACAGTTTTCCACAGGACAAGAGAAGACAACCAGGTAGCAATGTCCATAGAGGACAGACTGTTCTTGGACATCATGGAGCGAGAGATAGTAAGAGATGAATCAAAGAGTTGGGTCGCACCTTTACCATTCAAACCACAGAGGCAACGCTTACCCAACAACAGAGAACTTGTCTACAGTCGATTTGTCTCCCTTACGCGCAAACTGCAGAAACAACACTTCTTTACCTTCATGGAGAGAATATTCCAGAGCGGCCACGCGGAAATTGCACCTGTACTTCAAGATTCCGAGGAATGTTGGTACTTACCTATTTTCGGCGTGTATCATCCGAAGAAACCAGGTCAGATAAGAGTGGTATTTGACTCAAGTGCCAGATACGAAGGTGTTTCTTTAAACGACGTCTTCCTGTCTTGTCCAGACCTCAACAACAGACTTCTGGGAGTACTCCTTCGTTTCCGCAAAGACGCAGTAGCATTTATGGCCGACATACAACAGATGTTTCACTGCTTCCTTGTTAAAGAAGAACACAGAAACTACTTGAGGTTCTTTTGGTACCGCAATAATGACCCCTACAAGGACATCGTGGAATATCGTATGAAGGTTCACATCTTCGGGAACAGCCCTTCCCCTGCTGTCGCTATCTATGGCCTTAGACATTCAGCCAGAGAAGGTGAAGCGAAGTATGGATCGGATGTAAGATCTTTTGTGGAAAAGGATTTCTACGTAGATGACTGCCTGAAATCCACACCCACAGAGGAGTCGGCAGTCAGTCTCCTGAAAAGGGCACAAGAAATGCTCGCTTCATCCAATTTGAGGTTGCACAAAATTGCTTCCAACAGCCAGAAACTAATGGCAGCCTTTCCCTCTCAAGATTACTCAACCGATTTAAAAGACTTGGATTTAAGCACGGACTCCCTTCCCATGCAACGGAGCCTGGGTCTACTCTGGGATTTGAAAAAGGATACATTCACCTTCCAGATCAGCGAAGAAGAGAAACCCTTCACGCGTAGAGGCTTCCTGTCCGTTGTGAACAGCTTGTACGATCCTCTGGGATTTGTAACCCCTGTAACTATCCAAGGTAAAATGATGTTGAGAGACTTCACCCAAGAGACATCCGATTGGGATGATCCGCTTCCCAGCGATAAAAGAGAATTGTGGGAAAGATGGAAAAATTCTTTAGAAGCCCTGTCGAGTCTCTACGTGGCACGACCATATGCTTCTGTGCCTTCATCAGAAATCAAGGTGCAAAGGCTTTGTATCTTCTGCGATGCTTCAACCAAGGCAATTGCAGCAGTGGCGTATATGAAAACAACTGACATCAATGAACAATGCCACGTAAGGCTTGTTATGAGCCGGACAAAATTGGCCCCACTCCGTGAACACACAGTACCCAGACTGGAACTCTGTGCAGCTGTACTGGCAGTAGAGTTAGCTGAGCTTATCTCGACAGAAATGGACCTGGAAATCAAAGAAGTCGAGTTCTACACTGACAGCAAGGTAGTGCTGGGGTACATTTGCAATGAAACTCGTCGCTTCTATGTCTATGTCAGCAATCGGGTGCTAAGGATCAGGAGATCCACCGAACCTAAACAGTGGCACTATGTGTCCACGCACCACAATCCGGCGGACCACGCAACCAGATCCGTTGAAGCAAGACAACTTAAGGACACAACCTGGTTCACCGGCCCTACATTCTTATACCGTTCGACGCCATATGTGGACGAGTCAAACATCTTTGAACTGGTGGATCCAGAGGCAGATGAGGAAATCCGCCCTCAGGTATCCGTTCTACGTACGGTGACTAAAGACAATCACCTCAAATCCCACCGCTTCAACAGGTTCTCAACTTGGGACTCACTTGTTCGTGCCCTCGTTTGTTTAATTCATGTGTTTCGATCCTACAAGTCAACGTCACCCGCCATCCAGAAACCTTGCAATGGTTGGCACCACTGCAAGCTTGCCTTTAAAGTTCCAAGCATGGAAAATGCCAAGAACGTCATAATTCGTACCATACAACGTGAATGTTACGCCAAAGAAATAGATAACCTCAATAAAAGCCAACCCGTTTCCAGAGATAGTGTCTTGAAGAAGCTTGATCCAATCATTGACCAGGATGGGCTGTTAAGAATTGGAGGTCGTCTTCAAGAAGCTGAAGTGGAATTCGGGGAGAAGCACCCTATAATAATTCCTGGACATCATCATGTCACGACCCTGCTTGTGCAACACCACCACGTCTTGGTGAAACATCAGGGACGACTGTTTACTGAAGGAAATCTACGAACTGCTGGACTATGGATAGTCGGAGCAAAGCGATGCGTGAGTAAACTCATTTACAATTGCGTGATTTGTCGCAAACTCCGTGGCGGGACTCAAAAGCCGAAGATGGCCAATCTCCCACCAGACAGACTTAGTACAGAACCTCCCTTTACCAACGTCGGACTGGACGTATTCGGGCCATGGTCTGTGGTTGCACGGAACACTAGAAGAGTCCAGGCCAACGCCAAACGCTGGGCGGTTATGTTCACCTGTATGTCCGTTAGAGCAGTCCACATTGAAGTAATTGAGTCCATGGACACTTCAGGGTTTATAAATGCACTCCGACGTTTCATCGCCATCAGAGGTCCCGTGAAGCACATACGCTCCGATAGAGGTACCAACTTTGTAGGAGCAGTGAAAGAACTTCAAATTCCTTCCAACCTAGACACCACCAGTGTGGAAAGATACCTGAGTGAGCAGGGATGTACCTGGACTTTCAATCTACCACACTCTTCTCACATGGGAGGTGCTTGGGAGAGGATGATAGGAATAGCACGCAGAATCCTTGACTCCATTTTCTTGCAAGCAGGTAGTGCAAGACTCACACATGAAAGTTTGACCACATTCCTAGCAGAAGTTTCGGCCATCATTAATGCCAGACCATTGACTTCACTTTCTAGTGACTCTGAGGATCCGACCATTCTCACTCCTGCCATGTTACTTACTCAGAAAGCCAGCGTTCTCAGCGCTCCACCTGGAGAATTTAGCAACAAGGACCTCTACAGACGACAGTGGAGACAAGTCCAAAGTCTCTCCAATACCTTCTGGGACAGATGGAGGAAGCAGTACCTCTCCACCTTACAACCAAGGAAGAAGTGGCAGACCGACAAACCAAACATCAAAACCGGTGATGTCGTTCTCATGAAAGACAGCCAGTCACCCCGTAATGAGTGGCCACTAGGCCTCATCACTAAAGTATTCCCAAGCAAAGATGGGAAGATCCGTAAGGTCGAGGTCAAAGTAGGCAAGTCCGGGGAAAGCAAACTATTCCTCAGACCAGTGGCGGAACTTGTCTTACTGTTTTCGCCAAAAGAACCTGTAGGTGGCATCGGTTGATGCCAAGCGGGGAGTGTTCTGTCCTTCTAACAGGACAGGGGTTCGTTCCATGCATTAAAGGTTAATTACTATTAGTGTTTGGTTTTTGCTGTGTTATAGCACCACCCAGTGGTGGATAAATTTATAACCTGTGTTTTCCATGTAATAATAGAGTGTTGCATTATGGGATTGCACCAAAGCATCATGGGACAGGGAAATCCCCCATTTTCTCTCTGTGCATCTCCCTGGACACATGTGTTATCTGCTGTTGGAACTACCTCACTTACTTCTCATCCTTGTTAAGTTTATCCGGTAAGATCATTATCCCTGTTCCTACAATGTAGTGTTGTACAGAGTGTGATTAACTGTACAGCAGCCAGTACACAGGAAATGTGGTTACCAGGAACCTGCTGTATGTAGTTATGTAGAAGTTGCACCATACTGTATGTTTCCCTGTTAGTTGCAGTTGTGTTATTGTTTAGCCCAATACTTATACATATCATTTGTATTCTTCTAGTTTTACCGCGCTCATGTTTACCAATAAACAAGTTAGACTACAGAGAACAGTCTGCTTATTTGGGAGACAGAAGTGGTTTATGCCATATGTCGGATCACACACCGTATCAACGTGTATGAAGACAGAACAGCTAGGAATAATTTAGATATATGAGAATCTCAATCCATGCTTTCAGTAGTGATCTTGGTATAATTTGTGGTGGAGTGCTGTTATAACGTGCATGGAATTATATTCCCACATGACTGCTTATTTGGTGAGGGTATAGATTATTTACATTTATATGCCAAAGCAAAGCATGCATGCATCCATATATCTATCTAATAACCACTGTGGAGGGTCTGCCACAAGCTACTTGGCTTTAAGGGGTTCTCCGGGAATAGGAAAAAAAAATAAATGAAAATCATAATAAATGATTTCCTAAATACATTTAATTAGCAAAGGGAAATAGTTTTGTTTATGGTGGAAATCACTATAGAGTTAAAATGGCCTCCGTCTTGTTGAACTGACAGAAACGTGTCCTAGAATATTAGGACAGATGCCTCTGAGCATGTGCAGTAAGAAGCTCCACTGCTGTGATCTGGAGGTAATCTATGCAATGTAAAGTTATAGAATCATAGAATGGTAGTGTTGGAAGGGTCCTCCTGGGTCATCGTGTCCGACCCCCTACTCAATGCAGGATTCACTAAACCATCCCAGATAGATTTCTGTGCAGCCTCTGTTTGAAGACTCCCAATGAAGGACAACTCACCACCTCTCATGGCAGCCTGTTCCACTCATTGATCACCCTCACTGTCAAATAGTTTTTTTCTAATATCCAATCTGTATCTTCTCCTTTTAGTTTCATTCCTTCTTGTGTTTCCACATGCAAATGAGAATAAAGGTGATCCCTCTAAACTGTGACATCCCTTCAGATATTTGTAGACAGCTATTAAGTCTCCTCGTAGCCTTCTTTTTTGCAAGCTAAACATTCCCAGATCCTCCAACCATTCCTCGTAGGACATACTTTGCAGTCTGCTCATCATCCTGGTCGTTTTTCTCTGAACTTGCTCCAGTTTTTCAGTGTCTTTTTGTAAATGTGGTGCCCAGAACTGGACACAGTATTCCAGATGCGACCTGACCAAGGAGGGGTTGAGGGCAATAATGACTTCATGTGATCTAGACTCGATGCTTCGGAAAGACAGGGCCCTGAGAAGTTCTAGTCACTTCTTACTTCAGCACCTCTGGTATCTCCAGCAACATTAGTAGAGGACATCTTCCTACATCTGAAAGAGGGCAGAGCTTCCTACTGCACATGCTCACAGGCATGTCCTGTCCTAGGACAGGTTTCTGCCAAGGTAAAAAGGTGAAGGCCATTTTAATCCTATAGTATGTACCTCTCTAGACAAAACCATTGTGATTTGGTAATTAAATGTATTTAGGAATCTATTTATAATGACATAATCTTTATATATATATATATATATATATATATATATATATATATATATATATATATATATATATATATATATATTTTTTTTTCTATTCTTGAAGAACACCTTTAAAAGTGCAAGAGAAGTTTAATAATTAGCCTAGTTATAAATAAAATTCTACATGTAATAATAATCACTCGCCTGCTTGCATGCTTGTGAAGTTTAACTAATTCCAGCTGAGACGGAAATGACGGCCTCTCTTGGCAACCTGGCAAGCATTAAACAAGAGAAGCACCCAATCACCTTTAAGGTGAGGCACAGCATCATCCACTAATTACCAATATTCTTTGTACACAGAGCATTCTCAGACTCCAATCAGACAGACAGACAGTATAAATACTTAATAATAATGGAACATCTGTTACTAATAAAATGGGTTGTTCAGCATAGAAAAATGATTTTTGAAAGAGCTCACACCGAAATAAAAATATTAAAGAAGTGATAATTACCCTCTGCAGTTCCCTTTTTGACCTGGTCTCTATTTCCTGGTCCTGAAATAGCAGGAAATACCCGCTCAGCCAATCACTGACTGTTATGTATAACCACAGTGGCTAGTGATTGGCTGAATGAACTTTGCGTTTCCTGTGTGTTGAGATGGGACCAGAAAGTAGTGACTAGCGGGAACAGTAAACGTTTCAGAACTGGAGATCCAATAGATCGATATGGATAATAAATAATATTTTTTTTTTATACCTGTCTGATACCTTTTTAAAAAATATATTTTTCTCTTGCAGGGCAATACCCAGAATCCATACATTAAAATAACTGATGCTTCTTACTGTCCAAAATGTGATTATGTTTTCTCATACCTGTACTCTGGGTCTCCAGGAGCTTGTTCATTGAGCTGTACATTGGCCCAGTGTAAATGCTGGGGTCCCTTGAGATCACAAGGCTTTCTGAGACTTCCCCTTGTTCTGTTTTCTTCTGTAATTCTGGTGACACACTTGGGTGTACGGTAGGATAGTTTTTATTTCCTACAATGCTTGTTTGGAGAACCTCAGTACTTGCCACAACTGTGCCAGGCTGGGCAAAAACGGGCATGCAATGCATAGGTTCAAGATGGCAATCGGCATGGTAAATGCTGTGAATGGATTGCGTGTTGGAGGCTGAAGCAATGGGGGAGGTCGGAGCTCCGGAAAATGCTAGCATTAGTCTGGTTCCATTATGAGGAGAATTGGTTTCCACTTCGCTGAGCTCTGGACTGGCCTGTGGTGCTCTCAGGCTGCCATTTCCCAGGTGATAATGGTGGTGATGATGGTGATGGTGATGGATTAGATGGTGCACTGAAGACCTTCTTCTCCTGTGTTTGCCATTTGGTTTTTCATTGGTGGTCTTCACTGCAGGACTAGATGTAAAACCAAGTCTAAATACGGCTGCTCTGTAGAGTTGGACAAGCTGTTTACTTGCCTTACGGGTCACATACACCAGATACTTGAGAAGCTCATCATAACAACTGCCAGGCTCAGAGAAGCTGGCCAATGTGCTTGCATTGGAAAGAAAACGGACTCTCTGTTCCTTCATAAGTTGGCTCTCCCGCTGCTTAGTTTCGGAAAACTGAGTAGCTATGACCACTAGACATAGGTTGATCATGAAAAATGATCCAATCTAAAGAAATTTAAAGCAGTTCTGTAATTAGTACAAGAAAATCATGAAGAACTACCTTATAGCCACAACAATCGCAATATGACTGTGATATGTTACAATAAGCAATAGTCTTACCTAGTTTTTGGGAACAGCTCATTCCATTCCCTAATACCTGGTTCATTAGATAAACTGGGTCAAGTAAATAAAAATAACCTCAGAGGTCTCCCCGGGGAATGATCTGACCATGGCTGAGTCTGTGTCACTAAATTTCCTTATTTAATTTGGATTATGTCAAAAAATGTAGATGCAAGTTATTGGTATAGAACCTTGTGGCCTCTAACGATAGGGTTGAGAATATTAGGGAGCAGAAATGACTTGTATTTGACTCAGTATATTTTAGAGGTTAGAGAAGATGATTGAGATAGGGTAGACACAATAAATAGTTAAAGTGAATCTGTCACCAGGTTTTTACCACCTAATCTAACAGCAGTATAATGTAGAGATAAAGAGCCTGATTCCAGTGATGTATCAGTAAAGGTACCGTTACACTAAACGACTTACCAACAATCACGACCAGCGATACGACCTGGCCGTGATCGTTGGTAAGTCGTTGTGTGGTCGCTGGGGAGCTGTCACACAGACAGCTCTCTCCAGCGACCAACGATCAGGGGAACGACTTCGGCATCGTTGAAACTGTCTTCAACGATGCCGAAGTCCCCGGGTAACCAGGGTAAACATCGGGTTACTAAGCGCAGGGCCGCGCTTAGTAACCCGATATTTACCCTGGTTACCATTGTAAAAGTAAAAAAAAAACCCACTACATACTCACATTCCGATGTCTGTCACGTCCCCCGGCGTCAGCTTCCCGCACTGACTGTGTCAGCGCCGGCCGTAAAGCAGAGCACAGCGGTGACGTCACCGCTGTGCTTTGCTTTACGGCCGGCGCTGACAGTCAGTGCGGGAAGCCGTCGGCGGGGGACGTGACAGACATCGGAATGTGAGTATGTACTGTTTTGTTTTTTTTTACTTTTACAATGGTAACCAGGGTAAATATCGGGTTACTAAGCGCGGCCCTGCGCTTAGTAACCCGATATTTACCCTGGTTACAAGTGAACACATCGCTGGATCGGCGTCACACACGCCGATCCAGCGATGACAGCGGGTGATCAGCGACCAAAAAAAGGTCCTGATCATTCCCTACGACCAGCGATCTCCCAGCAGGGGCCTGATCGTTGGTCGCTGTCACACATAACAAGATCGTTAAGCGGGATCGTTGCTACGTCACCAAAAGCGTGACGTTGCAACGATATCGTTAACGAAATCGTTATGTGTGAAGGTACCTTTACTAAGCTTTTGTTGCTGTAGTTTTGATAAAATGACTGTTTTATCAACAGGATATTATCATTAGAGGACTAATAAACCTGCTGCCAGGTAGTCCTCAACATTCATGAGTAGTGTATAATCCCACCCCCACCACTGATTGGCAGCTGTGTACACTGTACATGGAAAGAAAGCTGCGGGCTCAGTGGTGTGGGCGGGGTTACACAGAGCTCAGCATTCAGAGAAGTGGTAGATCTGCCGCATAGAAAACAGGGATTTTATCAAAATGACAGCAGCCAGCTAGCAAAAACTTTATGGCAGAAACTTATAAAGTGTAGCTGATCAGATTGAGAATTATTTACATAAGAAATAAAGCCAGTACAATCTGTGATCTCTTTTACTTTAGAGCTTACCTCCCTCACTGTTGTGTATGGAAGACGTCAATACTAAGGAGTTTCTTCAAACATGAAGTTTTTATTCAATGCGTTCCAAAGTGTCAAGCACTTCTTCTTCAGGAATAATGTGGTCATATTCTGAAGAAGTGATTGACACTGTGAAACGCGTTGAATAAAAACTGCATATTTGAAGAAACTCCTGAGTATTGACGTCTTCCATACACAACAGTGCGGGAGTTATCCACAATTTTTTCCTTGTCTTCTTTCTCATCTGATTATAAATTATAACTGTCAGATAAGACCCTATTTGCGCTACTGCCCTACTGTTTTACTTTAGGTCTTAGGAGTCCAGTGGGTGGTCTTACTCGCTGAAAGCTATCTCACTATGCTCAGTCATACAGAGTAGGATGTTAGATCACCGCCTGCTAGACTCCTAATTGCAGGATAAGCAGAAATTTTAATTTATGATGAGTTATAATTAATCGATTGCAAGAAAACTATATATCAATCTGCTCAATAAAACCTTGCTAACAGATTAGACTTATAGGTCCCCTTTAAAAAGTTCTAGCACAACTACATTTTCTGGTTCACTTTTTTTTATTACTGAGGGAGGCATATGGTAGCAGATAATTATTCTTTGTAGACTTAGAAAATGTTGGCCTAATTGTCACATATAGCCTATGGCAGTGATGGGCTGCATTTGTACAATATCCCTATGTAGGATGTGTGCTTGTGGTATCGTGGGCATAGTAGATACATCGGAAGACTTTGTTGGTGTTATAGGCTGGAAGTTGATGCCAAACATGATGTGATCCTAGCCTTCATTTAAGAGCTTTCAACATTCGTTTTAGTTTGCATATTAGGTTGGAAATATAGTTTGTTGTTATGACCCTGTGCATTCACATAAAAACACAATGCAGAGGAGGAACCACTCATGGTGCCACTAGGACAGCAGTCGTGGATGCCTGCCATTAGAGAGGTGCTAATAAAGATTTCACATAGAATACTGTATGTGCATTGCTGATGCATCCAACTCACACGTAAATAGTCTGACTTAGGTCATTGCTTAAAAAAGAGCGATAAATAGTAACAATATATTCTCTGTTGGGTCCATAATCTCAGGGGTTCTTTGGTATGAATCAAGAAATGCTCCATTTCCTATAGGAGACCTACAGTATAAACATGAAGGAGGACCGTTTAGCTCTCCTGAAAAGCCAGTTTTAGTAAATAAATGTAAACTCTGTAATGTAACAATTCTGGAGCATCTTTTCTCTGCTCTTTGCATTTTTCCCTTATTCCTCTTAGAAATTTATGAATAAACTGCCAACTGGGTGTTACTGTATCCCTTGTCATATGGGTGTGTCTTTACCGCCCTATAGTTAAAGCACTTATTGAACAATGTCAGACTGTGTAGTCACACGACGTGCCCAACTTGTAATGCCTATTTGTTAATTTATTCATACATTTCTAGGAAGAATAAGTTTAGGTGCACAAGACAAAACGCCGATGTACCTGAAAAAGTAGCTTTGTGCACATTCTCTATCAAAAGAACGGCACGGCACAGAATTCTAAGAAGATATACTCCAGAATTGTTATCTACTGTAAAAAACAATGACTTACTAAACAGGCATATCAAGAGAAGTGACCGGTACAGAGGACTTTTCATCAAATTTCACATGTTGAACTGGGCACATGATGGAATAGTGGCTGCAGAGCACAATACAACGTTTGTGTTTGTCTTTAATTTCATCTCCCCATTGTGGATATTAGCAGTCAAAGTATTTGACACCCAATGAGGTAACATTAGTTAAGTCCAAGTGGGTGTTATTAGATACTGTTACCGGGGTGGGGGGGTGTTTAGTTCTCCTTGTATCAGTTGCTATCTGGGAACACCCGCTTTGACTTAAGAAAGATTAAAGGGACTCTGTCAGCGGGTTTTTGCTATGCAGTCTGAAGACAGCATGCTGTAGGGGTTAAAACACAGATTTCAGCAATGCCTCCCTTATCAATCTCCATTTGGATGTTTTTTGCAATGATCATAGCTTGGACAAAGCGCAAATCTGTCTCTGCCACTTTCTGTGATAATCAGCTCACTGTCTATAGACATTGTAAATACAGAATTTGCTGTGGGCGGGGTTAGCTTTCTCAGCTCTGCTGTGCTAAATCTAAAACCCTGATTGTGTCAGAACCTCTGCACCCAGTAAACTAAGTTATATATTGTTGGACTCAGGGCCTCTTTTCCTACATTATACTGTTTTCAGATGGGGTAGCAAAAACCTGCTGACAGATTTCCTTTAACCCACTAGGTGGCAAATACTTTCAACTTGAAAAATTTGGTGAAGTCTTTCAGCTCTGCGTTCTGACCATGTAAAGTAAGTTCAGATATGCTCACCATTACATTTTTTTTTAATTTGGTTAAGGGCTAAAAGTTCACACTCAAGAAATCCAACACAATATCAGAACATGCTATCCAAACCTTTGACAGGCTGCAATTCACATCACAACCATGGCATGAACAAGCATAGACATACATGTATCTCATAACTTAGTATCATGGAATCGTTTTGATTTTTTCAGGTTGGTAATTTGCCTCAAACATCCTGGGATATGTTGAGACAAGAGAAAATGTAAGCAAGGACAGATCTTGATGTAGTATATTTTGTTAAGAAAAGTTAAGATATTTGAAAAAAGGTAAAATAGTAAAAAACCCCTTTAAAATAAGGCAAATGCCTAAGATGACTTAAGAAGAGTAAAGACTGAGGGGCAGTAAATTAAAACACGCCTCAATTCTAAAGCTATATAGACCACCATAATGAGTTTTGGAAATGCACTCAATGTAACTAGATGAAGAACAATATATTCCATGTCTATGTGCATTTATAGAGCGCTTGATAGATATATCAACATAATATAATTGGTAAATATCAGTAAATAAAAAGGACATACAAATAGAGCTCGATCATCCAGAACTTGATAGCAGTAAGCTAAAAATCATCATCTTAACTTTCTAGCTCCTTCTCAAATACAGATCATAATTGGATGATTCATAGAAATGAGGAAACACGAAGCAATTATGCTATTAAATGTTTACAGCATATATTTAAAGACATGTATTCTGATTTTTTTTCACTGGTGTTTGAAGGAACCAACTTTTTTGTGATTAGTTAAACAAGTCACATACGTGTCAAAGAAATCAAAGTAATCAAAAATGTGCAGGTTGGATTTTATGAGGTGTATTTTAATACATGTTCTACACTTCTGCAAAATGTGGAACTTTGACTAGATCTTCAAAATCTAGAACTTTTAAATACAGATAAAGAGAATCCATTGACACATGGAAGTGGAGGCATACCACACCATTTGTTAGCGGTCAGTATACTTTTTTTTTGCTAAAAAATATAGCTTACTATAGTTTTTAGTGGAGTCTATAAGATGCACACAACTGTATGGCACACTGATACATGTACATCACCGTTATTCATATAATGTACATGTAGGGAGATTTCTGTACATTGAATTTGCACCATAAACCTGGTGTGAACAAAAGTTTGTAAAACCAAAATATAATTGTGTACACCATGGTACATAAGACACCAACATGCATGAAATTATATATTACACTGACTAAACACATTTCCTAATCTATTATGTACAGTATTAATTTTAGGACATGATCATATATCAAAGTCAGACATCAGAAATACTCTGTCTGGTACCTGATTCTGATACTTGCGTCTGATACCTGACTCAGGTATCAGAGTCAGGTATCAGAATCAGGTATCAGAGTCAGGTATCAGAGTCAGGTATTGGAATCAGGTATCGGAATCAGGTATCAGAATCAGGTATCAGACTCAGTTATCAGAGTCAGGTATCAAAGTCAGTTATCAGACTCAGGTATCAGAGTCAGGTATCAGAATCAGGTATCAGACTCAGTTATCAGAGTAAGATATCAGACTGAGGTATCAAAGTCATGTATCAGAATCATTTATCAGGCTCAAGTATCAGAATCAGGTATCAGACTCAGTTATCAGAGTCAGGTATCAGAGTCAGGTATCAAAGTCAGTTATCAGACTCAGGTATCAGAGTCAGGTATCAGAATCAGGTATCAAAGTCATGTATCAGAATCATTTATCAGACTCAAGTATCAGAATCATTTATCAGACTCAAGTATCAGAATCAGGTATCAGACAGAGTATTTCTGATGTTTGACTTTGATATATGATCATGTCCTGAAATGGACACAGTAATTATGATATATTTAGTTAAAGCAACTGTCAAATAATTTATAAAAATCAAACAACTTACTATAATTAGAAGAATAAAGTAGATAAAGTTGTAAAATGAGTGAGCATCCATGACAAAATACATGATGTCCACCCAACCTTCTAGAGTTATCACCTGAAATAAAAAGAAAAAAAAATAAAGATAGATACTTTGATACCAGAATTACGAGAATATGGACTTTATATGACTCTCTACTTTGCTTGTTCTGCTTTTCAGGGAAAGATAAGCAGTGCCATCGAGAAATAAAAGGGCAAAAAATTCTCAGCTGAGCAGTTCTGTTCTTTAGTTTTAGCAAATGGGGGTTTCTCAGTACCTGTACCCTCTCTGATCAAAACTGACATTTTCTGAAGGCGTTGATGAAACCATGGGTACCCTATAAAACAGGTATCCTATAAAGGACTGCAATGAAGACTAAATGCTTAAACAGAAACTCTCAGAGTCAAAAGAGGACAGTTTTTCCTCTTATTATATTCCTGCTGCTTCCTTCAGTATTCTTTTTTTTATTTATCCACCATACAGTTCTAGAGAGATGGGCCTTTTTACTTAATGCTACCCTTTGTGGTCTATACCAAGGGGGTGTTATTCTGACTCCATCACTAAGCTTTGAGTGTGGGGTTTTTGGGACACTGATTCTTGGCTGTCTCTATCTACCAGTACTCACACAAAGAGAGTTCATCAGATAGCTTGACTCGACTGCTGAGGCACATATGAAGGTTCCAGAAGAAGGTTTATTTTCATGCTGAATTCTTGTAGTTATGCAGAATTACAGTAGGTAAAAAAGACTATTCTGAGGCAGAGCTGTGTATAGAGATGACGCTCACACCAATATGGCTGACAACACTGGCACAGGAGGAAGAAGGGAGGGGTTACTGACATCGGAGCTGGGGAGACACACAAGGAGAGAGACAGGACACACTTCTAAAAGGGGTAAAGCTTATTGCATAGCAATGAAACAGTAGCAATACAATGACAAAACATACTGTATGATTCCCATGTCGTGGGCCATGACAGGCATTGCTCACATGATAATTATACAGAGCAGTCTAAAGACATGCCCCCATAGCACAAATAACAATGCCCATATCTCTGGAACTGACAGATTAAAAAAAAAAAAAAAAGTGGATGACTCAGGGGAAAACAGTGGGAGTAAAATGAGAGTAAAAATGTTTTTTTTTTGTCCTGGTGAAAGGTTGTCTCTTATGTAACACTGATCCTTATGGCCCATCTGATCAATAGCACTGTCCTAATTTTTTTTAATGGATTCCCATGATCTTTTGATCCCAATGTGCTATTAGTTCGGTAACAAGTATGGAAATGCTACTATGCAATATGAGTATTGACCCATTTTGTTATTGTAAGAATGGAACAGACATCCCTTTATCAGTGGGTCTACAGCTTTAGTAACTGAATATGCAATATAGGAAAAAGAAATAGTAAGAAGCTTCAAAGTCTTTTTAAAACCACAATAAATTGATGCTAAACATCATTATTAGGCCGGAGTCACACGAGACCGTAATACGGCTGAGTGCAATGTGATAAAAAATCGCATAGCACTCGGACCAATGTTAAGCTATGGGGCAGCTCCTATCTGTTGTTTTCTCAGCCGTATTCAGGATCCGAGTGAAATCGCAGCATGCTGCGATTGTCAGCGTATCTCGGCCGAGAATCGACAATGCAAGTCTATGGGTGCGAGAAAAAAGACCATCAGTGTGACTTGCGAGAAATAAGCATCGGTGTCCTATAGAAAAGCTGGCAATTCAGTGCGGTGTACAGTAAAAGCACACTGACAGGTTAGAATAAATCAGATAAAATTAATGTCTACGCATAGTATAGGTGTATATATATATATATATATATATATATATATATATATGTATGTCAGTGAGACATATATATTTGTGAGGAAAATGTATAATATAAGTAGTAGTTTCTCTGCCTGTTAGCACCAGCTGAGGGATTTTTGCACTTCTGACCATGGTCCCCAAGAACACATGGCAGACACTGGGCTCAAAACCCCCCCTTCCCATTACTTCAGGATTTAGCTTTCCTACTCAGAGAGTGTGGGGGTTTTATGAGAGCCAAGGTATTTACGACCGGCATTTCCTGCCGTGTAAGCTCTTGTCCAGCTATAACTGGACTAGAAACTTCTAGAATCCATGAAAGTTCTTTGTTTGGTTTTCGTAAGATATTAGGCAAACCATTTAAGTTAAGAACACGAAAATATATATTCGCAAAGTCCATCGGAGGATCTATCCATCACTCTAAGCACGGGCTTCTAACTCCATCTGGTGAAGAAGTAGGGATTGCTCTGTAAATAATAGGACATATTTGATCTCATTAGAAAGCCCACGTTAATCCGAGATGAATGCTGGTTTTGTTAGGACTATGACATGTTCGGTAGCGGAATTACAAGTCTTAGAAAATTTAGCTTACACTTAGTCAGATGGAAAAGGTAGGAGGGTCAGGGATAGCCAGCCCTTTTTGATGATGTCACCAAGCTGAGCTATAACTGTTTTGGCCAGACTCCAGCGGTCAGTCTGCTGCTGGAAGAACATGTGAGTCTGATCTGAAGAGCTGTACCTCATGCATTGGGATTTTTGGGAGCTCCGCCCACCAGCATGGTGTTTGCCTGAACTGATATGAACTAAGAACATGTGAGTGTTATCTTTTCTCCTTTAATCCTCTTTATGTTATAATTACCTTGTACATATTTGCAATTGTCTCATTTGTAACATCTTTATAAAATATTTTTGATAAAGCACTGCCTAATTTTCACGGGGTATAATATTAATACCAGTTCGTTCCCCATGCTCTAAACATACCCTGTCTCTTGAAGGGAATTTACGCTACTGTTTTCGGTTAGCTTTGGACCTGTTTAATCGAAGCTGGTGGCAGCATACCATGTGCAGGCCTTTGGGTGACATTGCAGCGACTGCGGCATTGATAATTATTGTTCCTGCCTGAGTGGGAGTAGTTTATCGCGTCGCTGCAGCGTGCCCAAAAGCCAGTACATAGCAGGCAGCCTTTCTGGCGACTAATTACCCTAGTGCAGTACTACTGCAGTACCTAATCTGACCTGACAGAAAGGGGGGCGCAGCGAGCTGAGCGAGAGGCCCAAGCACAGCAGGAGTACCAGCTGCAGATGGCCCGACTGCAAATGCAGGGGTCGTCCCAGTCCAGCCACGAGCCCAGCAGCGCTCAGATACCGAAGCCCCGGCCCGATCACTTCCTTGTTATGGAAAAGGACGGGGACTTGGACACTTTTCTGCAGGCCTTTGAGAAAGCCTGCAGACAGTACCAGCTGCCTACACAAGAATGGGCACGATACCTGACACGAGGGCTGAGAGGAAAAGCTCTAGAGGCGTTTGCTGCCCTCCCTCAAGAACAAGATGGTGATTATGAGGCCATCAAGCAGGCTCTGATAGCCAAGTACCAGCTTACACCCGAGGTGTACCGTAAAAAGTTCCGGACCCTCCAACGTGGCCCACACGACAGTTACAGTGATGTGGTGCATGGACTGGGGACCCACTTTGACCAGTGGACCCAAGGACTGTCAGTGACCACCTTTGCACAGCTGCGAGACCTGATGATCAAAGACCAGTTCTTCCATCTTTGCCCAGCTGAGGTGCAACAGTTTGTGATGGACAGAGAACCCAAAGACGTGACGAAAGCAGCGCAGATTGCCGATGCCTATGAGGCCAACTGTAGATCGGAAGTGCGGAAGCCAGTCACCACTAGCTGGAGAGGGGGTAAGCCTGCATCCAATGCCAGTACCCCTGCCAGCCAACACTCCAGAGATCCTGTCCCCGTGGCCAACAGCACCAGACCTACCACCGAACTTCGCCAGTGTTACCACTGCAGGCAGCCTGGTCATATCAGTCCCAACTGTCCAGGCAAGCAGAAGAACCCCCCAGCCAAGGCCCCAGGGCCTAATGCAGCAGTTCTTTTGGTGGGTGGCGTGGATGGGAGGGTGTGTGACAACGTACAGCACGTCACTGTGGGAGGCCATGTTGCTACAGGCCTCAAGGACACCGCGGCTGAACGAACCCTCATCCGACCCGAACTGGCGGCCCCTGAAGAAATCATTCCGGGGAAAACCCTAACTGTCACGGGGATTGGGGGCATCAGCTGTCCCTTACCAATGGCCCGGGTTTATATTGATTGGGGTGCTGGGAGCGGGGTGAAGGAAGTGGGGCTGTCTGATAATTTGCCCACTGATGTTTTGTTGGGGACTGATTTGGGGAGGTTGGTTGCATACTACGTCACTGACACCCCTCCCTAATCTGCTAATAATGGTAACGTTAACCCTGATGTTGATGACGATGATGATGGGAGATCGCATGTGTTACCTGACCATGCTTTATCTAGTAATGATGCATCTGATAACTATTTTTTCCCTAAGATTGATGGTGAAAATGTTGTACCTGTGCCAACTGAACCTGATAATGATGTTTCTGTGAAAGTTGATGTGTCCATAGGTACAGGAGTGCTCAGCCACGTCGCTCTGCGGAGTGAGATGGCTGAGGAACCCCTAGCAGGGGCAAGTGTCGGTGCTACCGGAAATGGGGAGATACATGGGAACCGTGAGGAACGTGATGCCATGCAATTGACCAGTGCCACCGAGTAAGGTAACTGGCCCATAAGTAGCAATGTTTCTGATGTAATGGGGGTGGATGGGGAGGCATAGTGTTATGATCCCAGTGGCTGAGGATCCGAAAACCTGACCTGCTAAGTACTAAACAATAGACCAGCTCTGGGAGGGTGGTAACTGGACTGACCGCAAAACTGATCCTAACCAACACACTAAAGGTAGCCGGTGAACGTGCCTAAAATCCTGGACGTCTCGACGTAGCCTGAGAAACTAGCTACTCCTATAGAGAAAGCAAGACCTCCCTTGCCTCAAGGAAATGACCCCAAAGATATAGAAAAGCCCCCCACAGATAATAACGGTGAGTTAAGGGGAAAGTACAAACACAGAGATGAATCAGATTCAGCAAAGGAGGCCCGCTAATACTAGATAGCAGAAAATAGAAAGGGGATCTATGCGGTCAGTAAAAAACCCTCTAAAAATCCACTTAGAGAATGCGCGAGCCCTCACACCAACTAACGGTGTGAGGGGGGCAAGTCTGAACCCCAGAGCTACCAGCAAGCAGAAAATCACATGTTAGCAAGCTGGATTAAACTCATCATACACAGAGCACATATTGATAACTGATGAGAAACAAAACTGAAAAGCAAAACTTAGCTTGTCTTGGAAAGACTGAGACCAAACGTAGTCAGATGAAATCAGAATAGGTCTGAACACATTGACAGCAGGCAACAAGTGAAGTTGCAGCTGAGCAAAATAGCAAACCTCACTGGTGGATAACGAGACAGCTGATCCTGTCTCCAACCTGCAGGAAGATAAACAAAACCACCAGAGGGAGCCCAAAGACAACACTCACACAGTACCAGTTGTGACCACAAGAGGGAGCCCACTAACAGAGTTCACAACAGTAGAGCCCATAGCAGCGTCGGCTGATGGGTCTGTAGAAATCCCCGGGGAGACAGCCTACGTAGCTGCTGTCACCCGCAGTCAGAGTGCCCGGAACGCAGATAACTGTCTGCCTCCCGGACCCTCCTCAGTCATCAGTATGACTGAACCAGAGGTGGACCCAGAGCAGGTCCCAGAGGGCTCCCATGGGGAAGGGACCCTGACGTCGCTTCTGGCTTCCCCTAGCCAGGAGTTTCAGGCCGCTCTGCACACAGATGCGAGCCTAGAGAGTTTGAGGCAACTCGCCGGGATGCCATTTTCCGAGACTGATAAGGAGAAGGTGTTCTGGGAAGGAGGAAGGTTGTACCGGGAGACAGTACCCGGAGAATCACAAAAGGAGTGGTTGAGGGAAAGACAGCTGGTCGTCCTGCAGCAATTCCGGGGTGAGTTGTTGCGGATTGCCCATGAGATCCCGCTAGCTGGACACTTGGGGATCGGCAAAACTAAGGCCCGGCTGTCTCAACACTTCTATTGGCCTAAGATGGGGACAGATGTGTCAAACTACTGCCGCTCCTGTGTCACCTGTCAAAGAGTGGGGAAGGCGGGGCCTGCTCTTAAGGCTCCCCTGATCCCTTTGCCAGTGATAGAGGAGCCTTTCCAGAGGATCGCGGTGGACATTGTGGGCCCGCTGGCCGTCCCCAGCAGCTCTGGAAAGCAATATATCCTTACTGTGGTAGACTTCGCTACCCGGTACCCAGAGGCAGTAGCTGTCATCAACTAGGGCAGATAAGGTGGCGGATGCCCTGTTGGCTATCTTTGCACGTGTAGGATTTCCCAGGGAGATGCTCACTGATCAAGGGACCCAATTCATGTCTCGTCTAATGGAGGCTCTCTGTAAGAGAATGCAGGTGAAGCACCTGGTATCGAGTGCGTATCACCCACAGACCAATGGCTTGTGTGAATGCTTCAATGGTACCCTCAAACAGATGCTTCGCATGCTGGTTGAGACACAAGGGCGCGACTGGGAGCGGTACCTCCCACACTTGCTGTTCGCTTACCGAGAGGTTCCGCAGGCCTCGACGGGGTTCTCTCCCTTCGAGCTCCTGTATGGCAGGCGAGTCCGGGGACCCCTTGGGTTGGTAAGAGAATCCTGGGAAGAGGAGCCGAACCCTTCTGAAGTGTCCATAGTGGAGTATGTCATGCGCTTCCGTGACAAGATGCAGACCTTGACGCAGTTGGTGCATGACAACATGACGCAGGCTCAGGCTGATCAGAAGCACTGGTACGACCAGAACGCCCGGGAGCGGACCTACCACGTGGGTCAAAAGGTGTGGGTGCTGGTCCCCGTACCAACAGATAAGCTTCAGGCAGCCTGGGAGGGCCCGTACGTCGTCCACCAACAGCTCAACCCGGTCACCTGCGTGGTCACGCTTGACCACGCTCGGGGTAGGCGAAAGGCCTTTCACGTCAACATGATGAAGGCTCATCACGAACGTGAACCTTTCGTCCTACCGGTCTAACAGCGCACCCGAAGACGGGGAGGAAGACGCCCTCCTGGACATGCTGGCCCAAGCCAAGGCCGGTGGGTCCATTGAGGACGTGGAGGTAAGCGCCTCGCTAGATGAACCACAGCGGTTGCAGTTGCAAACCACACTGGAACCCTTCTGGGTCGTGTTCTCCAACCGACCTGGGAGGGCTGAGTTAGCCGTCCACGAGGTGGACACCGGGAATCACGCCCCACTACGGCGAACACCCTATCGAATCTCTGACCAGGTGCAGCAGATTATGCACCAGGAGATCGATGAGATGTTACAGCTGGGGGTGATTCGACGGTCAAAGAGCGCGTGGGCCTCACCTGTAGTTCTCGTGCCAAAAAAGGACCCGACCACCCGGTTCTGCGTGGACTACAGGGGGCTCAACGCCATTACAGCCTCTGACGCGCACCCAATGCCGCGCATCGAGGAGCTGCTTGAGAAATTAGCTGGCGCAAAGTACCTGACAATAATGGATCTGAGTCGCGGATACTGGCAGATTCCCCTGAGCCCCGAGGCACAGGAGAAGTCCGCCTTTATCACACCCTTTGGACTGTACGAGTCCACGGTCATGCCCTTCGGCATGAAGAATGCCCCTGCCACTTTACAGCGAATGGTCAACCTCCTGCTTCAGGGACTGGAGAAGTACGCAGTGGCGTACTTGGATGACATTGCCATCTTCAGTCCCTCCTGGGGGGAACACCTGCAGCATCTCGAGGAGGTGCTCAGGCGAATTCACCGAGCAGGACTGACTATCAAGCCGGGAAAGTGCCAGATGGGCATGAGGGAGGTCCACTACCTGGGGCTCCGGGTAGGCGGAGGCACCCTAAAGCCAGAGCCTGAGAAAGTGGGCGCGATCGTGAACTGGCCCACTCCTGGGACCAAGAAACAGGTGATGTCCTTCCTGGGCACTGCAGGGTACTATAGGCGCTTTGTGCAGCACTATAGTAGCCTGGCAAAACCTTTGACGGACCTCACCAGGAAGAAGCTACCCAACATCGTCAACTGGACAGATGGCTGTGAGGGGGCCTTCCAGGCGTTGAAAACTGCACTGTGCAACACCCCTGTGTTGAAAGCAGTCGACAGCAGTCGACCGTTCTTGGTACAGACTGACACCAGCGAGTTTGGCCTCGGTGCTGTGCTCAGCCAGGTTGACTCGGAGGACCAACAGCACCCCGTGTTGTACCTGAGCCAGAAGCTTTTGCCTTGGGAAGTGGCCTACTCCACCATCGAGAAAGAGTGCCTGGCCATAGTCTGGGCCCTGCAGCGCTTGCAGCCCTACTTGTACGGTCGCCCCTTCACTGTGGTGACTGACCACAACCCTCTGCTCTGGCTAAACGCCATGTGTGGAACCAACGGCAGGTTGCTACGCTGGAGCCTTGCCCTTCAGCAATTTGACTTCACCATTGAACACAAAACGGGCAGGAAGCATGGGAATGCAGATAGACTGTCCCGCCAGGGTGAACCTGCTGAGGTGCGCATGGAGGAGAACCATCAGGTCCTGCCTCCGTAGCGCACACCTGAAGGGCAAGGTGTGAGGAAAATGTATAATATAAGTAGTAGTTTCTCTGCCTGTTAGCACCAGCTGAGGGATTTTTGCACTTCTGACCATGGTCCCCAAGAACACATGGCAGACACTGGGCTCAAACCCCCCCTTCCCATTACTTCAGGATTTAGCTTTCCTTCTCAGAGAGTGTGGGGGTTTTATGAGAGCCAAGGTATTTACGACCGGCATTTCCTGCCGTGTAAGCTCTTGTCCAGCTATAACTGGACTAGAAACTTCTAGAATCCATGAAAGTTCTTTGTTTGGTTTTCGTAAGATATTAGGCAAACCATTTAAGTTAAGAACACGAAAATATATATTCGCAAAGTCCATCGGAGGATCTATCCATCACTCTAAGCATGGGCTTCTAACTCCATCTGGTGAAGTAGGGATTGCTCTGTAAAAAATAGGACATATTTGATCTCATTAGAAAGCCCACGTTAATCCGAGATGAATGCTGGTTTTGTTAGGACTATGACATGTTCGGTAGCGGAATTACAAGTCTTAGAAAATTTAGCTTACACTTAGTCAGATAGAAAAGGTAGGAGGGTCTGGGATAGCCAGCCCTTTTTGGTGATGTCACCAAGCTGAGCTATAACTGTTTTGGCCAGACTCCAGCAGTCAGTCTGCTGCTGGAAGAACATGTGAGTCTGATCTGAAGAGCTGTACCTCATGCATTGGGATTTTTGGGAGCTCCGCCCACCAGCATGGTGTTTGCCTGAACTGATATGAACTAAGAACATGTGAGTGTTATCTTTTCTCCTTTAATCCTCTTTATGTTATAATTACCTTGTACATATTTGCAATTGTCTCATTTGTAACATCTTTATAAAATATTTTTGATAAAGCACTGCCTAATTTTCACGGGGTATAATATTAATACCAGTTCATTCTCCATGCTCTAAACGTACCCTGTCTCTTGAAGGGAATTTACGCTACTGTTTTGGGTTAGCTTCGGACCCGTTTAATCGAAGCTGGTGGCAGCATACCGTGTGCAGGCCTTTGGGTCACATTGCAGCGACTGCGGCATTGATAATTATTGTTCCTGCCTGAGTGGGAGTAGTTTATCGCGTCGCTGCAGTGTGCCCAATAGCCAGTACATAGCAGGCAGCCTTTCTGGTGACTAATTACCCTAGGTGCAGTACCTAATCTGACCTGACAGAAAGGGTGGCGCCAGAGAGCTGTAAGATTTAAGTGGAACTGTAAGCGGGATACACAAAAATCCCTGCAGTTTGTGGTATATTGAAGAGCAGTGGGATACCTAAAATAAGCCCCTGCTGTAAACTAAGAGGTCCCTAGCCTTGTGTGTGTTTCTTTTTTCATCACATTGTGGCAGTGGAGGGATAACTAAGATAAGCCCCCTGCACATGTGATAGCCGTCTGTTGGTCTAAAGTCACCCTAATCCGTGACATATTGGTGGCAGTGGTCAGGAATCCCTGGGGATTTTGTGACAAACTGCTGGCTGCGGCTAAGGGATCGTGACAATATTTATATTTCATACAGCACAAGATAGCAGAAAGGTTGGTAATTCAATTGCTGGCTTTTGCTATCTCCTTATCAAACCCGACAGGATATGAGACATGGTTTACATGCAGTACACCATTTCATATCCCTTATTTTTTACATATTCCTCACTAGTAATGTTAGAAGTGTATGTGTGCAAAATTTGGGGGCTATAGCTGTTAAAATAAAGGGTTAAATCACGGAAAAAACTGGCATGGGCTCCTGCGCAATTTTCTCCGCCAGAGTGGGAAAGCCAGTGACTGAGGGCAGATATTAATAGCCTAGAGAGGGACCACGGTTATTGGCCCCCCTGGCTAAAAACATCTGCCCCCATCCACCAAAGAAAAGGCATATCTGTAAGATGCGCCTATTCTGGCACTTGGCCACTCTCTTCCCACTCCCCTGTAGTGGTGGGATATGGGGTAATAAAGGGTTAATGTCACCTTGCTATTGTAAGGTGACATTAAGCCAGGTTAATAATGGAGAAGTGTCAATAAGACACCTATCCATTATTAATCCTATGTTCTTAAACGGTTAAAAAAAACACACACATTAGGAAAAAAGTATTTTAATGAAATAAAGACACAGGGTGTTGTAATAGTTTATTAAACGCTCAATCCAATTGAAGACCCTTGTCACCTGAAACAAAGTTAAAATAAAAAAAACAACAATATCCCATACCTCTCCGGCATTACAGTCAAGTCCCACGATGTAAATCTATCAGAAGGGGTTAAATAATTTTACAATCAGAAGCTCTGCTAATGCAGCTGTGCTCCTGCCTGTAGAAAGTGGGGAATGAATGGAAAGCAGGGGAACATAGCTACCTAGACTTGCGGTGCTGCGCCCCCTGCTGGCATAAACTCATATGAACTCGAGCGTGGGAATTTTTCAGAATATTTTCTCACTCTCAAGTTCATATGAGTTTATGCCAGCAGGGGGCGCAGCACCGCAAGTCTAGGTAGCTACGTTCCCCTGCATTCCATTAATTCCCCATTTTTTACAGGCAGGAGCACAGCTGCATTAGCAGAGCTTCTGCTTGTAAAATTATTTAACCCCTTCTGATGGATTTAAATCGTGGGACTTGACTGTAACGCCGGAGAGGTATGGGATATTGTTGTTTTTTTATTTTAACTTTGTTTCAGGTGACAAGGGTCCTCAATTGTATTGAGCGTTTAATAAACTATTACAACACCATGTGTCTTTATTTCATTAAAATACTTTTTTCCTAATGTGTGTGTGCTTTTTAACCCTTTAAGAACATAGGATTAATAATGGATAGGTGTCTTATTGACACCTCTCCATTATTAGCCTGGCTTAATGTCACCTTATAATAGCAAGGTGACATTAACCCTTTATTACCCCATATCCCACCACTACACGGGAGTGGAAGAGAGAGGCTAAGTGCCAGAATAGGCGCATCTTACAGATGTGCCTCTTCTGGGGTGGCTGGGGGCAGATGTTTTTAGCCAGGGGGGGCTAATAACCATGGTCCCTCTCTAGGCTATTAATATCTGCCCTCAGTCACTGGCTTTCCAACTCTGGTGGAGAAAATTGTGCGGGAGCCCACGCCAGTTTTTTCCGTGATTTAACCTTTTATTTTAACAGCTAGAACTTCCAAATTTTTCACACATACACTTCTAACATTAGAAGTGAGTAGGGTTGAGCGAAACGGGTCGTTCATTCTCATGAAACCCGACCCGATCCCTGTGTGGGGTCGGCCATGCGGTACGCGATCTTGGCGCCAAAGTCGCGTTTCGTATGACGCGTTCAGCGCCATTTTTTCAGCCAATGAAGGAGCGTGGGCAGAGTGATGACATAGGGGTTAGGGCGTGCACGCCTATCATCATTTGATCGCTTGTGCGCAGTAGCGATTTGGAATGTGTAAAACGAAATTTTCTGTGCTGGGACGGAGGGGAGAGAGAGAGAGAGAGAGAGAGAGACAGAGAGAGAGAGAGAAGAAAAAAAAAAAAAAATCCCCATTAAAGTGCATAGGGTTTCGTGTTCCGGCCGATCCTCGACTTTGCGCAGTAATCGGCCGATTTCGCCCGACTCGACTTTTCCAACGGTCGGGTTTCGCAAAACATGACTCGACCCTAAAAAAGTCAAGGTCGCTCAACCCTAGTAGTGAGGAATATGTAAAAAAATAAGGAATATGAAATGGTTTACTGCATATAAACCATGTCTCATATCATGTCGGGTTTGGGAAGGAGATAGCAAAAGTCGGCAATTGAATTACTGGCTTTTTTTTGTGCTATCTAGCGCTATATGAAATATACATATATGTATATATGTGTCTCTCGCCATACAGATGCCATGCAGATGCCATACGGATGACACACGGATATTTTTTGGAGAAAAAATCGCATCCTTGCATTGAATACGGATCACTGTTCAGGAAATTTTCTGCGTATCTCGGCCATGAAAAATGGACCGTATATATTTTTTGTTGTGTGTGACTCCGGCCATAAATTGAAAATATTATTTCCAACCCAGAGATGTTGATGGGTTTCCAGAGACATGTCTTGTTCTTCAGCTAAAATCTTTAGAGTATATTACATACAGTCATGGCCAAAAGTGTAGGCACCCTTGAAATTGTTACAGAAAATGAAGTATTTCTCCCAGAAAATTATTGCAATTACACATGTTTTATTATACAAATGTTTATTTCCTTTGTGTGTATTTATTTTAAGAACACAAAAAAAATAGAAAAAAGGCCAATTGGACATAATTTCACACAAAACCCCAAAAATTGGCAGGACAAAATTGTTGGCACCCTCAATTTAATATTTTGGATCTCAAGTCCTCAGACAGTTCTATTCTTCTCTTTTTGCTCTCCATGCTTAGTCTGCCACACACAGACACACAGTGTAAAGATTTAATCAACTTCTCATCTTTTTTGTGATTTTCATATTGCCCACACCTCTTACTTGGCACAGGTGAGCTTGAATGTTTAAATAAACATGTGTATAACAAAACATGAGTTATTGGAATAATTTTCTGGGAGAAATACTTCATTTTCTGGAACAACACTTTCTGGTGCAAACGCTTTCGGCCATGACTGTGTCTCATAGTACTGCACTACACTGTCTCTGAGCCAGGGCCTGAAACCTTATATTTGCAGTTTGTAATGTTGCACAGGTAGCTAGAAGAAATAAAGGGTTCCACTCTGATCTAAAAGCAGCTTTTCGTCATATATTGGACTTAAAGAAGCACTCCTCCCATGAAAATATGTATCCTCTTACTATATTGCAATCATTACATTATATACAGTAGAACTGTTACTTACAGTTGCCCATTTTACTCTTCTGCCCAGTTACCAGAATTGTTCTTTTTTTTATCCATTAGGTGTATTACATCACATGATTAAAATCTGGCTAGCTGAATATTTCTAAGTTCTATGTAGAAATAGGAAGTCAACTTTCCCTGTATGACTCACTAGTCACTGCAAAAGTATCTGGCGGGGTGGGGTGTGGGTGGGGGGGGAGCAGCTGGGTCAGGAGGAAGGGAATGATAAATGCCGGGAAAAGAGACTTCCTGTTTCTACTTAAAGCAGAGAAAGAGAAGAATTAGCTGGGTAGAAAGGCAAAATGAGCAATTGTAAGCACTCAGTGCTGTATAATATAATGACTGCAATATATTAAGAGGATAAAAACTTTGATGGGAGGAGGAGTGCTTCTTTAACAACAAGGATTGGGCTAATATATTTCATAAATGACAATTAACAATCAATTATTAGCGTTGTGGTGAAGGACATTCAAGGGCAAGAGCTTTAGAATCAATTTTTGGAATAGATGCTCCAATTTCTGTGACCACATCTGCCTGCATAAACCTACAATCTATAGGTGGCACCTCGCAATCAGTATGACAACCACAGCTTTAAAAAGTAAACTAATAAAATGCAATAATTTCACATACTGGGTACTCTATTTTTTTGTATAAATAATTATTAATATTCCCTTTTTGCATCTATGTTATTCTCATACTACTCACAGTGTACATTCATGAAAAAGCATTGTCGATAAATAGTTGATGACTTGCAAATCATGTCATATTGTACGATTCTTCCAATATATGATCATTTCTCTCACAAATGAAGAAATAATATAAACAATAAGTGTGGCACTAGATGGCATCAGAGACTTAGCACAAGGCGTAGTACTAGTCCACTTAGCTTTATGTTCTGTATATTACATTAATGTTTACCATGGGATTTATTTACAGACATCTACCTTTAACATTTCTAACAAGGCAGACAGTAAAAAATAAAATATATATATTTATATCACTTTCTATGTAAACTGCAAAAAGTAAAATGTTTAAAAAAAAACAAAAAAGTAGTTTGCAGTAGGATCCTAAGCATTTCTCTATAAGTTATACATTTCTGGACTTAAAGGGGTTGTCCACAACTGGACATATCCTTCTTAGATGCTAATGTGGCCCCAATAAAATAACAAAGCGCATACTTATCTCCGGGAGCAGGGCTGTTCCAGTATTGGAGCTGTGTCTCCTGTCTCTCTTCCGTCAGACCGTACTGTTCGATTTGATGGAACTGTGAAGTCTGCAGCTGAAGTGCTCTAGTGCTCACGGCCCGGGACATATCAATGTCATGTTACAGCTGGGAGAGACAGCTCATCATTGTTGGAGAGGCAACCGGCCAGGCAGTCAGCATGTGCTTTTTTATTTATTGGGGCCTCTTTACTATTTAACATGAGGTTGTCTAATAGTGGACAAACCCTTTAAGGGTGGTAATCAAATGTACACATTCCTCTTGTGGAAAATAAAAACTTCATAGTGCCATTAGACCTTCATGTTCAGTAGTTCTGCATATATAGGTAAGATATTTTAGCTAATTTATATATCTGTATCTCTATATACAGTATGTGCCTCATTCCCTCATCTGGACAAAGGACTGCAGTAATTTAATTCTCTTCTTACTATGGCCCAAACTAAAGGAATTGAGTATACAACCTGCAATGAAGATAATGAGCTCATTTTATTCTCTAGATTAAAAACTCAACTGTATTCACTGAAGTCTCCTTAGCATTTTTAATGATCACCATAGTTACTGTAATTTTTAATTGTCTGCCATGATTTGTTGTTCTATTATTTTTTTGAAAAAATAGACATTTCATGCCTAAATTTTGATTACACATAACGTATCACAGAGTGGGAAAAATGTGAAATTCGTACCTGAAAAATTGCTATCCAAGCATAACCAATATTATCAAAATTGATAGCACCTTTAAAAGGGTTATGTTCCCCAGCAGAACAGTTTGTATAATACTGATTCCAGTTGACACAAGAAGTATTGCTGGTGTTATTATAAAAGTTAAAGTCCAGTGTACACTCCAGCCCTTCTTCTCTGCGTATAGGGACACTGCGACAATACCGCATGCCATTCTCTTTGGCTTGGGAGCAGATAAAAGGATTCTCATCCTCATTCTCAGTCTGATAATACCGTTCTAACTCCAGGGAGACAGGACTGTAAAAAAGGGAGAAAATAGAGAGGTTTGTAAAGAGGTGTAGGGCATAGATGTCATGTCGCGGGACTGTCCTATGAGAAGAGAATGGCTGCTCTACATGCTACGTGCAGAAATACATGAATACTTCCAAAGGACCACTCAGTTATGAGAAAAAATGACAGAAGATGAAATGATAAGACTTTTCTCAAATATACACTATGTAAGCCAAACTATTGTCACACATATGCGTTACAGGAGCTTTGATGACATCCCCATTGTAGATCCACCAACATTAATGGATTTACAGCTGTCACTCTACCGGGAAGGCTTTCTACAAGCTTTTGGAGTGTGTCTGTGGAAATTTGTACCCATTCATATAGAAGTGTATTTGTGAGGTCAGATACTGCTGTTGGAGTAGAGGGCCTGGCTCACAATCACTTCCAACCGGCTGAGGTCAGGGCTCGGTACGGGTCAGTCATGTTGCCTTTAAGGACCTTGCTTTGTGCACTGGGACACAGTCATGTTGGAACAGAAAAGGCCTCCCCCAGTCGTTCGAACAGTTTCTGGATGGGATCTAACTCCTTGGTCTTGTTAAAGGCAATGGCCGTCAGACCAATATTCCTTCTCAAATGGAGAGAAACGGAGGAGCGGAAGAGAGAGGAGAAGCGGAAAAGGTGTTGGAGAACCATGATGTTACGTTACCTCTCCCGGAGCACAGCGGAGCGGTCACCTTGCTTTCCCCCAATCGTTCCCAAAAAGTTGGCAGCGTACAATTGTCCTACATGTCTTGTGTTCTGAATCATCAAGATTCCCTGAAAAATACCCTCCTGCAGTCAGGCAGGTAATGTTCCCCTGGTGCTTGCCTAATTCAGGACTATCAGTTTACTAAATAAGGAAGCTTGATTCCTCACTCCATAGGACAGGTTTCCACTGCTTCAGAGTCCACTAGTGGAAGCTTTATGCCACACCATCCAATGCTCAGCATTAAGCTTTACGATATATGACTTGGAAACCCACGACATGAAGCTCCTGACAGTTTTTGTGCTGAAGCTAATGTCACAGGAGGTTTGGATCTCAGCAGTTGTTAGGGAATCTGTCACCAGGTTTTTTTCACCTAATCTGAGAGCAGTATAATGTAGAGACAGAGACCCTGATTCCAGTGATGTGCCACTTACTGGGCTGCTTCCTGTAGTTTTGATAAAATCACTGTTTTATCTTCATGAAATGATCACTAGAGGACTAGTAAACCTGCTGCCATGTAGTCCTCTATTTTCATGAAACCGGTATAACTCCGCCCCCACCACTGATTGGCCGCTTTCTATACACAGTATACACTGAAAGCTGCCAATCAGTGGTGTGGGCGGGGTTACACAGAGCTCAGCATTGAGAGAACTGCTAGATCTGAGATAGATATAAGAGTGATTTTATCAATATGACAGCAAGCAGCTCGGTAAGTGACACATCACTGCAATCACGGTCTCTGCCCTAACATTATACTGCTTTCAAATGGAGTAGCAAAAACTTGGTGACAGATTCCCTTTAAGTCAACAGAGCATCATTTATGCCCTATGCCCCTCTGTAACTTTGGGCATACCATTTAGTGGCTGAACTGCTTTAGCTCCTAATTTCTTCCTCTTTTCTATTATACAGCTTACACTTGATCGAGGCATATTTATGAGAGAAGAAATTTCCCAAACTGACTGGTGACAATGATGGCGTCCTATATACAGGACCACGTTGGTATCAGTGAGCTCTTGCGAAAGAGCCATTCTTACACATTTGTGCACACAGCCAGATTGGATTTCATACACCTGTTGTAATGGGGCTCAAGAAAAATCTTGAATTCAATAATTAAAACATATATACAGGGTGGGCCATTTATATGGATATACCTAAATAAAATGGGAATGTTTGGTGATATCAACTTCCTGTTTGTGGCACATTAGTATATGGGAGGGGGAAAATGGTGGTGACCATGGCAGTCAATTTGAAGTCAGCCATTTTGGATCCAACTTTATTTTTTCCAATGGGAAGAGGGTCATGTGACACATCAAACTTACTGAGAATTTCACAAGAAAAACAATGGTGTGCTTGGTTTTAACTTTATTCTTTCATGAGCTATTTACAAGCTTATAACAACTTATAAAATGTGTTCAAAGTGCTGCCCATTGTGTTGGATTGTCAATGTAACCCTCTTCTCCCACTCTTGAAACACTGATAGCAACACCGCAGAAGAAATGCTAGCACAGGCTTCCAGTATTCGTTGTTTCAGATGCTGGGGCTATCTGAAGGCAATTGTCTATGCTGTGAAGATACGAGATGTGCAGTATCTGAAACAAAAAATACTGGAAGCCTGTGCTAGCACTTCTTCTGCAGTGTTGCTCAGTGGCGTAGCTACTGGGGGGGGGGCAGAGGGTGCGGTTGCCCTGGGCCCGGTGCTCAGAGGGTTCCCACCTGGAGCTACGTTACTGTAACTATCTGCGCACGCAGCGTGCCGATACAGTTACATTCTGCGGCAGAGCAGGGCGAATCGATCTCCCTGCAGGCGGGGGACCCAGTGCCAGCAGTGGACCCTTCGCCCATCATCGCAAGGTCAGCTGTTTCAGCATTTAGCTGATACAGCTGACCGCATTGATGAGGAATGGAGCGCTGCGCTCCGCTCCTTCTCCCATCATCCCCCTGTCAGCGTCTGATGTCACCGACGCCAACACTGACAGCGGGCATGATGATGTCACTACCTGGCACCCGCTGTCAGGAGATGAGCGGGAGCTCGGAGCACCGTGGGAACAGGGAGGAAGAGAACTGAGTATTTATTTACTTATTTTTTATGGGGTGCTGCCTTATACTACAGGGTCTGCCTATGGGGTGCTGCCTTATTCTACAGGGTCTGCCTATGGGGGTGCTGTCTTATACTAGAGTCTGCCAATGGGGGTGCTGCTTTTTTCTGCAAGGTCTGCCTATGGGGTGTTGCCTTATACTACAGAGTCTGCCTTTGAGGGTGCTGCATTATACTACAGGGTCTGCCTATGGGGGTGCTGCCTTATACTACAGGGTCTGCCTATGGGGTGCTGCCTTATACTACAGGGTATGCCTTTGGACTGCTGTCTTATACTACAGGTTCTGCCTATGGAGTGCTGCCTTATACTACAGGGTCTGAACTATGGGGTGCTGCCTTATACTACAGAGGGTGCTGCCTTATACTTCAGAGTCTGCCAATGGGGGCGCTGCCTTATACTACAGAGTCTGCCTATGGGGGTGCTGCCTTATACTACAGGGTCTGCCTATGGGGGTGCTGCCTTATTCTACAGGGTCTGCCTATGGAGTGCTGTCTTATACTAGAGGGTCTGCCTATGGGGGTGCTGCCTTATACTACAGGGTGTACCTTTGGACTGCTGCCTTATACTACAGGTTCTGCCCATGGAGTGCTGCCTTATACTTCAGGGTCTGCCTATGGGTTGATGCCTTATACTACAGGGGTGCTGAGTTATACTACAGAGTTTGCCAATGGGGGTGCTGCCTTATACTACAGAGTCTGCCTATGGGAGTGCTGCCTTATACTACAGGGTCTGCCTATGGGGGTGTTGCCTTATACTACAGGGTCTGCCTATGGGGTGTGTTGTGAATTAGACTTTTTGGCTCCCTCTGGTGGTTACTAGTGATATGACTCTGGGATTGTCTTTCCTCAGTTTGGCACCCACCTGGGTCGTTAATCCAGGGGTGTTGCTATATAAACTTCCTGGATCCTTAGTCCAGTGCCTGGCATCGTTGTAATCAGATCCTTTCTGTTTGCTCCTGTCTGCTAGTCCTGGTTCGTGCAAAATTAAGCAAAGTCCTGCTTCTTTGTTTTTTGGTTATTTGCTTTGCTTTTATTTTTGTCCAGCTTGTACTAAATGTGATTCCTGACTTTGCTGGAAGCTCTAGGGGGCTGGTGTTCTCCCCCCGGGCCGTTAGACGGTTCGGGGGTTCTTGAATATCCAGCGTGGATATTTTGATAGGGTTTTTGCTGACCATATAAGTCATCTTACTATATTCTGCTATTAGCTAGTGGGCCTCTCTTTGCTAAATACCTAGCTCATTCTTACGTTTGTCTTTTCCTCTTACCTCACCGTTATTATTTGTTGGGGGCTTGTATCCAACTTTTGGGGTCTTTTCTCTGGAGGCAAGAAAGGTCTTTCTTTTCCCTTCTAGGGTTAGTTAGTTCTCCGGCTGGCGCGAGACGTCTAGAACCAACGTAGGCACGTTCCCCGGCTGCTGCTATTTGTGGTGCTAGGATTAGATATATGGTCAGCTCAGTTACCACTGCCCTATGAGCTAGTTTTTTGTGTTTGCAGACTTAGTAATTATTTCTGAGACCCTCTGCCATTGGGGTCATAACAGGGGTGCTGCCTTATACTACAGGGGGTTCTGCCTTATACTACAGAGTCTGCTAATGGGGGTGCTGCCTTATACTACAGAGTCTGCCTTTGGACTGCTGCCTTATTCTACAGGGTCTGTCTATGGAGTGCTGCCTTATACTACAGGGTCTGCATATGGGGGTGCTGCCTTATTCTACAGGGTCTGCTTATGGGGTGCTGCCTTATACTACAGGGTCTGTCTATGGGGGTCCTGTCTTATACTACAAAGTCTGCCTATGGGGGTGCTGTCTTATACTAAAGGTCCTGCCTATGGGGTGCTGCCTTATACTACAGAGTTTGCCTTTGTGGGTGCTGCCTTATACTATAAGGTCTGCTTATGGGGTGCTGCCTTGTGCTATAGAGTCTGCCTATGGGGTGCTGCCTTATACTACAGGGTCTGCCTATAGGGTGCTGTGTTTTACTACAGGGTCTGCCTATGGGGTGATATCTTATACTACAGGGTCTTCCTATGGGTGCTGCCTTGTGCTATTGAGTCTGCCTAAGGGTGCTGCCTTGTGCTATGGAGTCTGCCTATGGGGTGCTGTCTTGTGCTATAGAGTCTGCCTATGGGGGTGCATTATACTATATTTAGGATGATCTGGTGCATTATACTATATGGAGGCTTTCTAGAGGGCCATCATACAGTGTGGAGATAACAGTGAGGTGGCCATCATACAGTGTTGGAGCCGTAAAACAGTTTGGGGGCTACTAAGAGGTCAGTATACTGTGTGAGTGTTACTATACAGTGAGGAGGCATTATACTGTGTATAAGAGAGCATCATACTGTGTATAGGGGAGTTGTACAGGGGGGAGACTCGGTACATTATTAATTGTAAAGTGGACACTTATTGTTATAGGGGAACTCAGGTTACTATGACGGTCAAAGGGGCACACAGGGCAATATTAATTTCTAGGGGGCAAAATATGGGCATTACTATATTATAGAGGGGTGCTTTAGAATTTAGAGGGCACACAGAACCACACAGCAGGTGCAGTAATAGGGTCACATAGGGCAGCAGCGGCTCAGTTTCGGGGTATCAGCAGGATGAGGAGTTTGTGCAGGTTGAGAATAGATGGTGATGGCTGGAATATGAGATGTGAAATGTGTCTTTGTTGTATTCTCTGCAGTTGAGTCGTGACTGGAAGAAGTTGTCATGTCGGTCTGGGCCAGATGGAAAAGATGGGGAAAGTGAACGATTCCATCAGAAAGAACATCAGTGGTAAGTCATTATCTGTAACTGTGCTGTGATCTCTTATATGTTCTGCAGGACTGGTATCTACCACTGACCATATGGCAGTAATATCTATGTTGGTCTTTATATAGAGGTTATCTTCAGTAATAGTGCGGTCATCTGCTGAGGTTCTCCTCCACGATTAGGGCGCGTCACCGAGTTGTAATGAAGATTACCTGGTTAGGGGCCCACTCATAAGCTTTGCCCCTCCTGAACCAAAACCCTAGCAACGCCTCTGGTTGTTGCTATCAGTGTGTCAAGAGTGGGAGAAGAGGGTTGCATTGGTTTCCTATTCTTTTGCATATTTATCACACTTAAATGTTTCAGATCACCAAACAAATTTAGATATTAGACAAATATAACACAAGTAAACACAAAACACAGTTTTTAAATGAAGGTCTTTATTATTAAGGGAAAAAGAAATCCAAACCTACAGGGCCCTGTGTGAAAAAGTGATTGCCCCCTAAACCTAATAACTGGTTAGGCCACCCTTAGCAGGAACTATTGTAATCAAGCGTTTGTGATAACTGGCAATGAGTCTTTTGCAACACTCAGGAGGGATTTTGGCCCACTCATCTTTGCAGAATTGTTGTAATTCAGCCACATTGGAGGGTTTCTGAGCAGGAACCGTCTTTTTAAGGGCATGCCACAACTTCTAAATCAGATTAAGGTCAGGACTTTGACTAGGCCAAGCCAAAGTCTTAATTTTTTTTTTTCTTAAGTCATTCAGAGGTGGACTTGTTGGTGTGTTTTGGATCATTGTGCTGTTACAGAACCCAAGGGCGCTTCAGCCTGATGTCACGAACAGATGGCCAGACATTCTTCTTCAGGATTCTTATGTAGACAGCAGAATTCATGGTTCCATTTACCATAGCAAGTCTTCCAGGTCCTGAAGCATTAAAACAGCCACAGACCATCATACTACCACCACCATATTTTACTGTTGGTATGATGTTCATTTTCTGAAATGCAATGTTACTTCTACGCCAGATGAAATGGGACATACACCTTCCAAAAAGTTTAACTTTTGTCTCATCAGTCTTGGGGATCATCAAGATGTTTTCTGGCAAAAGTGAAATGAGCCTTTATGTTGTTATTGCTCAGCAGTCGTTTTTGTCTTGAAACTTTGCCATGCAGGCCATTTTTGCCCAGTCTCTTTCTTATGGTGGAGCCATGAACACTGACCTTCATTGGGGCCTCTTTCAAGCTTCCGTCTTTGAGCTCCCGTTGAAATCCGACGATTTTTGAAAAAACAGGATCCAGCAAATTTTTCTGCTGGATCCTGTTTTTTCTCATAGAGTTGTATTAGCAATGGATTGTGACGGATGGCCATCTGTTTCATCCGTCGTGCACTGAATCCGTCGGAAAATTGCTGTCCGTCGGGCGGGGACAACGCACAGAGGAACGTTTTTTCTGTACATCGGAAAATCGCTTAGCAATGGATCCTGCGCTGCCCGTCGTTGGCTATAATGGAAGCCTATGGATGCAGGATCCGTCACTGACTGTCAAGAGAAGGAATCCAGCGACGGGTTCCGTCTTTTGAAACTGAGCATGCGTGGAAGAATTTCCAGTCAGGGAAATTCTCTCTCGCTCTCTCTCTCTTTTTACTATTAATGCTGTCTATGCAGCATCAATAGTAACAAGATATAATGTTAAAAATAAAAATTAAAAATCGCAATATTCTCACCTTCCGGCATCCCGCACAGCATTACCAATGCTCCCGATGATCCCGGCAGCTGGCGTTCCCAGTAATGCATTGCAAAATGACCCAATGACGACTGCGACATCATCAGAGGTCATTGCACGCAAGGCAATACTGGGAACGCCAGCTGCCGGGATCATCACAAGCATCGGTAACGCTGCGCGGGATGCCGCAAGGTGAGAATATTGCGATTTTTAATTTTTTTTAATTATTTTTAACCTGGGTTGTGTTGTGTATGCGTTTTCGCAGTGGAAAACCGCTGCGAAGACGCATACACAACAGGTGCACATAGCCTCAACGTTTCCGTCAGAAAAACGGGCCCAGTGCACCCGTTTTTTTCAGTCTGCACAGGATTCATCATTTCAACATTTTGACGGATCCTGTGCAGATGGTAAAAATGGAAGTGTGAAAGAGGCCTGAGGCAAGTGAAACCTGCAGTTCCTTGGATGTTGTTATGAGGTCTTTTGTGGCCTCTTGGATAAGTCATTGCTGTGCTCTTGGGCACACAGGGCCCAGTAGGTTTGATTTACTTTATCCCTTAATAATAATAAAGACCTTCATATAAAATCTGCATTTTGTGTTTACTTGTGTTATCTTTGTCTAATATTTAAACTTGCTTTGTGATCTGAAATATTTAAGTGTGACAAACATGCAAAAGAATAGGAAACCAAGAAGGGGGCAAAAACTTTTTCACACCACTGTAGCTGTGTGCATTCACTACTACAGAAGGGGATGTACCTCTTAGGCTGCAGTCACACTATTAGTATGTGGTCAGTATTTTACATCAGTGTTTGTAAGCCAAAACCAGGAGTGGAACAAATAGAGGAAAAGTATAATAGAAACATATGCACCACTTCTGCATTTATCACCCTCTCCTGGTTTTGGCTTACAAATACTGATGAGAAATACTGACCAAATACTGATAGTGTGACTGCAGCCTTAGAGATGTACAATGCCAAATTTGACCAGAGGAAAAAAATGCAGTTTGCATTGGAAAACTTGCAAATTGTAAATAATAAATGGTAACAAATTAAAATAAAAAGCAATCGGATAAAGGCTTAAAAGGAAAAATACATAAAATTAAACATATTAAAGGAAATCTGTCACCAGGTTTTCGCTATGCAATCTGAGAGAAACGTGATGTTGAGGCTGAGACTCTGATTCCAGCGATGTGTCACTCACTGAGCTGCATGCTGTCATGTTAATACAATTAGTTTTCTCTGCTACAAATCTGAAGGTTGAGCTCTATATAACTCCACCCACACCACTGATTGGAAGCTTTCATTGTACACTCTGCATAGACAAGAAGCTGTGGTAGGGGCGGAGCCACACAGAGCAGTTGACTAGAAGGCACCAGACACCCAGTCCTCTAGTAATAATCTCCTGCTAATAAAACACTGATTTTTTTTAACAGCAACACACTGCCCAGTAACTGACAAATCAGCCTCTACATCATGCTGCTCTCAAATTAAATAGCAAAAACCTGCTGTCAGATTCTGTTTATGGATAACCCCAAAAGCTGAGCCAATGGCTCCTCAATAAGCTAGTCAAACTCTGTTTTACATTGATGTTCTATAAGCTGTCATTAGTAGCGTCATCTTGAATAATATACCTGGCCAAGTTGCATGGCTTGTTAATGAGTCAGTTATTGATTTATAGCAGGGGTGGGGAACCTCAGGCCCCAGGGCCATTTACGGCCCTCGATGACCTTTTATCAGGACCCCGAGCAGATTCTCAGGGACCGCATTCTTGGGCAGGGAGGTGTATTTTAATTGTCACCAGCTCATTAATTTCTTCTTGCTCTGTTAGCACACCCACACGCAGTGTTCACTACTGAACACTGAAGGGCATGCATCAAAAGATTACATCCTGACACCAGTGCCAGAGTCAGGATGCACTTTGTAGGTGGAGTTGGTACGGCCCCTGAAGGATGGTATAAATATTCAAATGGTCCTTGGTAGAAAAGATTCCCCACCCCTGCTTTATAGAATGGTTACCACCATTAGGTGGCATTAACGAGAAGATTTTCTGGAAGAGCTTTTTTTTTGTCTTTTTGTTATCATTTTCTCACTGAACAAGACATTTCTAAGCAAATTTATGTCAATTTCTTATGGTTTTTAAGGTCTATGGCTGATCTTAATAAACTTGTACCTTGTGGTTATTAATGAATTCTGTTAATTTAGAATAATAGGGAAAAGTTTCACACATACTCCCTACTACCCTAATGTCCAGATGGCAAAGGCTGTTTTAAGATTAAGGAGAAGGGAGATTATATATACCAGACAGGTGAAATGCTAATACTGACGTTCCTAGTGAGTTTCAAGAACAGAACGTCCTGAAAAAAAAATGATGAAAAATGAAAAAAAAAAAGAAGCATATTAGAAACTGCTTCATATTTTTTCAACTTGGAATACTAATAATTTCTTTTTATAATATTTACTCTTTTCTTTGACTTTTCGTCAGCACATTTTCTACTTACAGACTGAAGTTTTCAGGGAGGAAGCAGCGGTTTCTAAGCAGACCAGCCCAAAGCTGTACGCCAACGATGCCAAATATAAAGAATACAAAGAAGCAAAGTAACAGGACGTTTCCTAACATTGGAAGGGTATCCAGCAGCAACGTAACGAGAATCCGCATACCTACGAAAAGGAAGTAAAATGGTGATGGTTTGTGAGAGCCTGGCCAAACTGGCACTTCTTCTGTTCATATATATGACTAACATGAACTCCCATGGATGTGAATGGGGAGAGAGAACCATGGCTGTCCACTAGCATTGAACAAAACGATTTTCAGAACATTGGCCCAGTGGCCACGTCTGTATTCTGTGGCTGCTGGACCAGACCTCGGCAATCGTTCTACCATGATGTAGTTATGACATCTTGGGAACCTACTAATCAGAAGAGATGCCCACAATGCAATTAGGGACATTCACTATGCTCTGGTTCTGCTGCCATGACGTCGACGCTAGACCATGGTCTTGGGAAGTGATAACCTAAAACTAAATTCTAACCGCTCAGAGTCTATAATTATTGCTTCTTCGGAACAATGACTACATCACCAGAGATCAGCCCAGTTTTACTCAAATTATTAAATGATGAAAAAATATTGAAATTCAATAAATTAACTGTTAGTTTGACTTAAGCTACATGCAACATTGTGTCTGCCAAAAATTGAAGCTTTAAAGGAGTCATCAAGTTTTTTGTTTTTAAAGACTAACAAAGACTAATATATACGTAATAATAAAAAGCAATATTCATCAATTGACACCCACTTCTTAAAGGAGCTGTCCCACCAACAAAGTACATTTTAATTAATAGATCTTGGAATAATAATAAGTTCCACAATTGGATGTGTTCAAAATAAATGTTCCTGTGCTGAGACAATTTTATAAATGTGCCCCTGCTGTGTACTGTGTAATGGCTGACCGTACAGGGACATGGTCTGATCATGTCGGCATGAGATCTCATGGTCGGCATGAGAATAATAACCACAAAGATATATATATATATATATATATATATATATATATATATATATATATATATATATATATATATATATATATATATATACACACAACTCTAGCAAAAATTAAGAGACCACACATCCAATCCCTGTCATGGGCAGCCCAATCTCCAGACCTGAACTCCATTGAAAACCTCTGGAATGTAATCAGGAGGATGATAGATAGTCACAAGCCATCAAACAAAGAAGAACTGCTTAAATTTTTGCGCCAGAAGCAGTGTGAAAGGCTGGTGGAAAGCATGCCAAGACGCATGAAAGCTGTGATTAAAACTCATGGTTATTTCACAAAATATTGATTTCTGAACTCTTCCTGAGTTCCTGATTATGAACTTGTTTTCTTTGCATTATTTCAGGTCTGAAAGCACTGTTTTTTTTTTTTTAATTTAGACAATTTCTCCTTGTCAGAAAAAAATTACAAAATGTATCGCTTGGAAAATCGGAGACATGTTGTCAGAAGTTTATAGAATAAAAAAACAATTTACATTTTACTCAAAAATATACCTATAAAGAGAAAACTCAGACAAACTGAACATTTTGCAGTGGTCTCTTAAGCTTTGCCAGAGCTATATATATATATATATATATATATATATATATATATATATATATATATATATATATATATCATGATTAGCATGGAATATTGAACCTATTTAGCTGAAAATATTCAGGGCTATTCAAGCTGAAGTGTTAAATGCTTAAGCCAATACAAATGTCGGCATCATTTGCTGGACACTTCCTCTACATGCCAAGTCAAGCACCGTGAGTAAAAGTGGCAGTAGAATGCTTTCTTTCAGACATACGCAGCGGCTTCATGCGATCTGTTCCTTTTTGATGAGGTTATTTATAATCTCTTGTGCTGTCAGTTAGGGCAATATTACAAATAAACTCACGGTGAAATCAACATTGAATAAATTGAGAATGCCTTGGGGGAACATACTGCACACTGGGAGATATAAAGTTCTCTGTCATACATTCACATAGCGGAACACTGCTTCTGTAAATGTATGTCTATGCTGCTCCAATCTCATTTATTTACATTTTAAGGGAACTTACTTGGCACCCGGTTAATGGCTCGCAATGGACGTAAAACACGGACTGTGCGCACCGCTGAGAAGCTGACGTTCTGAAGGTCTAAAGAATATTCCAGCATCCTAAAGAAAAGAATAAAAATCAAACAGGATATTCTTCGCTTCTAATTGGTTAAAGGGAATCTGTCAGCAGATTTTGCTATCCAAGAGCATCATAAGGCAGGAGTGGGGATTCTGATTACAATGATATAGCACTTACTGGGCTGTGTTTTGCTGTTTTAATACAATCAGTGTTTTATCAGCAGGAGATTACCTCTACAGGACAACTGGCCTCAGGCATCCTAGTCTCACCACGCCACCAGCACTGATTAGCAGCTGTCTGTCACTACACAATGTACACAGAAAGCTGTGGTGTGGGCAGGTTATACACAGCTCCACAAGTGATCTCTGCTAGATCTGCAGCAGAGAAAACTGTGACTCTATCATAACTGCTGCGCCTAATAAACTAAATTTTACATAACTGGAATCAGAATCTCTGTTCCAACCTCCTGCTGCTGTCAGATTACATGCCAAAAGTGGGCTGATGGATTCCCTTTAAGAAGTCGAACAAGACAAAGAGTAAATATAAATGTCCAACTACCAACAACTCCACAAAAGTATAGAAAATTGCTTATGCAAATTGCCTCTTCAGAGAGAAAGAGGACTCTATAGCGCCACCTGTTGGAAGTAGCGATCCTACAAGTCACAATCAACCCTCTAACGAGTCGTGCAATATGACTTAGGATAAAAGCCAAATCAGTATCTCAATTCGCAGACACGGTGTTTCGGGCTGTTGGCCCTCGTCAGTGCGAAGCATGAGAACTGATTTGGCTAGGTGAGAGGCTCTGGACTGGGGTCTAAGGGGTAATGTTCTAGAATCTCAGTTATGCATAGATGAGACCTTTGCAATTCCTATATTACATGTCTGTCTGTAATTACAATTTAATATGGCTATTCGAAGGAAGCTTGATCCATTCATTCACATAATCAGTTGAAAACCCCCCTTGGTCAGACCACTACCATTCTGTATGTTATGGCTTATTCTTCTGCTACACTACAATTACAGAGGCATGTAAATGTCTGGGCACCCCTGGTCAAAATGACTGTTATTGTGAACAGTTACCAAGTTGAAGATGAAGTGATCACTAAAAGGCCTTATATAACTTTGACCTAGGTGTGCTCAGAGGCTTTTCCAAGGAAGAATGGATGAAAATTCCTCAAACAAGAATTGAAAGACTCTTAGATGGCTACAAAAGCGTTTACAAGCTGTGATACTTGCAAAAATGGGTGCTACTAGGAACTAATCATGCAAGGTGCCCAAACTTTTGCATCTTCCCATTTTCCTTTTTGTAACTTTTAAAATGTAACAGTAATTTTAACCAGGGATGCCGAAACGTTTACATGCTAATGTAGGTCCTGTGCACATCATGCTTGTTTCCCCTTTTCCTTATCCCTACACCTGCCAACATGTGTTGGACAAATAGCTATGCTTGTTAACCTTTGTTAACAAAAATCCATCCTTAGCTCTAGTTGAAAGTGTTGTCTGTCTAGAAATATTTATATCTCTCAATCATCCTTGATATCATGTTGTTCCATGAAGGAGGCCAAGCATTCAAGAAACAATTCACCGTTTCTCAGCTCTTAATGTAAAGAACTCTGTGAAATGTTGACATTTTAGAGTCCTAAGTTGATAAGGTAAGTAAATAATATTTAAATCACACACAGTGTAATGGATTATTTCATCAAAAACCTGGACACAATAAATTCAGACTGCACTCCCTAAAATATATACAGACGCCTAAGCACAACTTTGACCGTAGACCTACAAAAAAAATTTCCATACCAAACTTTAGAATAAATACACATCTGAGAACATACTATACAGTAAATATATATGTATATTTCTATACAAATAGAATGATTTATGTGTGCTAATTCAACCTTCTTATAAATCTGTACAGATCTGCACTTATCAGCCCCCTAACAATGACCCCCAAGACTCTCTTTACCCTCCATGGTCACTTGGTCTGTCCTCCTATAGTTTTAATGCTGTCAGTCAAGCATGTTCAGATGCACCTAATGACCCTGTCTAATAAAACATCTGACAGCTGGATTATAGCTCAGAGTTGAGTTATGCTATGAAGATCCTACTGATCTCAGCTGCATTTGCACCTAATGACCCTGTCTAATTCATGAAAAACAGATGCATCTATGACACTAATAAAATATCCTCCAGACTCTCACAGCATCCTGAATGCTCTGACAGTTATGTTACATGCCATGCTCCGCTCTATGCATGCAGAGGAGAGTATAATAATGCCCTGAAGATCACCATGAACCACCATGAAATGTGGAATTTGTAAATAGTAATCAACACCGGTCAAATAGTGGATCCCAGTCACTACATTCAACAATGGTCACCTCATCCATATAAAAAGGCTGGTCAAATAGTGGATCCCAGGCACTACATTCAACAATGGTCACCTCATCCATATAAAAAGGCTGGTCAAATAGTGGATCCCAGTCACTACATTCAACAATGGTCACCTTGTCCATATAAAAAGGCTGGTCAAATAGTGGATCCCAGTCACTACATTCAACAATAGTCACCACATCCATATAACTAAAAGTTAACCGTGTTCGGATCTATATCTATCAGGAAACACAAAGGAGAGGATATGGAGGTGATTGAAGCACTAAGAAGGAGCAGTGTGCTGCTTTGAAATGAAGTTTTAATATATAAGAATAGGACCGCCCATTCAATTCTGTGAAGCTGATTGCACAGAGGGGAAGAAGGAGATAACAAAAGAGCAAAAACGAAATTGTGTTGGACTTATACTGTATTTTAACAATAGTTATGCAGATACTCTGCTTTGTGATAAAAAAAATATTGGCATTGTGAGAATAATCCTTTAAAAGCTTATTCCCATCTTGGACATTTAGAGTATATCCAGAGGATAAGAATTAATTATCTGATAGATGTGGACTCCACCTTTGGGACCAACACCTATCTTCAGAATTGGGATGCCTCAATATCCATATTCTCTGCTGAAACAGAACGTGAAGGAGATGAATGGAATGTGACCGGAAGATATGGTTGCACAGGTGCTGAGCTGTCTAACTTAATTCTAGGGAGAAGCCTAGGTTATATATTGTTCTGTGCTTTGTTGAGCCTGACACACATGTGTGAACAGTGTGCTGTTGAGGTGTAGCAGAACCAGCTGTGGAGACTATCTCTTGGCTTGCCAATGTGGCGTTCCTCCTAAATCGAACTGTGTATTGTGGTGGAGTGGCTTTGGACCATTTGGAGAAAAATTGTTCCCCACTGCAGGCAGAGTCCAAACCCTTTCAACACAAGCTTGACCCAAGAGAATGAGAGCTTGAACCCCTGACACCCTGGTGAAGAGGTGACAAGTTGTGTTATCAGTAACCGCTAAGTTCTGTATCAAAGACTTGTGCGCTAATACCAGTGTCCATAACTTCTAAGAGGTAAGACTTATCCCGAGGAATGTTGTTTGCTGCAGGATCCTCGAGGACGAGGTACCGAAAATAGTGACCTCCATACATTGTGACTTCATTATGTGCTGATTATAAAGCTATTATTTTAGCTGATACCTACAAGAATGACAATAATGATCATCAGCTTCCTAACAATAGCTGCACGATGTGGTAAAGGAGCTAACATTATGAAACGATGTCGGAATTACTCTTCTATTAACAGTTATTGCTAACATGCTTTATTTCTCTTTTATTAAGAGGCTTTTTGATTTAATACATAGTTCATAAACTCCCTCCCTCTCCAGACATCCTGTGGGCCACAACTTTAAAGGCACGGAGTTGCCTTTCCAGGAAATTCCAGTTCATTAGAGACAGCTCCCCATGTACTTCATGGAAGTCGGTAAAACAAGAGATCCGAAATGCCTGATGCCTCAGGAACACCACACTTTTGGCCATGCTGTGCAGATTTTTATGTGGATTCTTTGCCACAGCCAGGAGATTCTTGTGTGCTGAAACAGACTTTAATTTAAACCAGGTGTCTGCTCCGGTTTTGAAGCGAGAGAACCAAAAAGGGAAAAATGTCACTTTTCTTTTTTTGCTGAAATAAGAAAACAATAATACATTTGCTCACAGAAAAGGGTGGCAACTAGCAGTTAAAGGAATATTCTCCTACGTTGGGTAAATTAGTGAAATGCCCCACTTATTTGTGGTTAGCACTTCCAGCAACTGAGCAAAAACTGTTAATTTGAGGATTTTGCATATCAGCACTAGAATGTTGTCTTGGAGCATTTCTGACTAGTTTCCATGAGGTTCAGCATTCCAAATTATTTGGAGTAATATTCCATTTTTTTCCCTGCGGGGAACAATGTGGAGACCTATGGATTGCTCCATGGCTGCCTCCTACAGATCATGATATTCTTGGGATGGAGCACTTCCATGATTCTCATGTCATATTATAACAGTATTTATTTATACAGAAATATTTCCATACTAAATTCCAAAACTAATGTTCAGTATTAGTTAATGTTGTCTAATAGTTAGGGCTCATTCAGACTATCATATTTTATGTCTATGTGCTGTCTGTATAGAAAGCAGATAGAATAAAATCAGCTCACAGAAAAATTCAAATAAATGGGTTGCTTCACATGAGTGATGATGACTGGTGGTCTGCATGTAAAAAATAGCAGAATGCAATAGTCTGACCCATTTTTCTGATCAGACATTCCATTAAACTCAATGGGTGCAATAAAAATGTATGCCTTTTAGACACCATTTGCATGGTATCAGGGGCGTAACTACTGTGGCTGCAGAAGGCACATCCACGACAGGGCCCATGCAGAAGGGGACCCACCAATGCCAGCATCTATTTATTGTGTAAACGTACTGCGGTGCAGGGACCTGCTTTATCCCTGCATTGCAATACATGCCAGTGGCCAGCTGATGTCAGTGTGCCAATCCGAGATAGCGCATAGCAGTGACATCATGTGTCGCCCATAGCAGGCATGCCAAAGTCATCTGTAGGACTCTGCGCCAACTATAGAGGAGTATGCTGCATGGGAGCAGGATAAGGTGAGAAGAGTTGTTTTATTTTTTAAAATGCGTTAGAGAAGAACATTGAATGAACATTATTACAGGATGGGTCCAGGGGGTTGGGACATTATACCAGGATGGGGGACTTTATTACTGGAAGAGGACCAGATGGAAACATTATACCAGGATGGGGGGCATTACACCAAGAAGAGGCTAAGGATGAGGTACATTATACCAGGATGAGGGACATTATTTTCAGGTTGGGGGACATTATTACTCGAAGAGGCCCAGATTGGGGCATATATATTACTGGAAAGGCCAGGATGGGGAACATTACACCAGGGTGAAGGACATTATTACTGGAAGGGACTCTGGGATGGGGGACATTATACCAAGAAGGGACCAAGATGAAGACATTATTACAAGAAGGGGCTCAGGATGGGGGACATTATAGCAAGAAGGGGCCCAGGATGTTGGATGTTATACTGCAAGAGGCCCAGAAAGGAGGACATTATTACTGGAAGTGGCACGATGGGGGACATTATTACCAGAAGGTAACAGGATGGAGGGCATTATAACAGGAAGGGGCCCAGGATGGCTGACAGTACAGGATGGGAGACATTATTACATTATTGGGGGGCAAGACTTATGTCGCTATAGGATTTAGAAAGTTACAACAGCCCATACATCAGAATAACATGCAGGTAGGGGCCCAGGTTCAAATTCTGCACCGGGGCCCATAAGGATGACATATGGACGTATATGGATGACTGTCATGGATCCCAATGGCTGGGGATCGCACTGGACAAGCAAAATAACATAAATAACGGACGAGCTCTAGGGTGATGGAACCTGGGCTGACCGCTGCCCTACTCCTGACAAACACAACTAGAAATAGCCAGGGAGCGTGCCTACGTTGATTCTAGACGCCACGCGCCAGCCTAAGAGCTAACTAGCACTGCAGAGGAAATAAAGGACCTAGCTTGCCTCCAGAGAAATGAACCCCAAAAGGTATAGTTGCCCCCCACATGTATTGACGATGAAATGAGAGGAAGGCACGCACATAGAGATGAAAATAGATTTAGCAAAATGAGGCCCGCTATAACTAGAAAGCAGAATGATACAAAAGGGGTCTGAGCGGTCAGCAAAAAACCCTAATCAAAAACCATCCTGAGATTACAAGAACCCATGTGCCAACTCATGGCACATGGGGAGAACCTCAGCCCACTAGAGCTACCAGCTAGCGTCATAATTAGCAAGCTGGACAAAAAACCAAACAACTAAAAAACAGAACTTAGCTTATCCTGAGAGATCTGGGAGCAGGTAGTCAGGAACCAAACTGAGCACATCTGAGTACATTGATAGCCGGCAAGGGAATGACAGAAAAGCCAGGTTAAATAGGAAACACCCAGCCTCTGATGGACAGGTGGAAAGCAGAGACCGCAACCCACCAAAGTCACCCAGTACCAGCCGTAACCACCAGAGGGAGCCCAAAAACAGAATCCACAACAGTACCCCCCCCTTGAGGAGGGGTCACCGAACCCTCACGAGAACCCCCAGGGCGATCAGGATGAGCTCTATGGAAGGCGCGGACCAAATCAGTCGCATGAACATCAGAGGCGACCACCCAGGAATTATCCTCCTGACCATAACCCTTCCACTTAACCAAATACTGGAGTTTACGTCTGGAAACACGAGAATCCAAGATCTTCTCAACAACATACTCCAATTCTCCCTCCACCAGCACCGGAGCAGGAGGCTCAACCGAAGGAACAACGGGCACCTCATACCTCCGCAATAACGACCGATGGAACACATTATGAATAGCAAACGATGCTGGGAGATCCAAACGAAAAGATACAGGGTTAAGAATCTCCAAGATCTTATAAGGACCGATGAACCGAGGCTTGAACTTAGGAGAAGAGACCTTCATAGGGACAAAACGAGAAGACAACCACACCAAGTCCCCAACAAGAAGTCGGGGACCTACGCGGCGACGGCGATAAGCAAACTGCTGAGTCTTCTCCTGAGACAACTTCAAATTGTCCACCACCTGATTCCAAATCTGATGTAGCCTGTCCACCACCACGTCCACTCCAGGACAATCCGAAGGCTCCACCTGACCAGAGGAAAAACGAGGATGAAACCCCGAATTACAAAAGAAAGGAGAGACCAAAGTAGCAGAACTAGCCCGATTATTAAGGGCAAATTCGGCCAGTGGCAAAAAGGCAACCCAGTCATCTTGATCAGCAGAAACAAAACACCTTAAATAAGTTTCCAAGGTCTGATTAGTTCGCTCCGTCTGGCCATTCGTCTGAGGATGGAATGCAGACGAGAAGGACAAATCAATGCCCATCTTAGCACAAAACGTCCGCCAAAATCTAGACACAAACTGGGATCCCCTGTCAGAAACGATATTCTCCGGAATCCCATGCAAACGAACCACGTTCTGAAAAAATAAAGGGACCAACTCAGAAGAGGAAGGCAACTTAGGCAAGGGTACCAAATGAACCATCTTAGAAAAGCGGTCACACACAACCCAGATAATGGACATTTTCTGTGAGACAGGGAGATCTGAAATAAAATCCATGGAAATGTGCGTCCAAGGCCTCTTCGGGATAGGCAAGGATAACAACAACCCACTGGCCCGAGAACAGCAAGGCTTAGCCCGAGCACACACTTCACAAGACTGCACAAAGGTGCGCACATCCCTTGACAAGGAAGGCCACCAAAAAGACCTGGCCACCAAGTCTCTAGTACCAAATATTCCACGATGACCAGCCAACACAGAAGAATGGACCTCGGAGATGACTCTACTGGTCCAATCATCCGGAACAAACAGTCTTTCTGGTGGACAACGATCAGGTTTATCCGCCTGAAACTCCTGCAATGCAAGTCTGGGGAGACGGCGGACAATATTACCCCATCCCTAAGGATACCAGTAGGCCCAGAGTCTCCAGGAGAGTCAGGCACAAAACTCCTGGAAAGAGCATCTGCCTTCACATTCTTTGAACCTGGCAGGTATGAAACCACAAAATTAAAACGAGAAAAAAACAACGACCAACGAGCCTGTCTAGGATTCAGACGCCTGGCAGACTCAAGGTAAATCAGATTTTTGTGATCAGTCAAGACCACCACACGATGTCTAGCACCCTCAAGCCAATGACGCCACTCCTCAAATGCCCACTTCATGGCCAAAAGCTCCCGATTACCCACATCATAATTGCGCTCGGCGGGCGAGAATTTTCTAGAAAAGAACGCACATGGCTTCATCACCGAGCCATTGGAACTTCTCTGTGACAAAACCGCCCCCGCTCCAATCTCGGAAGCATCAACCTCAACCTGAAAAGGAAGTGAAACATCTGGTTGACACAACACAGGAGCAGAAGAAAACCGGCGCTTAAGTTCCTGAAAGGCCTCCACAGCCGTAGGAGACCAATTAGCAACATAAGCACCCTTGTTAGTCAAATCAGTCAAAGGTTTAACAACACTGGAAAAATTAGTAATGAACCGACGATAAAAATTAGCAAAACCCAAGAACTTCTGAAGACTCTTAACAGATGTAGGTTGTGTCCAGTCACAAATCGCCTGAACCTTGACGGGATCCATCTCAATAGTAGAAGGAGAAAAAATGTACCCCAAAAAAGAAATTTTCTGGACTCCGAAGAGACATTTTGAGCCCTTCACAAACAGAGAATTGGCCCGCAGGACTTGAAACACCTTCCTGACCTGTAGAACATGAGACTCCCAGTCATCAGAAAACACCAAAATATCATCCAAATACTAGGGTTGAGCGATACCGTCCGATACTTGAAAGTATCGGTATCGGAAAGTATCGGCCGATACCGGCAAAGTATCGGATCTAATCCGATACCGATACCCGATACCAATACAAGTGAATGGGACTCAAGTATCGGACGGTAAATCAGCCCTTTCTGTCCTTCTATATGGGGTTCTGGAGGGGGGGAGAGTGTGGGCGGTGCGTGGGCGGAGATTGCGTGTCTCTGTGCGGGCGGGGTCTGTGCGGGCCTGCCAGGGATCTCATTCTATGCGGCCGGCGCTGTATGCCCAGGCTTGATGCGGCGTGCCGGGGCTTGATGCGGCGTGGGAGGGCTCTGCGGCGTGCTGGGGGGGTCTATGTGGCGTGAGGGGGTCAAAGCGGCGTGCTGGGGGGTCTATGCGGCGTGAGGGGCTCTCTGCGGCGTTCTGGGGCAACTATGCGGCGTGCTGGGGGATCTATGCGGCGTGAGGGGCTCTCTGCGGCGTTCTGGGGCGTCTATGCGGCGTGCTGGGGGGTCTATGCGGCGTGCTGGGGGGTCTATGCGGCGTGCTGGGGGGTCTATGCGGCGTGCGGGGGTCTCAGCGGCGTGCGGGGGTCTCTGCGGCGTGCTGGGGGGTCTCTGCGGCGTGGGGGGGGGGTCTCTGCGGCGTGGGGGGGGTCTCTGCAGCGTGGGGGGGGTCTCTGCGGCGTGCGGGGGTCTCAGTGCGGGCATCGTCCGATGGGACTACAAGTCCCATCGGGCTATGCCTGCTACACTGACAGTGATTGACACATTAGCCAATGATGGGACAGTAGTAGTCCCATCATCCGGCTAATGTGTTGAATGAAAAAAAAAAAAATACTCCATACATACATTCTACATACATAAATACATATAGACATACAGTACATTCATACATTACATACATGACATACATTACATTAAACATAGATTACATACTCACCATTACTTGTCATTTTGATCCCCGAAGCCAGTGTCATCTATAAAAAATGTGAAAAAAACAAATAACCAATATACTCCCTGTCCGCAGAAATCCACGAGTGTCCCACGACGATCTCCCGTGGAGAGCAGCAGCATCAAATAATGCGACCGCTCTCTAGGGGCTCAGAAACACAATGACGGGAGGAAGGTATCCTTCCGCCACTGTATTCCTCCGCCGCTGTAAAAAAAAAAGTCCCTAGTCTCACTTTATGGCATTGCTGTATGAGACATTTTCCCATGCAGCAATTATATAAAGTGACACTTTGAACTCAGGTAACCTCAGTGATGCACTGCAGGAGCCATTGTCTCCTGTCAGTGTGTCACTGAGGGTCCTATAGAGCAGTGACGTCACCCGATGTCACTGTTCTATAGGGGAGATCGTCGTGGGACACTCGTTATTAATTGGACTACGGCGGACAGGTAGTATGCGGTTTATTATTTTACGTTTTTTGCAGGCGCTGAAGTATGGTAAGTATGGTGAAATGAAGAATATTAAAATACTTTTTCCTAATGTGTGCGTGTTTTATTAACCCTTTTCTTACTATTGGATTAATAACGGATAGGCGTCTTATTGACGCCTCTCAGTTATTAACCCGGCTTAATGTCACCTTACGATAGCAAGGTGACATTAACCCCTTATTACCCCATATCCCACCGCTACACGGGAGTGGGAAGAGAGGGGCTAAGTGCCGGAATTGGCGCATCTTACGGATGCGCCATTTTCGGGGCGGCTGCGGACTGGTATTTGTAGCCGGGGGGGCCAATATCCATGGCCCCTCTCTAGGCTATGAATATCAGCCCGCAGCTGTCAGCGTAGCCTTTCTGGCTATAAAATATAGGGGGACCCCACGTCATTTTTTTCAGGGGGTCCCCCTAGTTTAATAGCCAGTAAAGGCTACGCAGACAGCTGCGAGCTGATATTCATAGCAGGCTACAAATATTGGCCCCCGGCCGTCGGCTTTCCCCCTCTGGCGCAGAAAATTGCGCGGGAGCCCACGCCGTTTTTTTCCATTTTTTTTTTTTTTTAAATTCAACGCTCATAAAGGCCTCTTTCACCCTTGCGTCAGTACGGGTCCGTCGCTATGCGTCGAGCCGACGTACCGACGCACGTTGTGAAATTTGTACACGACGTGGGCAGCGGATGCAGTTTTTCAACGCATCCACTGCCCATTCTGAAGTGCGGGGAGGAGGGGGCAGAGTTTCTGCTGCGCATGCGCAGTAGAAAATGGCAGACGCGACGGACAAAAAAACGTTCACTTGAACGTTTTTTTGTGCCGACGGTCCGCCAAAACTCGACGGATCCGTTGCAGAACGGACGCGACGTGTGGCCATTCGTCGCGATCCGTCGCTAATACAAGTCTATGGGGAAAAAAAATGCATCCTGCGAGCACATTTGCAGGATCCGTTTTTTTCCGCCAGATCCGTTTTTTCAGTCGGATCCGTTGTTTTCCGCCAGATCGGTTTTTTTCCACCGGATCCGTTTTTTTCCGCCAGATCCGTTTTTTTTACATTGGATCCGTTTTTTTCTGCCAGATCTGTTTTTTTCCACCGGATCCGTTTTTTTCCACCAGATCCGTTTTTTTCCGCCAGATCCGTTTTTTCCTGCCGGATCCATTTTTTTCCGCCAGATCCGTTTTTTGTCATAGAGTTGTAATAGCGCCGGATTGCGCCTGATGGCCACACATTTCATCCGTTTTTTGCAGGATTCGTTAAAAAAAACTGTTTCCGCCGGACGGAAAACTCATAGGAACGTTTTTTGTCCGTTATTTTTCATGCATGTTTCCATTCAAATCATGCACATTTTCCGTTTATTTATTTTCCAAAAACCTCATCAAAACCTGCATCAAAACTGCATGAAAAACCGCACCAAAAACCTGCATCAAAAACAGCATCAAAAACCGCACCAAAAACCTGCATCAAAAACCGCACCAAAAACTGCATCAAAAACCGCACCAAAAACCTGCAGCAAAAAAGCACCAAAAACTGCATCAAAAACTGCATCAAAAACCGCACCAAAAAACTGCAGCAAAAAACTGCAGCAAAAAAAGCACCAAAAACTGCATCAAAAACCGCATCAAAAAGCTACATCAAAAACAGCACCAAAAACTGCACCAAAAACTGCATCAAAAACAGCACCAAAAAACTGCAGCAAAAAAAGCACCAAAAACTGCATCAAAAACCGCATCAAAAAGCTACATCAAAAACAGCACCAAAAACTGCATCAAAAACCGCACCAAAAACCTGCAGCAAAAAAGCACCAAAAACTGCATCAAAAACCGCATCAAAAACTGCACCAAAAACTGCATCAAAAACCGCATCAAAAAGCTGGAGCAAAAAAAGCACCAAAAACTGCATCAAATACTGCACCAAAAACTGCATCAAAAACCGCACCAAAAACCTGCAGCAAAAACTGCATCAAAAACCGCATCAAAACTGCACCAGTTTTTTATGCAGGTTTTGATGCAGTTTTTGGTGCAGTTTTTGATGCGGTTTTTGATGCAGGTTTTGGTGCTGTTTTTGATGTAGCTTTTTGATGCGGTTTTTGATGCAGTTTTTGGTGCTTTTTTTGCTGCAGGTTTTTGGTGCTGTTTTTGATGCAGTTTTTGGTGCTTTTTTTGCTGCAGGTTTTTGGTGCGGTTTTTGATGCAGTTTTTGGTGCAATTTTTGATGCGGTTTTTGATGCAGTTTTTGGTGCTTTTTGCTGCAGGTTTTTGGTGCGGTTTTTGATGCAGTTTTTGGTGCAGTTTTTGATGCGTTTTTTGATGCAGTTTTTGGTGCTTTTTTGCTGCATGTTTTTGGTGCGGTTTTTGATGTAGTTTTTGGTTCAGTTTTTGATGCAGTTTTTGGTGCTTTTTTTGCTGCAGGTTTTTAGTGCGGTTTTTGATGCAGTTTTTGGTGCTGTTTTTTATGTAGCTTTTTGTTGAGGTTTTTGATGCAGTTTTTGGTGCTTTTTTTGCTGCAGGTTTTTGATGCCGTTTTTTATGCAGTTTTTGGTGCTTTTTTGCTGCAGGTTTTTGGTGCAGTTTTTGATGCGGTTTTTGATGCAGTTTTTGGTGCTGTTTTTGATGTAGCTTTTTGATACGGTTTTTGATGCAGTTTTTGGTGCTTTTTTTGCTGCAGGTTTTTGGTGCTGTTTTTGGTGCTTTTTTTGCTGCAGGTTTTTGATGCCGTTTTTGATGCAGTTTTTGGTGTTTTTTTGCTGCAGGTTTTTGATGCAGTTTTTGGTGCAGTATTTGATGCAGTTTTTGATGCTTTTTTGCTGCATGTTTTTGGTGCGGTTTTTGATGTAGTTTTTGGTTCAGTTTTTGATGCAGTTTTTGGTGCTTTTTTTGCTGCAGGTTTTTGGTGCGGTTTTTGATGCTGTTTTTGATGCAGGTTTTTGGTGCGGTTTTTCATGCAGTTTAGTTTTGATGCAGGTTTTGATGAGGTTTTTGGAAAATAAATAAACGGAAAATGTGCATGATTTGAATGGAAACATGCATGAAAAATAACGGACAAAAAACGTTCCTATGAGTTTTCCGTCCGGCGGAAAGTTTTTTTTTATGAATCCTGCAAAAAACGGATGAAATGTGTGGCCATCAGGCGCAATCCGGCGCTATTACAACTCTATGACAAAAAACGGATCTGGCGGAAAAAAATGGATCCGGCAGGAAAAAACGGATCCGGCGGAAAAAAAACGGATCTAGCGGAAGAAAACGGATCCGGTGGAAAAAAACCGATCTGGCGGAAAACAACGGATCCGACTGAAAAAACGGATCTGGCGGAAAAAAACGGATCCTGCAAATGTGCTCGCAGGATGCATTTTTTTTCCCCATAGACTTGTATTAGCGACGGATCGCGACGAATGGCCACACGTCGCGTCCGTTCTGCAACGGATCCGTCGAGTTTTGGCGGACCGTCGGCACGAAAAAACGTTCAAGTGAACGTTTTTTTGTCCGTCGCGTCTGCCATTTTCTACTGCGCATGCGCAGCAGAAACTCTGCCCCCTCCTCCCCGCACTTCAGAATGGGCAGTGGATGCGTTGAAAAACTGCATCCGCTGCCCACGTCGTGTACAAATTTCACAACGTGCGTCGGTACGTCGGCTCGACGCATAGCGACGGACCCGTACTGACGCAAGGGTGAAAGAGGCCTTTATGAGCGTTGAATTTAAAAAAAAAAAAAAATGGAAAAAAACGGCGTGGGCTCCCGCGCAATTTTCTGCGCCAGAGGGGGAAAGCCGACGGCCGGGGGCCAATATTTGTAGCCTGCTATGAATATCAGCTCGCAGCTGTCTGCGTAGCCTTTACTGGCTATTAAAATAGGGGGACCCCCCAAAAAAATGACGTGGGGTCCCCCTATATTTTATAGCCAGAAAGGCTACGCAGACAGCTGCGGGCTGATATTCATAGCCTAGAGAGGGGCCATGGATATTGGCCCCCCCCCCGGCTACAAATACCAGTCCGCAACCGCCCCGAAAATGGCGCATCCGTAAGATGCGCCAATTCCGGCACTTAGCCCCTCTCTTCCCACTCCCGTGTAGCGGTGGGATATGGGGTAATAAGGGGTTAATGTCACCTTGCTATCGTAAGGTGACATTAAGCCGGGTTAATAACGGAGAGGCGTCAATAAGACGCCTATCCGTTATTAATCCAATAGTAAGAAAAGGGTTAATAAAACACGCACACATTAGGAAAAAGTATTTTAATATTCTTCATTTCACCATACTTACCATACTTCAGCGCCTGCAAAAAACGTAAAATAATAAACCGCATACTACCTGTCCGCCGTAGTCCAATTAATAACGAGTGTCCCACGACGATCTCCCCTATAGAACAGTGACATCGGGTGACGTCACTGCTCTATAGGACCCTCAGTGACACACTGACAGGAGACAATGGCTCCTGCAGTGCATCACTGAGGTTACCTGAGTTCAAAGTGTCACTTTATATAATTGCTGCATGGGAAAATGTCTCATACAGCAATGCCATAAAGTGAGACTAGGGACTTTTTTTTTTACAGCGGCGGAGGAATACAGTGGCGGAAGGATACCTTCCTCCCGTCATTGTGTTTCTGAGCCCCTAGAGAGCGGTCGCATTATTTGATGCTGCTGCTCTCCACGGGAGATCGTCGTGGGACACTCGTGGATTTCTGCGGACAGGGAGTATATTGGTTGTTTGTTTTTTTCACATTTTTTATAGATGACACTGGCTTCGGGGATCAAAATGACAAGTAATGGTGAGTATGTAATCTATGTTTAATGTAATGTATGTAATGTATGAATGTACTGTATGTCTATATGTATGTATGTATGTAGAATGTATGTATGGAGTATTTTTTTTTTTTTCATTCAACACATTAGCCGGATGATGGGACTACTACTGTCCCATCATTGGCTAATGTGTCAATCACTGTCAGTGTAGCAGGCATAGCCCGATGGGACTTGTAGTCCCATCGGACGATGCCCGCACTGAGACCCCCGCACGCCGCAGAGACACCCCCCACGCCGCAGAGAACCCCCCCCCACGCCGCAGAGACCCCCCCCCACGCCGCAGAGACCCCCCAGCACGCCGCAGAGACCCCCGCACGCCGCATAGACCCCCCAGCACGCCGCATAGACCCCCCAGCACGCCGCATAGACCCCCCAGCACGCCGCATAGACGCCCCAGAACGCCGCAGAGAGCCCCTCACGCCGCATAGATCCCCCAGCACGCCGCATAGACGCCCCAGAACGCCGCAGAGAGCCCCTCACGCCGCATAGACCCCCCCTCACGCCGCATAGACCCCCCCAGCACGCCGCAGAGCCCTCCCACGCCGCATCAAGCCCCGGCACGCCGCATCAAGCCTGGGCATACAGCGCCGGCCGCATAGAATGAGATTCCTGGCAGGCCCGCACAGACCCCGCCCGCACAGAGACACGCAGTCTCCGCCCACGCACCGCCCACTTTACATTATAGTGATTTTAGCACTGTGGGGACTTCCGATTCCGATACCCGATACCACAAAAATATCGGATCTCGGTATCGGAATTCCGATACCGCAAGGATCGGCCGATACCCGATACTTGCGGTATCGGAATGCTCAACACTACCAAATACACAATCATAAACTTATCCAGATATTCACGGAAAATATTGTGCATAAAGGACTGAAAGACTGAAGGAGCATTAGAAAGTCCAAAAGGCATTACCAAATACTCAAAATGGCCCTCAGGCGTATTGAATGCGGTTTTCCACGCATCACCCTGTTTTATCCGCACAAGATTATACGCACCGCGAAGATCTATCTTAGTGAACCACCTAGCCCCCTTAATGCGAGCAAACAAATCAGTCAATAATGGCAATGGATACTGATATTTGACTGTAATCTTATTCAGAAGGCGATAATCTATACAAGGCCTCAGGGAACCATCTTTTTTTGCCACAAAAAAAAAACCTGCTCCCAGAGGGGACGAAGATGGACGAATATGTCCCTTTTCCAAGGACTCCTTAATATAATTCCGCATAGCAGTATGCTCTGGCACTGACAGATTAAATAAACGACCCTTAGGGAACTTACTGCCAGGAATCAATTCTATAGCACAGTCACAATCCCTATGAGGAGGGAGCGAATTGAGCTTAGGCTCCTCAAAAACATCCCGATAGTCAGACAAAAACGCAGGGACCTCAGAAGGAGTAGATGAAGCGATTGAAATCAGAGGTGCATCATCATGAACCCCCTGACATCCCCAGCTTAACACAGACATTGTTTTCCAATCCAGGACTGGATTATGAGTTTGTAACCATGGCAGACCAAGCACTAGTACATCATGTAAATTATACAGTACAAGGAAGCGAATCACCTCCTGATGAACGGGAGTCATGCGCATGGTCACTTGTGTCCAGTACTGCGGTTTATTCATAGCCAATGGTGTAGAGTCAATTCCCTTCAAAGGAATAGGAACTTCCAGAGGCTCCAGACTAAAACCGCAGCGTTTGGCAAATGACCAATCCATAAGACTCAGGGCAGCGCCCGAATCCACATAGGCATCGACGGAAATGGATGACAGTGAACAAATCAGAGTTACAGACAAAATGAACTTAGACTGCAGAGTACTAATGGCAAAAGATTTATCAACCTTTTTTGTGCGTTTAGAGCATGCTGATATAACATGAGCTGAATCACCACAATAAAAACACAATCCATTTTTCCGCCTATAATTTTGCCGTTCACTTCTGGACTGAATTCTATCACATTGCATAGTCTCAGGTGCCTGTTCAGAAGACACCGCCAACTGGTGCACAGGTTTGCGCTCCCGTAAACGCCGATCAATCTGAATGGCCATAGTCATAGACTCATTCAGACCTGTAGGCGCAGGGAACCCCACCATAATATCCTTAATGTCCTCAGAAAGACCATCTCTGAAGTTTGCAGCCAGGGCGCACTCATTCCACTGAGTAAGCACCAACCATTTCCGAAATTTTTGACAATATACTTCCGCTTCATCATGCCCCTGAGAGAGGGCTAATAAAGCCTTTTCAGCCTGAATCTCCAGGTTAGGTTCCTCATAGAGCAATCCCAGTGCCAGAAAAAACGCATCCACACTGAGCAATGCAGGATCCCCTGGTGCCAATGCAAATGCCCAATTCTGAGGGTCGCCCCGCAGGAAAGATATTACAATCTTAACCTGCTGAGCAGGGTCTCCAGAGGAGCGAGATTTCAAAGAAAGAAACAATTTGCAATTGTTCCTGAAATTCAGGAAGGTAGATCTATCTCCAGAAAAAAACTCTGGAATAGGAATTCTAGGTTCAGACATGGGAGTGTGAACAACAAAATCCTGTATGTTTTGAACTTTTGCAGCAAGATTACTCAGGCTGGAAGCCAAACTCTGGACATCCATGTTAAACAGCTAAGGTCAGAGCCATTCAAGGGTTAAGAGGAGGTAAGAAGCAGCTAGACAGCAATTAAGGGCTAGGCAGCAAAACTCTGAGGGGAAAAAAAAAAAAAATTTCCCTTAAACACTTCTTTTTCTCCTGCTTCAGCCCAAACAATTAACACTTTGTGGGCCGGCTATACTGTCATGGATCCCAATGGCTGGGGATCGCACTGGACAAGCAAAATAACATAAATAACGGACGAGCTCTAGGGTGATGGAACCTGGGCTGACCGCTGCCCTACTCCTGACAAACACAACTAGAAATAGCCAGGGAGCGTGCCTACGTTGATTCTAGACGCCACGCGCCAGCCTAAGAGCTAACTAGCACTGCAGAGGAAATAAAGACCTAGCTTGCCTCCAGAGGAATGAACCCCAAAAGGTATAGTTGCCCCCCACATGTATTGACGATGAAATGAGAGGAAGGCACGCACATAGAGATGAAAATAGATTTAGCAAAATGAGGCCCGCTATAACTAGAAAGCAGAATGATACAAAAGGGGTCTGAGCGGTCAGCAAAAAACCCTAATCAAAAACCATCCTGAGATTACAAGAACCCATGTGCCAACTCATGGCACATGGGGAGAACCTCAGCCCACTAGAGCTACCAGCTAGCATAGAGTCATAATTAGCAAGCTGGACAAAAAACCAAACAACTAAAAAACAGAACTTAGCTTATCCTGAGAGATCTGGGAGCAGGTAGTCAGGAACCAAACTGAGCACATCTGAGTACATTGATAGCCGGCAAGGGAATGACAGAAAAGCCAGGTTAAATAGGAAACACCCAGCCTCTGATGGACAGGTGGAAAGCAGAGACCGCAACCCACCAAAGTCACCCAGTACCAGCCGTAACCACCAGAGGGAGCCCAAAAACAGAATCCACAACAGATGACATTATGGATGAAAGATATTGGATGTTTGGGCAATTTTTCAAATGTTAGTCTTAACCCGGATGTAGACAGCATAAACTTAGTCCAAGCAGTCAAAATATGCACCAAATTTATCATGGTTGTGTAAACTCTGTGAAAAATGTGGCATATCTTGCTTGGATACACTTTCAGAGTATACATAGGATAAGTGCTATCTGATGTTTTTTCGAATAACACTCGGATCAGTATGTTATTCTATAGGGCAGTGCTAATCAGTGCTTTTTTTTCATACCGATTCAGCATGAATATACAATTGCAGCATGTTGTGACTTGCAGCGCAAAACGGATGACATGCACCCATTCAAGTCTATGGGTGTGTAGAAATCACTGAACTGCCGTCAGATGACATCCTAGTACAGTCGGTGGACTCACAGAATGGAGAAATTTTGTTCATAAACAAAATCATTTTTCAAACTGGTGTTATAAAGTATTCTTTGTATTGAAGAACTGAAATAAATTAACTTTTTGATGATATTCTAATTTTGTGAGAAGCACCTGTATGAGTCTGGGTGCCTGGCTCAGCCCAATTCACTTGAATGGGTTGAGATAGCTTTGCCAGCTACAGCCTCTCTTAGGCCTCTTTCACACGTCCAGATAATTCCGGTACCGGAGAAATCGGTACCGGAGTTATCCGAGTCCGTGTGTCCGTGTGCTCACGTGGCACATCAGTGTGGCACACGTGCGGCATCCGTGTGCCGCCTGAGGACCACACGGACCGTGCAGGAGAGACAGCCCTACAGTAAGCGCTGTCCCCCCTGTGTGGTGCTGAAGGCGCATATTCCTCACTGTAATGAGCGGTCCCACGTGACCGCTCACACAGGACAAGCTGCCAGCGCTGAGAGGAGATATTGCGGGAGCTGGGTGAGTATTTCTTCTGCAAGGGGCCGGGCGGCGCACTGGGGATGGGAGGCGGGAGGTCCCAGCAACTTTATTTTTAACAAAAAAGAAAAAAAACTTGATCTTTCATCTCTTATCTCCAGCGGGGGAGAACAGATGAATGCAGCCTTCAGCACCACACAGGTGGGACAGCGCTTACTGTAGCGCTGTCTCTCCTGCGGGCGGTACGTGCACACGGAGGAGAGTGCACACTGTTCTCCGTGTGCACGTGTGCAGGACGTATTGCTGTACGTACTGCCGGAGAAACACGGACATGTCTCCGTGTTTTGCACACGGACACACGGCCCGTGAAAACACGGAGACATGTGCATAGACCCATTCATTTGAATGGGTCTACGTGTGTCAGTGTCTCCGGTACGTGAGAAAACTGTCACTACACGTACCGGAGACACTGACGTGTGAAAGATAACTTATATGTATGTTGTTGTGCCTATATAGACAAAAAAAAATGGCAAAACGCTCTACAGAGAGATTATAAAGTGAAAGTCCCAGATAACCCCTTTAAAAAATATGTTATACTATAACATTCTACACTAAAAAGCCACACAGAGTACCAAACTGCTACAAAATTTCTAGCAATTCCCATTTTTTATACTGTGTCTAAAGGATTATTTTCTGCCCAGATAATAATGACCGGAGGTGTACTTTAATGAGTGCAAATATTTTTCCCTAAGCATTGAGAATGGACTAAAAGTTAGTGGAGTGTTATCAATAGATCATTATTTCAGGTTTAGAGGGGATTCTGATGAAGGAAAAAGGTCTGTCTTGGTCATATTAAACTGGGTTGTCTGGGATTTACAAAAAATGAGCTCAAAGCAGGACATGTGATAAAATGAAGTAACTTCAATAACTTACCTTGTACACTGTGTTCCAAATTATTATGCACAAAGAGTTTAGGAGTGATAAGGTTAGAATTTTATTGTTTGTCATTTAAACTCATTGATGGTGATGTGTGTCAGGGCTCTTTATATCACTGAAAGCAATTGCAGATACCTGTGCAAATTAGTTTGACAGGTGTGTCCAAATAAAGGCAAGACTACTTAAGGAGGCTGTTCCACATTATTAAGCAGCCTACATTTTTTGCCAAAATGGGAAAGAAAAAGGATGTGTCGGCTGCTGAGAAGCAACAAATTGTGGAGTATTTAGGTCAAGGCATGACTACAATCAACATTGCCTAGACACTTCATCGTGATCATCGCACAATCAAGAAGTATATAGCTGATTCCCAGCACACACGTGTGCGTGCTGATAAGGAAAAAATGAGGACTCTTTCCAACAGGCAATTGCGTACGGTTAAAAGAGCAGCTGCAAAAATGCCTTGTCATAGCAGCAGACAAGTTTTTGAAGCTGCTGGTGCCTCCAACGTCCCCAGAACAACAAGATGCAGGGTCCTTCAGAGGTTTGCAGCTGTGCGTAAGCCATCCTGTCGACCACCTCTATCCACTGCACACAAGCAGAGACTGCTCCAGTGGGCCAAACGATACATGAAGACTGACTTCCAAACTGTTTTGTTCACCGATGAGTGCCGTGCAACGCTCGATGGTCCAGATGGATGGAGTGGAGGATGGCTGGTTGATGGACACCCCTTGAAAACACGGCTAAGGCGCCAACAAGGAGGAGGTGGAGTAATGTTTTGGGCTGGAATCACGGGGAGAGAGATTGTCGGCCCCTTTATTATCCCTGAAGGGGTAAAGATGAACTCCATAATCTATGTGGAGTTTCTAAAACAACACTTCCTGCCATGGTTCAAGAGGAAGAACCGTGCTTTCTGCAGCAAGATCATTCTCATGCATGATAATGCACCGTCTCATGCTGCAAAAAACACATCTGCATCTCTGGCTGCTATGGGCATAAAAGAGGACAAACTTATGGTGTGGCCACCATCTTCCCCTGACCTCAACCCCATTGTGAACCTCTGGAGCATCATCAAAAAGAGTGTCTATGATGTCACATCTAAGCAACAGCTTTGGGAGGGTATTCTGTCCACATGCAAAACAATTGAAGCAGAAACCATCCAAAAACTGACAAATTCAATGGACGAGAGAGTTCAGAAGCTTCTTTCGAACAAGGGGTCCTATGTGCAAATGTAACATCACCTAGAATAAAGTTTTCACTTGAAAACTGTTTGATTTCATTTTGTAATAAGCTGATTAATGCTTATAACTTCACAATTGACCATTTTTTGTTCAAAATAAAAAAAAAGGTTGAAAACTCTGCTGTGCATAATAATTTGGAACATGCATTTTGAGTGTTTATTTTGTTAAAAAAGATACTGTTTTCATAGGCAGTTTGTTCCAAAACATTGCAATTATAATAGAATAGTAGATGACTGGAAAATAACAATGACTGCAATTCAGATAGGTAATTTAGAGAAAATATGAGGAAATATTATTTGCATAATAATTTGGAACACAGTGTATATCCACTGCTGCTCCAGTACCACCACTCTGGAGGCCCTGCTTTAGTAGCACCCCTCCGATGGCCCCAACATTTTCTTAACTGACCTGCAGTAATGATCTTTGTAGTCAACCACTATCTACAGCAGGGGTGGGGAACCTCAGGCCCCAGGGCCATTTACGGCTCTCGATGACCTTTTATCAGGCCCTCGAGCAGATTCTCAGGGACCGCATTCTTGGGCAGGGAGGTGTATTTTGATTACAAAAAGCTCATTCATTTCTTCTTGCTCTGTTAGCACACACATGCAGTGTTCACTACTGAACACTGAAGGGCATGCAACAAAAGATTACATCCTGACACCAGTGCTAAAGAAAAGATTCCCCACCCCTGGTCTACAGCGATGATGGCAGCAAGGTCAACAAAAGACTAGAGATGAGAAGATCAATCCGTGGACGCACCATTTCACACAATGCTGAAACATCGGCGAGCAGGCTAATGGTATATTGCATTGCTATGCACATCCACCCACAATGTCCTGTAGCTATGACATCTTACGGATTATCATACCTTGTACAGTGGTGGTCATTACCTGGGACATCACAGATCGTGGTTCCCAGCAGAGGACAGTTAGTACGGCAGAGTCATTTTCCCTCTCCAGAGTCACTGGGTAAGACTCTCTCTCCTGTAGAGTCTAAGCTCTTATGGTCAGCGTGTCCTCTCTCTGTTTCCTGTAGAGTGTAAGCTTTTATGATCAGAAGAGTCCTCTTGTTTTCTCTCCTGTAGAAGTCCAAGTTCTCATGGTCAGTGGGTCTTCTCTCTCTCTTCTGTAAAGTGTAAGCTGTTATGATCAGCAGGGTCCTCTCTCTCACTTGTAAAGTGTACGCTCTTATGGTCAGCAAGGTCCTAGCTCTCTCTCCTGTAGACTGTAAGCTTTTATGATCAGCATGGTCCTCTCTCTCTCTCCTGTAGAGGTCTAAGTTCTTATGGTCAGTGGGGTTCTCTCTATCTCTCCTGTAGAGTGTAAGCTGTTATGATCAGCATGGTCCTCTCTTTCTCACTTGTAAAGCCTAAGCTCTTATGATCAGCGAGGTCCTATAATCTCCTGTAGAGTGTAAGCTCTTATGGTCAGTAGGATTTTCTCTCTCTCTCCTGTAGAGCGTAAACTCTAATGTTCAGTAGGGTTCTCTCTCCTCTTCCCCGCATGTACTTTCAGAGCAATTACATTTCCAGTTTTGAGATTAACTGCCAATCGAATTTTTGGCGAGGATTTGGCAAAGTTGGAGAATTCAAATTTCACAAGCTCCGCTCCTCTCTATAAATGACTACCGAAGACAGCTTTTGGCTGCAGTGATCACATGATTGACAGTTCAAAAAGATAGCTGGGACTACCAGAGTGGAGGTGCTGAAGCAGTGGAGCATTTACGTGGTGAGTGATACTTGTTTTATTTTTTCACATGCCCTGCCTTCAGTACTTTTGTTAAAAAAAAAAAAATCCACATGTGACGTATGTCATTTGATGTCATCATGTACCAGGATCTGGGTGCTATGGCTATAACTACATCCCCTTACAACTATGTCCCTTTTAGGAGCTCCACAGTCTATTAAAGGGGTTGCCTCATTAAGAGATCTTATCCCCATCCGTCAGTCATCCGCTCTTTTTGAGTAAAGCCATCTTTGCTCATACATTTTCCCATAGTGAAACATATTATACAGGGTTGGGACGGGTCAGCGAGAGCCACTCTAACTTAGGAAAGGGACTGTCATACAAGATAATGCTTTGCCCTTTAAAATATGGGGTAGATTTCGCGCAAGTTAAAAACTCTAGTTAAGTGATAAGCTGTGGTAGAATCAATGGAATCCTCAATCATTGTGATTTACACAAAGATCAAGAACATAATTTCATAGATGTAGATCAGTAATTACACAAAGAATATAATGGTAATAATAGCCCATAGTTTACTACATGCATGTCCCTTTCATAGATGTCAAGGGAGTACACAGTCTATAAGTAGTCTAATGTATTAATGCTATAAAAAAGAAACTAGAATTAAAAGAAAAAAATGTAACCATGAAATGCACCCACATTTTTCAAGCCAAAACGTTAAAACCAAACCTGACCAAACCAGACACTGGCGGTGTGATATCAGACAGGCATGTTTCACTTTGAAACCCTGCAGTGTGTGAGACAAAAATATACCTTAGAAACTGCCGCAAGGCAGACTAGTCGAAAATTAAGGTCCTTGACAGCTTCTCCCTGTCCGCTATCAATGGCTGACAGGTCTTTCCCTATACAAGCATGCAGGGAGAGATGAATGGGAGTGGGTAGGGAGAAGACAAAGGCGACCCACTAGTTGGCTTGAGTCCCCGGTGGCTTTGGTATTTGTATCTACAGTACTCTATGGGTATCTCTACACCCATGTACCGCATTATGAAAGTCCTCCACCCCAGAACAATTGTCTCTATGGGAAAATATCATGCTTCATGGGCATTGCATGGATTACAATATGGGCCTGTACTACAGACTTGCACCAACAGTCCATTTACAGTCATTTGTCATTTTGTCCATATGGGGTTACTTAGTATAAAAGCTTAGACATCATTCAACTACACCAAAATATTGCAGCAGATTTTTACATAGTACATATGCTAATCAAGACAATGCATGGTTAATGGTAATATCAACGCCATCTGCTAAGACTTTACAAAAGACAACTGAGCCTCTAGTTGAAATGTGACTGTGAAATTTTTCTTTCCAATGTCTTCCAGTAAAATGGACTCTCAATCCAGTGCTACTAAATGACCACCGATCAGCTGCTAGTTTGCCGATCGGTGCTCGTTTAATAGCGTCTTTACGCAGTAGACTGTGCTTTAGATGTGCACTGAGCGATCTGTAATAGATCAATCGCGGCTCACGGGCTGCCACTGTTCTGTGCAAGACATGTCCTGGTTACACAGGATAATGCGCTGCCGAGAACGATGATCTTTAGGGCAAACCAAAATATAATTTTATCCAATGAACAAGCTTCTTTCTCAATTGTGGAGTAATCGGCGGTTGGTTTAAACTGAATGATTATCGTGAAACAAGCGTTCCTGGGAAAACTCGTCCTTGATAATTGTGCAGTGTACATGTACCTTAAGGGGCTTCTTGACAATGAAAGCACTGAACTCAACTGTCCAGCGTCACTATGTAGCCCTAGCCTACAGAGATGTGATCATTGTAATGATTGGCGCACATCTATTGAGTAGTGACTCACTCATGAGATGTTCAGGAAAATGTTTAAAGTATTAGAATGGTCACATGAATGTGCAAGTCCTGGCAACTATATCACAAAGAAAACTTTTTATGGGACTATGGCCAGAGTCACACTACCGTATAAAACGGGCCAGTGTTCCTCTATGGGGCAGCTCAGATTTGTGATTATTTTCTCATGCCGAATCATGTTTTTTACCATCAGTGTGTCAACAGTGTGTCCGTTTTTACCATCAGTGTGTCATCTGTGTGTCTGTTTTTACCATTAGAGTGTCATCCGTGTGTCCGTTTTTACCATCAGTGTCATCTGTGTGTCCGTTTTTACCATCAGTGTCATCTGTGTGTCTGTTTTTACCATTAGAGTGTCATCCGTGTGTCCGTTTTTACCATCAGTGTCATCTGTGTGTCCGTTTTTACCATCAGTGTCATCTGTGTGTCCGTTTTTACCATTAGTGTGTCATCTGTGTGTCCGTTTTTACCATCAGTGTGTCATACGTGTGTCCGTTTTTACCATCAGTGTGTCATCTGTGTGTCTGTTTTTACCATTAGAGTGTCATCTGTGTGTCCGTTTTTACCATCAGTGTGTCATACGTGTGTCCGTTTTTACCATCAGTGTGTCATCTGTGTGTCTGTTTTTACCATTAGAGTGTCATCTGTGTGTCCGTTTTTACCATTAGAGTGTCATCTGTGTGACCATTTTTACCATTAGAGTGTCATCCGTGTGTCCGTTTTTACCATCAGTGTCATCTGTGTGTCCGTTTTTACCATCAGTGTGTCATCCGTGTGTCAGTTTTACCATCAGTTTGTCATCCGTGTGTCCGTTTTTACCATCAGTGTGTCATCCGTGTGTCCGTTTTTACCATCAGTGTGACATCAGTGTGTCTGTTTTTACCATCAGTATATCATCAGTGTGTCAGTATTTACCATCAGTGTGTCATCCGTGTGACCTTTTTTACCATCAGTGTGTCATCTGTGTGTCCGATTTTACCATCAGTGTGTCATCCGTGTGTCAGTTTTACCATCAGTTTGTCATCCGTGTGTCCGTTTTTACCATCAGTGTGTCATCCGTGTGTCCGTTTTTACCATCAGTGTGACATCAGTGTGTCTGTTTTTACCATCAGTGTATCATCAGTGTGTCAGTATTTACCATCAGTGTGTCATCCGTGTGACCTTTTTTTACCATCAGTGTGTCATCTGTGTGTCCATTTTTACCATCAGTTTGTCATCCGTGTGTCCGTTTTTACCATCAGTGTGTCATCTGTGTGTCCATTTTTACCATCAGTGTGTCATCTGTGTGTCCGTTTTTACCATCAGTGTGTCATACGTGTGTCCGTTTTTACCATCAGTGTCATACGTGTGTCCTTTTTTACCATCAGCGTGTCATCTGTGTGTCCATTTTTACCATCAGTGTGTCATCTGTGTGTCTGTTTTTACCATCAGTGTGTCATCTGTGTGTCCATTTTTACCATCAGTGTGTCATCCGTGTGTCCGATTTTACCATCAGTGTGTCATCTGTGTGTCCGTTTTTACCATCAGTGTGTCATACGTGTGTCCTTTTTTACCATCAGTGTGTCATCCGTGTGTCCGTTTTTACCATCAGTGTGTCATCTGTGTGTCCGTTTTTACCATCAGTGTGTCATCCGTGTGTCCGTTTATACCACCAGTGTGTCATCCGTGTGTCCGTTTATACCACCAGTGTGTCATCCATGTCCGTTTATACCACCAGTGTGTCATCCGTGTGTCCGTTTATACCACCAGTGTGTCATCCATGTCCGTTTATACCACCAGTGTGTCATCCGTGTGTCCGTTTATACCACCAGTGTGTCATCCGTGTGTCCGTTTTTACCATCAGTGTGTCATCCGTGTGTCCGTTTATACCACCAGTGTGTCATCCGTGTGTCCATTTTTACCATCAGTGTTTTGGATGGATAAATAAAGAAATGACATAGCTTCTACTATTCTTTGTAATGTTGACGACGTACAGCACACAAACTACACACTGAAGCAATCCGCGTCCTATGGAAGGCTTTTACAGGCCCATAGACTTGTATTGGCACGGTTCTTTTGTGCTGCATGTCTCTGTGGGTTTTGCATGGACACAAGGTCAAAAACATGGACATGTGAACAGCACCATAGATAATGATGGGTACGTGTTGTATCCATAAAAAAATGGATACAATGAGGCCTTCAGAAGCAACGATGGAGCACTGTGATGAGAAATGAGGATTTCAGTACTGTCTTATTCTTTGTTCTGTGTTAGCTGTTGTTTGTGTCTTGCTTATTTGTTCCATGTTTTCGACAAAATGTAATATATGACAAGACAGCGTGAGAAAAAACACTTTTAAAATATAGGTTTTAAATAATCCCTGATGTCACCGTTGCTCATGGTCATGTGTCGAGATGGAATAACATTGCAGCAGCAGAAGCAAAGATCAGTGACTGAACCGTGACCCGTCAGCTGGGGATCCGCAAGGTAAGTACATCATTTCTGGTTATGTAAGCCTATATTAAGCTGATCATGGTATCTAAGGGTTTATATGGTTTGACTTGAAGAGTCTGGCAGATACCACAGAATGTCGGCTCTTGGCTACAGTAAGTGGGTGATGGCGTGGGTGCAGCTCCTAAATCAACATTTTCCCAAACTTTGACGCCATGGTGCCAGAAGTACTTTCCCTCCTCTGCATCATAACATGTTATTTTATAGCTGGAAAAATCTTTCAGTGCCACTTTGGGTCCTTGAACTGCACTAGAAAAGCTCAATTCTTTTCTCTTTTACGGCATACCTTCAATAACCTAATTATATGTCATCGATTAGCATTTCTGTTGTGCTCATTTTGGAAATCATTATAGCAAAACCCTATTATAAAATAAACATTATTGGAGCAATACCTATATAAAAATCACAATAGCAGCTCTTACCCTGCGATAACGATGAAAAAATCTAAACGATTCCAGGTGTCTCCCAAATAGCATTGCTGTCCAAATATTCCCAGAGCAAACATTTTGATAATCATCTCCACAGCGAAAAATGCAAAAATGAAGTCATCAAATCCCTGCAGTAAAGGCAGAAAAGCATTTAGAAGGAAGCACAAAAATACAGTGATAGCTAATATGAACAAATGAACAATCAATAATAGCAAGCGCTTTCGTAAAATAAAGTTACAACAATCACCAGTACATATATATATAATTTTTTTTTGTGATCTAGTAAAACTTTAATTTGTTAGAAAGCTGTATTTATCTATCATTCCTTAAAGGGATGTTCCACTTTTAGGAAGGTGGACCCCAAATGCTTAAACCCTAGAACGCATACCCATAGAAATCTACACATTCACGCACCTGGGGCCTTTTAGGCCTGTTTACAATTATCATGGAATAACTCAAATAAAAATACTTTTCAAAGTTTATTGCAAAGTAAGGATGCATTCCCACTAGCGCAGGGGTCCGCCAGGACGGGATTCCGTAATGGATCTGACCTCCTGGTGACCCCAGCTAAGGCTGGCGGACGCATACCTGGGGCCTCGCAGGCCTGCCAGGTTACTTGTTTTCTATTTTCGGTAAAATTACTTTAGTTAGAATTTTGAAACTCTAGGTATTCCTCAGGTATATAGTTGTTAGTAATTTCCAGTTGTTCATATATTTTTATGTTATAGGCATTTCGGTATAACAACCTTTTTTTGGGACTACCCCATATTCACGCACCTGGGGCCTTTTAGGCCTGTGTGCAAATAACATGGAATAACTCAAATAAAAATACTTTTCAACATTTATTTTACAATTGCAAGGTAAGGATGCATTCCAACTAGCGCTGGGGTCCGCCAGGAGGGGATCCGTAATGGATCTGACCTCTTGGTGACCCCAGCTAAGGCTGGCGGAATCCTGGAGTTACCAGGAGGTCAGATCCATTATGGATCCCCTTCTGGCGAACCCCAGCGCTACTGGGAACACAGCCTAAAGGCTGTCCCACACGTCCAGATAATTCCGGTACCGGAAACAATCGGTACCGGAATTATCCGTGTCCGTGTGCCCCTACGTTTCTTGTGTACATCAGTGTGTCACACTTGCGGCACACGTGTGCCGCCCGTGTGCCCACTGGGTACCACACGCACCGTGCTGGGTACCACATGTACCAGCATCTGGTGCTGAAGCTGCGATTCATATCTTCTCTCCAGCAGTGTTTGCTGCAGAGAAGATATGAATAATAGTGTTTAAAATAAAGATCTATGTGTCCGACGTCCTCCCACCCCCTGTGCGCCCCCCCGCTGGTCAGAAAATACTTACCCGCCTCCCTCGCTGCTTCCTGGTCTGTCCACGGCTTCTAGTGTATGCGGTCACGTGGGGCCGCTCATTTACACTCATGAATAGGCGGCTCCACCCCTATTGGAGGTGGAGCCACATATTCATGAGTGTAATCGGCGGCCCCACGTGACCGCTTACAGTAGAGAAGCCGCGGCCAGACCAGGAAGAAGCTACAGCTAACGAGGGAGCGGGTGAGTATTTTGAGGACAGCGGGGGGGCGCACAGGGGGTGGGGGGGCGGCGGACAGATAGATCTTTATTTTAAACACTATTATTCATATTTTCTCTGCAGCAAACGCTGCTGCAGGGAACATATGAATCGCGGCATCAGCACCATGTGGGGGGGACCGCGTTACTGTAGCGCTGTCTCCTGCACACACACGGACTGCAGACGGAGAACGTCCGTGTGCGGTCCGTGTTTTACACGGACCCATTGACTTTAATGGGTCCGTGTAATACGTGCGCTCCCACGAACACTGACATGTCTCCGTGTTTGGCACACGGAGACACGGTCCGCAAAAAATCAATGACATCTGCACAGATGCATTGATTTTAATGGGTCTACATGTGTCAGTGTCTCCGGTACGTGAGGAAACTGTCACCTCACGTACTGGAGACACTGACGTGTGAAACCGGCCTAAGATGTGTATATTTCAAAACATAATTATGTGCATAAAACAACAAAAAAGTAAGTAAACGGGCACGCCAAATATAGGCATTCTATATGCAATTTGTTTATGAAAACATTTTTTGGTTGTAGCAATCTTGGTGCAGGAATATTTATTTGTAACTTTACATATTCCCCCGACAATTCTCACATATTATTTTTTCGGCTGAATGTTCCTTGCATACATTTTGTCCGCAAGTAGAACAGAAACGCTCCGATTTTCTTTCCTTCTTTGCTGGACAAATATAGCAGCGCTTTCTTTTTTTTTTTCTCTTTGCTCTGGATGTTCCAGAAATCGTATTCCACATCGGATCATTGCCTCCGTAATTTGCCTTGATAAGCAAATCTGTGTATCACATGTAAACCTAGTACAGGCCTAAAAGGCCCCAGGTGCGTGAATATGGGGTAGTCCCAAAAAAAGGTTGTTATACCGAAATGTCTGTAACATAAAAATATATGAATAACTGGAAATTACTAACAACTATATATCTGAGGATTACCTAGATTTTCAAAATTCTAACTAAAGTACTTTTACAGAAAATAGAAAACAAGTAACCTGGCAGGCCTGAGAGGCCCCAGGTATGCATTCTAGGGTTAAAATGCCTAAAATAACAAACAGATCTGTACATTCCCTCTACTTCCAGAGTAGCTAGTCACCGATCCAAGCGGCTGTGCCACAGTAGATGTGATGTCACCGCTGCAGCCAAACGCCAAGACCTGAACAGTGGCAGGGAGCCTTGTTCTATTTATGAATTTAGGAATGTTACAGTGTAGTCCACTTTCCTTAAAGTGGAAAACCCCTTTAAGAGCTAAAGCTGTGTAACTTCTGACATCTAAGGACCTTCTTCCTCTGAGAAACATGTAGACCAAACGGAATCTAACTGTACAGAGCCTAAATTCCCTGGGCTTTAGGAACATAGACATGCATATTAGGGCGTAAAGTAGCATATATTGCAGCCTTCTTTTAGTGACATATGATGGAAAAAAAGCAAAAAATACCTGAAACTGAAGGCTCAAATGCAATGTGAACCAAGCCTAAGAGGTATGGCTCTCATTACTGAAATGCAGGGCAGGTGCAGAATGGTCTACGAGGAAGACAACCGTAGGGATCTGCTATAATGAGTAGCTGACTGTGCTGATGTTACTATAATGTTGGCGCCGAGGAATGTAAAAAATTTGCCAGAAGATGCCTCATGTGTCATATGTGCATGTCACTGTTTCCCAAGTAGATACCTCAGGCGCTATGAAAATTGATCTAATTTTCAGGAACTTTGACCTCTTGCTGTCCATGTGGTTCTCAAAAAAGCAAAGTGCTTACAAGACTGAAGAAAGTGATGGTCATTAGGCCTCCGCTAGGCGGAAGTAGCTTTGTGAATACCTATAGGGTTTGCATCAGCAGCCTTCTAAACATAGGGCTCAAACACAGTGTAATAAAGATGCCAGACCTCAAATGTCCCTATGCAGTTCAACAATGATCCTTTCAATTGAAGGGGGTGACAGGTGCACTGAAACACCAACCTATGGCCAGGCAGTGTTTTCAGTCATATATAGGAAATTTGCATAGTGGCCTACAATTGAGATTTACCGGTAGTCTACAACCTACTATGTGACCATTACTGTATTAGATCTTTTTATATAACATGGAAGAAATGTACATGTTGATCAAAGGTGGACAAAAACAGTAGAGAGCCCTTAAATACAGGCCCCTCTCTTCCGAAAGCACTTAATTTTTTTTCTCTATAACAACCCTCCAGTAATTCTGAACCATAGCTCTTACCCTTGTGTGCAATCTAATTGATATTAGGAAACTGGTTTTAAGTTGACAGTGGCCCCGCTTAACCCATTGGGTTCCAGTGCAGTTGCCCAAATTGTGCCAATGGTATATCTGCCCCTGATGCAACAAATTAGCTACTAGCACAAATATTTCAACTCTTTTTCCATTTATGCCAATAATTGTATCTTTCAAGATCTTGAAGTGAGGTATTTTTAGACATCGTAGTCAGTGCTCTTCTACTCCTACTTCAGTGTCCTGAGATGGCACACGTGTGCTCTGTTGTCTGACTATATGCAGACTTACATCACAGTACCCCGGAGCTCACAACTTCTGGCCCTTTTACATGAGTTGGTAATTGGTGAACAAAGCGTTTGTAAAAAGCTTGTTCCTGATTATCCATCGGTGTGAACATGCTTGCTGATTGGTAACTTGATTTTCATGCATGCATAAGTCATGGTTATCGGCAGCACCTTGTCAACCGCGGCTATGATGCCAACAGCATCCATTATACATGGAGACATCATCGTATTAGTGATTGTTCTGTTCCACCATTCCTATAAAGGCCAGTAAACCGGCGTTTAAAGACTTGAAACTAGTTGATCAAAGATGATTACCGGTCTCACATTAGCCACTTAAATGGGCTGATAGAACGGTTATTTATGGGGTTAACCTATATCTGATCCTTGCCGCATATTACTACAATTAGAGGACTATATGTAGTATTCGTATGTGTCTTCTTTTGTTAGAGTTGAGGTAAAGTACAGAGGTGAATCTTTTTCTAAATATTTTCAACATTGAAAGATTTTTTCCACTAAAATCACATTTCATGCATTTAACAATTTTCGTTTAAAACATTTTAAGAGAATTTCTGGATATAAACGGGATGTATGTGCGTTACAGATGTGTCCTTCCTTATCTCGTTCCTGAATCATCCTGAAATGTTGAGTACACGATGTTAAATTTTTTAGCTTATAAATCGATATTACACGTGAAAATAAGAAACTTTGTAATATATTTTATCAGAGAAATCAGCTTTTTTCTCCTCCTGGATTTATATTTCAGTCTCAAAATTAAAATCTGTCTTCATTGAATAAACACTCTTCTATTACTGAGATAGGAGGTGACTGCTGGTGCTCATAAAGTTCCATGAAGAACTGTAACTGTCAGGACAACTTGTAGCAGAATGTCTATGTCGGCCTCTAGCTCCTTCTCCATAGAGTTTTAAAAGCACCAACTGTCAGGACTTATCTTAGTAAGGGCTTGTTGTAGCTGTTTTCGCTCTCACCCAGAGTCAGATAGCCAGATCACCAGTGAGGCCAAATTGTGAAATTACGCCCTTAATTGACAAGCGCGCTTGGAGAAAAAGGAAATCGCACACGTTCTGTGAGCAAAGTCACTTTTATCTGATGTAATGCAGCAAGAGGCAGTATTTTATACCATTTACAACAAATGTAACTTAATGTAACTCATGTAGCCCCCACCGTTACCCAGGGTGATACTTTATTTACCATGCACCCAGAACATGTTGTGGCTGACTATTGAAAACATACATCATAAGAAGTATAGTCTCCTTGAAGAGGAGACCATCAGACTACTGCATCAACAGATTCTAGAAATTCTAGCAATTAAAGGTAAAAGGCACTTAAAGGCAACAATTAACCCTTCTATATCAGGCTCAGTCACATGGCCATATTTTCAGTCCAAGTGATGTCCATGAAAAAAAATGGATAGCACTTCAACCAATGTTATTCAATAGGGCAGTGTGAATGAGCGATTTTTTTCACTCACCGAATCTGCATGTGAAAAAATTTGCAGCATGCGCTAGTTTCTCCCATAAGTCTACAGGTGCATAAAAACATCAGATGCCATATGGAGCCACAGTAAAGCACCTGACATTTATTGATATATTGCACTTCTGTAATATAGGACTTCAACCAATGTTATTCAATAGGGCAGTGTGAATGAGCGATTCTGTATATGATTAATAGCCGCAGTAAAAAAAGGAGCGAAGTGAGAAAAATTGTCCCATTTTTCTGGATGAAACTCAGAATGATTTTTTATACGCTCGTGTAAACTTACCCTCATTGGGAAAGTCTGTATGAACTGAATAGAGATTTTATAGGTTTGACCCCTGAATAAGAGTGAAAGATTTGACCAGGAGGTTACAAACAGACTTCTCTATTAAAATATATTACAAAGTTACTTATTTTCTGGAGTACTACTGATTTATGAAATACAAATTAAATGACGGTTACTCTTTAAACAAGTATGAAAAAAATCCATGAACGTCAAATTGATGCCTCGTCGGATGCCGTTCTTCAGCTATCCTTCCCCCTAGACTCCCATATTAATAAAAGGTATTTCTTAATGTATCCATTTTTTATTTAACTGAATTCTTAAGACTGATGTATCTGACAGATGCTATCCATCAGCTGTCTTTCCCTCATAGGCTCTAACACAGTTTTACTGGATGGTACAAGAATGTATAAAACTAAGTTAACAAATTGCCTGCCTTAATGCAATTTAAGAAAATGGTAGAATACGGCAATTTGAGCTGGTGAGACCTTTACCATGGGCTCGATAGCAGGCACATGGGATGCATCAATGATACATACGCCCTTGATAATAATGTACATGATGGATGTAGGGTTTCCTACACCCAACCTGTTAATAGATCACACAGATAGAACTTGCTGTCCATCCTGTCCCCCTCTACCGGTCTGAACATTCTTCACTGTCAGCCCCTCCAGGCTGGAAGGTATTTACTTTGGTATGTGTTTTTCCTTTCCGATCTGTGCTTAGCTTACTTGAGAAATGAAAAATGATTAAAAACACATGCATACAGATTTCTGGAGGTAAGAACAGACTGGGTCCATGAATAAATTAACACTCCTTCACAAACTTAGTCACATCAAAAATAAAACACACAATATCCCTGAGCAATAATGTGCTTACCTGCAGAATTTTGCAGCGCTGGGAATCGCAGGCAACGTCTTCACATGGATGGAACATTCCCAAGGTGACGCAGTTCAGGAGGATGACCAGCATACTGAAGCGTTCAAACCAGGTAGAAGGACAGAAAAGTCAAGGAAAACTTACAGCAACTCCGGACAAACAAAAAATTACTTAATGTTAAGAATTCATTCATAAATTATTGTTGTGGATCCATGGTCAAGCTGTCAAAAAGGGACGGAACACAAAATAAAGAGGTTCTGTTTTTTCATCCTATTAAAAGTAATGGTGAGCGGTAAAGTTCCAACAGCATTGAGGTCATGGAGGTAAGTACCCTTTCTGGGAACCCTGTCTTTGGATGGCCACATTCTGGTGTACCCCGGTCATCCAGGACATGGAGGTGGATATCCTTTCTGTAGTATGGACTGCAGTCCGCTATGTAACAGGTGCACATATTCAGGTCTACCACTAAAGGGATTGTGTAAGATTATTAAATTGGCGACCTATCCCTAGTTTATGTCATCAATATCAGATTGGTGGGGGGATCGACACCTGGGAACCCCCACTTATCAGCAGTGGCTAGATAACCAGTTCATCAGACTCTTCACTGTGTAGTGGCCGTCACTGGGACCTGAAGTTTAGGCTTCATTCATTCCAGTAGGAGGTGAACTGCAGCTCCTGAGAACAGCAACTACACCGGTAGAGCTGAAATGAGCTGATTGGTGGTGGTGCTGGGTGTAGGACCACCCAACACCCTTCTGATATTGATGATGTATCCTAAAGATAGGACAATACCCTTCAATTTGCCTTGCCATCAAATGCAAATGCAATGTCACATTTCCTTTACAGCTTTTACATTTTCTTTACAAGGTTTCCACTTCAGGTAAGCTTTTCAGTTACAAGGGTCCTCTCATGACCCACCTCACCCTGTGATCAGCTGTAAATTCTGAGGGAACCTGACAGCAAATGTTTAATTAAAGCATTAAAGTGGAAATGAGCTTTCCATATAAGACATATACATCCTTGGTGTTCCTAACATTTTTTTTCTTGGATATGTTTTTACAGAGCCAAATGTGTGTTGTGACATTGCATACTCATTGTGTTGCATACCACCCTCCGATAAAACATTGCAGACTTCTTTGTAAGAGCAGACAAGATTGGAAGGTGTGATTCCTGAATCCTTAATAAATGATGACTAAGGACCATTTACAGGATGGACTACTACAACCATGGTAAAAACTTATCATGAACCCCAAGTAGAGGGCCTGTATATTGTGCTTGATTTAGCTTTTAACAAATGTCAGTAACCAGATAACCATTTCGCCTTAAAGCATAGTTTCAGGAGACTATTGAGCAATCGCAAAATAAATGTCATTATAAATAAATGCCAAAATACCTTTAATTATCAAATTGCACTCTGTTGATGTAATCACTGTAGTAAGTAACCCCTTTAGTTACAGCGACAATTTTGTACTTAATGACCAGGCCCATTTTTTAAATTCTGACCACTGTCACTTTTTGAGGTTATAGCACTGGAAAATTTCAACGGATCCCACTGATTATGTTTTTCATGACATATTGTACTTCATTTAGGGGTAAAATTTCTTGCGTTGATTCATGAAAAAAATGTAAATTTTGCAAAAATTTAGAAATTTTGCAATGTTCAAACTTTTAATTTTTGTGCCCTTAAATCAGAGAGTCATATCAAACAAAATAGTTAATAAATAACATTTCCCATATGTCTACTTTACAACAGCACCATTTTGGAAACATAATTTTTTTGTTAGGACGTTAGAAGTGTTAAAAGTTCATCAGCGATTTCTCATTTTTCCAACAAAGTTTACAAAACCATTTTTTTTAGGGACCACGTCACATTTGAAGTGAGTTTGAGGGGTCAATATAACAGAAAATGCCCAAAAGTGACACTATTCTAAAAACTGCACCCCTCAAGGTGCTGAAAACCACATTCAATAAGTTTATTATCCCATCAGGTGTTTCACGAGAACTAAACCAATGTGGAAGGAAAATATGAACATTTTACTTTTTTTCACAAAAAATTTACTTTGGAACCAAACTTTTTTATTTACACAAGGGTTTCAGGAGAAAATTGGCCACAAAATTTGTGCAATTTCTCCTGAGTATGCCGAAACCTCGTATGTGGGGAAAGCCACTGTTTGGGCGCATGGCAGAGCTCAGAAGGGAGGGAGCACTGTTTGACTTTTTGAACGCAAAATTGACTGGAATCAACGGCGGGCACCATGTTGCATTTGGAGACCCCTCGATGTACCTTAACAGTAGAAACCCCTCAATTCTACTCCAACCCTAACACAGCCTTTATGCCAACACACCCCTAACCCAAATCCCAACCCTAACCCCAACACAAACCTAACCCCAACACAACCCTAACTCCAACACCACCCTAACCCCACCCTATCCCCAACCCTAACCCTAGACCCAACCCTACCCTAGTTCTAACCCTAGCCCCAACCCTAACCTAACCCTAACTCTAGCTCTAACCTCAACCACAACCCTACCTCAACCCTAGCTCAACCCTAACCCTAGCTTAACCCCAGCCTAATCCTGGCCCAACCCCAACCCTAACCCTAATGGAAAAATGGAAAAAAATATATATATTTTATTATTTTTATCTAACTAAGGAGGTGATAAAGGGGGGTTTGGTTTACGATTTTTTTTATTTTGATCACTGTGATAGGGTCTATCACAGTGATCAAAATGAACCAATAGGAGAAATCTATTGTTGCCGGGTGCCGACTGACAGAACTCGGTTGAACTGTATAAAACAGGAAAGGGATACAAAAAGATATCCAAGGAATTAATAGTGCCAGTCAGCAGCATTCAAACTGTGATTAACAAATGGAAAATCAGGGGCTCTGTAAAAACAAAACCACAGTCAGATAGACCAACAAAAAATGTTGTCAACAACTGCCAGGAAAACTGTTCAGGATGCAAAGAAAAATCCACAAATAACGTCAACTGAAATACTGGACTCACTGAAAACTAGCGGTGTGGCTGTTTCAAGATGCACAATAAGGAGGCACTTGAGCAAAAATGGGCTGCATGGTCAAGTCGCTAGAAGAAAACCATTACTGTGCAAATGCCACAAAGTATCTAGCCTACAATACACAAAACAGCACAGAGACAAGCCTCAAAACCTCTGGAACATGGTGATTTTGAGTGATGAGACCAAAAATTGAACTTTTTGGCCACAGCCATAAACTTTACATTTGGAGAGAGGTCAACAAGGCCTATGATGAAAGGAACACAATTCCTACTGTAAAGCACAGAGGCGGATCGCTGATTTTTTTAGGGATGTGTGAGCTACAAAGGCACAGGAAATGGTCAAAGTTGAAGGAAAGATAAATGCAGCACATTATCAGCAAATACTGGAGGCAAATTCGCACTCATCAGCCTGGAAGCTGCGCATGGGACATTCTTGGATGTTCCAACATGACAATGATCAAAAACACAAGGCCAAGTCGACCTATCATTGGCTACAGCAGAACAAAGTGAAGGTTCTGGAGTGGCCATCTCAGTCTCTTGACTTCAATATCATTGAGCCACTCTGGGGAAATCTCAAGCGTGCAGTTCATGGTAGACAGCCCAGGAATTTACAGGAACTGGAGGCTTTTTGCCAAGAAGAGTTGGCAGCTTTACCATCTGAGAAAATAAAGAACCTCATCCACAACTACCACAAAAGACTTCAAGCTGTCATTGATGTTAGAGGGGGCAATACAAGGTATTAAGAAATGGGGTATATGAATTTTTGATCGGGGTCATTTGGATGTTTTGGCTTGTCATTATGATTTAAAAAGAGAAAACACAGTAGTTTGACAATAAATGGCTTCACCCAACCACTAACCATGAGTGGAGAAAACTTTTGGTGTTATCACACATATTCTCTGAAAAAATGGCCAAAAAAGCTAAAATTCTGCTGGGGAATATAAACTTTTGAGCACAACTGTAACTACAATATGATGCACATTTGTTATCACCAAATCCATAACGACCCAAACTCTAAAGAAATTTAAAAAAATGGCAAACGTTCAAAAGGTGTGCAAAAAAAGTATCACTAAAAATGTCACTTTGTCCTTCAAAGAATGCGGCCCCCCAAATTCTATTTTTTTCTATATGCGGCCCATCTACCCAGCCGAGTTTGAGACCCCTGGTCTAATGGGAGGTCGGCCAAGCACTGTGCTCAGCAATCTCTGGTGCTCTCATTAAGAAATAATGGACTGGTAGTGCACATGATCGATCTCTGCTCCATTCAGCTGGGGCTCTGAAGAGCCCTGATTCTTGGGATTGGTGGGGGACATGGCAGTCAGACCCCGGAGATCTGAAAATGATCCCCTGGATAAGTGATATTTTCTAATCTTGAGAACCCCCTTGAACAGTGTTGTCTGGGCTAAACATAATATTACATGGTGGCTTGGATTCACTAGAAATAATTAAATGATGGATACCTGCTGTCACTCATCAGGATCCTGCACAGGCGGCTCTGTGGTGTGCGCTGGCACCAGGAGTGATGACAACACTGTGATCTCTGACCACAGGACCGCTGCATTCTGTAATAAGCTGCAGCGGGCAGGTGACTTGAGCAGAGCGCCATCAGAAACACATATGATGATACGCCGTACAAGTAACTTGACTGATGCAGCTTATCGACTCGCTCACTTTAGCATATAACACGGCCGAGTGCTATGCGATGTTTGATTGGATAGCACTCGACCTAAAGTTATACTGTGGGGTAGTGCAGACCTGCATAAGAAGACAATGGCAGCATGCTGCGAGTGCTCCACAAATCGGAAGATATGCACCTATACAAGTCTATGGGTGCATGTAAGACATCAGACTGCACTCAGATGTTATCCGAGTGCAGTCCGATATATGCACACAGAGACAATGGAGAAATTAAGTTCTCTGTCTTCTGTGCACCTGTGATACCATTCTCTCATGTGAGAGAATCAGATCACAGGGAACTGGCACTCTGGTTAAACCCTGATGAGAGTTTGTGCCGAGTGTCATTAGGATAATTAGTGCAATTCTCTCTCTAGTGTGAGTGAGCCCTATTACAGAACGTAGTGGTCCTGTGGCTAGCGATCACAGTGATGTCATTACTCTTGGTGCACTCGGCCGTGTTATACGCTAATGTGAGCGAGTCCATAAGCTGCAGCAGCCAGGTGACTTGTACGATGTATCATCATATGTGTCTCTGATGGCGCTCTGCTGAAGCCACCTGACTGCTGCAGGTTATTACACAATGGTCCTGTGGCTAGCGATCACAGTGACGTCATCACTCCCGCTGCCAGCGCACACCACAGAGTGGCCTGTGCAGGGCCTGATGAGTGACAGCAGGTATCCATCATGTTTTTTATATCATTTTGTGATTTTTGTGTTTTCATTTTTGTTTTGTTTATTACATTATTGGTTTGTATTGCTGTGCTGTGTGTGACTGGTGTGGAGGTGCAGTAAAAAAACTCACCAATGAAGTAGTGCTGTCTATATGTGAAAACTTCTCCTGGGTGGCAGCAGCTCCTATACTGTGTCCTCCTGACAGGCGCTGCTGTGCAGCATCAGGACTACGTCAGTGGTCAGGTGTCACATAGTAAGGTCCTGACGCTGAACAGCAGAGGTCAGGACATAGTATAAATGATAACACTAAAGCCTGTAAGAGTGAGGATGGATGGCTATATATCAGAAGAACAGATGCAGAGTGCAGGTCAGGTCAGTAGTACCGCCTGACTGCTTCTGCCTCTAAAATCGCCACCGACATTACAATAAATAACACTGGGTAGCGCAGCTCCAGGAAAGGCTCACATTGCAGAACAGATAAGATGCACTTATATCTGTCTCTTCTGCAAAGCAAAGCACTGCCTTGTGCTATTTGAATTGAGTGCTCCATTGTGGAACCAAAAGGGGGCCCCTAGGCAGCTGCCTGGTCTGCCTACCCATAATGCCAGCCCTGAATACAGGGAATCTTGACAGTGTGCACATCACACACTGTAACAATTCAGCTGTTTGCAATCACAAATGTGACTGCATACTTTTCTTTTGCTACAGTACAACCCCTTTAAGTACTAGGGTATTTTTCCTACCCCTTAAGCCTTTCATTGAACACTTACAAGAAAACTTTTCAACTACTGGCGTGACAATCTAAATTGCATATCTGAACTACACCCGGAGCATGATTTAGCACATTTTCATTTTAATACTTTAACACAGTGTTTGGAAAAGGTTGTGTTTGAAGCAAAACTCGTGCTTACATCAGCGTTAAATAGTCAATGCTTCAAAATGTAACATTTTGCTACACAACTGAGCAAATAAGCAATGAAATGTGAAACCTGAAAATGAAAGATTTAGTGGTATAGCATTTAAAAGTGTAGAAGCCATGAAGATATTCCCCACCGCCCTGTCTAGAAATGAAGGAAGGTTCTTAGATCCAGATCTAATAGAAGAGGAGCTGCCTATAAACAATTGTCCTTTTGCTATTCCAGGTATGGTTGGGAATTTACTCTCATTGACCCTGAAGTTATGACACGTAAATTGCTTTAAAAAGTGGCAAAATTTTTTCACAACTGTGAATTTTTAGGTCGAAGAGCTTAAAAGCCATCCAACCTTGTCAAGGTGTACCTAAATAAGGATGGTCCCTATCAAATATGTCCTACCTCTCCATGTGCCAAACCAAGCCTCATTTGAATGGGGAGTGAAAGAAATCCAGACATAGCTCACAATAAAAACTTTGTCTGGGAAGGATGTGTAGTTAAAGATACTGAGCCCTGGAGGGGGTAGAAAAAAACCTAAAAAATAGGGTCTACACACCTTTAGTGGAAAATTAATGTACAGATTCACAAATATGCTATGTGGCCAATATACAAACACATACATATACTATGGGTCAGAACACAGCAACTAATGAATACCTGAACCTCAATATTGCCGGAAAACTTAGAAATGGAAGGTACTTATTTTGTGTTTTTTGATCAAAGAGCGCAAACGTAATCCAACCATGTCAAGGTGTACCCTTTTAACATGGATGTCCTTAAACACCAATGTCCTACCTCTCTATGGCAAAACCAGGTCTCATCTGAATGGTGAGTGAAAGGAAACCAGTAGAGATGAGCAAGTGTACTCGTTGCTCGGGTTTTCCCCAGCACGCTCGGGTGACCTCCGAGTATTTATAACTGCTCGGAAATTTAGTTTTCATCATGGCAGCTGAATGATTTACAGCTACTAGCCTGCTTGATTACATGTGGGGATTCCCTAGCAACCAGGCAACCCCCACATGTACTTAGGCTGGCTAGTAGCTGTAAATCATTCAGCTTCCGTGATGAAAACTAAATTTCCGAGCAGTCATAAATACTCGGAGGTCACCCGAGCGTGCTGGGGAAAACCCGAGCAACGAGTATACTCGCTCATCACTAGAAACCAGGCATGGCTCGCAATTAAAACCTTGTATGAAAAAGATGGGCGGATAAGGGTGCTGAACCTTGGAGGAGGCCACATCCCAAATATGAACTGTTATGAACCACAAAAAAATAAAAAATAGGGAGCTCACAGTTATAGTATTAAATTAATGAACACCTTGACGTGGTTGGATGGCTTTTGCACTAAGTACTTTATGTTTGTAATGTTTACAGCAAAACTGGAGTTTGGTATTCATTAATCACAGTTTGCTGATGCATTGTGTATGTACAGTATATGCCGGAGCACCACTCCTCACATGCATCCTCAAGATGCATACAGTGATCAAGCACAGAGTTGTTAGCTCCTTGCTCACTGTGCTAGCAGGTGCAAGGACATCACTAGGTCGAGCCTGCTGCATGGGGTCTCAGTCCACTCACAGTACAGAGCAGAGTAGGACATCGGTGGAATGGGGCTAGCTGAGTAGTTTTAGGGATGTCATACTTTGTTGGGGGTCACTTTGGCAGCATTCTGTATATATGATGTGTATTTCTGCTGCAAATTGTGTGAGAAAATTAACTTTGGAAAAATATACTGTGTGAGGGCAATTTTGGAGGCATTACGTTGTATCGAGGGACATCATAGTGTACAATGGCCATGAACGGAGTATTATAGCAGTTATAATGGGCTTCAGTAGGGGCACTATTTCTGTGTGCATGCTGCACTCAATGCCTACAAATTGGAAAGTATGCCTTTCTATGACTGCACCCAGGAGCGGACACAAACGGAAGGGTGCCCCTGTGCAAGAACAATCTATGGGCCCCTTGCAGTCCAATAGCTCATCATAATTCAGAATTCTACCTGCTTTCAAGGTGAATTTGGGCCTCCCTTAGGCCGGTTTCACATTTGCGGTTGTGTCTGCAGCGTTTCTTCTGCAAATATCCGCATGCATTGTGTATTCCTATCTTTAACATTAGGGACGCATGCGTCTGCGATCGTTCACGTTTTCCCGCGTTTGACGACGCATGCGTCGTTTCGTCGTTTGCGGCTTGGCGCGGAAATGCAACATGAAGTAATTTTTAGAGGCATCAATTTGCCGCCTGGAAACGTATGCGGTCGATTGCGTAAGGAATGCGCCAAAAAAACACATTGCTGTCTATATGAACGCATACGTTCACAAGCACATGCGTTTGCTTGCGTTCGTGAACGCATGCGTTCCACAAGAGAAAAACATGTCTAGACACTGATAAGCCACCCCCCACATACAAGGAGATAAAGGGAGGGCGTGGACATTTGCAGGTCACTACTCAGCAGACACTGAAGCAGACGAGACGCAGGCTACATCCTTGGAGGAAAACAAGCCTCTGAACAATGTGAGTATATCGTAGCCAATGCCTTTATTTTCTATTTTCTGTCTCTACATGTCCTAATTTCTGCCATTTCTTTCTTTCTGCATGCATCAGAATGTCTTCTTCTGATGAGGAGCAACGTCCTGGGCCTTCTGAAGTAGAACATGTCAATGAGGTGAGTACTCGCCTCCTCAGATTGGTAAGTATTCACTGTCACATCTACACATATGACAATTTTTGTTTTTCATTTTTTTAGAGCACTTCTTCTACTGTGACAGAGACTGGCCAGGAGCAGCGGAGTCACGGTCGGGTGGCAAGGCGGCAGTGTGTACGTATACAAGGCTAATAGTTTACTGTATCCTCACTTTAGTATTCTTGAATCTTCCTTTCTTTACATTCCTATTTCTTTACATTTTTCTTCTGGAATCCTTTTGTATCTTGACTTTCCTATTAATGCCATTTCTCAGCCTCTGTTTTCTTTCTTTTCCTTATGTTAATGGACCCAACATTAATGTCTTTATTTAATTTTTGGGCTCCAGAACGGGATGAAGACCTCATAGAAAATGACCTCCTCATCTCCCTGGTCAAGGAGCGAGTCCCGTTGTGGGACACCCGGGTTCCACAGCACTCGGACAACGTGACGATCCGGCGCCTATGGAATGAAGTGGCCAAAGAGATGTGAGATGGCTGGGACAACGCCCCGACTCGGGTCCAAAATGCTTTTGGTAAGTATTCCAATGCAGTCTGAAGCAGCAGAGACCTTGGCCGTGCTCACACAACTGTGTGTGATGAGATAAACTCTCAGGAGTTTCTCTCATCACACACAGTTGTGTGAGCACGGCCAAAAGTCCATTGTCTAACCATTATGTTTTGTTTTTTCAAAAGTGGCCAGAGTCAAAACACGTTGGCGTTCCATGAAGGACCGCTTCAACAAGGACCTGCGTCAAGAGAGCCGTGTTCCCAGTGGTTCAGGAGCAAGGATCAGAAATTACAAATACCATCGCGTTCTGGCATTTTTAAGACCGGTCCTTGCCCAGAAAATGTAAGTATTTCTCCCGTGCATTAGGTTGTATTGTATTGCCATAATCTGTATATTTCTATTCCACAGGATTTTGCGTCTGGTTAATTTTTGGTATTAATTTTTTTTCCTTTTTTCACAGCACATGGAGCAGCACTGTTGGCCCAGGTTCTGGAGCGGTCCTTCATCAGACAGCCACGGACCCGTCCCAGCCATCCAGCAGCACTGCAGCAAGTGGACCTGCCACACTAACTGGAGACCAGGAAGTTGGTCCATCAGGTGTTCCCCTTTCCTAGTCCTCTGCCACTGCCCCTTTTTTTTTGGGGCTCCTCCCGGCAGCGGCAGAGGGCATCGGACAGGTCCCTCATGCCCGAGTTTTTGCACTTGAGCTCGGTTTTTGACAAAGGACTCAAGGCTTTGGGTGACCGAATGGATATTTCACTTAGCCGCATGAATACAAGTATCCAGGAGGTCACCAAAAGCCTTGACCAAGTAAAAGCCGACCTCCAGAGGCCAGCACATCATTTCTTAAACCAAATTGAGCAGGGCATGTTGGAACACCTTACTCCTGATATCCAGCTGAGTGTCATGCAGGCCTGCAATGCTGCTCACGTGCAGGCTATGCAGCAGAGTCGGTATTTTCAGCAGACAGTGGTGGCATATCCACCTGTGCCTTCACTGTCACGATTAACCTCAATGCCGACCTCTGCTGCATACCACTGCACGGCCACCTCTATTCCTAGCACTGCCGGACACCAGTACAGCACCACCACCATGCCGAGTGCTGTTGGACAGCCCACCGCCACCACCATGACAACCGCTGCTCCTGCTTGGACCTCCTCCACTGACACGACATGATGCAGCAGGACCCAGGCATGGCCTTCCGTACCGCCACCACTACGATGCAGCAGGATCCTGGAATGGCCTTCCGTACCGCCACCACCACGATGCAGCAGGACCTTGGCATGGCCTTCCGTACCGCCACCACCACGATGCAGCAGGACCCAGGCATGGCCTTCCGTACCGCCACCACCATGATGCAGCAGGACCCTGGCATGGCCTTCTGCTCTACAAGCACTATGGACTCTGGCATGGCTGCACGCTCTACGAGCACTATGGACTCTGGCATGGCTGCACGTTCTACGAGAACTATGGACTCTGGCATGGCTGCATGCTCTACGAGCACTATGGACTCTGACACAGGCAGCCAGACCCTGACAGGTCACCCACCACGACCATGCCACGACATATGAGCCCACCGAGGCTTCCCAGAACCCGGCAAACCCAGAAAGGGAAAAAAAAAACAGCGGACTCTTAGTATTTCTCCCCCTTCACCTCCCAGTGTGTCTGTAATGTCAGGTTTGTCTCACCCTTCCAGTGCGTCTCAAGCCTCTCATGTGTCAAGCCCTATCCCCGAACTACCAGACCCCACTAGTTTCATTGCCCCTTCTCCTGCCACCTCTGCGTCATCCACGGTTAGCCAGGCCTCACTGCTTCACACCCCCCGTTTACATCACTCTACCCCAAGCAGGCGCAGTTAAATAAATATTTTGGTTGTTAAAAAATAAATTCAAGTTTTTTTGCCCAAATTATGTTTGGTTTATTGTGTATTTCGCCGCCGGCAACACACACTGTGCGCCAAATAACAAACTTCGCCACACACTTTATTTTTTGGCCACATCATAGCTCCAGTAGTTAGCAAGTACAAGACTTTGTGTGTCTTTAGTATAGAGCTATGAGGTGGACCAAATCATTTATACTTGTATTTTCTCCTTAATCTCTTCATTCTGCTTAGTCTGTGACTAGTGTTGCAGACTGAAGAGAAAATGGTGGCAATACCATGCAAAACTATACTCTACAGGTCAGGTGTCCAAAAACTCATTAGTTGGGACGCCTGACCTGATGAGTAGAGAAATGCATTGTATAGCCTCTGTAAGATTTCTCTTACTGAGTGTATTGGGGGACACTCACTTGGCGCGGGATTAATGTAGCCAGGCACAATTTTCTAACAAAACAGTCCATGCGGTTTATTGAATATGCCATAAACCGGGTTATGCAAAGTTCATTACTTATATCACATAAAACACAACAGGCACCAACAGTCTCTTTGGTACCTGACGGGAGCTCCTGCTCCTCATGCCGACTCCGTTAACCTCTTCTGGGTAAGCTGCCTAACAGGGATCACCAACTTGCCTGGTCAATACACAGTAGTCAGTCCAGACCTCACCGAAGGACTCCAGCTTCCCCACACTCCGTTAACACTCTTCTGGGTAAGCTGCCTAACGGGGATCCCCAACTTGCCTGGTCGGCACCCAGTAGTCAGTCCAGACCTCACCGAAGGACTCCAGCTTCCCCACACAGTAACTGTCCCTGGCTCCGCAGATCCCGGTCCTCACCTCATGCTATTCAGGGATCCGATCCACCTCGCAGGACCTCCCAACACCCAGGTAGCCGGGACCCCGCCTGGTGGCCTAGTCCGGGTACTCTTCAGGACGTCCTTCCCCAGCCGGGAACGTCCAATACCCAGGCCACCCGAAGCCAAGTCTCACGGTCTCAGGTGCTTGCAGGACCCTAGTCATTCCTAGGACAATCCAGCACCGACCGTCTCAGGTGCTTGCAGGACCCTAGTCATTCCTAGGACAATCCAGCACCATCCATACATCAGGTTCCTCGGTTCCAGGTGCTCACAGGACCCTAGTCATTCCTAGGACGATCCAGCACCTTCACCGGTCAGGTCCATACACAGGAACCACACAGGACCTACCGGACACACCTCTCAGCTCCACACACAGGGAGCTCACAACCAACACTGACCCACACCCTGGTCACGTTACATACTGGTAACCACTCCCCTGGGTGGGAGTGTGTGTGTGGCTAGTCTGACCCTCCCATCTCTCATGACTAGCCCTGCCAATCTCCCATGAGAACTATACACATAACACAAACTCTTGAGGGACTACAGGTCCCAGCAGACCAACTTACAATCAGATTGACAGTGCAGAGTAACCTCCTCTGCAACACACATATTGGCCATTTACAATCCTGCCAAACTTTCTCTCTATACCATCACGTATCCAAGCGCATACTGGGGAGATCATGCAGCGCCCCCTACCTGTTACAGGGGTTACTGCATCACATATATCACACCTCCTTTTTCTCTTCCGTGTACATAATCTTTTTCACACAAACTCAAGGGATGATGGTGGTCATACACAGCATATCTATGCTCACCTGCACATGTGTCAGAAATAGTGAATTCATGAGGCTGTTATATGTGCATCATGAATTCATTATTTCTGACACCTGACTTGATGAGTATAGATCTGTTTTGTATGACAGTCATTGTCTCTTCAGTCTGTGTCCAATGGATACTGCATAGCAGAACAGAATCAGGACGCAATGACGTCAACAACCTTATCACTAAAACCACATGGCTGCCGTCACACTAGCAGTATGTGGTCACTATTTTATATTGGTATTTGTAAGCCAAAACAAGGAGTGGAACTATAGAGGAAAAGTATAATATTAGCATATCTAGCACTTCAGCCTTCATCACCCACTCCTGGTTTTGGATTACAAATACTGATAATAAATACAGACCAAACACTGCTAGTGTGAGGACAACCTCGGTTTATAGAGGAAATACATGGCACGGTCAAGACAACAAAAAAAGTTTATTAACGAGAAACATTAGTAACATGTAAGAAAATAACTGGTACAGATAAAATAACAACAGGACATTTACACAACATAGTCCTGCCATGACAAACGTCCAATATCCGAATCAAAAAAGGCAGCAAATTGGTTTCGCATATGGCCAACTTCAGCTGTTGACTGCAGCGGGTGATGCTGGTAATCGGGCAGTGGGTGTGCAACTTGTTCATCCAGTTCAATGTTGGACCGCTCCTTAGCCATAATGTAATTGTGCAGAACCACACAGGCTTTGACCACCCCTTCAACTGTCTCCATTTTTAGATTAATGGCTGATGCAAGAATGCGCCATTTTGAGACTAGAATCCCAAAGGTACACTCTACAGTTCTTCATGCCCTGGTCAGTCTGTAGTTAAAGATCCTTTTAGTGTGGTTCAAGTCACAACTGGAATATGGCTTCAGTAGGTTTTCGCACATCTGAAAGGCCTCATCCCCAACCATAACAAATGGCATCGGTGGACCTTGAGTGTTGGGGAGAGGTTGTGGCCGTGGAAAATTAAAATTTTTGCCATACACACGGCAGCCCATATCCGAGTTCTTGAAAGTCTGGGAATCGTTGCCACGGCCAAAAGCTCCAATGTCCACGGCAATGAAGCGACAGTCCGCATCGGCTATTGCCATGAGCACAACAGAAAAATATTTTTTATAGTTGAAGTACTCCAATCCTGTTCTAGCTGGTTTGATAATGCGGATGTGCTTTCCATCCACCGCTCCTAAACAGTTGGGGAAATCACACACACTCCAGAATTTTTCCGCAATTCCAATCCACATGTCCAAGGTGGGTAGGGGTATAAACTCATCCCAGAGTACATTCCACAAAGCCCGGCAGGTGTCCGCAACTATTCCCGACAGGGTGGATATTTCAAGCTAGTATTGGAAATGGAGGGATGATAAACTCTCTCCGGTTGCCAGAAATCTGGAAGAAAAGAATTAAAGAAAAATTACAATCAGTTCTATTTAAGGTGTGGTTATGCTAAAGACAGAAAGGAAAATACCAAACAAAAAAAAAACATGTTTAGTACGCCCAAAATTAGCACTGCCATTGGTTTACATTTCTTACGTACCTTAATGTAACCAGCAGACGTTCCTTGGGTGGAATCGCTCTACGGAGCTGGGTGTCCTGTCTCCATATGGCTCCTTGGACACGAGCAAGCAAATCCCGGAATGAGTCTTGCGACATCCTTATATATTCCAGGAATTTGTCCGGGTTGGCATTAAGCTCGCCATACAGCTTGTGATAGGCTCCACGGCTCTCACGTAGTTCAATAATGGGGAGTCTCCAAAAAGCCTATACCGTCTCCTTCTCCATCTTTCGCGATTTCTGTCTTGCTCCCAAGCAAATGCACAGGCAAGAAACAGCTTGATGCTTAAATCCAGGTTGAAATAAAAGCTCTCCATGCGAAGATCCATCATGACACAGGATACAGGAGCAAAATCTGAAGATTACAGCTGTTCAGGGGTCTATATATAGAGATCCCATAATACACGCCCTCTGTAGTCCCATTGGCGGTGTCTGGTTATCTAGATTTTTCTCCTGTAAAATTTGTCATCATGCGCACCAAAAACGCAAACGCAGAAAAAAACGCATGGAAAAGCGTGCAAACGCAGTTTTTTTAAACGCATGCGTTCCCGCATGCGTCTAAAAAACGCCACGTTTGTACGTGTTTATATGCATTTTTTCCAGCACTTGCGGATGCGGATTAAACGCTGCGGATTCTAACGCAAATGTGAAACTAGCCTTACCTCGTGGGCCCGTGTGGATGGACAAGTTGCACCAATGGTACTGTTTGTCCAACCTGACCGTGTCTATGTGTAATGCCCCTGCCTTCTCTGCTGAATTATTTTTTTTTTCATGGAGGTGAATAGGGGGTGGAGTGGTCATTTCTTCTATTCACACCCTGAAATACCTATCAAACTTATGAGGTCCACTAGAGCAAAATACAAATATTCTCTACATCGCTGTTGTGTTAAACTAAAGCCCATTTTGGAAGAAAGAGGGTTAATAATCTTTAACTGACTGCAAAGAGATATTTTCTTCTATTTGTTGTTAGGAATTGTCTCCATCTTCTCACTGGAGTTCCTTATAAAGAGACAGTGTTTGATGTAAATGGTGTCTAGTGAGATGAGGTATCAGAGACTACAACCACAGATCAGGTGTTTCCAGCTGAATAATACCTCTGTGTCATGCTGACATTAAGGCTATGTTTCCACGGGGCGTATTCCTTCAGTATTTGCTGCGGATTGGATGTTACAGCATAGTGGAGGGGATTTTATGAAATCCCATGTCCACTATGCGCACAAACCCACAGGCGGCAGACCGGCGTATACATACATGCAGCGCATCTTTATAGACTGCAGCATGTCTATTTATCTTGCGGAGACGCACAGTCTCCACAAGATAAATAACACAGTCTATGTATAGGATGCGGTGACTCCGCCTGTGTTCAATGAAGGGGGCAGCGCTTTGGGCGGAGTGGGGTATCCGCTGCGTCCAAAGCACTGGGATTCCGGACTGTGGACACATACCTTTATTCTGGAGTGAGACCGCTTATGCTCATGTTTTTACAATGCGGTGCGGGGTGTGTAAGCCAAAATCATCCTGTAGCCTTTAGTTGAACTCATATGTGCCAGTGTATTGGCTACAAATTACAATACAAAGGGATGTAGAAAAATAGTAATCCTTGTTTAGTTTACGTTTTGTTTTTACAATACGTCATGTATAGGTGATGTATGTACTGTGACTTTATTCCCTTTAGGGCTGTCCCACACGTCCAGATAATTCCGGTACCGGAATAAATCGGTACCGGAGTTATCCGTGTCCGTGTGCCTGGGAACTCACGGAGGCCATACGTGCGGCACACGTGTGCCGCCCGTATGGCGAGTGGGTACCACACGGAGCGTGTGGTACCCACTCTGCATGGTGCTGAAGCTGCGATTCATATCCTCTCTGCAGTAGCGTTTGCTGCAGAGAAAATATGAAGAATAGTGTTAAAAATAAAGATTTAGGTGTCCGCCGCCCCCCCACCCCCTGTGCGCCCCCCCGCTGGTCAGAAAATACTTACCCGCTCCCTCGCTGCTTCCTGGTCTGGCCGCGGCTTCTCCTGCATGCGGTCACGTGGGGCCGATCATTTACAGTCATGAATATGTGGCTCCACCTCCCATAGGGGCGGAGCCGACTATTCATGATTGTAAATGATCGGCCCCACGTGACCGCATACAGTAGGAGGCGCGGCCAGACCAGGAAGGAGCGAGGGAGCGGGTAAGTATTTTCTCACCAGCGGGGGGGCGCACAGGGGGTGGGGGGGCGGCGGACACCTAAATCTTTATTTTTAACACTATTCTTCATATTTTTATCTATAGCAAACGCTGCTACAGGGAAGATATGAATACCGGCTTCAGCACCATGTGGGGGGGACAGCGCTTACTGTAGCGCTGTCTCCTGCACGCACACGGACCCCAGACGGAGAATGTCCGTGTGAGGTCCGTGTTTTACGCGGACCCATTGACTCTATTGGGTCCGTGTAAAACGTGCGCTCCCACGAACACTGACATGTCTCCGTGTTTGGCACACGGAGACACGGTCCGCAAAAAATCAATGACATCTGAACAGATGCATTGATTTTTATGGGTCTACGTGTGTCAGTGTCTCCGGTACGTGAGGAAACTGTCACCTCACGTACCGGAATCACTGACGTGTGAAACCGGCCTTAGCGGGTGATTTTCCCTAATTAATCACTAATTGTTGTGCAAAAATAGAGCAATCAGTGCCTTCTATATAGTCATTATTGTCCTCTTAACAAGGGATGGGGAAAAAATAAACTAACTCCAGCACCTATCAAAGCCCCTTAGGCAACCGAAGCTAACTAAGGCATATGAATCCTTAGAGGCGCTATTCGTGCATACAGGCTGTGGGAATGGCTCATTAAGGCAGTGAATGCGTCTTTCGACTAATGCAAGGCTGAAGAAAGCCTATGCCTCCAACGTCTTATACTTCATACACAAAGTTGGATGTTTTATATCAGCAGAGGCCATGTGACAAGCGCCTTATGAGAGGAGGACATGTGGTTTAGGTTTGTAAATTCTATTATGTAAGCGTAAAGGTGGTGTCCTTCTGTGCCCCCTGTGTAGGGGTGTGGGGGTGTTGTCCTGCTGTGACACTCTGGAGGAGTGGGGGTTTTCCCACTGTGGTTACTGTGTGAGGAGGAAAGGCTGAGGGGTCCTGTTGTGCCAACTGTGTAAAGAAAGGGGGGTCCTGCTGTAACTGCTGTATTATCGGAGGGACTGTGACAGCTATGTAAGGTGAGGGGACTAAGAGGAAGTCCTGCTGTCATTGTTGTGTAAAGGTCCCTTTATATGGACAGACTAGAAGAATGATACGACCTCGATCAGTCACTTTTACCAATCAGTGCTTATTTAAATGTCTCTTTACACCGGCAGACCAAAGAAAACAATGCAAACTGTACATGATGGGCGATCTATATCAAATCGCTCAGTGTGCATAGGCTGCCATGGTTCTCCGGACTTTGAGTCCTGGTTACACAAGACGACAGACCTCCAAGAATGATGATCTTTTATACTGCACAAAAGACCACTTGATGAATGAGAGTTTTGCTAGTTCATCAGGTGATTGTCAGAATCGAGATAATCGTGAAACGAGCGTTTTTAACGACTCTTGTTCACGATTATCCTGCAGTGGAAATTCCCCTTTAGGGGTATGTTCACACATTTCGTTTTTGCCACACTTTTTTTCAGTGAATGAGATTTCTGAAATCTCATGCCTACAATGCTTACCATTATTTATTTGCAGAAAGAAGTTTCAAAATCTGCAGCATGTCAATTCTTTCAGAGTTTTTCTAGTGTTTTACAGCCATTCTAATGAATTAGAAAAAAACATATTTAAAAAAAAGCATAAAGAACGCAAGCAAAAACACCTAAGAAACATGCATTTTCTATGCATTTTTCTTGATAAGAGACATGTTTTTGATGCAGAAACGTATGCAAAAAATACCTAACATGCACATGTAAGGGGGTTGCAAAGATTGTAAAGATCCCCCAGCCTTCTCTAGGTCCAATGTTGATAATTGTGTATGTTTTAATATCTAGTGCTGCTATGTACATAATGTTATTTACCCATAGCTGCTGTGTGTATTGTCAATAGGGAAAGCTCAGTAAACAGTTGGGGTCACTAGAGACTGTGCATTAGGAGCACACAATATAGACCTAATAGATAGTTAATGTAGGAGGGGCCAGCTGCAGGTAAGCTAGGAGGTTTTCCTCATATGATTCAGTAGGGCCAGGGTACCCCGTCAGCCCAGTAGGGCCAGAGAGCCCGGGCAGGCCTGTAGGGCCTTGGAGCTTGTTAAGGGTGACTGACAAGCAACGTTACCCAAGAGTACAGCCCAGTTTGTCTAGGGCCCTGAGTGGCTGAAGGTTGCAGCAGGACAGTGAAGCAAGACAACACCAGGATGTAGCAGCTAACTACATGGGCAGACACCCTTATGTCTGTTGCGAAACAGACAGATGAACTCCTAAAGTTAGTGAAGCTGAACAAGAGAGATGCTGCGGAACTAGATGAGTCAGAACATCCCGGGGACACCCTGGGAGGAATGAGGGAAGACACGGAAAGCAAAGGAAACATACTGTGTGGAACAAGTTGTTGGCTGTAACTGCAATGGACATACTGTGTACAGATGCAAGTAAATTCTTTTATGTTGAGTTGGAACTCGACTCTGCCTCTTTTTATGTGGAACCAACAGGAGTGAACCCACAGCAGACCAGAGGGGACCCTGATGGCACAGAAGGCGTAACAGAAGGTATGCTGCAAAGGGGACACTGTATGTATGTGGCGGGAGACCAGGGCGTAATTGAGCAATATATGGCAGCCACGACTACAGCACTGGCTCCCCTCACACACATACCCTAAGGGAAATTGGCTAAGAGTGGAAGTGGGAACAGTGGGGACCTCACTAATTTGGTGAGCAGTTAGGGTAAATAGGAGGGGTTCTGTTACTAGTAGAGAAGGGCCTTCTGTATCTGTAGTGCATTTGCTGCATATGTTTTGAAATGTTCAGGCATTGCTTGTCACATTATGTTGACTCATTCTTACAATATATCCTTGCTGGCTCCTTCACCTGCCTACGGCATGTCTTTTCTCCTTTCTCTGGCACAACTGTTCAAGAAAAATTCTGTTTAGGCATCTTGAAACACAAACATTGATTTAATTAATAAGTAGTTAGCAGTTTAGTTAATATTATTATTAGGGTGCAATCAAACTGCCGTATTACACGCGTGAGGATCGCGTTGCAATCCTCGGACTGGCCATAGGCTTTCCTAACCTGAGCGTGACAGTATATACAATATTTCTATGTACTGTATCTGTCATGCTCAGGTCAGGAGAGCCAACGGCCAGTCCGGGGATAGCGTTATCATTCTCGCGCAAGTAATGGGGCCATTTTTTTAGGCTGTGTGCCTATGATCAGGATCTAGTAGAGTTTTGGACTCACCATTTTTTAGCTGCATCCAAAATGATGCGTTCTAATCACATAGGTAAATCTGCATGTGATCAGTGAACCATGCAAATTTACCGCATCTATTGAATGGGTGAGACTAGCATCACTGCTGCAAATAATTGACATGCTGCGGCTTGTAAACCTGAGCCGTGGGTAAGTCTGCGCAGCGGTAAATTGAAGCACAGTGGGCATAGGATTTCTATATACCCCATCCACTGTGCTTCTAATGTAGAACGCAACGTGTTGGACACAGCGCAGGTGAGTCTATTAGCTAATTAGGTTAAACTAACAAAAATATATATCTGCTTTCTCCTGCAGATTTTCCACATCTAATGCACATAAAACTTATCGTACCCACAAGAGAAATTGACATGTTGTGGATTTCAAACCCACACCGCAGGTCAGTTTACACTGGGTAAAAAAAAAAAAAGCACAGTGGGCATGACATTTCTATAAATCCCATCCACTTTGCTGGAACTTTGAGTAACTGCATTTTTTGAGCAGCGAAAATACACAGTGTTAAATACTCAACATGGGAACGTAACAGTTCATGATGCCACATAGCTCAGTTTCTGCAATGTTACATTTTTGCTAATAAATATTATATAAATTATATAAATGCTACATAAACAACTAAGTAATAACTATTGAAAACTATCGTAACCATGTACGGTAACTTTCCTATAGAGACCATGACTAAATCAACCTTTTTTCAGCACACTAGCAGCAAAAAGTGAAATATAACATATCAAGACTACAATAAATTTACAAAGAAACTAAAATAATTGAAATATTAACCCAGTGGCTTTGAGAATGTTAACGACCTCTGAATCAGGCAGTATTGATGTGTTTTTATTCCTTTCACTCTTTTCTTTTTTCTTTTCTTCACTGTTTTCTGGCAAACTAGATGAGTGGTTTCCCAGATGTATTTAATACGAATAAAGCAGACGAAAAATAAATATGGAAACTAAACCCCACAGGACCCTTTTGTATGCAGACTGGATAGATCTTGAGACACATGGCGGAGGGAGTGAACCTTTTCTAGCCATACAAATTTGTCTTCGAGGTTATGCAACAGGCTGCTAGTCATGCAAGGCCAACCTCACAGGACAAAGGATAGAGGAGGTGCATGGTTTGGAAGCAATTTTCACTTGGCTCTGACTTTGAGCTCAGATTTCGGCAGGATTTGATCAAGGCTGTATTGCTTATGTCTGAAATGTGAGGCTAGCATGCTAATCATTTTAAAGTGACTCGTAACTCGAAATATATATGTTCATCGGTCAAGGAACAGAAGCGTGAACGGTTTATTAGCTAACCACCTCCTGTGTCGGAAAATATAGATCAATTATAGACAACATGTTAATTCATGTATCAACTGTATCACAAGACACCATTGGGCAAAACTGTTAGAAATCAAGAGACAAGACATTGATTTTATTCTACACGTCCTACACTGTGAAATGGTCAATAATTGGACACTAAAGGCCACCATACATACTAGACTAATATCGTTGGAACTGATATTGACAGGTTCGACTGACAGTCTAGTCTGGGAGTTTCCCAACTGTCACATAGTAGATGATATTGAGTGAGAAAATTATCCACCATGTCCACTTTTGGATGTCCAATCATATCATTCTCGAAGACAGTGTTCCACAACTTCAGTCCTCAAGAGCCACCAACAACCATGTTTTCAGCGTTTCCTTACATCCAATATGATGTAAATAAACACTTAAAGGGAATCTGTCACCAGTTTTGTCACCTAATCTGAAATCAGCATAATGTAGAGACAGTGACCCTGATTCCGGCGGTGTATCGCATGCTTGGCTGCATGGTGTAGTTTTTATAAAATCACTGCTTTATCAGCAGCAAATTTTCACTAGAGGATTAGTAAACTTGCTGCTCTGTAGTCCTCCATATTCATGAGCTCTCTGTAACCGCGCCACCACCACTAATTTGCAGCTTTCTGCCTATGCAGAGTGTATACTGTAAGCTGCCAATCAGTGATGTTGGCGGGGTTATACAGAGCTCAGCATTCAGAGAAACGGTAAATCTGCAGCAGAGAAAATAGGGATTTTATTAAAACTGCAGCAACAGCCCAACAAGTGACACATATCTGGAATTAGGGTCTATGCCTCTACACCCTTCTGTTCTCAGATAAGGTAACAATAACCTGGTGACAGATTTCCTTTAAAGGTGTGTTAACTTTAGAATGGTTAGAAGAAAATATGTATACGGAATCTTACAAATACTGTATATAAGGAAGAAAGATTCATGGATAGATACAGGTTCGAACTGGCCCATGGGAGTACAGGTGAATCCCCCAGTGGGCCGCTTTGCAGGAGTGGGCTCCCCACCTGTCTATATGAGCAGTATTTGGGACAATGCACTAATTTCACTATGTACCAACAAAGGCAACATGTCATCGTTCATTTAGGTACATTTGTAGATGAGGGTAATGTTATTTTTGCATGTAGCTGAACATTGGGGCTCTAAAGTCAATGTTACTGGTAGGCCTTTGGCAGCACAGTCCGGCGCTGGATAGATAAATAATAGCTAGATAGGTAGATGGATGGATAGACAGATAATAAATAGATTGATACAGGTGCATCTCACAAAATTAGAATATCATCAAGATGTTAATTTCTTTCAGTTCTTCAATACAAAAAGTGAAACTCATATATTATATAGAGTCATTACAGAGTGATCTACAGGGTGGGCCATGTATATGGATACACCTAAATAAAATGGGAATGGTTGGTGATATCAACGTCCTGTTTGTGGCACATTAGTATATGGGAGGGGGAAACTTTCAAGATGGGTGGAGACCATGGTGACTATTTTGAAGTTGGCCATTTTGGATCCAACTTTATTTTTTCCAATGGGAAGAGGGTCATGTGACACATCAACCTTATTGAGAATTTCACAAGAAAAACAATGGTGTGCTTGGTTTTAAGGCAACTTTATTCTTTCATGAGTTATTTACAAGTTTATGATCACTTATAAAATGTGTTCAAAGTGCTGCCCACTGCTGCATTGTGTTGAATTCTCAATGCAACCCTCTTCTCCCACTCTTGTCACGCTGATAGCAACACTGCAGAAGAAATGCTAGCACAGGCTTCCAGTATCCGTTGTTTCAGATGCTGCACATCTCGTATCTTCACAGCATAGACAATTGCCTTCAGATGACCCCAAAGATAAAAGTCTAAGGGGGTCAGATTGGGAGACCTTGGTGGCCATTCAACTGGCTCACGATGACCAATCCACTTTCCAGGAAACTGTTCAGACCTGACACCCATAATTGATGGTATGGGGTGGTATATGAGATGGTACAAAGATAGTGGTGCCATTCTTCATCAACGGAAACCTCAATGCCACTGGATATCTGAAATTGCTAGATGATGTTGTGTTGCCCTCTTTATGCACTGAAGATGGCACGTTCCCTGAGTTTTTCCAGCAAGATGGTGCACCACCACATTATGGGTGTCAGGTCCAAGCATTTCTACAAGGAATCTGACCCCATTAAAGCAGCATTTCTTCTGCGGTGTTGCTATCAGTGTGTCAAGCGTGGGAGAAGAGGGTTGCATTGACAATCCAACACAATGGGCAGCACTTTGAACACATTGTATAAGTGGTTATAAACTTACAAATAACTCATGAAAGAATAAAGTTACATTAAAACCAAGCACACCATTGTTTTTCTTGTGACATTCTCAATAAGTTTGATGTGTTACATGACCCTCTTCCCATTGGAAAAAATAAAGTTGGATCCAAAATGATCGACTTCAAAATGGCCACCATGGTCACCACCCATCTTGGAAAGGTTCCCCCCTCCCATATACTAATGTGCCATAAACAGGACGTTGATATCACCAGCCATTCTCATTTTATTTAGGTGTATCCATATAAATGGCCCACCCTGTATTTCAAGTGTTTATTTCTGTTAATGTTGATGATTATGGCTTACAGCTAGTGTTGAGCGATACCGTCCGATACTTGAAAGTATCGGTATCGGAAAGTATCGGCCGATACCGGCAAAGTATCGGATCTAATCCGATACCCGATACCAATACAAGTCAATGGGACTCATGTATCGGACGGTATTCCTGATGGTTCCCAGGGTCTGAAGGAGAGGAAACTCTCCTTCAGGCCCTGGGAACCATATTAATGTGTAAAATAAAGAATTAAAATAAAAAATATTGCTATACTCACCTCTCCGACGCAGCCTGGACCTCACCGAGGGAACCAGCAGCGTTGTTTGCTTAAAATGCGCGCGTTTCCTTCCTTCCGTGACGTCACGGCTTCTGATTGGTCGCGTGCCGCCCATGTGGCCGCGACGCGACCAATCACAGCAAGCCGTGACGTAATTTTGAGGTCCTGGATGCCTAATTCTAGGCATTCAGGATTTTAAAATTACGTTCCGGCTTGTGATTGGTCGCGTCGCGGTCACATGGGCGACGCAACCAATCACAAGCCGTGACGTCACGGGAGGCAGGAGACGCACGCATTTTTAAAATTACGTCACGGCTTGTGATTGGTTGCGTGCCGCCCATGTGGCCGCGACGCGACCAATCACAGCAAGCCGTGACGTAATTTCAGGTCCTGAATGCCTATTTCTGCGTCGGAGAGGTGAGTATAGCAATATTTTTATTTTAATTCTTTATTTTACACATTAATGTTGTATTTTACACATTAATGTTGTTTCGATACCGATACCCGATACCACAAAAGTATCGGATCTCGGTATCGGAATTCCGATACCCGCAAGTATCGGCCGATACCCGATACTTGCGGTATCGGAATGCTTAACACTACTTACAGCCAATGAAAACCCAAAAGTCATTATCTCAGTAAATTAGAATAATTAACAAAAAACACCTGCAAAGGCTTCCTAAATGCTTAAAAAGGTCCCTTAGTCTGTTTCAGTAGACTCCACAATCATGGGGAAGACTGCTGACTTGACAGATGTCCAGAAGGCAGTCATTGACACACTCCACAAGGAGGGTAAGCCACAAAAGGTCACTGCTAAAGAAGCTTGAATTTATTGATAGTACAACTTTTATATATTTTGTATTTATCATTACTATTATCTAGCTGGGAAATAGGGTTGCTATATTTTAACTGTATATAGATAGATAAAGAGATAATAGATAGATGATATATATATATATATATATATATATATATATATATATATATATATATAGATTTATAGATAGATAGAAGATTATAGATAGAAGATTATAGATAGATAGAAGATTATAGATAGATAGAAGATTATAGATAGATTAGATAGATAGATAGATAGATAGATAGATAGATAGATATGTGTATAGTGCACCATCTCCTATGTGGCAACTCTCTCACATGACATTCCCAAAAATTAAAAGATAATTTTACTCTACGGGAATAAACTACTTCACAACACGACAGCAACCTAATCTGAATTACATATGACTTTCATGTCAAACCCTTTCTTGAAAAAAGTAAAATAACCAAAGCCTAAATTGTTTCAGCGGCTGCAAAAAAAACCTCATAAAAGTCTGCTGTATAGCTTAACCCTTAAAGAGACAGCCCGTCATTACTGGGTACACTAACACAGACGGGACTAGCTGTACGGGAATAGTGAAATACAATACTTTTATGACACATACTCCTGCACAGGGAAAGGGCATAGTAGCTGTGCGTACACATACAGCCAATATTATTTTTTGTTCAGTAATTCACAAAATACCGTAGTTCTAAAATACAAACATTAATGCTGTACATGACGGTCACATGCATCACTTTTTCTCTATTGGGGAGTCGTCCTGTGCCTTGTAGACTGATAATGTATTTCTGAGCAATTAATAGCATGCATCCATGATCATTAAGAATTGTCTGTAATTGAAATTGTATCTAATTTCAGAGAACATATAACAGCGCTCTTCAAAAAAGCTATTGTCCTATTCAACTGGCTATGTTTAATGCAGATTATTCATTGACCTAGTTATATGATCAGTTTACATAACCAATATGGAAGCCTCATGGATGGTTTCAAACATAAGCATTTATTATGTGAGCAAATAAAAATAACATCAGGGAAAACTACACTGAACTTAGGATGTCACGGACCGTAAAACCCAACTAAGTAATGTGAGCATTCGCTTGAATCAAATTTCTTTAGATTCTGATATACTTACAATTGTATAATATTTTTTTAATGCATGCTACCACGGCTTCAACAAAGGGGTAGGAAGATGAAGCAGCCTCTATGGTGCCATCAAAGACTCAGGTGTGTAGGGTGGAATTTAAAGTGGAACTGGGACCAGATTTAACAATACAAACGACATACATTATTAAATAGATTTCGTAGACCTGATGAGGCTGGTGTGGTTACTTTGAAAATGCCATGTCAAAATGGCTGTATAATCCGTAAATTAAAATCAACATTTAGAGATGCCAGTTAAAGCTAACATGGATTTCCAAAAGAAGCACACCAGCCTCATCAGCTTTGCGATATCTACTGAAGGGCTCATACTCATTTGTGAGAAAAACGGACGAGTGCAATAACATAAAAAATCGGATTGCATTCTGACCAATGTTGATCTATGAGTCCCTGCACATCTGCGATTTTTTTTTTCTCAGCTCAGATCGGATTGAGAAAAAAATCACAGGATACTGCGATTGTCCTCGTATTTCAGACCAGACTCGCCAATGCAAGGCAATGGGTGTGATAAAAAAAATTGCACAGCACTTGCAAAGTCTGAGTGCCATGTGATTTTTTTTATTACAACCATTGTCTTGAAAACCTGATATTTCATCTGTCGCGTACAGTAAAATCACAAATTAGAATAGAAAAGATATATATTTAGGTAGAATAGATAGATATAAAAATGTCAGTGACATATTTAATTAGTACAGTGCTTGTATAGCTTACTGTACATGTATTGCTAAATAAATTATTTTCCAAAAAAACTGGCGTGTGGGCCACCAAAATTTTATTAACCAGCAGAGAGAAAGCATACAGCTGGGGGCTGATGTTTATAGCCTGGGAAAGGGGGTAATACCCATGAAGCTTCCCAGGTTATTAATATAAGCTCACAGCATTATACTTGGCCTTTACTAGTTATTAAAATGGGGTCCCCCAGAAAAAATTATGTGGGGCCCCCTCTAATTAATTCATAATTAATAACCAGCAAGGGCTATGCAGACAACTACAAGCTGATATTAATAGCCTAGGAAATAGCCATGGATATTGGCCCCATTCCAGACTAAAAACTTCAGCTTTCAGCCACCTCAGAAATGACACATCCATAAAATGCACCAAATCTGGCTCTTAGCCTCGTTCTTCCAACTTGCCCTGGTGCGGTGGCAAGTGGGGTGGTAGTATTGGGGTTGATGTCACCTTTGCATTGTCAGAAAGGTCATCAGAGTTTGGCACTCGAACTGACGCCATTGAGTTGAACTGAGTTCATTCACTTTGATCTCTGATGACCTTTCTGACAGCATCATGAGCATGAGAACTTCCTAATGCTTACAGTGACATCAGAGGTCAAAGAAGTTCATTGGATATGAACTCCGCTCAACTTTATCAGGTCACCACGAGGCACTGAGCTGTGCAAGCACGCACAACTCAGTGTCTCTGCTGGATGGCAGGCTGTTTGGTAGCATCATGCAACAATGCAGCTTGCTATCTAGATGTAGCAGAACTAGATAAGTCGTAGGTCAATTATCTTCTCGGTGGACAGGTGAGGAATATGGTTGTTTATTATTTTCATTCTTTTACAGGGGACATTGGTTTCAGCAGATTGGGCTTAAGGTGAATTTAAGTGTTTTTGGTTAATTTAATAAAGGAGTCTGTGTAATTTGTTTAAATAAAGGACTTTATTCTGGGTGGTTTTTTTTTATAATTTGACTACGAGGTTAGTAATGGGGGCTTCTTTTATATACACCTGTCCATTGCTAACCCCTGGGCTTGATGTGACCTGACAATACAAAGGTGATATACCCCACTTGCCACCGCACCAAGGCAAGTGGGAAGATCAAGGCTAAGTGTCAGATTTGGCGCATCTTATCAATGTGCCATTTCTGGGGCGGCTGAGAGCTGATGTTTATAGTCTGGGATGGAGTCACTAACCATGGCCCCTTCCTAGGCTATTAATATCAGCCCGCACCTGTCTGCCTAGCTTTTGCTGATTATTAATTATAGGGGGACCCTACATCATCCTTTTTCGGGGGGTGAGAGGATCCCACATTTTAATAACCAGTAAAGGCTTAGTATACAGCTATGAGCTGATATTAATAGATTGGGAAGCTCCATGGGTAGTACCCCCCTTTCCAGACTATAAACATCAGCCCCCAAATGTCAGCTTTCCCTCTGCTGTTTAATAAAATTTCAGGGAACCCCACACCAGTTTTTTCAGAAAATTATTTTTTAAATTAATAAAATACATGAACAGTAAGGTACACACGCAAAATACTCATTATATCTCACACATATTTATATCTATCTGATCTATATATATACTGTTTGAAATTACGGGAAAGGGGGTGCGGCTGAACGTGCCAAATTCATCATAAGTTACTCCGCTAATGCAGCAGAAATGTACTCCTGTCCTTGCGGTGCCAAATTCATTAAAAGGTGCATACAAAATATACACGTTCTATAAAGCCCATAAACCTCTATGCTTGCACCCAGGGCCGGACTGGCAATCTGGCAATTCTGGCAAATGCCAGAAGGGCCTTTGTGGTCATGGGCTGCCTTGTCTGCTACATTGTTAACAGAATCGGTGTTCTCAAGACACCCATACTGTTATGAGTTGTGATGGAGCACAAAGTCGCTGACCCCGTCACTTACCCCAGAAGGCCACAGATATCATTAAAAATATTGGTGTTGTACAAAATCTTTCTTTCCTCCATCCGGAGTAATATTAATAATATATTTCATCTGGTACTTGGGGACAGGGACAACATGGGCCTGTGTGATTTCAAATGCCAGGGCTGAATTTCAGCCCCAGTCCGTACCTGCTTGCACCTAGCTCAGGACTTGACCCCTCTCACCTTCCTGCTGATAAAACCTTCTGAGCCACAGCTACAACACATAAAAACTTTTTTTTAAGTACCCTTTTCCCCTTTCAATTCTTTAAACAGCTGCTCGAATATAATGTCCAGTACTAGAGGCCTAATATGCATTCGCAATGGGGGTTAAGGGAAATAGGGAATATGGATTAAAAGTAAGAATGAGAATTGGTAAGGGGGATGATCAGAAAAAAATGAAATAAATTCAATAAATAGGTAAATCATAAAAAACAGTCATACTCCGATGTCTAGATGGGCACTGGAAGCACAATTGGACATACGTGTGAGGATGTAACACGCATGTTCAGCTGTCATACGTGCATTTTGCTGCATACATTTTAGCATATAGCTGCCCTTGCTATCTGACAGTTACAATGCTGAATTCCTGCAATTGAAGGGGGCTAATTTTGGAACCTATGCTTCGGCACCATTTCTGTATAAAAAATTGCTGCATCCCAAATATGACAATATGTATCTCTGCATTGAAAAGCATCACTGTCACCACTGTATTTGTGGCCATCAGCAATCGTTCTCTTAGGCCACAATTGATCCCGGTATCTGTGAGATTATTTTATTGCTGAGCATGAACTTATTCTACTGATTCCACATCTAGGAATTTACTATTTTTTTCACTGCCTCTCTGACCCCTCCACGGACCTTGTACAACTTTAGGTAAGACTGTACTTTAAAGCGTGGCAGTAGAATTCACTGTACTCATATGCCATCTGTTCACGTAGCTCTTTTATATGATCCATGTGGCAGATTTACATTAGTCTAAGTACTGATTAATGACCACTTTGGAAAACCCATTTTCTTATACCCTACTAGTGACTTCTGAGATAATGGAGGTTGCCTTTTCAGAGAGAGTGGTTACTGAGAATGCTTCTCGCTTCTGGAGGACTTGTCCTTTCCTTTTTTAAAAAGGCATGTAGATATGGTTACGGACTGATTCACAGTACCTGGTCTAAAGGCCACGCCAGTAAAATCAGGAGTGGAACAACCTGAGGAAAAGTATAATAGAAACCCGTCACCACTTCTGTATTTATCACCCAATCCTGGTTTTGGCTTACAGATACTGAGATAAAGTACTGACCAAATACTGAACATGTGACCGTGGCCTTACTCATTGTTTTCTTCTTTGTTTTCCCATTGTCCATTTTTAAATGTAATTTATTTATTTTAATAGGAGAATATCCAGCCTGCTCATTGAAAGGCAACATGTCAATATCTAAAGTGTCAGTGAGCAGCTCCAAGTAATATATCTGGCACGTTAAAATGAAATGATCTGAATGAATGAAAGACAGCTGAAAATGAGCAGTGATTATGGAACAAGATCTACAATATGTATGTAGCAGATTGTGTCAGCACTGGAACTTGTATCCTTGGCATTGTACACCAAAAAGCTGTTTATTAGCTGTTCAATGAGGAACAGATAATGACAAAACATCTTGACTTCATCGAAAGGAGAACTAAATGGAATATAAAATTAGCTTTTGACACAAAGTCTGACCCTGTCCTTCAGCTTACAATATAACTTTTCATTTTAGTTTGGCATTTTCAGAAGTGGTTGATTTAAAGAAATTCTTTTAACAATGGCCCAATGGTTTAATTAGTATTTATTTCCCTACTTACTGTAAGATATTGAGCTTAAATTAAAAATAATACCTGATTGTGTAATACCCAACTTAAAAAAAGCTAATACAATTTTCTGGCATTATGATTTTCTAAATTTGCTATAATTCAATTCCCAAGTAGAGAAAAGGGATAAAGACAAAGGGAGTGGGGCATTGTCTGATTATACTAATCCAAATGGACAGGATACATAACAGATTCCTATGGCTATATGCTACACTAATTCAATAGTGATGTACAAAAGAAAGAGGAGGCCTTTGCACAAAAATTTTAAGGAGTTCATCATTGTGGTCCTTTTTTTGATTTTCAACATGAATGTGGATGGGATGAACCAGTGTCGGATGTCTCCCAGCAGGGACCCTGTATCTGCTGCATAGTTTGCCTCTATGATACATACAGTATCTCTTTAAATGTATAAAAACAAAAGACAAGTAAGTACCTGCAGTTTTTGCCACAATCAGGGAACAAATTGGAACAAGATCTGTATGCAGTGCTCGGACTGGCCGGCAGCTCACCTGATCCGAGAGTATGTATTTCTATGCAGCTGTGAGGCGGCCAGGGTGGTAGTTGTGGCAACAGGCTGTACGGTTCCAACACCCTGGCGCCCCACAGATGAAATGTAAAGTCCTTAGTGCTGCATATGCAGCAACACACTCACGGTTATTGTCAGAGGCCTCTCGCCTGCTGTCATGTCGGCTCCGCAAATCACTTCAGACACAGGATTTTTTTCAACAGTTGAACTTTACTAAACAGCAGCATATTCATCTCACAGGCAGCACAAGTTAAACACAGAGACATCTTCTTACCTGCATTCATCACACATTCAGCACAAGATAAACACTGAGACGTCTTCTTATCTTTCCCTGGCTTCTGGGCAGACTCGGTTCTTCCTGTCAACTCTGTGTATATCCTTGCAGCCTCTGTCTATATCCTTGCAGCCTCTGTCTCACTCTTTGTCAATCGCTGACCCACTATTGGACAATCCCTGTCCCTCTTCTGGACAATTTGTGTCCCACTCTTGCTCCAGGTCCACCAGCATCCTACTGTTTCCCTGGTCCAGCTGTGAGTTATAAGGTAATGGGCTCGCCGACTCAGCTGCCTCCTAATCCCAGCCACTAGCTTCTGATCCTTCCTTGGAACGGTTCTGTATAAGCTGGTGACCACCTGCATGATTCTCAGCCTGGGGTCCCTTCCTGCCATAGCAGCTCTATCCCCATGGCTGACCAACTGTCTGCTTCACTGCTCCTCACATCTAGCCCTGGGCAGAGCTGCCCAGGCTTCTGCCTCTAATCAGGAAGTATCTGTCCTGGGCCTGCCTGCTCTGTGCTGCTCTGCTGTGTGACTTCTCCCATCTACTTAACCCTTATGCTGCCTGCACTACTTACTAATCTATCCCCAAGGTAAAACACATTACATCACATTAGAGTACATGACAAATATATTACAGTGCACCAATAGCAAAACATTAATAAAACATCAGGGTGCCGCATGTGACACAGGTGAACAGGTCATATCAAGACTTGTGAAAAAGGCCTAAAACTATTTTTTTTTGTATATCCATTTAATTTATATTCAGTTGATGCAGTGCAGTGATGTGACTTTACTGCCCCATGTTAATGTGTCCTTACTACATGGGTTAAAGATGTGCAACTCTTACTATTAAACTAGGAGCTTAATAGGAGCTCTCTTCTGAATACTAACGGAACAAGAATTGTGCTGTTTAAGACCATGCTCTCACATCTTCAGTAGCAGTGTGGCCTTATCACACTCCATATTTTTAAGCTGAAGTCTAGACTTGGTTATAATTTGTACAGGCCTTCATCACAGCTTTGTTCATATTTTATGGAATTGCCAAAGAAAGCTAGTACAGTGGCCATTTAAAGCCCCAATTTTAAGATGGGTTAAGTATCAATAAATTCACAAAAGTATAAAAACTGTAAAAAAACAAACAAAGCAAAACAAAAACCCAACCTTTATAGCTATTATCAGAGTAATCAATTTAAAACTGCACCAGATGAGGCATGCCATGGGTTTATCAAAAAATGTGCTGTATTGAAAAGCACAATGGAGACAGCATCTATCTCACATTTACTGAACTGCTGTGAAAACAGCAGCCAAAAAAATGCTATGTACACAATAATTTTGGCAGTTTTTCCGAACAAAGACTGTTCTCCCAGTGCAGTTAATTTACACTGGCAAACATGAACTAGATAAAGGCGATGAGTGTTGAGCTCTAGTCTGTCCTAAATCATGTTAGTGGGACACAATCAACACAAATCGCACGAGTGGTTGTGTAATGTAGCAGGGAATATGGGCAGACGAACAGAGCAAAGAAAGACATAGGCCGTGTCTCTCTTCAAGCTCTTCAATCCGATGGTCAAGGGTGATGTCTTGGTGATGACATTAATAGGTTCCCCTTGTGACTCTGTAGACAGCATATCTGGGGGAATAAGGATTATGTGTCAAGGAGAAGAAGCAGCTTACTTCTAAGCTCAGATATTTTCTCATACTGTATATCCTAAGCTTTGAGATGTATTGAGCTATAATACACCATGTATACATGTGTATGGGCCCAGAATTTACCACTAAATGCCTCTGATTTCACACAGGGACATAGTAAGGTTTATGTTATTATGTTGGATTCCATAACACTAATACTTATATCATGGGTGGGGGTTCCCTGCTTGGGGCCTCTTTGGACAAATTGAAGATACACTGGAAAGTGGGTTTCTCCTTTTGGAAAACTTGGCAAAAGAAATAGATGGCAACCCACTGATTTCAAGAGACACTTTCTAACACAACATTTACCCAATAATGCTACTGGGGGTGGGGGGATTTGTAAATACCCATTGATGTACCTGGCAATAAATACTGAGAGTTGGGGGTTGCTGCATCCAGATACTTTAGTCTATCATTAGTGAAGTGACCACTCTCACAAGTCCCCATGCATGTGGGAAGTCACAAGACTGCATACATAGTTGGGGTCACAGGCCCAGAACAGAATTAAAAGAAGTGCAGGAGTTTAGTCAGCACTTGTCCATAAGAATGCAAATCACATATATGTGTTCATGTTCACGTGACCATCCCCCCATTGGAAATACACTGTGGATTGGATACTGTCATGATTCGTCAGTCTGCAGTCACATAGAGTTCATGGAGGCTTGCCTTATGACACCAGACAACCCATTTAAAGAGCTTATTAAGCTAGGACAACTTCCTTTTTTGTAGTCACCTGAACATGATGAGCTGAGGTATCTAGATGCAGAAATCCCCAACTATCAGTATTTATTGGGCATGTATAACACATTGCTTTGTCCTAGGAGCCACTTTTCAACACATCACTAAGGCACATGTTGCTTGAGCTACCGTGAGAAGCCTGCATGGTCTAAATGTACTACGATGGCTTGAAGCGTCTCTGGACTTGTCTCCCATCAAGCACATCGGGGGACAGCATTGCTCAGCAATTGCAAAGGAAGCTGTCAGCAGCAGATCTTGATGATTTCTGTACCCAAGTGCATTCAGCGTGGCAAGAACATTCCTCAACCAATAACAACCTCATTGATAGTAGCCAAGGTGTGTAAGTGCAGGGGTTTCTGCATGCCACACTCATGCTCAATACTGTATAAATTGAGGTGTTTTGAAACTTGATTCCATTTATTCATCCTTTGCATATCATTAACATGTCTATTGAGTCTATACTTTCCATCACTCTAAGATTTTTCCTTTTTGGTGTTTCAATTTCAGTATTGAGGAGTGTATATAAACTTAAAACTTAGAGCAAGAACTTTCTCCAAATAACTAATGTTCACTAAAAACCCTGTGGCAAGTGATCTTCCATGCTCGTAGTATAAAACCAGGTGAATAAAGATAGCAAGATCAGATTTATGACGTTTGGACATTAAAAACATACACATTTTATATTGGACATTAAGAATACTTGTGCAGAAGATGGAAAATGAATGAAGAAAAATCTGCAGGAAAAATCTGCTGCAATATGCAAATATATTCCAGGACTATTTATTTTAATTCCCACAGTAAAATAATAAAAACAGAAATATTTAAAGAGTAACTGTCGCTTTAAATTTTATTTCATAAATCAATAGTACAATAATAATAAGTAACTTTATAATATAACTTTCCAGAGAAAGCTGCTTTTTCTTCAGTCAGAATTGGTCAGTCATTATCAAACTTCTCAATTCTTAGATAAAATCTGTATTCAGTGAAGACACTTTCCCATTCCTGAGACAGGAGGTGGCAGCTGCTACTGATAAGATTGTATCTAGATAGGAGGGGAAGGAGGAGGGAGGAGATCTGTCTTTAGCTCCTCCCTCTTGTCAGCAGCATAGAATCTTATCAGTAGCACCTGCCATCTCCTATCTCAGTAATGTAACAATCTGACTGCACTGAATACAGACTTTGTGAGTGAAAGATCAAGCGAAGAGGAGAAAGAAGCAGATTTCTCGGATAAGATAAATTACAAAGTTGCTTATTTTCAGGTGTATTATTGATTTATGAACAGAAAAATTAAAACAATGGGTACTCTTTAAAGATTTTCCCACCTCAGACATTTAGGACACACCAACGCATAAATGTCTAATCTCCACTATCTCATGAAAACAGTCTCTTATTTTTGTTAAAATCAACGCCATCATTCCCAGTCTATTGTTTCGTCACGCCATCATTCCAAGACTATTGTTTCCTCACGCCATCATTCCAAGTCTATTGTTTCCTCACGCCATCATTCCAAGTCTATTGTTTCCTCAGGCCATCATTACTAGTCTATTGTTTCCTCACGCCATCATTCCAGGTCTATTGTTTCCTCACGCCATCATTCCAAGTCTATTGTTTCCTCACTCCATCATTCCAAGTCTATTGTTTCCTCACGCCATCATTCCCAGTCTATTGTTTCCTCACTCCATCATTCCATGTCTATTGTTTCCTTACGCCATCTGTTGTGAAATTGGATTTTGGGCTCCCCCGGTGGCCACTGGTGGAATTGAGCTTGTGTGCATCATCCCCTCTGTTCACCTGTTCCCATCAGGATGTGGGAGTCGCTATTTAACCTTGCTCCTCTGTCACTTCCATGCCGGTCTACATTGTAATCAGAAGCCTTTCTGTGCATGTTCCTGCTACCAGACAACTTCCAGCTAAGTCGGACTTTTGTCCTTGTTTGTTTTTTGCATTTTGTTCCAGTTCACAGCTGCAGTTTCGTTTCTGTGTCTGGAAAGCTCTTGTGATCTGAAATTGCCACTCTGATGTTATGAGTTAATACTAGAGTCTTAAAGTAATTTCAGGATGGTGTATTGATAGGGTTTTCAGCTGACCATGAAAGTACCCTTTCTGTCTTCCTGCTATCTAGTAAGCGGACCTCGATTTTGCTAAACCTATTTTCATACTACGTTTGTCATTTTCATCTTAAATCACCGCCAATATATGTGGGGGCCTCTGTCTGCCTTTCGGGGAAATTTCTCTAGAGGTGAGCCAGGACTATATTTTCCTCTGCCAGGATTAGTTAGTCCTCCGGCCGGCGCTGGGCGTCTAGGGATAAAACGCAGGCTACGCTACCCGGCTACTGTTAGTTGTGCGGCAGGTTTAGTTCATGGTCAGTTTAAGTTTCCATCCTTCCAAGAGCTAGTTCCTATGTATGCTGGGCTATGTTCTCTTGCCATTGAGAACCATAACAGTTTGACCGGCCCACAAAGGGTTAAATTAATTGGCAGAGAAAGGAGAGAAAAAAGAAGTCTGCTGAAAATTTTTTTTTTTTTTTTTTCCTTCAGTTCTGAGTGTGCTTTCAATTGAATCACTTGCAAGTCTGCCTATATTGCAGCCTTCCTCTCTCTCTCTCCTTCTAATCCTGGAATGGCTCTGTGTTCACCTGTTTAAAATGGATATTCAGAGTTTAGCTGCAGGTTTGAATAATCTCACCACGAAAGTTCAAAATTTACAAGATTTTGTTGTTCATGTTCCTATATCTGAACCTAGAATTCCTTTGCCTGAATTTTTCTCGGGGAATAGATCTTGCTTTCAAAATTTCAAAAATAATTGCAAGTTGTTTTTGTCCCTGAAATCTCGCTCTGCTGGAGATCCTGCTCAGCAGGTCAGGATTGTGATTTCCTTGCTCCGGGGCGACCCTCAAGATTGGGCTTTTGCATTGGCTCCAGGGGATCCTGCGTTGCTCAATGTGGATGCGTTTTTTCTGGCCTTGGGGTTGCTTTATGAGGAACCTCATTTAGAGCTTCAGGCGGAAAAAGCCTTGATGTCCCTATCTCAGGGGCAAGATGAAGTTGAAATATACTGCCAAAAATTCCGTAAATGGTCTGTGCTTACTCAGTGGAATGAGTGCGCCCTGGCGGCGAATTTCAGAGAGGGTCTCTCTGATGCCGTTAAGGATGTTATGGTGGGGTTCCCTGTGCCTGCGGGTCTGAATGAGTCCATGACAATGGCTATCCAGATCGATAGACGTCTGCGGGAGCGCAAACCTGTGCACCATTTGGCGGTGTCTACTGAGAAGACGCCAGAGAATATGCAATGTGATAGAATTCTGTCCAGAAGCGAACGGCAGAATTTTAGACGAAAAAATGGGTTGTGCTTTTATTGTGGTGATTCAACTCATGTTATATCAGCATGCTCTAAGCGTACTAAGAAGCTTGATAAGTCAGTTTCAATTGGCACTTTTCAGTCTAAGTTTATTCTATCTGTGACCCTGATTTGTTCTTTATCATCTATTACCGCGGATGCCTATGTCGACTCTGGCGCCGCTTTGAGTCTTATGGATTGGTCCTTTGCCAAACGCTGTGGGTATGATTTAGAGCCTCTTGAAACTCCTATACCTCTGAAGGGGATTGACTCCACCCCATTGGCTAGTAATAAACCACAATACTGGACACAAGTAACTATGCGAATTAATCCGGATCATCAGGAGATTATTCGCTTTCTTGTGCTGTATAATCTACATGATGTGTTGGTGCTTGGATTGCCATGGCTGCAATCTCATAACCCAGTCCTCGACTGGAACGCTATGTCTGTGTTAAGCTGGGGATGTAAGGGGATGCATGGGGACGTACCTTTGGTTTCCATTTCGTCATCTATTCCCTCTGAGATTCCTGAATTCTTGTCTGACTATCGTGATGTTTTTGAAGAACCTAAGCTTGGTTCATTACCTCCGCACCGGGAGTGCGATTGTGCCATAGATTTGATTCCAGGTAGTAAATACCCTAAGGGTCGTTTATTTAATCTGTCTGTGCCTGAACATGCTGCTATGCGAGAATATATAAAGGAGTCCTTGGAAAAGGGACATATTCGTCCTTCGTCATCTCCCTTAGGAGCCGGTTTTTTCTTTGTGTCTAAGAAAGATGGCTCTTTGAGGCCGTGTATTGATTATCGGCTTTTGAATAAAATCACGGTTAAATATCAATATCCGTTGCCACTGCTGACTGATTTGTTTGCTCGCATAAAGGGGGCCAAGTGGTTCTCTAAGATAGATCTCCGTGGGGCGTATAATTTGGTGCGAATTAAGCAGGGGGATGAGTGGAAAACCGCATTTAATACGCCCGAGGGCCACTTTGAGTATTTGGTGATGCCTTTTGGCCTTTCAAATGCCCCTTCAGTCTTTCAGTCCTTTATGCATGACATTTTCCGTGATTATTTGGATAAATTTATGATCGTGTATCTGGATGATATTCTGATTTTTTCGGATGACTGGGACTCTCATGTCCAGCAGGTCAGGAGGGTTTTTCAGGTTTTGCGTTCTAATTCCTTGTGTGTGAAGGGTTCTAAGTGCGTTTTTGGGGTTCAAAAGATTTCCTTCTTGGGATACATTTTTTCCCCCTCTTCCATCGAGATGGATCCTGTCAAGGTTCGGGCTATTTGTGATTGGACGCAACCCTCTTCTCTTAAGAGTCTTCAGAAATTTTTGGGCTTTGCTAACTTTTATCGTCGATTTATTGCTGGTTTTTCTGATGTTGTTAAACCATTGACTGATTTGACTAAGAAGGGTGCTGATGTTGCTGATTGGTCCCCTGCTGCTGTGGAGGCCTTTCGGGAGCTTAAGCGCCGCTTTTCTTCCGCCCCTGTGTTGCGTCAGCCTGATGTTGCTCTTCCTTTTCAGGTTGAGGTCGACGCTTCTGAAATCGGAGCTGGGGCGGTTTTGTCGCAAAGAAGTTCCGACTGCTCCGTGATGAAACCTTGTGCTTTTTTTTCTCGTAAATTTTCGCCCGCCGAGCGGAATTATGATATTGGGAATCGGGAGCTTTTGGCCATGAAGTGGGCTTTTGAGGAGTGGCGTCATTGGCTTGAGGGGGCTAGACATCAGGTGGTGGTATTGACCGACCACAAAAATTTAATTTATCTTGAGTCCGCCAGACGCCTGAATCCTAGACAGGCGCGCTGGTCGTTGTTTTTCTCTCGGTTTAATTTTGTGGTGTCATACCTACCGGGTTCTAAGAATGTTAAGGCGGATGCCCTTTCTAGGAGTTTTGAGCCTGACTTCCCTGGTAATTCTGAACCTACAGGTATCCTTAAGGATGGAGTGATATTGTCTGCCGTTTCTCCAGACCTGCGGCGGGCCTTGCAGGATTTTCAGGCAGATAGACCTGATCGTTGCCCACCTGGTAGACTGTTTGTTCCTGATGATTGGACCAGTAAAGTCATTTCTGAGGTTCATTCTTCTGCGTTGGCAGGTCATCCTGGAATCTTTGGTACCAGGGATTTGGTGGCAAGGTCCTTCTGGTGGCCTTCCCTGTCACGAGATGTACGAGACTTTGTGCAGTCTTGTGACGTTTGTGCTCGGGCCAAGCCTTGTTGTTCTCGGGCTAGTGGATTGTTTTTGCCCTTGCCTATCCCGAAGAGGCCTTGGACGCACATCTCGATGGATTTTATTTCGGATCTTCCTGTTTCTCAGAAGATGTCTGTCATCTGGGTGGTGTGTGACCGTTTCTCTAAGATGGTCCATTTGGTTCCCCTGCCTAAGTTGCCTTCTTCTTCCGAGTTGGTTCCTCTGTTTTTTCAAAATGTGGTTCGTTTGCATGGTATTCCGGAGAATATCGTTTCTGACAGAGGAACCCAATTCGTGTCTAGATTTTGGCGGGCATTCTGTGCTAGGATGGGCATAGATTTGTCTTTCTCGTCTGCTTTCCATCCTCAGACTAATGGCCAGACCGAGCGGACGAATCAGACTTTGGAGACATATTTGAGGTGTTTTGTGTCTGCAGATCAGGATGATTGGGTTGCTTTTTTGCCTTTAGCGGAGTTTGCCCTCAATAATCGGGCCAGCTCTGCCACCTTGGTGTCTCCTTTTTTCTGTAATTCGGGGTTTCATCCTCGATTTTCCTCCGGTCAGGTGGAATCTTCGGATTGTCCTGGAGTGGATGCTGTGGTGGAGAGGTTGCATCAGATTTGGGGGCAGGTGGTGGACAATTTGAAGTTGTCCCAGGAGAAGACTCAGCTTTTTGCCAACCGCCGGCGTCGGGTTGGTCCTCGGCTTTGTGTCGGGGACTTGGTGTGGTTGTCTTCTCGTTTTGTCCCTATGAGGGTTTCTTCTCCTAAGTTTAAGCCTCGGTTCATCGGCCCGTACAAGATATTGGAGATTCTTAACCCTGTGTCCTTCCGTTTGGACCTCCCTGCATCTTTTTCTATTCATAATGTTTTTCATCGGTCATTGTTGCGCAGGTATGAGGTACCGGTTGTGCCTTCCGTTGAGCCTCCTGCTCCGGTGTTGGTTGAGGGCGAGTTGGAGTACGTTGTGGAAAAAATCTTGGACTCCCGTGTTTCCAGACGGAAACTCCAGTATCTGGTCAAATGGAAGGGATACGGTCAGGAGGATAATTCTTGGGTGACTGCCTCTGATGTTCATGCCTCCGATCTGGTCCGTGCCTTTCATAGGGCTCATCCTGATCGCCCTGGTGGTTCTGGTGAGGGCTCGGTGCCCCCTCCTTGAGGGGGGGGTACTGTTGTGAAATTGGATTTTGGGCTCCCCCGGTGGCCACTGGTGGAATTGAGCTTGTGTGCATCATCCCCTCTGTTCACCTGTTCCCATCAGGATGTGGGAGTCGCTATTTAACCTTGCTCCTCTGTCACTTCCATGCCGGTCTACATTGTAATCAGAAGCCTTTCTGTGCATGTTCCTGCTACCAGACAACTTCCAGCTAAGTCGGACTTTTGTCCTTGTTTGTTTTTTGCATTTTGTTCCAGTTCACAGCTGCAGTTTCGTTTCTGTGTCTGGAAAGCTCTTGTGATCTGAAATTGGCACTCTGATGTTATGAGTTAATACTAGAGTCTTAAAGTAATTTCAGGATGGTGTATTGATAGGGTTTTCAGCTGACCATGAAAGTACCCTTTCTGTCTTCCTGCTATCTAGTAAGCGGACCTCGATTTTGCTAAACCTATTTTCATACTACGTTTGTCATTTTCATCTTAAATCACCGCCAATATATGTGGGGGCCTCTGTCTGCCTTTCGGGGAAATTTCTCTAGAGGTGAGCCAGGACTATATTTTCCTCTGCCAGGATTAGTTAGTCCTCCGGCCGGCGCTGGGCGTCTAGGGATAAAACGCAGGCTACGCTACCCGGCTACTGTTAGTTGTGCGGCAGGTTTAGTTCATGGTCAGTTTAAGTTTCCATCCTTCCAAGAGCTAGTTCCTATGTATGCTGGGCTATGTTCTCTTGCCATTGAGAACCATAACAGCCATCATTCCCAGTCTATTGTTTCCTCACGCCATCATTCCCAGTCTATTGTTTCCTCACGCCATCATTCCAAGTCTATTGTTTCCTCACGCTATCATTCCCAGTCTATTGTTTCCTCACGCCATCATTCCCAGTCTATTGTTTCCTCACGCCATCATTCCAAGTCTATTGTTTCCTAACGCCATCATTCCAAGTCTATTGTTTCCTCACGCCATCATTCTTAGTCTATTGTTTCCTCACGCCATCATTCCTAGTCTATTGTTTCCTCACGCCATCATTCCCAGTCTATTGTTTCCTCACGCCATCATTTCCAGTCTATTGTTTCCTCACGCCATCATTCCCAGTCTATTGTTTCCTCACGCCATCATTCCAAGTCTATTGTTTCCTCATGCCATCATTCCAAGTCTATTGTTTCCTCACGCCATCATTCCAAGTCTATTGTTTCCTCACGCCATCATTCCCAGTCTATTGTTTCCTCACGCCATCATTCTTTAGTCTATTGTTTCCTCACGCCATCATTCCCAGTCTATTGTTTCTTCACGCCATCATTCCAAGTCTATTGTTTCCTTAACCCCTAGTAATCTCCTGAGAGAAGCCATGTCTGGCCGGGCAATACCACAAAAGCTTGGAAGGGCAATGTGACCAATCAAATTCTGAGTCCCCTCCATGATATCATTAGGGGTATTCCTATTTCATGAAGTGTTTGCATATACAGTAGTTGGCTTTGCAATCTTGTGACTCTTCACCGATCATGGGAAAGACGGGGATGTAACACTACTGTAGAGCCGCAACTACTCTTTTTCCCTGTACAGCGATGCTCATAACCACCACTACAGTTGACCACGCCCAATTAATTGAGCATATTATGTGCAAAACTAAGTGGGGGTCACTATACAGGGGAAAAACAGTGAAGAGGATACAGTGCTCTGTCCCTTTAAAGTTGTCCAGTTAAAGCAATTATCACCTATCCTGGAGATAGGTGATAACTTGCTAACTAGTTTGTGGACCACTACTGGAACATGCACCGATCAGTAGACTGGGGAATATTTTATCCATGAAAGGGTAGCTCTTATCCCCGTGGGAAGTCCGACACATTACTGCCTCTCCATTCCTTCCCTATGGGTACATGTGTAGTGCTTGGCTGTCCCTTAGGGAATGAATGGAGTGCAGGTCACACATTTGCGCTACTGCTCCATTCTAAGAGACAAAAGCTGCCCTTCTGTTGATCGGTGCAGGTCCCAGTGGTCGGACCACTACCAATTAACAAGCTATCTTGTCTGAACAATCCTTTCAATTTTCAAGACAAATCATAAAGTAAAGCCATATCCTAGTTGAACTTAAATATTGCTGGTTTCTCACCGCTTCCGTGCCCAAAGTTATGAAAAGAAATATCACAGTGCCGCATTTGGTAAACACTTATGCAATGTGGCTATAATTGCCGCCCTGGGGTTGTATAGTTTTGCATTATTTCATAACTGTTGTGAATGTACATTACTTTTTAGACCTTTGTTTTGCAATAGATAAACTAGTTATATCCATTGCGATTCAATATTGGGTGTAATATAAAAAGAAAGCATCCAAAATGTATACGGATATTATCAGATGATATGACCCCCCAATGAGCGCTACAAAAGTGTGTTTTCTCATTATCACTCATTATAGATTTCCACGGGAGAATTAATTAAATTTGAAGAATGTATACATTTCCCAAAGAATGACTTTCTGTGTAGGGTCTTTAGTAATGCAGATAAAAGCATATGAAAGTATGTAAAACACAGAGGGAAAACAATATTTGGAAGGTTTCCATGGGTACCGGAGGCCTTTGTTACTAAGTGAAGTTCACAGGTTTCCATGGTTACAAGAAATATGTGTCAGCAGGCGGTACTTACTGGTTACTATGGTAATGAAAGCAGATTTCCCTCCGAGAACTGTTACATGCAGAAATAATGCATCCTGAGCAGAGGTGTCACTGTACAATCTCATTACTAGATGACATATCATACAATCGCGGATAAGACAGTCAGCCGCGTTCTGTGCAGCGAGGATTCCTCTGGGTTTGCTGCACACTTGCTGACTTGCTGATTTTTACATGGTTGTAGCTGCTGAAGTTGAAAGGGAGCAGACCATCGGCTTCAAACTTTTCTACGCTTGCCGGGATTTGTGTTGCTGTGTTCATTATGTGGGATAATGGTGCTAGCAGGCAGGGAGGGGTTAAGTGACTCATTAGTCAGGTCAGGAAGACATGCCTCAGCTGATCCAGAACCTCCTCATTTATTCATTTATTAAACAATTGATATCAGTTCCCATCGTCCATTTTCACAGCATGACTTAAAGCACCACTGCAGCGTTTTCTATAAATTTCAGCACTGGAGTTGTGCCATTACTCTAAGTTCCCTGCCCCTACTATTATACTTACCAGCTGTTCCTGGTCCCGCTCCGCCATCTTGTCACCCCAACTCCTGACTGATGGGAAGTCAGAGGTAATGGTCACAAGTTCTCAGTGTAAGTCTATGGTAGCCTCGTTCTTGATCTCATAGACTTACGTTGAGTAGTGACTAGAGATGAGTGAACATCTTCGGCTCCCTCCTTATTCAGCAAGCTATAGCGCTTACCGAAGAAGCTGCATCGGGATCCCGGATACCTGGAGCACTCCCAATAATCAGGCGTCTGGCTCCGCAGCTGCATGTGTCGCGGCTCTGTGACATTCCCAACACATGCATAGAGAGCTTCTGTGTATTGTGACTGTTACACAGCCATGACACATGCAACTGCGGAGCCGGACACCTGATTATCGGAAGCGCTCCGGGTATCCGGGTCCCACTGCAGCTATTCGGTAAGAGCCGAATAAGGAGGGCGCCGGCGATGTTCGCTCATGTCTAATAGTGACCTCTGGATCACCCAGCAAACACTGCAGCGATTCGGCCGGTCACAACCTCCCGGAGACTGACCCTCAGCGGTGCCAATAAGGCCGGTTTCACATTAGCGTTTGCAGCAGCTGTGGAGGGCTGCGGACTTCCTCCGTGAAGCTCCGCCCTCGGCTGATAGCTCCGCCTATTTCTGCATGCTGCCAGCATGTGGCCTGTGTACCTATCTTTAACATTAGGTATGCAGGTCATGCCGCAGTATGCGGATGCTTCCGCATGCGTCGTTTTGACCATGCGGCAACCAGCGTAGGACGCAGCTTGAAGCAATTTTTGTTTTTTTCCGCATCATCAAAAGGACGCATGCGGAAGCATCCGCATACAGCCGCATGACCTGCATACCTAATGTTAAAGATAGGTACACAGGCCGCATGCCGGCCGCATGCAGAAATAGGCGGAGCTAGCGGTGGAGGTGCGGCCAAGGGAGGGGCTTCACGGAGGAAGTCCGCAGCCCTCCGCAGCTGCTACAAACGCTAGTGTGAAAGTAGCCTAACAGCAGATGACGGCAGCTGGGAAGTATAATAATGGGATCAGGGAACTTAGATTAATTGCACCATTCCAATGCTGCAATAAAAAAAGGCTGCAGTGGTGCTTTAAAAGCTACAGAAAGTCAACACTGTCTAAGTTGTGTATTATGATGTTTTGCAGCAGCTGAGGCACAGTCTGTATACATCAGTTACCCACTTAGGTGGCAGAAGCAGAAAAGTTTGAATTATAGCCATTATTCCCATCTCCAAGATCCCATCTCTATATGTAGTAGGTGTAATAATATAAAAAATATTAGCAAATATGTCCAATTAGAAATGTAGTATAGATTTTATAATTCGCCATGTCTCTTTCCTCAGGTGCAGGCATTGCAGGACCTTGGATATCCATAGTTACAACCACAATATCAATTACCCTAATAGGTAACATGATTATTGACGGGTAATAAGTAGTGTTGAGCATTCCGATACCGCAAGTATCGGGTATCGGCCGATACTTGCGGGTATCGGAATTCCGATACCGAGATCCGATACTTTCGTGGTATTGGGAATCGGAATCGGAAGTTTCCAGTGTATGGTTCCCAGGGTCTGAAGGAGAGGAAACTCTCCTTCAGGTCCTGGGATCCATATAAATGTGTAAAATAAAGAATTAAAATAAAAAATATTGATATACTCACCTGTCCGGAGGCCCCTGGACTTTACCGCCGTAACCGGGAGCCTTCTTTGCTTAAAATGCGCGCGTTTAATGGTTTCCGTGACGTCACGGCTTCTGATTGGTCGCGTGCCGCCCATGTGACCGCGACGCGACCAATCACAACAAGCCGTGACGTAATTTTCAGGTCCTGATGCCTAATTCTAGGCATTCAGGATTTGAAAATTACATCACGGCTTGTTGTGATTGGTCGCGTCGCGATCACATGGGCGGCACGCGACCAATCAGAAGCCGTGACGTAATTTTAAAATGCGCGCGTTTACTGCCTCCCGTGACGTCACGGCTTGTGATTGGTCGCGTCGCCCATGTGACCGCGACGCGACCAATCACAAGCCATGACGTAATTTTCAGGTCCTGATGCCTAATTCTAGGCATTCAGGACCTGAAAATTACGTCACGGCTTGTTGTGATTGGTCGCGTCGCGGTCACATGGGCGGCACGCGACCAATCAGAAGCCGTGACGTCACGGAAACCATTAAACGCACGCATTTTAAGCAAAGAAGGCTCCCGGTTACGGCGGTAAAGTCCAGGCTGCGTCGGAGAGGTGAGTATATCAATATTTTTTATTTTAATTCTTTATTTTACACATTAATATGGTTCCCAGGGCCTGAAGGAGAGTTTCCTCTCCTTCAGACCCTGGGAACCATCAGGGATACCGTCCGATACATGAGTCCCATTGACTTGTATTGGTATCGGGTATCGGTATCGGATTAGATCCGATACTTTGCCGGTATCGGCCGATACTTTCCGATACCGATACTTTCAAGTATCGGACGGTATCGCTCAACACTAGTAATAAGATGTTGCCCTATTGAAGCACACCTCTTGTTCAGTAACCAATGAATTGGCTTGGTTATTAGATAGCTCATAGGAGCCTCAAGGTGAAAGTCAGTGGCGGACACAGACAGAAAGGGGTCCCTGTGCAAGAACAAGGGATGGTCCCTTTACACCAGGGGTCTCAAACTCGTCTGGGTATAAGGGCTGCATACAGAAAAAATAATAATTTGGGGGGTCACATTCTTTGAAAGACAAAGTGACACTTCTAGTGATACCATTTTTTTCGTGCTTTATTTTGATTTTTTTTTCTAATTTTTACAATGTTGTTTCCCCCAATTTGACACATACAGTAATATTGTCTTAAAATAATATCGTATTACAATTAGCACTATATAGTAATTCTAGCAAACATCTTGTAGTAATGTGCCCTATCCTGCTTCCCATCTTGTCATAATGTCCCTCATCCCGGTCCCCATCTTGTAGTAATGCCCCATTCTGGTCCTTATCTTTGAGTCATTTCCCCATCCTGGTCTCCTTCTTGTAGTAATGCCCCATCCTAGTCCTTATCTTATAGCAATGTCCCTATCTGAGTGCCCATCTTTTAGCAATATCCCCATCTTGTACTAATGCCCCATCCTGGTCCCTTTCTTGTAGTAATGTGTAGTAATGTTACCTTGTCTTCATTTTATAATGCTGCCCCATTCTTACCCCCATATTGTAGTTATATCCCCATCCAGGTTCTCATAATGTAGTCATGTCCCGTTATCCATGCCCTCATAATGTAGTTATGTCCCCTTCCATGTCCTCATATTGTAGTTATGTCCCCATATTGTAGATATGTCCCCTATTGTGCCGTTCTTCATATACACATAAAAGAGAAAAAAAAGATTCTTCTCATCTGTCCTCTGTTCCCTCCGCATCCTTACAGTACATGTAGTCGCAGGCACTGTAGACGCCTTGACGATCGTGGCCTGGTACAGGAGCTGCCACCAGCAGCACTTTATTTCAGTTGAATGTGTACCCTTGGACACATATTCAATTAAAATGTATTTCCACGCAGAGACTCTACGCAGCAATACCTATGTCAACCACCGGTCAATCATCTGCCAGCAACTGACATCTGCATTCTGGTGCATGACTATGATATCATATGCTTCCACACCGACACGTCTATGTCAGCTGCTGACCTCTGATTGGCAGTCGGCTGGCATAGGTATTACTGGGTAGAGTCTCTGCTCGGCAATACATTTCAATTGAAATAAAACACTACCATCGGCGATCCCCTGGATCGGGCAGAGAACACCAAGGGGTCTACAGTGCCTGCGGGCCACATGAAGCAGCCTCAGGGGCCACATGTAGACCGTGGGCTGTGTGTTTGAGACCCCTGCTTTACACCTTATGACAGAATTTGCATGCTGCTTTGGAGGTGAAAATGTGCCCCATTGACTCTTGGGCCCCTAAGCAGCTGCACAGGTTGCCCCAATGATTTAAGCCTATGTACTAGTGATCATACTGTATAATACATAGCAAAATCCAGGGACATTCAGTACAGAATTGCTGACAGTTGTTCAAACATCTTGAGCTGGTGTATCACATGAAGAATAAGAATAGTAATTGTCAATTAAGGTTTATCATGCGGGGTAGTATGACATTTGCATATTAGTTGCTTTCAGGCAAAAAGGTAGAAATCAGCAGCTGAATAAAAAGCGAGAACTACATGTTAGTTACAGGTCGCCACTGAGAAGGAACTTCATTCAAAATGTTGTGTATAAATATAATAGAGTGTAGGTTTAGAAATAAGCTAATGAGAAAGAAATGAAAAGAAACATGGGGTTGGTGAATTTGGGAGCTGGCTTCCTTTGAAGAGTTAATATCTTGCATCTGTACGGAGTCCCTAGAAACTAATATGAGACCATTAGACTCTCCGGCTCTTTGAAGTGTTGGGAGAAATGAGCTGAAAAGCTGGAGCAAAATGTACTGTTCTCCTGCAATGCCGCGTCTAGGTAGTTCAAAAAGAAAATTACAAGAGGTAAAATGGAAAAGAAAATGTTTCCTTGGCTCATGACATCAAAATGTTCTTCATTATCGGATAATCCAGTCCTGTTTCTATACATAAGTATCTGCTCTTCCCCAAAAGTGTGTTTACTCCGTGCATCGCCTTTTTATCATTTAACCTCCCACTCTAATCTACCGCCTCACGCTTTCCTTAGTCAAGCCCCCCACCCCCTCCAAGATCCTTGCATTTCTCTCCCGTCCCTGTTCATGTAGCTGTCTCTTTACAGCTGTGTGTGGGTGGCTGAAAATGATTTTTCTCTACTTATACTACTAAACCCAGTGATCACAATTTCTTAAATTGCCAAGCTGCAATTTAAAATCATTTTATGTGAATAAATGGGAACACATGGGAAAGGAACATACAAAAAAAAAAAATCACCTTTTAGAATGTTTTCTATTATGTAATCACGCCTCCGGGTTTTTTGTTCATCGTTTTCCATGGACCCTTTGCCCTGAGAAATTGTTCCTTTCTATCAGCCATTTGTTTGCTTAAGAATTCTGTTTGTTCCCCTCCATTGGGCAAAATACCACCCAGCTTAATACACATGGCGAATAGTGATGGCTTAGGACAAGCTATTGGAAAAAGCAAAATCACAACTATATGTATATATATATATATATATATATATATATATATATATATATGCGTGTATGAATATATATATTCAAAACTGCATAAATAGACAAAGTGCTTCAGTAAAGCTTGAAGCTCGTATCTATGGCAACACCTAATAATGGTATAAAAGGGACCAGGAGACCTGAAAACAGACTCCAGCTACGAGAAAACACAATATTAAAAGGAATCACACTGAAGTAACATTTTAACTTGTCTAACATCCGACACGTTGCCTTTGGGAGACATTGGGGTTAATGTAGATAATGTACATGTCTAATACAGGTGGAAAGACGAATTACGGCCCATTCTTTGTATCCATCTGAAAAATGCTGCCAAATAATAAATGTATTAAATAAACATACATTTGCCTGAATACAGAAGATAACAAAATGAAATTCTCCTTGTAGCTGAAAGAAGCCTAACTCAGCCATATTTATCATAATCAGACCGAATCCATAAAAAAAGCAACCCTTTCATGTCCTGACAATTTTTCGTTTTTCGCGGATTCCTTTTTTCCTTCTATTCTTTCAAGAGCCATAACTTTTTTATTTTTCTGTCAACTCAGCCATATGAGGGCTTGTTTTTTTGCAGGATGAGCTCTAGATTTGAATGATATTAGTCATTTTACCATACAATGTACTGAAAAATGAGAACAAAAATTTTTAAAAAATGTAATTCCACTATTGTTTTTTATTTTTATCTTTTCCAGTGCTCAGTAAATAGACCTGACATGATAATATCATTCTTTGTATTGTTCTGTCAATTGAGCTGTGCAGGTGGCTTGGTTTTTTGTGTGCATTGAGCTGTGGTTTTTATGAATGGCGTTTTGGAGTACGTATGATATTTTGATTGCTTTTTAAATGCATTTTTTCGTGGGGGTGGGGGGTGCATCAACCAAAAATTTGCAATTCTGATGTTTGTTTTTTTCTTTTTGGCGTTTACTGTACTGCTCAAGTAAGGTAACATTTCGAGAGATCTGATTTTTATGAACATGATGACACCAAATATGTTTACTTGTAAACATTTTTATTTTCTTTATTTTTGAATTGGGAACTTTTACTAATTTTTTAGGCCTGTTAGGGTACTTGAGCCTGTGTTTGTTTGATCACTCATAATAATAATAATAATTCCGCAGCACTTGGTACTTTCTGAATAAAAATATATCTCTTTATTGTATAGACAATTAAAAAACATACATACAAAAGAAAGGTGCTAGACCATATTAAGAGGGACTATGAAGCCATGGGGTATCCTAAATGCCAAAGAAGCAGAGCGAAATGCGCGTCGGGGCAGAGGGATGCACGGGGATTTCCACGTGCCCACTATTAGGTATGAAATGCCCGTGTATTAACTACTTTAGTGATTAAATGGTGCAATGCATACTTTGTATATAGCGGCTTTCTCGGTTTTGGTTAGCAGTAGGACACATAATTCCCAGTATTTTTGTATAACATGCACTATATGGCAGTTGTTTTATTAGAGCAGGACCTATGTGTCTTTTGATTACTATGAACTATTACATTGTTGCTATTACTTGCTATTTTTAGCACAATTCTTTTTTCTTTTGATGTCTTTATAACAATATGCCATCTATGGGCTTTTGTATTTAGGATACCCCATGGCTTTATAGTCCCTCTTGACATGGTCTAGCACCTTTCTTTTGTATGCATGTTTTTTAATTGTCTATACAATAAAGAGATATATTTTTATTCAGAAAGTACCATTTCTTGGGACCATTTTTTTTCACTTTGGTTAGCATATCAGTGATATTATAGTTGATTAGTGGTACATTAACTCACACAGGTTACAGGTTGAGTTATTTGGGGCAATCTTTTGTGATTAAACTTTGAAATAATTGGCCAGATCATAAGCTCTGAGGTTGGTGGTGGGGGGATGCACTCTTGAATTGATGAGAGAATGAAAAGTGTCAAAGAGTTGTTTAGGATTTTTAGATTTTTAGTGCGGTGGTAAGGGTGTTGAGGTAGGTTTGTTTGCAGGGGTGAAGAGAAGAGTTTTATATTTTAAGTATAAATTTATAATGCATGAATTCTTTGGCTAGATTGGGTTTTCTACACAGACGTTTAGCGCACTTGGAGCTCCGTTGGAGAAAACGTGTTTGCAGCATGTCCCAGGGTTGCCGTCTGTCAGTCATACTATACACTACAATGCCATTGTATTATAGTATATAGTTTAGCAGACATCCTCCTATGAGGCAGCCATGAGGACCTTCAGCAGACTCCCAGCTGTCATGGGATCCCATCTGCCCCTTATAATTGCATTGAAGGGGGGCAATGAGAGTTATTGAGCACATACACTGGGCAAAAAAGCTATTTAAATTCTGCAGTTAGCAATTGAGAGTGCCATCTAAATAGTTAAACAACAGCAATTGGAGCTAGCTCTGGCCGCTGCTGTTACAGGCAAATGCTGTCTGTGTAACAGAGCCAGTATCTGCCTTTTATCGAGCAGGTTCAGCTCCATACATCCCACATGCCACCTGCTCCAAAATTATATATCACAGGTTGTTAAGAAGTTAAAAGGAGTCTTTCAGTACAAAATAACCATTCAAAACAAGCAGGCAGGTTCTTGCACCCTTAGCCAAACATTTAAGTGCACCTTCCCACTTAGTTGTTTTCCATCTATCTCTAACCCCTCTTCCTTCATTGACAGCTCTGGTTTTTCAGGAGTCATAAGATGGGCAATATAAATGGAAAACAATAAAGTGGGGAGTGCACTAAACTGTTTGGCCTCGCCTAGGGTGTACCTACCACTTGTGCTTGGTTTGAGCTATTAATTTTTCACTGTGAGACTCCCTGTAAAATAGTTTTTTTTATTTCAGCATTGGATAGATATCAGTAATGTATGTTCACTGTGTGTAGTAAAATACTCTTTACTCATCTGCATTTGTTTCAGACTAATTGTATACATTTCATAAGGTTCCTTCCTTTTTGCAGCATTGTGTTTAAACCAAGTCTAAGACCGTACTTGAATTAAAAACTTTGAAAATGGTCTGGTATCCTCAATTTTTTTCTTTGGCCCCCTACTACTCCTCCATTACAAAGGATTTTGTTTCCTATATTTTGAATTTTTGAATTTCTCTATTGATTTTTAACTCTTCTGGAAATAAAGACTTCATGATTTTAAACCATGTCTCTTTGAACTGTGGATCAGAAGCTGGATTAACTTCTTCCTTCACTGTAAGCAGTGTCGGACCGAAGTGCCCACCATTAACCAATCCAGGGCCCCACTTTTCAGCTCCATGAAAATCTGACATTATCCACAATTACTAATTTATATAACAATGAGCTGGGTACATTGTTTAATGAATAGAATGCTGCCTTTGTCTGTAAATAGTAATTCAAGTATATTTTACTAAGTACTGATCATATAAGTGGGTGGCGGCCCACTCTTGCACAAGGGCCCACAGGAGGATTCTCCTGTTCTCCTGTGGGCCAGTCCAACCCTGGCTGTATGTCTCTAAACTGTTACAATCTCTCTTAATGTAAGTCGATGAGAACCTTGTTATGAGTCTCATTGTGTCACAGGTGTGTCAGATGCTACAGACAGTTGCTCTGCATCTGGCTGCAAAAGATCTCTGCATTTGGCACTGCAGATGTCTTCTTAATCCTACTTTCGAACCCAGTGGCAACCTCCCTGTGGGTCTAATTGACACTCCTGGACCGGACCTGGGTGTTTATAGACTCTCAGTCTGCTTCAGGGAGTAGCCGGTAATGTTCACACTTTTCTCTTGTGAAGGTTTGGACCTATAGCAGTTGGCTTACTTCCTATCTGATGCTGTTGGAGGACGTTTGGTGTAACCTCTCTGAATCTGCTCAAGATAAGTTGCTTCCCCCTTGTTTGTCTCCCTTCTTCCCTTCAGTGTACAGTTGGGACTAACCAGCACTCATTTCCCCCTTTCCTAATCAGGGCCTAGCTCTAGGGATATACAGGGCTTAGGTTTCTGCTAGGCGATTAGCGTACAACCAATATAGGGACGTAGGTTAGGCAGGGTGCTATTAGATCTGCCTAGGGGTCTCCACTCCCACTTTGCTTAGAATTTGGACTTCCTTCCTCTCTTCCCACACTGTGCATGACATATTTGGCGTACATTGACTTTTGGTTCACACAGTAGACACTAGACTGATCTAGCCAGTCACATCGCTGGTCACGTTGTGCAGAAGAGGACCGAAGCAATGCTGGAAACCCCAGGAGACAGTGACCAGTGAGTGTTTTACTACACACCGGGAACATGCATAACTGATACCTATATGGTATTGAAATAAAAAATGAACCCAGAGTGGTACTTAAAGTTAAACACAGTAAAATCTATAGTAATTCTGCACTGTTCTGTTCTTCAGATATTTATCAGTAAATTGATAACTGGATGCTACTAGCTGGGGCTATGTTACTGCACAATTTCACACTGTCCAATCAGTGCTGGCAGCATCACACTGAGTAAAAACAAACCTCTTTGACAAGAAAGTAACACTTGTCAATGTATTCATAAAATGAAGAATGAAAGGCAGAATAATAGAGGAATGATACAACAGAGAGTTGTAAGAAACAATTCTCCAGATGTGTTAATCTATGGGGAGCACTAGTATTTAGACAAGTCAAAACGAGAGCTTCACTCTAAGTGATTTTCCATCATAAACTTAAAAATGAATTATGTCAGTACCTATAAGTGTCACCAAACTGCTATTTATTTATTTATTCCTTAATTACTTGTTTGCTTTTCAGCTTAGATTCGTTATTCCAGAACTTGTGATCTGTAACTACTTTCAGGTAAATATATGGATGCAAACAGGTGGAGTAAGCTAAGAAGACCTATCGACCATTTATGTGCTTGGTCATCACTCATCACTAATAAAATGAGAGGCTTTATTCTGGACTGCTGGTGAAGCTGATGACACAATCAGTTGTTTCCAGAGGCTTGAGAATATAAAGGGCTTAGTAGAAAAATCTTTATATTGACCTTGGAAGTATGGTTAGTAATTAGTTTACCTCTAAGGTATAGATGAATAAACCATCATTCTTTAATATAACTCTCAATTCCCTAATTAATAAACTTGATCTCACACAGATTAAATTGGACCCACTGTGACAGGTGGATTTTCGACAGACGAACGAAAGAAAAGAATCAGAAGACCTCTGGCATAGATAGATTTGCTGACATATTCTGCCAGTTAAAAGGTTGAAATCACATGAAAGTAAATTGGGAAGAGTTTTACAAAGAATGTAAGAGTGATAGTCAATGTTCTTTTTAATAGGCTTTAATTTCTGCTACTAAAGGAGATGTCGCCAGTTGGTGCTTTTTTTCCACACTAAATTGACTTCCAGCATGAATTGTAGGCACTGTTAGCCGGCATGGAAGTCGTCACCATGAGGCTCACAGGCATGTTAACAGGGATAATGGATTTCGTTTGTTGTACTTTGGTGTACTGCTTTGTTGTGTGTGCAGATAATAATTCTAGTTCTGCACAGTTTTGAAACTAACCCATTATTCTGGATTAAAATCCTTGGTGCCAGCCATCTACCCAGGTCATGGCGATCCATAGTACACGCCTGCGTAAGGCAAGATTGCCTTGTGCAGGCATGCACTACCTAGGACAGAGAATGAACTTCAATCCAATATTGCAGCCAGCGGGTAAGGAAAGGGTGAATCAAACACCCGAAAACCCTGACCCTGTGGCTGAAAATTGTTCCCTCCAAATTCAGGTGACAGAGTCCCTTTAACACCTGAATTGTTACACTTGGTATACTGGTAGCAATGACCCATTTTTGTCCCATTTTTGGGTTGATGCAGCAATTTTCAGTCTGGTCTTTTATAGGATAAGATAGAATTCCCACACATACCATTTCTAGGCATCTTTATGTTAGTGCTTTTTTATTCATTTACTTTTGCTTGGACACACAAAAAATAAAAACACATTTTCACCCATGGTTTATTTTATAAAAATATTTTTTTTTAAATGTTTTATACCTTTTCATTTTTTATATATTTTTTATTTACTTTATAAATGACCAATAATTATTATTATTTTTGGATCATGATGTACCAGCATACTGAATGCCAGAACTGTGCCTGTGATAAGAAATAACACTGATGCATCCTAACAGGCTTTTACGAGAGACTTTGGGAGCTTCAACTGGCCCCAGACTGTCATAATTGAAAAGCTACAATTCCACTGCAAGGGGGGTCTCTGAAAGTCTTAATTTCACAAAACTCCAATCTGAGCAGATGTGCAGGAGTGCCGCTGTGTATTATTGCCTTCATCCCTCTGGTGACCACGGGGGCACAATGTCAGTGACTGAGCCATCACATTTACGTAATAAAATGTCAAGGTGCATTGACTACCTGAGGCCATTTATGCACTAATAATCCTGAATCTGTCAACAGATTTCACATTAGAAACTGCATACGGTACATTACTAAATAGATATCTTAGAGTTGCAGAGGCTGGTGTACTTACTTTGAAAAATCCAAGTCTGAGTTACTGTATAATCCTCTTATAAAAATGGTCATTTAATATAAGCTATCCTGACATGGATTTTTAAAGTAAGCACACCGTCATCAGTTCTAAGAGGCCTATTTAATAATGTATTCAGTTTGTACTGTGGAATTTGGCTTAAGTAAAGGTGTGAGGACGTCATGAGTTATTGCCAGATGAGCATAGGCAGTAAGTGTAATCATTTCTGAAAAATGTATCTTATATAGTACATGATTTTGCACATCAATATTACTCAGAAGTCAAATAATGTCAAAACTTAGGTAGGGGCAAAGAGGGGATAAATATGGTACACTGTGGATAGTAGGATACTGCTGGTTAGATGATTTGCTTAAATCTGGATCCAGTAATGTGGTGGGAGTACCTGATGCAAATATACCTAATGGATGTAAGCAGGCTCGGACTGGCCCACAGGGGAACAGGAGAATCCTCCGGTAGGCCCCTTTGATGGAATGCAAATGAGTAGTGCTATTACACTTGATCCACAATTCGCAGAAAAAAGTATAATATAAGGTAATATAATATAATCATTCATTAAACAAGATAGCCAAATTATTATTATATAGAAGCAAAAGTAAATTTGTGTACTAAGGTCAAGTTATTTTTGTTACTGGTGGGCCTCTGCCAACCCAGTCTGACATTGGATGTAAGGTTGGACCTACTGGGTCTAGGTATATTGCCTTAGTGTGATTTTTATTGTAAAGCTTTGGCTATCATTATATCGGTATTAGGGGCTCTGGGTGCCACTATTGTGAGGACGGAGGCAAGAGCTGAATGTGGCTCTCAAGGTAAGAACAGTGGTGGACCATTGCTTTAAAGGCAAATAATAACTTATTTGTAAGTGATACATTTAAAGTTACTGGATGCCCCACTAACGGAGCTTCAGAACAGGAACAGGTACAAGTGCTCAATTTTTCCCTATTGCACAAACAAAAAATTAAAATTTTTCTGAACATGTGAATTAAATTGAATTGTTTTGGTGTTTTTCACATAAAAGCTCATAAATCGTTAGGTATAATAGATCATCTGACATTGCTATAGCAACCATAGTCACCCGTCACACACTACGACCATTTCCTCAGGTGCAGCCCTTGTCACTTGCAAATACTTGCACGTTCAATAATGTTATTGTTATTATGTTGCTAATTTACCAGGTGACGCATGTTTAACACATGTACAATGAGCACTTTTTACACTATTGTCAGTGTGATATTCTCAACCATCACTACATAGTTGATTCGACTTTGATTATTCTACAAGTGTAATAGATGGGGACCTTCTAGAAAGCAGAATCACTACTTTAATTATCTTTGTCAATTATATTGGAAACCTGGGTAACGGTGAAGGCTGAGAAATCATGAGGACCCTGGGGTTACAGGAAGATGGAGATGGAGCCCTGATTGAAGCTATCGGTGGAGCGAATTACAGTCTGTGCAGCTGACTGGCCTTTATATTTACTTGGGTTAACACCGATAAATAAGTAATGCATGCCAAGTATGTGTATTCAGGCCGTATAACACAAGTCACTTTGAGATAATACCTAATAAGAGCTGAAGCGGGATTTATGCATTTACTTATCAAGACAAACAGATGTTCATAAATGTATTTTTAACAGAACAAATCCAACTTAATGTAAAGATCATTGCCATATTGTAACTGAATATTTTGCTTAACTTTTTAATTGATAATGTAATGTAACAATGCTATGTAATAATGTTTTACTAGATATATACATGTGTAAGGGAATGTCAGATGAAACTTTGTAGCGTTTTATCTTCCCTGAACCTGAATTAGATGTGTTATTAGTAGGGGAAATATCTTAACCCCTTCCCGACCCATGACGCCACGTAGGCGTCATGAAAACCCGTGCCAATCCGACCCATGACGCCTATGTGGCGTCATGGAATGATCGCGTCGCTGCAGATCGGGTGAAAGGGTTAACTCCAATCTCACCCGATCTGCAGAGACAGGGGGAGTGGTGCTTCAGCCCAGGGGGGGTGGCTTCACCCCCCCGTGGCTACGATCGCTCTGATTGGCTGTTGAAAGTGAAACTGCCAATCAGAGCAATTTGTAATATTTCACCTAAAAAATTGGTGAAATATTACAATCCAGCCATGGCCGATGCTGCAATATCATCGGCCATGGCTGGAAATACTGAAGTGACCCCCCCCACACCCACCGATCGCCCCCCCAGTCCTCCGTTATGGGGTCCGGTCCCCTCCGTCCGCCTGCCGGCTCCCCCGTCCTCCTGTCCGCTCCCTCCTTGTTTGGATTCACCCCCCCTGTGCTCCGATTACCCCCCCTGTGCTCCGATCCACCCCCCCCCACCCCTTCATACTTACCGATCCTCCCGGTGTCCGTACGTCTCCTCGCTGGGCGCCGCCATCTTCCAAAATGGCGGGCGCATGCTCAGTGCGCCCGCCGAATCTGCCAGCCGGCAGATTCCTTACAAGTACATTTTGATCGCTGTGGTAGGTTCTATCACAGCGATCAAAATAAAAAAAATAATAAATAAACCCCCCCTTTTATCACCCCCATAGGTAGGGACAATAATAAAATAAAGAAAATATTTTTTTTTCTTTTTCCACTAGGGTTAGGGTTAGAACTAGGGTTAGGGTTAGAACTAGGGTTAGGGTTATGGGTAGGGTTAGGGTTAGGGGTAGGGTTAGGGTTACAGGTAGGGTTAGGGTTATGGCATGTGCGGATTTGGCTGCGGATCCGCAGCGGATTGGCCACGGATCCGCAGCGGATTGGCCACGGATCCGCAGCGGATTGGCCGCGGATCCGCAGCAGATTGGCCGCGGATCCGCAGCGGATTGGCCGCGGATCCGCAGCGGATTGGCCGCTGCGAATTCGTAGCAGTATTCCATCAGGTTTACAGTACCGTGTACACCTATGGAAAACCAAATCCACTGTGCCCATGGTGCGGAAAATTCCGTGCAGAAACGCTGCATTGTATTTTCCGCAGCATGTCAATTCTTTGTGCGGATTCCGCAGCGTTTTACACCTGTTCCTCAATAGGAATCCACAGGTGAAATCCGCACAAAAAAACACTGGAAATCTGCTGTAAATCCGCAGGTAAAACGCAGTGCCTTTTACTTGCAGATCTTTCAAAAATCGTGCGGAAAAATCTCACACGAATCCGCAACGTGGGCACATACCCTTAGGGTTAGGGTTGGAATTAGAGTTAGGGTTGGAAATAGGGTTAAGATTAGGCTTGTGGTTAGGGTTACGGATAGGGTTAGGGGTGTGTTGGGGTTACAGTTGTGGTTAGGGTTGGGATTAGGGTTATGGTTGGGATTAGGGTTAGGATTAGGGTTAGGGTTGGAATTAGGGTTACGGGTGTGTTGGGGTTAGGGTTGTGGTTAGGGGTGTGTTGGGGTTAGGGTTTTGGATTAGGGTTATGGCTACAGTTGGGATTAGGATTAGGGGTGTGTTGGGGTTAGTGTTGAAGTTAGAATTGAGGGGTTTCCACTGTTTAGGCACATCAGGGGTCTCCAAACGCAACATGGCACCACCATTGATTCCAGCCAATCTTGCATTCAAAAAGTCAAATGGTGTTCCCTCCCTTCCAAGCCCCGACGTGCGCCCAAACAGTGGTTTGCCCCCACATTTGGAGTACCAGCGTACTGAGGACAAACTGGGCAACAACTGTTGGGGTCCAATTTCTCCTGTTACCCTTGCAAAAATAAAAAATTACTTGCTAAGACATAATTTTTGAGGAAAGAACAATTATTTTTTATTTTCACGGCTCTGCGTTATAAACTTCTGTGAAGCACTTGGGGGTTGAAAGTGCTCACCACACATCTAGATAAGTTCCTTCAGGGGTCTAGTTTCCAAAATGGGGTCACTTGTGGGGTGTTTCTACTGTTTAGGCACATCAGGGGCTCTGCAAATGCAACTTGACGCCCGCAGACCATTCCATCAAAGTCTGCATTTCAAATGTCACTACTTCCCTTCCGAGCCCTGACGTGCGCCCAAACAGTGGTTTACCCCCACATATGGGGTATCACTGTACTCACAACAAACTGGGCAACAAACATTGGGGCCCAATTTCTCCTGTTAACCTTGTGAAAATAAAAAATTGCTTGCTAAAACATCTTTTTTGAGGAAAGAAAAATTATTTTTTATTTTCACGGCTCTGCGTTGTAAACTTCTGTGAAGCACTTGGGGGTTGAATGTGCTCATCACACATCTAGATAAGTTCCTTGGGGGGGTCTAGTTTCCAAAATGGGGTCACTTGTGGGGTGTTTCTACTGTTTAGGCACATCAGGGGCTCTGCAAATGCAACTTGATGCCCGCAGACCATTCCATCAAAGTCTGCATTTCAAATGTCACTACTTCCCTTCCGAGCCCTGACGTGCGCCCAAACAGTGGTTTACCCCCACATGTGGGGTATCACTGTACTCACAACAAACTGGGCAACAAACATTGGGGCCCAATTTCTCCTGTTACCCTTGTGAAAATAAAAAATTGCTTGCTAAAACATCTTTTTTGAGGAAAGAAAAATGATTTTTTATTTTCACGGCTCTGCGTTGTAAACTTCTGTGAAGCACTTGGGGGTTGAACGTGCTCATCACACATCTAGATAAGTTCCTTGGGGGGTCTAGTTTCCAAAATGGGGTCACTTGTGGGGTGTTTCTACTGTTTAGGTACATCAGGGGCTCTGCAAATGCAACGTGACGCCCGCAGACCATTCCATCAAAGTCTGCATTCCAAAACGTCACTACTTCCCTTCCGAGCCCCGGCATGTGCCCAAACAGTGGTTTACCCCCACATATGGGGTATCAGCGTACTCAGGAGAAACTGGACAACAACTTTTGGGGTCTAATTTCTCCTGTTACCCTTGCAAAAATAAAAAATTCTGGGCTAAAAAATATTTTTGAGGAAAGGAAACACATTTATTATTTTCACGGCTCTGCGTTATAAACTTCTGTGAAGCACTTGGGGGTTCAAAGTGCTCACCACACATCTAGATAAGTTCCCTTGGGGGTCTAGTTTCCAAAATGGAGTCACTTGTGGGGAGTTCCTACTGTTTAGGCACATCAGGGGCTCTGCAAACGCAACCTGACGCCCGCAGAGCATTCCATCAAAGTCTGCATTTCAAAACGTCACTACTTCCCTTCCGAACCCCGACGTGTGCCAAAACAGTGGTTTACCCCCACATATGGGGTATCATCGTACTCAGGACAAACTGGACAACAACATTTGGGGTCCAATTTCTCCTATTACCCTTGGGAAAATAAAAAATTCTGGGCTAAAAATCATTTTTGAGGAAAGAAAAATTATTTTTTATTTTCATGGCTCTGCGTTATAAACTTTTGTGAAGCACCTGGGGGTTATAAGTGCTCACTATGCATCTAGATAAGTTCCTTGGGGGGTCTAGTTTCCAAAATGGGGTCACTTGTAGGGGAGCTCCAATGTTTAGGCACACAGGGGCTCTCCAAACGCGACATGGTGTCCGCTAACGCTAACGCTAATTTTCCATTCAAAAAGTCAAATGGCACGCCTCCCCTTCCGAGCCTTGCCGTGCACCCAAACAGTGGTTTACCCCCACATATGAGGTATCAACGTACTCAGCAGAAATTGCCCAACAAATTTTAGGATCCATTTTATCCTGTTGCCCATGTGAAAATGAAAAAATTGAGGCTAAAAGAAATTTTGTGTGAAAAAAAAGTACTTTTTCATTTTTACGGATCAATTTGTGAAGCACCTGAGAGTTTAAAGTGCTCACTATGCTTCTAGATAAGTTCCTTGGGGGGTCTAGTTTCGAAAATGGGGTCACTTGTGGGAGCGCTCCAATGTTTAGGCACACAGGGGCTCTCCAAACGTGACATGGTGTCTGCTAGCGATGGAGATAATTTTTCATTCAAAAAGTCAAATGGCGCTCCTTCCCTTCCGAGCCTTACCATGTGCCCAAACAGTGGTTTACCCCCGCATGTGAGGTATCGGTGTACTCAGGAGAAATTGTCCAACAAATTTTAGGATCCATTTTATCCTGTTGCCCATGTGAAAATGAAAAAATTGAGGCTAAAATAATTTTTTTGTGAAAAAAAAGTACTGTTTCATTTTTACGGATCAATTTGTGAAGCACCTGGGGGTTTAAAGTGCTCACCATGCTTCTAGATAAGTTCCTTGGGGGGTCTAGTTTCCAAAATGAGGTCACTTGTGGGGGAGCTCCAATGTTTAGGCACACGGGGGCTCTCCAAACGCGACATGGTGTCCGCTAAAGATTGGAGCCAATTTTTCATTGAAAAAGTCAAATGGCGCTCCTTCCCTTCCGAGCCCTGCCGTGCGCCCAAACAGTGGTTTACCCCCACATATGAGGTATCAGCATACTCAGGATAAATTGGACAACAACGTTCGTGGTCCAGTTTCTCCTTTTACCCTTGGGAAAATTAAAAAAAATTTCGCTAAAAGATCATTTTTGTGACTAAAAAGTTAAATGTTCATTTTTTACTTCCATGTTGCTTCTGCTGCTGTGAAACACCCGAAGGATTAATAAACTTCTTGAATGTGGTTTTGAGCACCTTGAGGGGTGCAGTTTTTAGAATGGTGTCACTTTTGGGTATTTTCAGCCATATAGAACCCTCAAACTGACTTCAAATGTGAGGTGGTCCCTAAAAAAAATGGTTTTGTAAATTTTGTTGTAAAAATGAGAAATCACTGGTCAAATTTTAACCCTTATAACTTCCTAGCAAAAAAAAAAATTGTTTCCAAAATTGTGCTGATGTAAAGTAGACATGTGGGAAATGTTATTTATTAACTATTTTGTGTCACATAACTCTCTGGTTTAACAGAATAAAAATTCAAAATGTGAAAATTGCAAAATTTTCAAAATTTTTGCCAAATTTCTGTTTTTTTCACAAATAAACTCAGAAATTATCGACCTAAATTTACCACTAACATGAAGCCCAATATGTCACGAAAAAACAATCTCAGAATCGCTAGGATCCGTTGAAGCGTTCCTGAGTTATTACCTCATAAAGGGACACTGGTCAGAATTGCAAAAAACGGCAAGGTCATTAAGGCCAAAATAGGCTGGGTCATGAAGGGGTTAAAGGGAATCTGTCACCACATTTGACCTATCTAAACTATTAATATGAGCATACAGGTTATAGAATGTTGAGGCGAGTGATGCCTGTATGTCTCATATCAGATGACTGGTTGTTGAGAAATCCTCTTGTATCACTTTATATGAATGACCTCTTCCAGGCTGCGGCGAGGATGATGCCTGGTAGATAACTCTGCCTCCAGAGCTTATATTACATAAAGGGGGAGTTACCAGTGTGATGTGTAATGGTTACCAGGGTTACCAGTGTGATGTGTATTGTCCACTCTCTGCTCTCCTGATCCCACTGCAGAACTCTGTGTGATCTATACCTGACACATCTACAGGTTCCTCTCTGCTTCATCTTCCAGCTCACAGGCAGACATGGTTACAATATTGTTGCAATACAGCAGAGCTGAGAGAGAAGCAAAAAATGTGTTTGCAAGAAGACAAATTTCAGTTTTCCTGTTATCTGTTTCACATTAGTAACTCCCTCTTTATGTAAAATAAGCTCTGGAGGCAGAGTTATCTACCAGGCACAGTCCTCCCCATAGCCTGGAAGAGGTCATTTACATAAAGTGATAAAAGATGATTTATCAACAATAAGGCATCTGATATGAGAAATACAGGTAGGACTGTATTCAGCAGTCTATAACCTGTATGCCCATATAAATAGTTTAGATAGGTCAAATGTGGTACAGATTCCCTTTAAGTTTATATACTATGATCACGTCCATGCTATCTTCATCGCCCTCATATTTGTTGTGAAATCTGTTTCTGTATTTTGAACTCATTTTGCACCTGCGCATCCTCAGTCTCCTCCCAGATTTTTAAGCCATTGATATACTCTAAGAGATACAATTTAAAGGAGTTGTCTAGGCTTTTATATTCTCCTGTAGTGAAAGCAGTCATGTGACCACATATTTGCAAACTGCATACTTGCAGTCATGTGCCCCACAGACGTTCTTGGAACCAGATGAGTCTAGTTGGCATATAAATTGCATTGGCAATACTGGAGAATAGTGACAGCATGCGCAAAACACACTATCACAATTCAGGTATCACCTAAATTGCCTGCAGTCTTTTATCCCGAACCTGGAAAACTGATTTGAGACTCAGAGAACATGAAGGAGAAGTCCTTCTCTGGTAGATGGATTGATATGCTTGACCCTTGAGCTTAAGGATTTTACTTATTTAAATATATTCACAGCCACCTTCTTAGTTCAATAGATAACTTGGCTTTAAGCTTGGACTTACAGAGCAAATAAACTTTCTTTTCTTCTTAATTTTCCTAATTTCATTAAGTTATTAATTATTGTAATATACTGCATTACCATATTTGCTTCCTTCGCTCCCAAATATTACACACAGTCAGTTCACACACCTTTAGAAGCTGCTCTCAACTGCTGCTCAGCCAAGATCCATACACTATTTGCAAACTAATTTTTCTGTCTCATTAGTAGATCATAGTCATTAAATTTTTCCCATTGGCAAACATTGCATTCTGTGTAAATATTGAGACTCCAATCGCCCTTACTATTTTTATCCTAGATTGTGACGTCATTGGGGGCTACAGAACGTGAATCAGGGTTGGTTGCCAACCAACCAGAAATTCTTGGAAAGTCTTTAAGAATGAAGCAATTTTATCACTTAGCATGAAAAAAATGTCGATTCTTTTGTTATTTGTCCTGAAGCTGGCGAAATTGGAGAAATATTATGACTGTAATTATCGTGATTTTACAGTTCAAAACAAAAGCTACTAAAGTTGTTATATTAATATTCTAGGTTGTAGATATGTATCACTTTACGCATAATCTTAGTGATTCATGATGGTTTTCTAACGTGCCTGCAAAAATGTTGGCAGTCTGGGATTTTTAGATCCCGGAAATATGAAAAATCAAATTGGCAACTCTGCTTCAACTTATGTTACTAAATGCCAACCTTCGCTGTTATAGTATAATTAAAAATAGGCATGTCAATTTTTTTATACTATAGTATTTGCTTCTTCATATATTTATGGATCTCTCTATAAAAGACCAATGCCTTTCTTTTCTAGTGCAGTCAAGAGCATTTCAGTACTAAAATGGTTTTTAGAATATTTCAAAATTTGCTTAAGTATAGGGAACAATTTAAAGGAGATCAGTAGGGTCAATCCTCCTAAGCCATCTGTATGGTCATGCAGATCATAACACGTTGAATAAAATGATACCTTGATATCTACAATCTGAATATTTTATTTCAGAGAAATCCACATTTTTCTTGATATGTAAATGAGCTTTTATGATCTATGAACAGAACACAGATGTCTCTGAGAATCTGCCTCTAAGTGGCTTTAACAGTGTGAGACATGTAATGACTGACATTCTGCTCTCCTGATTTCATTGCAGAGATGTGTGTGATTACAACAAATATAGTCCAGCAGAGCTGAGTTGTATCTCATTACAATTACTGTACATCTGTAACTCTACCCTCATAGTGCTGCTAGCTCTGTTGTACTGCTGTTTCCTCCACACAGGCTGTCAGTGAGATGGAAGGTGAGCTGATAGTTGCAATCAGGCACAACTCTGCAGCAGAACTGTCAGCACTATGAGAGGAGAGCTAGAACTGAAGATAGGTTTGTAAGGAGACAAATCTCAGCTCTGCTTTACTGTATTAGTTATAATCACACAAAGCTCTGCGGTGATATCAGGAGAACAGACTGTCAGTCATTACATGTCTCACACTGGGATTCTCTGGGAGATCTGTGTCCGTCCCAGAGAACTTAACAGTGCATTTGCAAGTTAAGAAAGTGGATCACAGATATCAAGGTATAATTTTATTTATCTATGACCTACATGCTCATGTAGACAGCTCAAGAGGCTAGATCTTACTGACAGATTCCCTTTAAAATGAAGAATTAATCCCTTGAATCTGCCACAGATCAAGACCAGCATCACTCTTACTCTTGGCCAAATTAAAAACAAACAATAAAATCCTTGAAGAACTATTTAACAAGCTGTTGTTTTGATGAATCACTCCATTACATACTCCGTTATCTCCTTTATTCTTAAAATCAGGTAGAACTTTTCTCTTTACCCTACTTACAGTTATTATCCTGCTTCAGGTTCAATGTTATGTCTGACCTGTATTGAGTAGCATTGGCACAATCTAATGTATCCGAGATTGTTTTCAGTCTCAGCCTGAAGTTATTTGAGCTGTGACAGAAATGTTGGACTGGCCTGTTCCAGTCTGGCTAGTAAATGCAATGGAAATGCTGCACCTCCTGTAATTTTAGCTGTACTTCTGCCAGTTGACATTCCAGTAGGAGCAGAGTCTGTTCCTTCTGTAATTCTTAAGTAACATTCTGCTTAAATACCATCGCCAGTGTTTCCTGTAGACCTGTATCTTGTGAGGTAAGATATTAAAACAATCCCCATGATGTTTTTTATTCCATGAGATAAGCACGTCAGTGATTTGCTGAATTGTCTGATTTTAGCCTCTACACCACCATATTGATTTTCGAGCTATTGATCTTATAGTATGCTGATAGGTTGTCTTCCAACAGTTTTTTTTTTTTGCAGAAGTCTCCTGTACCAGCATTAGCTTCAGTAGAAGCCAAAACTGTGTAACTCGCGATCTTGTTACATGCCCCCCCCCCAATTTTTGGTCAATTGCTCTCCATTGTGCTGTTCTGCTAAGCTATAAAAGTGAGAACATCATATATACAGTCCTATCCCCAGGCTGACGTCAGGTGATGTAACTACCCTTACATCACCCTGCTCCCACGTAACATCAGTGTTTTAACAGACATGTTCAATCACATATTGCTCTTGCTCAACTTTAAAAGGGTTGCCCAGTCTTTTGATAAAATTTTCCAGTCACAGCACGCTGTAAAGGTTCTTTGGTGCTCAGTTGAAAGTAGGGATGAGTGGACTCATGGAGGTTCAGGTACTCAACCCAAACTTTAGTCCAAAGTTTAGTTCGGGTACCAGAACTGTACCCAAACTTAACCCAGAACCTTGACCGCATTGTAAACAATGGAAACCCGAACTTTAGATCTGGAGAAAAAATTCTCTGTCTCTCTGCAATAGACTTTCCCAAGATCGCCAAACATGTGCAACAAATGGACTTCTGGGAGAAGTCCATTTTTCGCATTTAGCACTGGACAGTAACTGTCCGGTACGAACCCTGAACTTTTAACTTTGGGTCCACTTATCCCTAGTTGATATTAAAGCCAAGTACATCTAGTCAGTATGTGGCTGGAAGAATGCAAATCGCACACATGGTCACGTGACCGCCTGCTCTTGGCTTTAACAATGGAAAATCCTAAAAGCTGGCAGTGCTTAGGCTGTAAGGATTCAGAAGTCTGCAGTCACATAGATTGACTGCAGACTTTTATTAAAAGACCGTACAACCCCTTTAAGCATTCTTAACATCAACTTGTTCACTGGCCTGGTGAATCTTTTTGCCCCAAACAATGCATTATGCCATGCTTATTTTATTCCTCCTTAAAATCATAAATCGACAACTGGGTATTACTATTTCTAGATCAACGGGTGTGATTCTATACAGTCTGACACTGTAAACAGTCATTGAATATTGTATTGTTTTGCCGCGTTAACTATGCAAAAGTCCCATGAAAAGATGTTCATGTATTGGTATTGTATGGGGAATACAAATTTCTATGAAGCCAGTCAAGTCTACAGGGGAGCTGACATGTCCTCTTTAAAGAACACACAGACTGTTCCTATCGACTGTCATCTGGTTTTCTGGGGTCTACATACAGCTGGATATTTCCACTTTCCATTGTGGACTCTAGTGGCTTAGAATATTATCCATTTTGCATAGTAGCAATTGATGGCTACCTTTTGCAACCATCGAATTTGAATATATATATATTGTTTTTATTTGTATATTTTAGTTCAATGTAATTCTGAGATGCATTATCACACACAACACAATACTGTATTTGAATATCTAGGCCTAGTAAGACCCCCTTCATTTTGTTCTATGAGGGTTGTGAGGCAGTTACCAGTGTCACATGTAGGGGTCGCTGTGTGTTCCCCAAGGATGCGTACGGAGCCCTATTAGACCAGCTGGAGTGCCTTATGGTCACAGCAGGATGCTTGTGAGTCACAGGGCAAAATAAAAGTAAGTGTGGGCCTGGTCAAGCTATCTGGCCTGGGATTGTTCATAAAAAGCTGGTATGGGCTTTTATTTTTTAAACGGACTGCAGGAAGGAAGTGGGGCTGGTCAGTTTCCTCCAGGCCGGGTTTTACAGGTGGCCTAAGGCCACAGATTCTAGGTTAAAAATCCCTGCAGTAAAGGGTTTGGGTGTGTCAGTATCAGAGTAGAAAAAGAAAGTGTGAATCCAGCTCCAAGGATAAAAAGTAGAGACTTTATTGAATCACTTTAAAACGCTGCTAGAACACGACCGGCATGGTGGGTAACGGAGAGCAACCAGAATCAGTATCAGAGTGCAGTGTACACAGCAGTGCAGTCGCCCACCGCAACCGGTCAGAGGTGGATGGCATATTTAGGGACTGTAATCTGGAGAATATGGTTCTCGGCTGTGATCCAGAGGATATCATTTACTATGTAGAGCTGTGAGTTGGACATTAATGCTGTGTTTTTGTGAGTTGGACATTTAATGCTGTGAAGTAAACACATTAAAGAGATTTTTTGTTTGAACTTAGCTGGGTCACTGCCTCATCACTGCGTAAGTGTGCTACCGCTGCACTACAGGGTCCTCACACATAACAGACTGTCTCATAACAGTTTAAGACCCAATGGCTGGAACTTCTGTATACTTTATAGATAAATGCTTAGTCATTGAGGGGGTTAAACAGATCATATTCATTTCTGTGGGACATTAAAATGAGATTTACTTTCAACAAACATTGCATAAATCAATAGTACAAGCAAATGTAAGAAACTAGCAGACCACTTATAAGACACCTCTTCTTCTACCTCATGCCTCATGAACTTGTCATCCACTCTGAAAAAACAGCTCAAATACATCTTGCTCAGACAAGACAGACTGCAAGTGTCATATAACATGGCTCATTATACTCTATTTAGCGGGGAAGAGGAGTGAGGAGCAGGGAGAGGAAACAAGCAAAGGGTGACATAGAAGCAACATGCTGAACTTTCTAACAAGTCTGTTACCTTACTTCAAAGCTGATTCACATTCTTACAACTCAGCAATGTTATATTGATGCTGCTTGTCTTTGTGTGCTAAAAATGAATGAACAACAGGAATCCCTCTCTGTGAATGGTGCAGATCACTGCAGTTAGTCTCTGTTGGCAGATATGCAACAGATATAGACTTATTTGTGTGCAGGAGGAGTTTACACTTTTCTGACAGTAGATGGTGATGTTGTTACTGTTATGCTTAGTTGAATGTAATGCATATACTTGTACTTTGGTTTCACTTTCTCTCTGGTTATAGGTCTTTTAAACTTCCTGTTATGCTGTATTAAGAACCTGATGCATGTACCTCATGTTCTGTGTAGATAAAAGTTGAATTAACCCATATACACCATGTTCCAAATTATTATGCAAATGATATTTTTCTCGGATTTTCTTAAATGGTCGGTGCAAATGACAGTCAGTCTAATAAAAGTCATCATCACCCATTAGAGTATATACCGAATTTTATTGAAGAAACCTCCCAATGATAACAGTATAATCTCCAAAATGAATAAAAACTCAAAATGCACTGTTCCAAATTATCAGGCACAGTAGAATTTCTAAACATTTGATATGTTTTAAAGATCTGAAAATGCTCATTTGTTGAATTTGCAGCATTAGGAGGTCACATTCACTGAACAAAAAAGCTATTTAACTCCAAAACATCCTAACAGGCCAAGTTACATGTTAACATAGGAATCCTTCTTTGACATCACATTCACAATTCTTGCATCCATTGACCTTGTGAGTTTTTGGAGAGTTTCTGCTTGTTTTTCTTTGCATGAAGTCAGAATAGCCTCCCAGAGCTTCTGTTTTGATGTGAACTGCCTCCCACCCTCATAGATCTTTTGCTTGATGATACTCCAAAGGTTCTCTATAGGGTTGAGGTCAGGGGAAGATTGTGGCCACATCATGAGTTTATCTCCTTTTATGCCCATAGCAGCCAATGACTCAGAGGTATTCTTTGCAGCAAGAGATGGTGCATTGTCATGCATGAAGATGATTTTGCTCCTGAAGGCACGTTTCTGCTTTTTATACTATGGAAGAAAGTTGTCAGTCAGAAACGCTATATACTTTGCAGAGGTCATGTTCACACCTTCAGGAACCTTAAAGGGCCCTACCAGCTGTTTCCCCATGATTCCGGCCCAAAACATGACTCCTCCACCTCCTTGCTGATGTCACAACCTTGATGGGACATGGTGGCCATCCACCATCCATCCACTACACCATCCACCTGGACCATCCAGGGTTTGCTTGACACTCATCAGTAAACAAGACTGTTTGAAAATTAGTCTTCATGTATGTCTGGGCCCACTGCAACCGTTTCTGCTTGTAAACACTGTTTAGGGGTGGCTGGATAGTAGGTATATGAACCAAAGCAAGCCTTTGAAGGATCCCACACCTTGAGGTTCGAGGAACTCCAGAGGCACCAGCAGCTTCAAATATCTGTTTGCTGGTTTGTAATGGCTTTTTAGCAGTAGCTCTCTTAATCCTATGAACTTGCCTGGCAGAAACCTTCCTCATTATGCCTTTATCAGCACGAACACATGCTCAGATTCAGCCTCAAATCTCTTGATAGTACGATCATGCTTAAGTTTTCGGGAAATATCTAATGTTTTCATCCCTTGACCAAGGCATTGCACTATTTGATGCTTTTCGGCAGCAGAAAGATCCTTTCTCTTGCCCATGTCACTTGAAAACTGTGGCCTGCTAAATAATGTGGAACATCATTTTTAAGTAGTTTTCTTTTAATTAGAATCACCTGGAAAACTAATTATCACATGTGTTTAAGACTGATTTCAGTGATCCATTGAGCCCTGAGACACAATACCATCCACGAGTTTATTTGAAAAACAAAACAATTAAATATTTATGACACTTAAATCCAATTTGCATAATAATTTGGAACATGGTGTAATCTACTCTCTTAAGTTTCTTCTGCGACCAAACTATGCATCTGTTTATGGGCCCAGCATAGAAGACAAAAAGGACTTGGTAAATGCAAAAGAATACTTCAGAGCAATTCTCTCCAAACAAGTAAGACAAATAAGTTAAAGATGAGCAGCAGTTCCGAGCTGAGACTCACAGTAGCTAAGCTGAACAATGAGAACTATCAGTTATGGAAGTTCAAAGTGAAGATGTTATTGTCTAAAGATGATTTATGGGAGGTAATCACTACATACAGATCCAATGAAAATAATCAGACATGGGATAAGAAAAACAGACAAGAGCTACTATCAGCTTATTAGTGGGGGATAATCAGTTAATCCACATAAGGAATGAGAATACAGCAAAGGGAATGTGGGAAGCATTGAGAAAGCTACATGAAAGATCCAGCTTAAAGGGAATCTGTCACCCCATTTTTCGCCTATAAGCTAAGGCTACCACCATCAGGGGCTTGTGTACAGCATTCTGTAATGCTGTAGATAAGCCCCCAATGTAACCTGAAAGATAAGAAAAACAAGTCAGATTATAGTAACCCAGGGGCGAGCCCGGTGTGGTCTGGTCCCATGGGCATCGCGATCCGGGTCCAGCGCCTCCCATCTTCATGTGATGACGTCCTCTTCTTTGCTTCCTGATGCGGCTCCTGTGCAGGTGTACTTTATCTGCCCTGTTGCGGGCAGAGCAAAGTACTGCAGTGCGCAGGCGCCAGGCCTCTCTGATCTTTCCTGGCACCTCCGCACTATATGGAAAGCAGAACAACAGAAATTACTCCAAAAGGAGAATAAACAGAAAGTAAAAAGCACAATTTCTAACCCACATGTAGATCACTGGAATTATACATTTAGAGTAACTGATAAAGAGTCACCGTCAGGCTGGTTTATTGACTCACGAGCAACAAGTCACATGACTGGTGATAAAAGCTTCTTTACTGAACTTGATGAAAAGAAGGAAGCAATTTATTTTGCAGATGGGAGTAAAATAACCGCAGAAGGTATTGGACAAGGAATGTTAATCTGTCCTGATAGATTTAGGCATAATTCAGATTTACTAGTAAAGGATGTGTTATATGTTCCAGGAATAGAAGGAGGATTGCTATCCGTAAAGCGTCTGACAACCAAAGGACTTACTGTAAAATTCAAAGATGATAATTGTACAATCCTAGTGGGAGATAAGGTAATAATTAATATCAAAGCAGGTGAACAATTATATCATCTAGACACATTTAAGGAACAGATGAAGTTATGTACAGATGATCACAAGAATTGTATTCACATGCGGCATAGATGTCTAGGACACAGACATCCTGAGAGTATAATGGAGTTACAAAAGAAGAATTTGACAAAGGACCTATTGATATCTGATTGCTCAATTTTTGGTAGAGCATTGAACAGCAAGGTGGATTGTTGCTGAGGGGAAAAAAAAAAAATCTTTAAATCTTCAGCTTAGCGAGTGTGAGCTAGCTGAGTGTGACCTGAGCGTAAGTGTGAACGGCAGTAAGTGTGACTTGTGATTCAGTGACTTTGGATTCAGGGAGTTTCCAAGGGAGGAATTGCTGAATTGCTGTCTGTATTTTAATAATATTTTGTATTTATTTTTATTTAACGTTTCTGTCTGGTGCAATCCCCATTAGGAAATGTGCTCCACTATTGTTAATGCCATCCAGTGCACATCTTGCCACATGTATGCAGTCCTTGATCAGCTGGTCGAGGGTGCATACCGCTGTGCGAGATGTGAGCAAGTTGTGCATTTGGAAGCCCAGATTCTGGATCTAAATGTGCAGCTGGCAACACTGAGATCCATAGACAATATGGAGAGGAGTCTTCTGCTCACTGAGCAGACGCTCAGTGGGATAGATGAGGGGGGGATGGTAGGATGGAGCTGCAGGACAGTGAAGTAGCTAGCTGGGTGACATTCAGAAAGCAGGGTAGAGGGAAGAGTGCCAGGGAGGCTAGTCCTGATCTATCACACACCAATAAGTTTGCTAAGTTGGCAGATGAGGGGGGTGCCAGTACAGGGGTAGCACTGCTGCAGCCAGGCATGTCCTCTGAAAGCCGGAGGAGTGACTGTGACAGTAAGAAGGGAAGTAGGAGATCAGTATAGGCCAGACAGGTGCTGGTAGTGGGGGACTCAATTATTAGGGGAACAGATAGGGCAATCTGTCACAAAGACAGCGATCGTCGGACGGTGTGCTGCCTACCTGGCGCTCGAGTCCGACACATCGCTGATCGGGTGGACAGATTACTGGGAGAGGCAGGTGAGGACCCAGCGGTCATGGTGCACATTGGCACAAATGACAGTTAGAGGTAGGTGGAAGGTCCTTAAAGATGATTTCAGGGAATTAGGCTGCAAGCTGAAAGCAAGGACCTCCAACGTGGTATTTTTTGAAATACTGCCTGTACCACGTGCCACGCCAGAGAGGCAATGGGAGATTAGGGAGGTTAATAAGTGGCTCAAGAATTGGTGTAGGAAGGAGGGGTTTGGGTTCCTGCAGAACTGGGCCGACTTCTCTGTGGGCTACAGGCTTTACGCTAGGGACGGGCTGCACCTCAATGGGGAAGGTGCAGCTGTGCTGGGGGAGGAAATGGCTAGAAGGTTGGAGGAGTGTTTAAACTAGGGATTGGGGGAGGGTATTCAATTTATAGGAGGGGAAGATAGGGCAGATAGAGACCTGGGTACAAATAAGGAAGTTGGGGGTGGCGGTGGCATGGGGGTGGGGTTAGAACAGTTAATAATTTAAGAAAGAATAGAGGTACAGAGAGGAACATCAAGTGCATGTATACTAATGCTAGAAGCCTCGCCAACAAAAAGGACGAATTAGAATTAATGTTGTTGGAGCATAATTATGACATGGTGGGGATATCTGAAACATGGCTGGATGAGAGCCATGACTGGGCTGTTAACTTGCAGGGCTATAGCCTTTTCAGAAATGACCGTACAGATAAGCGAGGGGGAGTGGTGTGTCTGTATGTAAAATCATCCTTAAAACCCATCCGGCGTGATAATATAGGTGAATTTAATGAAAATGTAGAGTCCCTGTGGGTGGAGATAAGGGGAGAGGGAAAAAATAATAAATTACTGATAGGGTTTTGTTATAAATCTCCAAAAATAATGGAATCAATGGAGAATATCCTCGTAAAGCAAATAGATGAAGCTGCGACTCAAGGAGAAGTCATTATTATGGGGGACTTCAACTACCCTGAAATAGATTGGGGAACAGAAACCTGCAGTTCCAGCAAAGGTAATCGGTTTTTGACAACTATGAGAGACAATTACCTTTCACAACTGGTTCAGGACCCAACAAGAAGGGGGGCACTGCTAGACCTAATATTAACCAACAGGCCAGACCGCATATCAAATATAAGGGTTGGGGGTCACTTGGGGAATAGTGATCACAAAATAATAAGTTTTCGTGTATGCTTTGATAAGATGTGTAGTAGAGGGGTGACAAGGACACTAAACTTCAGGAGGGCAAATTTCCAGCGGATGAGAGATGATCTTGGTGCAATTAACTGGGACGAAATCCTGAGACATAAAAATACACAAAGAAAATGGGAGACGTTTATTAGCATCCTGGATAGGACCTGTGCACAGTAAATACCGTATGGGAATAAACATACTAGAAATAGGAGGAAACCAATATGGCTAAATAGAGCTGTAAGGGGCGCAATAAGTGACAAAAAGAAAGCATTTAGAGAATTAAAGGAAGTAGGTAGTGATGAGGCATTAAATAAATACAAAAAATTAAATACATTCTGTAAAAAGCAAATCAAGGCAGCAAAAATTGAGACAGAGAGACTCTTTGCCAGAGAGAGTAAAAATAATCCCAAAATATTCTTTAACTACATAAATAGTAAGAAACTAAAAAATGAAAGTGTTGGCCCCCTTAAAAATAGTCTGGGGGAAATGGTGGAGGATGAGGAAAAAGCCAATATGCTAAATGACTTTTTTCATCAGTATTTACACAAGAAAATCCCATGGCAGACAATATGATCAGTGATAACAAAAATTCCCCATTAAGTGTCACCCGCTTAACCCAGCAGGAAGTACGGCGGCGTCTAAAAATCACTAAAATTGACAAATCTCCAGGCCCGGATGGGATACACCCCCGAGTACTGCAGGAATTAAGTACAGTCATTGATAGACCATTATTTTTAATCTTTAAAGAGTCCATAATAACAGGGTCTGTACCACAGGACTGGCGTATAGCAAATGTGGTGCCAATATTCAAAAAGGGGACAAAAACCGAACTCGGTAATTATAGGCCAGTAAGCTTAACCTCTACTGTGGGTAAAATCCTGGAGGGCATTCTAAGAGATGCTATACTGGAGTATCTGAAGAGGAATAACCTCATGACCCTATATCAACATGGGTTTACTAGGGACCGTTCATGTCAGACTAATTTGATCAGCTTCTATGAAGAGGTAGTTCCGGAGTGGACCAAGGGAACCCAGTAGATGTAGTGTATATGGACTTTTCAAAAGCTTTTGATATGGTGCCACACAAAAGGTTGATACATAAAATGAGAATAATGGGGATAGGGGAAAATATGTGTAAGTGGGTTGAGAGCTGGCTCAGGGATAGGAAACAAAGGGTGGTTATTAATGAAGCACACTCGGACTGGGTCGCGGTTAGCAGTGGGGTACCACAGGGGTCAGTATTGGGCCCTCTTCTTTTTAACATATTTATTAATGACCTTGTAGGGGGCATTCAGAGTAGAATTTCAATATTTGCAGATGACACTAAACTCTTTAGGGCAATCAATACAGAGGAGGACAATTTTATATTACAGGATGATTTATGTAAACTAGAAGCTTGGGCTGATAAATGGCAAATGAGCTTTAATGGGGATAAAGGTAGGGTCATGCACTTGGGAAGAAGTAATTAGATGTATAACTATGTGCTTAATTCTAAAACTCTGGGCAAAACTGTCAATGAAAAAGACCTGGGTGTATGGGTGGATGACAAACTCATATTCAGTGGCCAGTGTCAGGCAGCTGCTACAAAGGCAAATAAAATAATGGGATGCATTAAAAGAGGAATAGATGCTCATGAGGAGAACATAATTTTACCTCTATACAAGTCACTAGTTCGACCACACTTAGAATACTGTGCACAGTTCTGGTCTCCGGTGTATAAGAAAGAGATAGCTGAACTAGAGCGGGTGCAGAGAAGAGCGACCAAGGTTATTAGAGGACTGGGGAGTCTGCAATACCAAGATAGATTATTACACTTGGGGCTATTTAGTTTGGAAAAACGAAGACTAAGGGGTGATCTTATGTTAATGTATAAATATATGAGGGGACAGTGCAAAGACCTTTCTGGTGATCTTTTTAATCATAGACCTGAGACAGGGACAAGGGGGCATCCTCTACGTCTGGAGGAAAGAAGGTTTAAGCATAATAACAGACGCGGATTCTTTACTGTAAGAGCAGTGAGACTATGGAACTCTCTGCCGTATGATGTTGTAATGAGTGATTCATTACTTAAATTTAAGAGGGGACTGGATGCCTTTCTGGAAAAGTATAATGTTACAGGGTATATACGCTAGATTCCTTGATAGGGTGTTGATCCAGGGAACTAGTCTGATTGCCATATGTGGAGTCCGGAAGGAATTTTTTTCCCCAGTGTGGAGCTTACTCGTTGCCACATGGGTTTTTTTTCTGCCTTCCTCAGGATCAACATGTTAGGGCATGTTAGGTTAGGCTATGGGTTGAACTAGATGGACTTAAAGTCTTCCTTCAACCTTAATAACTATGTAACTATGTAACAATTACCGTAAAATGTGAATGTTGCATAAAATCTAAAGCTACAAGAGTATCTATATCTAAAGAGAGTGAGATAAAAAACCCAAGACCACTTGACTTGGTACACACTGATGTATGTGGACTCATGAAAATGACCACATCAGGAGGTAATAGATATATGGTGACCTTCATAGATGACTACTCAAGAAACACAGTCATGTACTTGATAAAGAACAAAAGTGAAGTCTTTGAAAAATTAGAAGACCATGTGACAAAGTCAAATAACAGGTTTTAGCGGAAGCCAATCATCATCAGAAGTGATAATAGAGGTGAATTTACAGGACAGCAAATAGAAAACTACTTAAGACAGAATGGAATAGACTCAAAATAGAATAGAATCAAAAGACTGTTCCATACACACCTGAACAGAATGGGGTAGCAGAAAGGAAAAACATGGGGCATCTATGGGGCCATAAAGAACTGCATGGAGCATTATATGGAGCATCTATGGGGCCATAAAGAACTGCATGGAGCATTATATGGGGCATCTATGGGGCCATAAAGAACTGCATGGAGCATTATATGGAGCATTACATGGGGCCATAAAGAACTGCATGGAGCATTATATGGGGCATTATATGGGGCATCTATGGGGCCATAAAGAACTGCATGGAGCATTATATGGAGCATTTATGGGGCCATAAAGAACTGCATGGAGCATTATATGGGGCATTTATGGGGCCATAAAGAACTGCATGGAGCATTATATGGGGCATCTATGGGGCCATAAAGAACTGAATGGAGCATTATATGGGGCCATAAATAACTGCATGGAGCATTATATGGGGCATATTTGTATATGGAGCATCTTATGGGGCCATAATGAACTGTATGGAGCATTATATGGGGCCTATTTTGTATGGAGCATCTTATGGGGCCATAATGAACAGTATGGAGCATTATATGCGGCTCCTGATTCAATATGGATATTCAAAAACACTTAACCTACTGATTTCTCAATTAATTTTACTTTTATTGGTATCTATTTTTATTTTTGACATTTACCAGTAGCTGCTGCATTTTCCACCCTAGGCTTATACTCGAGTCAATAAGTTTTCCCAGTTTTTTGTTGCAAAATTAGGGGGATCGGCTTATACTCGGGTTGGCTTATACTCGAGTATATACGGTATATATATATATATATATATATATCACAGGAGGCACTTGAGGAATATATATATCACAGGAGATGCTGGACTATATATACTTCACAGGAGGGGATAGGGACATATATACAAATCACAGGAGATGATGGGGGCATATATACATCACAGGAGGGGCTGGGGGCATATATACATTATAGGAGGGTCTGGGGGAATAAATACATCACAGGAGGCACTGGGGACATACTGTATATACATCACTGGAGATGCTGAGATCATGTATACATCACAGGAGATGCTTGTTGCATATATACATCACAGGAGACACTTGGGGCATATAGATCACAGGAGGGACTGGGGGCATATACAAGTCACAGAATGGGTTGGGGCCATGTATGCATCACAGAAAGGGGCTTGGGGAACAAATACATCGCAGAAGGAATAAATAGACATCACAGGAGGGCTAGAGGCATATAGGTATCACAGGAGGGCCTGGGGGCATATAGACATCACAGGAGGAGCTGGGTAAGATAGACATTACAAGAAGGACTTCGGGGCATATAAACATCACAAAAGAGACTGGGTGCATATAGAAATCACAGGAGGGCTTGGGCCACTGCTGCTGCCATCGCTGGTGGGAATGGAGCGCAGGGTGCGTTGACTTCATCAGTGTCATCAGTGCTCATGCCGCAGGATTCTGTATTGAATGCTGTGTGCGCATGCTTACAGTCTCAGGAGCAATTAAAGAGCCCATGGCCGGCAAAACTGCCAGCCTGAGTATTGTGCTCCCCAGGAATTTGCCCGAGGCTACAGAAAAGGACATTTGGCCAGCGGGCTGCAGGTTCCCCACCCCTGCTTTAGTGTAACAGACAAGTAAACATATTTTCTCTACTTATTAGATGGGTCCCCACAAACAATTTAGTGAAGGATCTCGCGGTGGTGATGTCTATTTGTGGAGATATGCTGTATAGTTAAAAGGTATGGAAACCTTTAGGGCAATCTTTTTTGCTTAAGTGCTTGGATTTTTGGCTTAAAAAAAAAAATTTTGTTTCTTTTTTCCATTATTCAGCCTGGAGAGTTTGTAACTCTTTTCTTACTTCTTCAGAGCGCTGCTGATTTTTGGCCACAAAGTTCAACTCAACTTTCATATGATCACAAATCAGTGGAGAGGAGCTCAGAAAAAGAAAGATAAGAGTTCTTAACTTTTCTTTAGAAAGGCTGACTAATAGGTTCTTTACTTATTCTGCAGCTGGCAATATACAGTGCAACACAGAGGCTATGGCAGTCAAATGGTGTAAAATTTTTGATGAAATCCTGTTGCAAAAATGTTTTTATTTTCAGTCAAAAATACATATATTTAAAGAGAACCTGTCACTATGAAAATGCAGTCTAATCTGCAGGCATCATGTTACAGAGCAGTAGGAGCTGAGTAGTCCTTCGATTCAGTGGACTGTCCTATGATCTCAATTTGGGATTTCCATTATAACTGCAGGTACCCCAGCAGCAGACAGACAGAAAAGGGCCCCTGTGCAAGAACAATATGTGGGCCCTTTGCAGTGCAGTAGCTCATAATTATGTACAATACCACTTGCTTTGGAGATTGAAATGGGCCTCCTTACCTCTCGGGCCCATGTGTAGCTGCACAGGTTGCACCAATGGTATGCCTGCCCCAGAGAGACACCTAAAGTTGCAACAAAACCATACTATTACATTTCTTTCCTTATCTTGTCACCTAAAGCATGGCTTTAGTGATGGTGTTTATTTTATAAAGGATGCACAGAGGCGTGAACAGAACCCCTTGAGAATTCTACAATGAGACACAAATTGGTATGTCCACAAAATCTAGCTCCAATATCCATAATCCCTATTTCAGTCAATGAAATAATTAGGATAATTTGTTTCAGATTGAGAGCTATAATTACTGGTTAACCTTACTGAATGATATTCTTAATATTTGAGTTGCTAGCTGAATTTCTAATTAATCTCCAACGGCTTAATTGTGGGTTTTTGAACATCATTAGGCTGGGAACGTCAAAATCATAAGAGCTAAGCCTTAAAATGTACCTGCCATGTAGTTAACGAGAAATGTAAAATCAATGTCCCAAGCATTAAGTGCAGGGAAAAGATTGGTGATACCCTTTTCAAAACCAGTTCACTAAAATGTAACGCAAACTGGCAGCATCTGAAGGCAAGTTGGGAGAAGTATTATTGATGGCTTATCCACAGGATACATCATACCCAAATTGGGAAGGAACATTTTCATTCTACTGTTTCCATCTGTTCCAAAGGTATTAACGCCTAGATAAAAAAGCAGTTTTGGCTAAATACAGGTATTCCTAAACTTGGGCATAGCTAAGACAACCATGGCACAATGCAAACTATTGTATCCACTGGCCCCCTCGTGTGACTGTAATAGTGGTGAACTGTACATTTGTGTTCCTGCCCCTGAAGACACCTGTGCTGTATATGATCATGTGAATTGTATCATGCGTTTTTAGATATATTTTGTCATGTATAGTGTGGAACAGGTATAGGTTAAGATTTAGGCTATAAGGTAGTAAATGTAGGGTAAGTCAGACTTTGTTAGCAGTATAGGTGTAATCTGGTTAACGTGTATAAATGTAATTCATAGTGTTTGTAAGGGAGATCTGCCCAGCTAAATACTGTAGGGACAGACATAGTTAAGGTTTGTAAGTAGCTCATAGTGAGAGGGGCAAACCCCAGTAAAAAGTGACTGCCATGATGGATGTGGAACTGCGTGAAGGGAAGGTAATGGATCCTGGGTGTGGGACTCGATGGGAAATTCTTGAGGCTGACAGGAACAGTAAATATAGGGATAGCCAAGGAGGAAGGGATCATACTGCTGATCGCTCCTTCAAAACAAATATCCAAGCCCTTTCCACTTCTTGCCGACTCCAACTCAAAAATATTTCCTGGATTCGTACATTTCTAATCCAAGAATGTGCAAAAATCCTAGTACATCCCCTCATCATCTCCTGCCTTGACTACTGCAAGCTCCTGCTCTGTGGCCTCCCCTCTAACACTCTCGCACCCCTCCAATCTATTCTAAACTCTACTGCCCGACTAATCCACCTGTCCCCCCACTATTCCCTGGCCTCTCCCCTCTGTCAATCCCTGCACTGGCTCCTCATTATCCAAAGACTAAAGTTCAAAATCCTAACCATGACATACAAAGCCATCCACAACCTGTGTCCTCCATACATCTGTGACCTCATCTCCCAGTACTTACCTGCACCCAACCTCCGATCCTCACAAGATCTCCGTCTATACTCCCCTATTATCTCCTCTTCCCACAATCGCATACAAGATTTCTCCCGTGCATCACCCCTACTCTGGAATTCTCTACCCCAACATATCAGACTATCGCCTACCATGGAAACCTTCAAAAAGAACCTGAAGACTCACCTCTTCCGACAAGCCTACAACCTGCAGTAACCACTGATAGACCAAACCACCGCACGACCAGCTCTATCCTCACCTACTGTATCCTCACCCATCCCTTTTAGATTGTGAGCCCTCGCGGGCAGGGTCCTCTCTCTTCCTGTACCAGTCATGACTTGTATCGTTTAAGATTACTGTACTTGTTTTTATTATGTATACCCCTCCTCACATGTAAAGCACTATGGCGCTATAATTATAAATAATAATAATAATGCTGAAGACACATTGTATTAACCAATCAAGACCTAAGAAGTGTTATGCCCAATACTGCATGTTACAATCTGATGAACTTGAATTGTCCAATAAACTTTTGCTTGTTAAAACAAACTATGTATCCTCTGAATTATGTGTGTCTAATCCTGGTCATGGAGGCCTGGAGATAACGGAGGCATGTGAGTGTGATGTAGCCCACACCTGGTAGCACATTGGGACTGGGACATGATTTTCCGGTAAAGTGCCCTGGCATTAGAGAGCAGCAGCTCGTCCATGGCTACCGCCCTCAATCACTTTACATGACATCCTGTCGTGACACTGATTAGAGAAGCACAGATCACAGAGTGATTGTGACATACACCGTATTTTCGCACTATAAAATGCACCTCAGGTTTATACATCCGAAATGAATAAAAACATGTATTCTGCTATGGTAAAACTCACTTGTGGTATATATCATCATTCAATACAACTAATTTTTGGACTCCAAATTTGAATAGGGAAGCAATATTTAACAGTAAGTTTCTGTTAGTATTTCTGTGCAGTATCTGCACTAGGCCGGTCACACAGTGGTAAGAAAACTCAGGCCAGTGAAGTCCGGCATTTCGCATAGCAAATGAGGGAAGGAATTGTCTGCTAATGACATGCAGCACCCTGGTCTGTAAAATAGTCCAGGGTAGGGCATGCTGTAATTTTTTTTTACATTGTCCTTCAGTCTGCATATGGGTATACCTTGGCGATTGGTAGAGCGGCTTAATATACATTTTTTGCAAAAAAACGTATCAACGAAACATCCTGTTTTTTTCCATCTTTTTACTAGCACTTGCTGTCTACTGTGATTTTTTTGCAACAGAGTGTTTTTGGTTTTACTGTGCTTTTTTGTGTTTTCAAGTCTCTTGTGGTGTGAACATGTCTCTACTGGCTTGTTCACTGTGTGCGCAGCTCATGTGTTCTGGTTTTACATAATTGTTTTCTTGTTTCCACAAGACTGGGGAGGCCTCCACCCCTCTTTTTTTGAGCTGTGCGCACGGGAGCCGTTCTGTCCAGCGTGTCCACATGGACATTCCTTTTCTGAATCCTGCTCATACAGGTAATGTACATATGACCAGGTTTTAAATACATCAGATAGGGATTACATACATTAGTTAGGACTGCTCTGATATGGGTATACCTTGGCGATTGGTAGAGCGGCTTAATATACATTTTTTGCAAAAAACGTATCAACCAAATACCCTGTTTTTTCCATCTTTTTACTAGCACTTGCTGTACACTGTGATTTTTTTGCAACAGAGTGTTTTTGGTTTTACTGTGCTTTTTTGTGTTTTCAAGTCTCTTGGTGGTGTGAACATGTCTCTACTGGCTTGTTCACTGTGCGCGCAGCTCATGTGTTCTGGTTTTACATAATGACATGCAGTAGCCTGGTCTGTAAAATAGTCCAGGGTAGGGCATGCTGTAATTTTTTTTTACATTGTCCTTCAGTCTGCCTGAAAAAATGCTTGTGTGCACTGGACACAAGAATGGGACCATGTGTTGTCTGTTGAGCACACATACAGTACACTGATCAATCATACATTGCTCTGCAGCAAACTCTGCTGCACACATATGCAATGTTGTGTAAGGGTTTGAAGCCAGAGCAGATTGCCCTTATTATAATATTTTGTGCGCCACTATCAGCAGAGCTTATCCTTTGGCGGGGGATTTCAAGTTGCCTTTTCTGTGATCTGCCTTAGCTGGCGCCGGTCACAAGAAGAAGTGGAAACTCAGGAGATCATATGGAAAGGTATTAAAAAATATTTTTCAATAAAGTGAACAAAATAAGGAATGGGAGAGAGGAAATTAATATTATAATTGAGGGTGGAAGAGAGGACATTAAGTTATAATGAATTGAGGGTGGGGATGGGAGCGAGGACCTTACATTATAATGAATTGAGTGTGGAAGAGTGGACATTACATTATAATGAATTGAGGGTGGGGTCGGAAAGAGGACATGACATAATGAATTGGCGGGAGGAAGGCATGTCATTATAATGAACTGGGGAAGTGGGAGATGCACAGTGGTGGGGTATTGAGGACATAGAGTGACTGGTAATGAAAATAAACACTGTATGTACAATAAACCGAGACATTGTCACTTTTAGAAATAACCCTTCAACGGATTGAAGATCTGGTTAAAATTCCATGTTTTACTACACAGCAACAAAGCAGCTATTTTCCATTAATAAGGGCGCAGTCGGATGGTTGCATAAATTGGAGCAAGACTGGAACGAAGTGCACGGTGTAGTCATGGCTCTCACTACCCGACCGTGACAATTTCATATATTTCTATGCAGCGGTCAATCTCAGGCAGGGATAGTCACAGGCCAATCACTGAAATACATTTTGATCTTGCTCCGATTTATATGATTTATAACTGTGCCCTTAGACAAGGTGATAAGGTGTAAATGTAAATGATATCAGTGGGATCATCAGCATAGCATAGCTGGGCTGTGGAAAACCCAGGTGTCAGATGTTTTATTAAACACCATCATTAGGTTCATCTGAGCATGATCAATGGACAGTAGAACCAGGGAAGATGGATCCAGCATGGATCAAGAGTGAGAACCCTGGGGGGGTCATCATTGGAGGGGGCGGGCGAGTATGGCTGCATATCAGTTCAGATTAAATTCATATAGGTTGTATTGGCACACATGAATAATTCTGTATGTACAATAAACCGAGACATTATCACTTTTGGAAATAACCCTTCAATGGATTTCAATGTAGCCAATGGATTAGTAATAGTCATACCTCCGAGCTTTTACAGAAGAGAAAGTGGGATAAGCTGTACGGAGTGCAATTTGTTGTCCATGCACCTAATCACACCACCTAACACACCCATTCACCATTCCTTTCACTGTAGAAGTAGGGACACACACCAGGATGTAGTCCCAAAATCTTTGACTGTCTCTCCATGTGTGAGATGGTTGGGATCTACGGATTTATTTTTTGTTCATTGATTTATAGTTATACATATTAGTCCAAAACCTTTGACACCGCAAGGTAACTCTTCATATTTCAGAGTAAAACACTTACACCACAATCAAATCTAGAGTCAAGTAGTGTGGATAAAAAATATGCCTAAAAACAATTTTTATTGATAATTAAAATGCTATTAAAATAAGGTACCTCAAGACATAAGAGGATGCAGTCTCAATAGAAACCATGAAGGCTTAGATACAGTAATGATCAGTAGATCAGTCAATTCACAAATTGTTAGATGGATTGATATAATAGTTAAAGCAAAGGCAAAGCTATTATGAAACAGAATATTCTTCATAGTGATTATTTACCAAGTGTATAGGTCACAAATATCAACAGTCTCTAGCCATTGTAGTGTATATAATATATTAAAGTGCTAATTCAGATTCAGGTCAAGATTAATAAGCCATAGATAACAGATGAGCTCTTCGGATAGTTTTGGTCGGAGGCCACTCCTGGGAAGGTTCACCACTGTTCCATATTTTTACCATTAGTGGATAATGGCTCTCACTGTAGATTGCTGGAGTCCCAAAGCTTTAGATAAGGCTTTATAACCTTTTCCATATTGATAGATCTCAATTACTTTGTCTTATTTGTTCAAGAATTTCTTTAGATTGCGGCATGATGTCTAGCTTTTGAGGAGCTTTTGGTCTACTTCACTTTGTCAGGCAGGTCCTATTTAAGTGATTTCTTGATTGCAAACAGGTGTGGCAGTAATCAGGCTTGGGTGTGGCTAGGGAATTTAAACTCAGTTTCCCAAAGATGTGATGAACCACAGTTAATTTATGTTTTAAGGGGGGGCAATCACTTTTTTCACACAGGGCCCTGTAGGTTTGGCTTTTTTTCCTTAATAACAAATACCTCCATTTAAAAAAATGCATTTTGTGATTACTTGTGTTATCTTTGTCTAATATTTAAATTTGTTTGGTGATCTGAAACATTTAAGCATGACAAACATGCAAAAGGAAATCTGGAAGGGGCAAACACTTTTTCACACAACTATACAACGTGCGATTGTTGCAACCAGTGATTAGCAAGAATATCAAAGACCAGGAGAAAGGCAGCGATGGGACTTTAGTAATTTAAAAGTTAAGTATTGGCTTTGGGTAACTGGAGCATTCATAATTAGAGAGTGTGAATCGATTCACACATCCCATCCATTGGTCATTACAGTGGTCTGTGGCCGCAGCTTTGTAGTGGATATATCGTCTCTTGTCTTCCAGCATCTACTGCTCTTTTGATTAGCCAGCCTGCCACAATGTCACACTGCAAGGATGCTGTCGCACCAGGCCGGCTAAATCAAACAAGAGCTACAGATGCCAGCAGATAAGAGGTGGTACTCTTCCCGTTCAGCGGCCACACACTACTGTCATGCCCAATGGAAAGGAAGGGGAATATATATTTCCACCAACTCTATTCATAACCCTACCATCATCCCATCGTAGCACCAATTGATGGTTGTCCCACAAGTAGCCTAATGGCAGCAACTCCTGCAACAGGAGAGCTCAAATGACTTTGGCCCTAATTTAGCTCTACCACTACTATCACTGTGTAATCTTGCTGGCCATTAAAAAGAACAGCCATTTTACAGGGCTGCTTTCTGTTCTGTCTCATAGAGTGGGGTCTTGAGCAGGGCACATGGACAAGGGATGTTGTGGTGAGATAACTAAATCATAGGAAGCAGATGCTGGAACAAAAAGAAATGTTTCTTGGGATCAGAAGAATAAAAATATCTGATCCATAAAGTATTTGTGTATATAAATTTACTGGCTAATCCAAATATGATTGTAACATTTTTCATTTAGGGTTCTTGAATGACAATTACATTTTTAGGAACCTATCCATTTGCAGACTTTTCTGCATAAAGTCTCCTTTTCACTAAACTATTTGTTTTTGAAGTAATTCCTTTTGTACTTACAAGGCAGAAAAAGTGGTCTATTGTGTGATCTTTGGGTTTCCTCCAAAACAATGGAACAGCAAATGGCAAGTGCCGTGAACCGTTCAGGCATCCTGTGAGTAGTCTACATGAAACACAAAAATATCTGAGGGGCCCAAATCTTGCACTGATCATCCACTTCACATCCAAAATAAAGTTCAGAGTGCTTATTTTAGTAATGGTCTAATGTTTCTATGATTTAAAGGTCAGCTCAATCCAGGCATAGCAGAAGGAATGGGGGGTGATAAAGACAGTTCAGCAGCATTGGTAAGAATAACTTTTCTGAACGTCAGTCTTGAAATAAACAGACTTGGATTTCTTAATCCGACAAGAACAAAAAGGTTTTTCTTTAGTCCCTTTTAAGTCAAATGGAAAAAAGTAAAAATGACTTAAAAATGAGTATTACTGTTAAATGGTAAATATTCTGTATTTGTCCAGAAAGTATCTATTCCTTTAAAGGGAATCTGTCAGTGGGATCAATCCTCCTAAGTCGTCTATATGGGCATGTAGGTCACAGAGAGTTGAATAAAAAAATGGTACATTAATATCTGTGATCCGCTCTATCTATGGGCCAGACACAGATCTGCATGAGAATCTGCCTCCAGAGCTCACTTTATATGAAAGGCGGCATTAACAGTGGGAGACATGTAGATCACAAGAGCAGACTGTCAGTCATTACACAAGGTGAGGTTTTATTAAAAGAGATAGAACTGTCCCAATTGAGTACACCTTGTTGTGCTGGGATGGCTGTTATGCTTTTTTGATCAAAATAGTGTTAACTAAGTACCCTATTTAATTTACATGTACTATTACTATTTACCTATTTACTTACTACATGGCATAATGCTATTTTTCTTTTCTTGCGCTTTGTCAGCCATTATCACACTATTAACCATTACATATCATGCTGGTAATGCTGGTAATGCCCCCTTTCATTTAAAATAACCTCTGGAAGCAGAAACTCAGGGAGATCTATGTCCGGCCCATAGTCCTAAACAGTTCATTTACATGTTAAGAAAAAAGTGGATTTCTCTAGAATAAGATTTCGGATCGCAGATATCAGTGTATCCTTTTATTCAGCTTCCTATGCCCTGTGTGCCCATATAGATGGCTTTGGAGGGTTGATCCTACTGACAGATTCCCTTTAAGAGATAACCCTGGAATTTATTACATCTAAGTTTAGTTGCTTTGGTACAGTGAAAATATGTGGACATAGTCTTTGACTATGCCAAACTATTTTATTTCTGAGGTATGTGAGGATGTATAGTAGAATATAGGGTTACAAATAAATGTTGAAGAAATATTAAGAGCAAGTATATGACTGTACATGGATGTATTTCTTTTCTATGCTTTGTATGATTAATTTGCTGAAATGTAAAACAAAAGAAAAAAATACTCATGCTAAAGGAGTTTTCCTGAAAGTTTTGTTTTTAAATATTAATATATAGTAAGTGTATAGGAGTGATTGAAAAAGAAAATCAAGAAAACTGTATTTTTAACTAGCAGAGTGCCATCCATCTGGCATTCAGCTGTTAAAGCCAGGGAAGGCTTGTCTGGAAAAGGCATGTGTAGCATTACATGGCAGTTGTCTGTAAAATACATGGACAGGGCAAAGAAAGCTTTCACCCTCCATAATATCCATGTGCCCTGATACAGCAGATGGAAGGGGATTGCTTTATATAAAACACAGAAAGCAATAACAAGAACCATTCTGTTACATCAATTGTTGGTGAGCTTTTCATCCTGTTACTAAATTATAATTGTCCATAGGGTGACTTCATTTTTCCATTATACAGTAGTTAATTATGGTCCTTTTTGCAGAATACTACTTTATCAAAACGTTGGTAGAGTATATTATATTGCCAATATGAGTAGCTTTGGACGCTATTGCTAATAAAACATGGTTAGTAATTAGTATAGTAATTATAAAAACTAAATTGGCTTGCAAATAAAGTTACACTGAGGACAATATTGAGTGTATCATCATCTGTGCTTCCAGATTCTAGCACACAGGATTCATGCTGTTTTTCTTAATATTACTGTTCCTTGGAAGTCAACAAACGATTAGTCAATGCCGGGATAGACTGTTAACATCCCATCCAAGGGCATACAAATCTGTACAGCTGCAATAGTGCTTAGACTTACCGTAGATGTAGTGTCTCAGTGTGTCTCTCTAGTATTACCTACAGATGGCTGCTCTGTAAGCCAGTCGCCTCGGGAGCATTTACCTTTATCAGGGCTACTTAACTCTCTTCATGAATCGCTGACTAGGTGGACTCTCTATAAAATATAACCTTTATTGATACTTTCATTAAAATTAATAACCACCATACTAATTTGCAGTCTGATCCACTCTGTCATTGTGGGTCAGAAATGGATACTAATATTATTATTAACAGTTGACTGTGCACACCAGCAAGTATCTTCTTAATTAAAACTTGTATTATATTGTATTATTCATGCGGCAAAAAGTCATATCCTGCGTGCAGTTTTACTAGAAATATATTGCACGACTTTGCCCATGGGTACACCTAATTTGCACTCTGCCCAATAATATTTAGCATATTTAGTGCTTAACGGATTCCTATAGTAGCTCAGCTAAATTATACTGCTCTCCTATTCACTCCCAATTTCAGCATTAGAAGGTAGCCGATCTCTATGCATAAGCTACCTGCCTATCATCTCTGTAGAGACTCATATCCACTGTAACAGCCAGTGACTTAGTAAGCCATCCCCGATGCCCATGTGCCTATACCCCGCTCCACAACGCGTTTCAAACACTTATTGTTGTGGGTACATCAGGAGGTTTAGCGATATATTATATTTTACAGTTGCACAGGAGCTGATTCTCCCGGCCTCGATGCGAGCCGCAGTTGGCGGCACGGAAGCCAAACCTTTATTAAGATGTCCTCTCCCTCCTGTCTGATGCGCCTCCCCTTTCGACCAATCACTGAGCTTCTATCTTGAGAGGCAAATCAGATGCGGCCACGTCAGCGGCGGATGCCAAAGCATCATCGAAGTACCGGAGGTAACTTAGATACAAGTGAGTCACAGAAGTAGTAATGGAGATTAACCACTTATTCTCTGATAACTATTGTATGAATCCTACTACCACTAGCGCTATAAGTCATCAACCGGTAGTATTGTTAGATAGCGGAAACCCCTCTACCATTCATTATGCTCATAGATGTTATTCATTCAGAAATGAGGTCTAAAAAACATTAATATGATCAGATATGAAATTATTAATTCTTTACCTTAATAATCTGCAAATTGGTGTACTATCAAAGAGAAGCACAGAGGAGTATAAACATTTTTTGATCACTTCAAATAAAAGGAGTAAATTTGACATTTTTAAGCCCACTGGTGTCAACGTTTTTAGTCTATGAATCCACTGAGCCTCCTTCCTCCTTATTATCAAGATCACCCCCTTTGAAGGATCCTCGAATCTTATCTCTCCCCTGAAACTTGATCGCCTTCATATTCCCTCCATGCCTATCCCGAAAATGTCTCGAGATAGGAGTATCATCCTTTCTACTGAGTCCCCTATGTGTTCTTGAATCCTTCGCGTACACTGATGCATAACTATGTTCACATTACATTTTCCAGCAAATACTCTACCTCAAATACACATAGGTCTTTATTCATTCATTCAATAAAAGCTAAATAAAAGCATAAATTAGGTTGTTATTAAAGATGAACAGATCTTTTGAAAGTCAAATTTGCCGACTTAGCTGAATTTCCCCAAATGATTAAATTTACAGCAATTACATCTGCTTAAATCTCTATAGTAGAAAGCATGTAGTTGCTCAGATAATACAGGTGGAAGAGAGGAGAGAGAACCCTGCTGACCATAGCAGCTTACACTCTATATCAGTAAGAAAGAGGGAGTACCCAGTTGATCATAAGAGCTTACATTTTATATGTAAAATCAAACGGTAAAGCTAGAGATACAAAAAGCGCAATTAGGGTCTTATCTGATAGCAAAGTGGTATAAGATATTATAGGTACGCTCACCTGATAGGGTTGTGACAGTCACAACATCTATAGAAGCATGTAAAGGCTGCAGCAGGACCACCAAGGAGATATGATGCAATGAATGATGAATACGGTGGTTCAAAGTCCGCGCTGCCCAAGGTTCCATAAATGCTATCACACATGGAGGTGAAGCATGAATGCAATTTGTTTTCCATCACATTTCAATGATAGAGGTTTGGAAATCCATAAACGCGTAACCATCGTATTCCTCATTCATTGAATTACATTTTATATGTGAGAGAAGACCCTGCTGGCCACAGGAGCTTACAGTTACACTCTACAGTAGTGAGAGAGAGAAAGGACCTCGCTGACCATAAGAGCTTATACTCTACAATAGTGAGAGATAGAGAGGACCCCGCTGGCCACAAGAACTTACACTCTACAGTTGTGAAAGAGAGAACCTTGCTGACCATAAGAGCTTACACTCTGAAGCAGTAAGGAAGAGAGGGAACCCCGCTGATCATAAGAGCTTACATTTTATATGTGAGAGAGGACCCTGCTGTCCACAAGAGCTTACACTCTACAGTAGAGGGAGAGAGACAGAGAGAGAGAGGACCTAACTGAACATAAGAGCTTACACTCTACAGGAGAAAGAGATGACCTCATTGATCATTAAAGCCTACACACTACAGTAGTGAGAGAGAGTACCTCGCTGACCATAAGACCTTACACTCTACAGGAGAGAGCGAGAGGACCCGTCTGACCACAAGAGCTTACACTCTACAGTAGTGAGAGCGAGAGAGGACCTTTCTGACCATAATAACTTACACTCTACAGAAGATAGAGAGAGAGAGAGGACCTCGCTGACAATAAGAGCTTATACTCTGTAGGAGACAGAGAGGACCCCACTGACCATAAGCGCTTACATTCTTCAAGAGAAACAGAGGGAGAGAGAACCTTGCTGTCTATAAGAGCTTACACTTTACAAAAGAGAGATACTTACCCAGTGACTCTGGTGATGGAAAATGACTCTGCCGTACTAACTGTGCTCCTCTGGGAGCAACTGGTCTTTGACAGCCGCAAGATGTCATAACTGCAGGGCATTATGGGACGGTCTACACAGCAACGCTAAATGACATCAGACTTCTCTCTAATGCTTCAGCCATATGGGAAATATTGCAGGGATTTTTTTTTATTTGCGATCTGCAAATCGAATCTCAAAGTGTCTGAATTTGTGTGAAACCGCGAATTTCAGGAAATTTGACTCAAACTCAATTCTCTGTGGATCAATCCACCCATCTCTAGTTGGTACAGCTATTTTTTTCTGCTGTTTGAAGCACAAAAAACATGCCTAGTAGTTACAATGGAAGGTACAGGCAACAGAAGCCACTCTTTGTCAAGAGTACCAAAGAGATATACCTAAGAGATATACCATCAAGAAATTTTCTCCAACAGGCATTGCAAAACGCAGTGTAAAGACTCTAACCCTTGATGACTACATATTGAGGCTGTACTACTGTCAAGTGCTGCAATAAAATGGGTGCTCCACTGCTCCTATCTGAGATAGAATACTCTCAGTATTCAGTATGCGTAATATATATTAAAGTGGGAAGAGAGCTGTAATAATGCTCTAATTGAATAAATAGTAACTTGCCAACAGAGTTTATATATACCATTTCTTCAATCAACAGTGATCAGTCCACCTACAGGACAAAGTTTACAAGACACATCTTTCCTTTGACCTTGTGCATGCCCTGTTTTGTTTTTAAAGCAATTAGATGATGTTCAGTGTAATAAACATACGGCATAGTAATTTCAAGCTGTTTAATGTTCAATTAAATATACTTAAATATACTTCACACTGTGAAAAGTGCATTTTTCTACTATCATCAGAGACTCAATATTTTAATAGTGAATCATCATAGGGATAAGGTAAATTCAGACCATTTATTGCCTAGGATTCCAAAATGTAAATCCCCATTGAAAGAACCTTAGAATTCTATAAATATATTGAGAATGAATTATTTAAAGTTCATATTTATGCGAACACGACAGCACAAAACGATGAGTTACTAAATGTTTAAACAAGATTCATGTCATATTCATAAGTGCGCAAAATGTTAAAGGGGTATTCCAATGTCAGACACTAAATATCCCATGATTGCTTGGCTCTTTTAGAATCTTCTATAGAACTAAATGGAGCAAGTGCAACTACCTCAACAATTCATGGTGGGTAGGATGCCGCTCAGTGCTCAAATTAAGTGTGGGTTCCATAGATGTGGAGATACAAGAAATCTGATATGAGGATTTCACTTTAAAAGGCACCAGTCATCAGTTTTATAGTATGCTGTCACACTGCTTATGATAAGGCCGAAGTCCAATTATAAATACAGCTGGTTAAGCAACTTTAGTGAGTTACTGCATGATTTTTAGCTGGGACGTCACCATCCACATCCCTGCCTTACCACTAAGCACTAAACTCAAGGTTTCAGAGTTATAAAATTCCCGTAACTTATGATGCCTGTCTAAACTTTTCCCTTCCTTTTGAGTGTAATAGCTGACAAGGAGAAACCTATCATAAGTAGGAAGCAGGGTAGCCAAGTTTAAACTGCACCTGAAATTATTTGGTAGCGTAAGTTACAGAACATCACCTCTTTATCACTCCCCGTAGATGTGACTCTGCCCCATCATGGGAAATAGAGGCTTGATTTGAGAGATGAGGTGAAACGATTTAAGACAGAAATAACTCAGAATTGGAATATCAACTAACACAAGAGTACAGTGAAACTTCTAGTTTAAAAAAATGCAGGGAATGGGAATTTAGTTAACCTTATTATCTGGGGTCATGTGTTCCAAAGAACTGGTGTAGTGTGAGCAAATGCTTGGAGTTAGGAGTTTGGAGTTAGGAGTAAGAGATTCGTATTATGGAGAATATCAATCTATGTTTATTAGCAGAACGGAGAACACAGATAGGATGGTAGAAAGAAAGGAAGGGAGGAGTTTAGGGTGGTGCAGAATAATGTTGAGCCACCCCCCTAGTGTTTGAGTTCGGTTCAGTTTGTCGAAATGGGGTGTGTTCAACGAATGTTCGTTGAACGTTCGACGAACACCGTCGAACCCCATTGAAACCAATGGCAGGCAAACACTAACACATACAAACACATGGAAAACTCATAGAAAACACCTTAAAAGGTGTCTAAAAGCTGACAAACTGCTCAGAAATCACAACAAACACATGGAAAAGTCACAACTACATATAGTCATGCGAAAAGAAAAGAGGTGGAGAGTAAAAGGAGGAGGAGACACAGATAAAGGCATGTCATGCCCTTCTAAAATCAAGAAAGGCTGGAGTAAAAATCTAAAATCAGCCTACCAACACCCAGATGTCGTGACAAAAAAAGAAAAAAAAGAAATATCTTTAGGTAGAATGGCGGCGGGTCCAATCAGAAAACTTTCCTTAGAAGACGTAGTGGTACCCCCATTGGGAGTCGTGCCAAAAAAGGAACCCAATACATTCAGACTAATCCACCATTTGTCCTATCCAAGGGGCAGGTCAGTAAATGACAACATCAACGCGGAACCAAGTATAGTACTTTGTACTGTACCTCCTTTGACGAGGCTATCAGGCGGGTCAAGAAGTTGGGAAGGGGCACACTAATGGCCAAAACAGACATTGAGGGGGCGTTCTGGTTACTACCTGTGCCTCTGAATAGTGTCCGCCTATTAGGCTGCTTCGGTGAAGGCGCATACTACATAGATCACTGTTTGCCCATGGGGTGCTCCATATCCTGCTCACTATTTGAGGCTTGTAGTTGCTTCCTCGAATGGGTCATCATGGACGTTTCTAAGGGGGCACATATTATCCATTACCTCGGTGACTTCTTATGCCTGGGCCCAAAAGATTCGCCACAGTGTGAATACACGCGGTAGTCCACCTGTGAGAAGGAGAGAGCTGGAGGGTGAGCGGACACCCCTGAGCCGAGGGGTTAGTTTGAGAAAGGAAGAAGGCGGTGTAGCTTGCTTTATGGGTGGGGTACTCTGCTGAGTAGCAGAAATTGCTACTAGGCCCAAAAGGATTTCCTGGGCCAGATGCCGTTAAAAAATAGTAGTTAGGTAAACAGGCGGTGTAGCTTGCTTCATGGTGGGGTACTCTGCTGAGTAGCAGAAACTTCTTCTAGGCCCAAAACGATTTCCTGGGTTAGATGCAGTAAAAAATTATTAGATACACAAGCGGTGTAGCTAGCTTCACAGGCAGGCTACTCAGATAACTACCAGACAATGCTACTAGCCCAAAAGGATTGGCTGAGCTAGATTACACCAAATGCTGCGACAAACACTTGCACAGCACTGGCTCAGACCTGCCTGGCAAAAAGTGCTATGAACTGCTGTAACCTACCCTGAAAAGGGCTGATATTACAACTAGTCCCGACTCCCTAAACCTATCTCTCTCTATCTAACTGCAAATTCGCTTGCAATTCACACTCTTATACTGTATAGCGCCCACTACAGCAGCGGTGCCGTCTAACACTAAGCTGCAGCAGTGAGGAAATGGTGGCGACGGGGAAAATGGATGGTTCTTATAGGGCAAGGACATATGACATACACAGCCAATGACACATGCCCTTGCTTGTGTGCATCACATGCACTTTGCTGTGTGTGCACTGCTGATAGGCTGAGAGACGGCAACGCCCCACTGTAAATGCGGGAAAGAGAAAAAAAATGGCGATCGGCATCATTCCAGCACAGATCTATCCCCCCCCCCCCCCCGCACACTATACACTGAAACAGTCTATTAACAATGATAAACAGTCTTAATGTGAAAATCAAGCTAGGCTTTTGGTGAACAAACAGTTATCAAACAGAAACTCGAGCAGCTGAATTTTAAGCAAATTGTTCAAGTTCGTCGAATGACTCGAACACCACCCAAAACAGCTTGAATTTGAAATTGGCGAACAGTTCGACTCGAACACCGCTCATCTCTAGTGCAGAACGATGGAGAGCTTTGTTGGTGAATTTTCTAAGTCCTCTGAATTTAAAGCGCAATCAGTGGAATGATGTATGAGTCAGGCTGCTACATTCAAGGTATATTAGAGATGGGAGAGTTTAGTGAGAGGAAGACTTAATCAGAGGCGTATCTAGGGTTTCTGGCACCCGGGGCAAGAATACATTTTGGTGCCCCCCCCCAGGACATATGCGATTTGCACACTTAGTCATGTACCCACGAGCCGCTCTCCCTAATGCTCTCAAAGATCAGTAAAAAACTGAGAGACGCAGAAGAGAAGCTCGCTGTCACAGGACCGTAAGTATGAAAATCGCATATGAGTGAAGTGTCCATGTGACGACTACTGGAACTTGCAGAGCTGAATCCTGACATCGCAGCTTCTGAATTCTCAAAACTAATGCACTGCACACTTTTAGGATTCTCCCTTGCCGGTGGACAGTCATGTCAGCACAAGCATGTGATTTGTATACTTCTGACCACAATCCGACTAGACTCTCTCAGTTCATTTTCATTGACTGAGGTCACACATATCTAGTCAGCACGTGACCCCATGTAAATCGCCAGCACGAGAGAATCCTGACAGTGTGCAGTGCGCACTGTGAGAAGTCAGAAGTCTGCAGTCACAAAGAATGACTGCAGACTCATTACAACCCTGGACATTCCCTTTAATGCTCCGAACATAAACAAAAACATGAAAATTAGTCAGTATCACAAATAACATTTACATCCAGGTACCTTATAGATGATGTCGTCTCTAGAGTCATTCTCCTTTTCTTCATCTTGTCCAGACCCCATGATGAGTTTTCTCATCCACAGCCGTCTCTGCAGACCTCCATCTTCTCCGCACTTTGGAAGAAAATCTCCACATGATGCCCTTAAAGATACAAGTGTCATTATAATGCTCCTGAATAAAAAATTGCTGCTCACTATATTGTCTGCACAAAATATGACCCCCACACTGTAACTCTTATGGTACATGCTCTTCACACTGACCTCCCCTTTCCATACCGGCCCCCCTCTTCACACTGTGCTCTCACACTGTGTCCCCCTCTATAGGGCCCAGTATTTACACTGTACTCTCTCATCACACTCCCCCTCCTTGGTATACTGTCCCCTCCTGGCTGTGCCCTTACACTGTCCCCCCATGCTACGCCCCCACTACTCAGTTTCTATTCTGTGTCCACTCATTTTTCTCCCCCATATTGTCTCCTCACACTATCCCCCTCCCTCCTCATGCTGTCTCCTCTCACATCCCTCCTGCTCACCATACTGTCTCCTCATATATTTACCCCCTCACTTTCTATACTACCTGCTCACCTGACTCCCCATACTGTCTGCACACATCCCATCACCCTCACTCCCCGTACTCTGTCCACATACATTTTTCACATCGCTACTCATACTGCGTCCACATACATTCCCCCGTTCTCTCCTCATACTGTCTGCACCCATCCCCCATACTGTTTCCTCAGATATGCCCCCCATTCTCCTGTACTGTTTCCTCATATATGCCCATTATTTTCCTCTACCCCACCCCATCATTGCTCTCTTCACCACCTCCATCTTTGCCCTCTCCACCACCACTATCATTGCTTTCTCCCCACCACCCCATAATTTCCCATTCCACCACCTCCATCATTTCCTCCTTTGCCTTTTCCACCATATCCATCATTTTCTCTTCCCCCACCATCCCCATCATTACCCTTTCCACCATCATCATTGTCCTTTCCGCCGCCATCACCATACTTGCCCATTTCACCACCTCATCTTTTTCTCCCCCTCCAATATCATCAGTGTGCTTTCCACCACCACCATCCTTGTCCATTCTACCACCTCCATCATTTCTTCCCTCCTTCATTATTGCCCTTTCCACCACCTCATGATTTCCTCCTCCCCACCATCATTGCATTCTCCCCCCACCACCATCATTGCCCATTCCAATTTCCACCTCCATCATTGCCTCCCCCCACCCCCATCATTGCCCATTCCACCACCTCCATCATTTCCTCCCCCCACCCCCATCATTGCCCATTCCACCTCCATCATTGCCCATTCCACCACATCCATCATTTCTTCCTCCCCCTCCATCCCAATTATTGCACTCTCCCTGTCAGCCCCATCATTGCCTTCACCTCTCCTCCCTTCACACACACACAAAACCATTTACGTCTCTGCACACACAAACACACACACATTGCGTACAGTATAATGGCCACACCTAGTTACTCCTACACACGCGGCTGAGCTCCGTACACCTTGCACACGCGGCTCTGCTCCGTACACCTCGTACACATGCAGCTCCGCTCTGTACACCTCGTACACACATGGCTCCACTCTGTACACCTCGTACACACGCGGCTCCACTCTGTAAACCCCGTACGCACTTGGCTCCGCTCTGTACACCTCGTACGCACACGGCTCTGCTCTGTACACCTCGTATGCACATGGCTCCACTCTGTACACCTCATACGCACATGGCTCCGCTCCATACACCTTGCACACACCCAGTTCCGCTCCGTACACCTAGTACACACATGGCTCCGCTCTGCACACCTCGTACACACACAGCTCAGCTCCATACACCTTGCACACACCCAGTTCTGCTCTGTACACCTCGTACACACCCAGCTTCGCTCCATACACCTTGCACACACGGCTTCCACTCTGTACACCTCGTACACACACGGCTCTGCTACATCCACACAAACCACTCCTGACCCCACACAAAAGCTTACCCTCATCCAGCACCATGAGAACCAGCAGAGTCCTGCACTCCACGGAGGTCCTCCCGATCATGTGACTCCTGACTCCTCCCCTCCCCTCCTGTGACCTCATCACAGGTCCTGTGCACACAGAGCAGCGGCAGCAACAGCTGTGGTGTGCGGCTCTCTGCGGTGGAGGGGCTCTGCTGTGGGGTAGTTATGCCGCTGACACTTGGGATTCGATGCGCAGAACGGGACTATCTCAGTGTGGGGGCAGCAGAATGCCGCCGACGAGGAGCCTCCTTGGACCGCCGCATCATCAGACGGCCCGCTGCCCCCCCCCCTGGATATGCCACTGGACTTAATAGCAATAGTTCATTGCAGTAGTCAAGATGAGAATGAATCAGAGCTACAGTTATTGCAGTTTTAAAGATGAGAAAAGAGTGGATTCTGGAGATGTTTTTAAGGTGAAGGTGACATGAATCTGTGAGCATTCCACGCTCCTAAACACCCTGCATAGGGGTCAATAGGTGTGTGTGGTTGCGCAGCTGCTGCATACACCTTCAGGTTCAGCTCTGCCACCATTTGTGTGGTACTGGAATCCATTATACCCAGGATGAGAAAACCAGACAGGTTTGCAAAAATAAAGTCCTTTTTACTAATGTTAAAACTTATGTACAGAGGGTAGCAGGAAATTAGCTTGCTGTTTTCTTCTGCACAATCTTGGTGGTTATGAACATTACCTGTAGTTCATGTTACAGATGAACAGCAGGACAAATAGGATAACTCCATCTTCCTGGTTTAGGGCCACATGGGTCAATGTGTTTTACTATAACCACTGCATCCTATCTGCACTCTTGTAAAGCAGTGTAAGGCTATATGCACACGATGCATTTTTGATGCGCTTTCGCTGTTTTTTTTTATGCGCGTAAATGCTATAAAAAACAATGGAATACTAAAGCAAGGTACTTCAATGACAATCCTGAAGTGTGTACATAATCCATAAATTTCCATTCGTATTTACAGTTTTATTTTCTGCAGCATTGTCAATTCTTTTTGCATTTTTGTGGCTTTTTTGACTTATTGACTTCAATTGAGTCAGTCAAATCCGCAGCAAAAACAAGGGTGTGAAAAGATTTGTGTATTTGCTGTGCATTTGCTGCAGATTTGCTGACAAAAACACTGAGACTTGTCAAAGCGAAATGATGTCAGAAGGAGGAAGAGTGTGTGGGCGGAGAATATGTGCGTGTGTCTGTGTGTGGGCGGAGAATATGTGTGTGTGTCTGTCTGTGTGTCTGTGTGTGTGTACCCATGCGATGTGTGTACCTAGGCATCGTCTGATGGGACTACTTCTCCCATCCAGCTACGTGTTTTTTTACATATAACAAAGACAGCATGAGCCAATGATGGGAGAATAGTCTCATCATCTGGTGCCTGTGTTCAATTGTAAAAAAAAATCTAAACATTTACATATTCACACACAAAATACATACTCACCGAACACTTAATCCCCGATGCCCGTGTCTCTTGCAAACAATACAAATAATAAACCAATATAGACTCACCTTTCCGCCGTAGTACATTTAATAACAAGTGTCCCACTTTGATCTCACCCGGCCACCGGGATACACTGACACTGTATCACTGAGCCGCCATGAGAGTTCACATGAGTTCATCAGCTGATCAGCTCCGGTGCTCTCATTTACGGCACCACTGCGTGGGAAAGTTCTCACACAGCGGTAGTGCCATAAGTGAGAGCACCAGAGCTGATGAACTCCGGTGAACTCTCACGGCAGCTCAGTGATACACTGCGGGAGTGATTACCTCCTGTCAGTGTATTGCCAGAGGCTGGGTAGAGCGGTGTTCTACACGTGAGACCGCCATGGAACACTCGATATTAAATGAACTACGTCGAACAGGATATTATTATATGTTGGTTTATTTTTTGATTGTTTGCAGGAGACGAGGGTGTCGGGGATTAGGCATTCAGTAAGTATGGTAAATTTAGATTCGATAAAGGAGTCTGTGTGATTATTTCAAATAAAAAACTTTATTCTGGCCGCATCTTTTTTTACCATGTAACTATAGGTTTAGTATTGGATAAGTGTCTTATAGATGCCTCTCCTTTACTAACCTGTGGGCTTGATGTCACCTGACAATACAAAGGTGACATCAACCCCACAAATATGAACCCCACTTGCAACCACTACAGGGCAAGTGTAAAGAGCGAGGCTAAGTGCCAGAATTGGTGCATCTATAAGGCTACTTTCACACTAGCGTCGTGCACTGCACGTCACAATGCGTTGTTGTGGATAAAAAACGCATCCTGCAAAGTTGCCCGCAGGATGCGTTTTTTCTCCATAGACTTTTATTAGTGATGCATTGCGACGCAGTGCCACACGTTGCAACCATCGTGCGACGGTTGCGCCGTGTTTTGGCGTACCGCCACCACAAAAAAAATTACATGTAACTTTTTTTGTGCGTCGAGATCGCCATTTTCGACCGCGCATGCGCGTCCAAAACTCCGCCCCCTCCTCCCCGGACCTTACAATGAAGCAGCAGAAGCGTCTTAAGACTGCTTCCACTGCCAACGTCAGGCATTTTTTGCACAGTATGCGTCGGTACGTCGGGCCGATGCAGTCTTTATTTAATATTAATGAGGGTATCTGGCTGAAGAGGTTGAACAAGGAAATGACATCACAATTCTTTTTTTTATAATATATCTTTATTTAGCTCTATGGATTTACAAAAATTCATGAAAAAACATAAGGAAAAACACATGCAAAAATGAATAAAAAATGTAGAAAAAACACGTGTATTTCCAGCTGCATTTTTCTGCCAAGAGATGCAGAAACCTTGCAGAAATTTCTGCAAGCAAATACAAAACGTGTGCACATAGTCTAAGTGAGCTCTCACTAGCTACCACCTTACTAACTTGCCCCAGCCTGACAGACCCCATATTTCTTCATGGCTGATCTCCAGGTCTGGCTAACACCACTGCTTCCTTTAGCTTTTCCAGTTTTTAAGTGCTCCAACTTGCTTGCTATGGGGAATTGCCGCCACTCAAGATCTCTTGCTGAAAATGACTCTCTTTTTGTTTTCATAGAATCATAGAATGTTAGAGTTGGAAGGGACCTTAAGGGTCATCGTGTCCAACCCCCTGCTCAATGCAGGATTCACCAAACCATCTCAGACAGATGTCTATCCAGCCTCTGTTTGAAGACTTCCATTGAAGAAGAATTCACCAGCTCTTGTGGTAGCCTGTTCCACTTATTGATCACCCTTACTGTCAAAAATTTTTTCTGATATCTAATCTGTATGTTCTCCCTTTTAGTTTCATTCAATTGTTTCTCGTGTATGCATGTGAAAATGAGAATAATGATGATGATCCCTCTACACTGTGACATCCCTTCAGATACTTGTAGAGAGATATTAAGTCTTCTCTTAGCCTTCTTTTTTGCATGCTAAACATTCCCAGATCCTTTCACCGTTCCTCGTAGGACATACTTTGCAGTTCGCTCACCATCCTGGTAACTCTTCTCTGAACTTGCTCCAGTTTTTCAATGTTCTTTTTAAAATGTGGTGCCCAGAACTGGACACAGTATTCCAGATGAGGCCTGACAAAGGAGGACTAGAGGGGGATAATTACTTCACGTGATCTAGACTCTATGCTTCTCTTAATACATCCTAGAACTGTGTTTGCCTTTTTGCTGCTGTATCACACTGTTGACTCATGTGCAGTCTGTGATCTATTAGTATACCCAAGTCTTTTTCACATGTGCTGTTGTTTAGTTCTATTCCTCTCATTCTATAGATGTAATTTTTTTTCTTGCCCAGATGTAGAATCTTACATTTCTACCTGGTAAATACCATCCTATTAGTCGCTGCCCATTCTTCAAGCTTATCTAGATCCTTCTGAATCCTTTCTCTGTCTTCTCTAATGTTAGCTATCCCTCTTAGCGTTGCATTGTCTGCAAATCTGATTAGTTTACCTTCAGTTCCCTTATTTAGATCATTTATAAAAATGTTGAACAACACTGGGGCCATGACAAAGCCTTGTGGTACCCCACTTGAAACACTTTTCCAATTGGATATGCAATCATTTATCACCACTCTTTGAATACGATCAGGGAGCCAGTTATGAATCCACCTAACCGTAGCCTTGTCAATCCCATACCTGGTAATTTTTACAATAAAGATTGTATGAGATACTTTATCAAATGCTTTGCTGAAGTAGAGATATACTATATCTACCGCATTTCTTTTATCCACCCAGTCAGTGATTCCATCATAGAAGGAAATTAGATTAGTCTGGAATGACTTGTTTGCTACAAACCCCTGCTGGGTCTGGTTAATGACTCTTGTCCAAGTAGTTACATTAATGCTGTTTAATAATTTGTTCTCTGCTGTTTTCTCTTCTCTCACACAAATCCAAGGATGTTAGCTTCCTCTGAGGGTTTCCTTTCTTCTCTTTTGCTCACTATTAACTAACTATAAACCAGGAATTAGCACACAGGTCCCTAACACTGCTCTACAACTATGGGACAGTCCTACAGTTAACCCTGTCACCCCTGTCTAACAGGAAGTGCAGCCACCAGGAGGATAAAACATGTAATACAGTACTTTCTACACATTACCGAACAGGGGTCTACAGAGGGGTGTAACACCATCTTTTCCACCTTTACAATCTGATATAGGAAGGGAAGGAAAGATATGAGTCACATTTATCCCCATCAACACGAAGTCAGGGCTGCAGTTGCTCTCTCACCTCCTGTTAATTCCTTGACTGTACGAAGGTGGAGACAATGACGCCCATGCTGATTGGGCTCCACGCTCCTGTGTCATTACAACTGCACAAGAGCCCTGGGGAACACGAGTGCTGACATCACTGGAACAGCGCAGGCATGGGAGGTGATTATAAGCTTTATCATTTTATCGGCGCCAAACATTTAGATCAAGAAGGGGTTGTCCTAGTAGTGGACTAAGGGATTAAGCATTCAGCTTGCCCACTTATAATTCTGCAACTACATTTATAAAGTCTCCACTGGGCCTCCACATGTATGGAAATCATGCAGCTTTAGCAGATAGAAGCTGGCTGTCAGAGACAGCTGAAATCCCCAATAAAAAGACCATCAATGGCTTCATGGTAACTGTACTGGAAACATGTAGCTCATACTCTATCACAGCTCTCATGTCAGGATTTGACCCAGAAGCTGATATCCAGCTGTTAGGGCGTAGGGCAGAAGTCTTGAAAAATGTGTCATCAGTAGTGTTGAGCGATACCGTCCGATACTTGAAAGTATCGGTATCGGAAAGTATCGGCCGATACCGGCAAAGTATCGGATCCAATCCGATACCGATACCCGATACCAATACAAGTCAATGGGACTCAAGTATCGGACGGTATTCCTGATGGTTCCCAGGGTCTGAAGGAGAGGAAACTCTCCTTCAGGCCCTGGGATCCATATAAATGTGTAAAAGAAAGAATTAAAATAAAAAATATCGCTATACTCACCTGTCCGACGCAGCCTGGACCTCAGCGAGGGAACCGGCAGCGTTGTTTGTTTAAAATTTGCGCTTTTACTTGGTTACGTGAAGTCCCGGCTTGTGATTGGTCAGGGCGGCCATGTTGCCGGGACGCGGACCAATCACAGCAAGCCGTGACGAAATTACGTCACGGCTTGCTGTGATTGGTCCGCGTCCCGGCAACATGGCCGCCATTAACCAATCACAAGCCGTGACGTCACGGGAGGCTGGACACGCGCGCTTTTTAAAAAGCGCGCGTGTCCAGCCTCCAGTGACGTCCCGGCTTATGATTGGTCACGGCGCCATGTTGCCGGGACGCGGACCAATCACAGCAAGCCGTGACGAAATTACGTCACGGCTTGCTGTGATTGGTCCGCGTCCCGGCAACATGGCCGCCATTAACCAATCACAAGCCGTGACGTCACGGGAGGCTGGACACGCGCGCTTTTTAAAATGGGCGCGTGTCCAGCCTCCCGTGACGTCCCGGCTTGTGATTGGTTGCGCTGCGGTCAACCAATCACAAGCCGGGAGGCTGGAAACGCGCGCATTTTAAAATTTTAAAATGCGCGTGTGTCCAGCCTCCCGGCTTGTGATTGGTTGATCGCGGCGCAACCAATCACAAGCCGGGACGTCACGGGAGGCTGGACACGCGCCCATTTTAAAATGCACGCGTGTCCAGCCTCCCGTGACGTCACGGCTTGTGATTGGTTGCGTCTCCCATGTGACTGCGACGCAACCAATCACAAAGCCGGGACGTAATTTTAAAATCCTTAAGGACCTGAAATTACGTCACGGCTTGCTGTGATTGGTTGCGTCGCCCATGTGACTGCGACGCAACCAATCACAACGCCGGAACGTAATTTTTAAATCCTGAAGGACCTGAAATTACGTCACGGCTTGCTGTGATTGGTTGCGTCCCGGTCACATGGGCGGCACGCAACCAATCACAAGGCGGGACTCACGTAAAGGAAAGAAAAGCGCGAATTTTAAACAAAGAACGCTGCCGCTTCCCTCGGTAAGGTGCAGGCTGCGTCGGAGAGGTGAGTATAGCAATATTTTTTATTTTAATTCTCTCTTTTACACATTTTTACATTAATGTTGTTTCGATACCGATACCCGATATCACAAAAATATCGGATCTCGGTATCGGAATTCCGATACAGCAAGTATCGGCCGATACCCGATACTTGCAGTATCGGAATGCTCAACACTAGTCATCAGCGTAAATATTGAGTCTTTACATAAACTGCATGTATTTGTGAATAAAAGTGTAAAAACTTATGATGCTTATAATTGTACGTCAGTAACCATAGAACCATCTGACTAAGGTCTAAAAACACTGGAATAACAAATTTTCAGATTTTTTTTTTTTCTGTCATTCTCAGACTTTTGGGCCACCACTGTAGCATATAGATAAAAAATATTAGCATGACCAAATTAGAAAAATCATAAGAGCAATCCCAAGTTTTCATGTAAGAGAAAAACAGTGGAACTAACCCACATTATTAGCAGATAAACCTTGCCTAGTCTTCAGCTGGTTAATGAAAATTAATTCAGAAAAGGTACGAGGGTACTAGTGACAGCTACATGTGACTATTCTTATTCAGATGTCATTATAGTCATAGCACCCAAAGTTTGGTAAAACTGTATTTTCCTCTTGTTCTACAGTTAGTCCTTCTATGTCTTCTTCGCATTTGGACACTATTGTATTAAGGAACTAAATCAATTCCAATGTAATGATATAGTCATATCATAAGTGCTTAGATTGTTAAAACCATAAATAACATTTATCACCACTTCAAAGGATAGATAATAAATATATGATTGCTGGGGGTTCAATTGCTGGGACAGCCAAGATCACAAAAACAGAAATATGTTACTCCTATGTGGCAGTGTTCATATGTAAGCAGCACGCCTTTCACTGCTCACTACACATGTTTGTGATAGTCAACTGAACTTAACCTGATGTTACATCACATTAAAGAAATTACTTTCAGGAACAAACAGGGGAACAGATTTCAGCTAACTTCTCAAGTAAAAGTTTAGAAAAGTGTCCTGACATATCATGTCTTGGTTTTACAATGACGCAAATGACAAGAACAGAGGAGCTGACATCGCTCAGAACAATAGTTTATGGGGGATGAGTCAACATTATGTCACAATCACTTGTATGTAACAAACTATATTTCATGTGTCACATTAAAACAAGACACATTAACGGCACAGAATCGGGAACTGAAAGTGAAGGCAAACTAATGGCCAAAGAATGCTTGGGCTTTCATAGAATTCCGCACTAGTCTACTAAGTCTGCCTGCCATACTTTACAGTAGATGTAGTCATTTCAGTCTTGCATTGTCACCACAGAGGTATTGGTCACAGTAGATAGTAAAATGCAATTTAGTTCTTCTGACATGTCTGTTTTTTTAAAATACATGTATTCCCAATGAAATAATTCTGGAACACCTTTCCCTAAAACTTTGCATTGTGTTGTTCTTTTGTTATCCTCCCTGGAAAGGTATGAAGAAATGACTACCTGGGTGTTACCATTCAATGGACATTGTTTGGATATGGTAATGCTGTGTTGTCAATATATTAATACATTTCCAGGTGGAATATTAAAAGAATGGCAAAATGTAAAATTTTTGAAAAACAATGGCTAAAATTGAAAGACAGAATGAATCACTAATGTTGAGATGCTTTTTTCAAGATGATGTGATTGCTTATAAAGTACATAGACTTTTACAGGGAGACCATCAGCCCTTTTTTTTATGTATTTGCCAAATTGGAATGCACTCACTGGTGGAGATATGTGAGGTGCCAGTGGACAGGAGGAGTATCCCAGTAAACTAATGAGGAATTTTCACAGCACACTCAGAAGTCTTGAAGAAAAGTGAAATTAAAATGACACTTTTTTTTTCAATTTTCTGCAAGACTTCTGAGTGTGCTGTGAAAATTCCTCACAAACTTTCTTTTTTACGTTTCAGTTTGTATGGTATGATAAAATCTCCTTGAAGCACACTGGATCACTGACTAACGGAGATGGATCGAATGGTAAGCAATGAGAAGGTTTAAGACCCATGTGTTTATGTATTTGGGTATTCCACTTTCAGGAAAGTGGACCTCAAACACTCTAAAATACCTAAAATAACAACAAAGTGCAGGTATTCACCCTCTTCAAGTCCAAGACCATATCCATTATGCTGTTTGGGTCTTGGTATTCTTGCTGCAGTGTTGACGTCATGTCGAAAATTAATTAGAAATCAGCACTATAGTTGGTGCAAACCGATTCGCGTGTCCCATTCCATTGGGTCTGTGGTCGCTGGAATGAGAGTGGGAGAACCATCTCTTACCTGACGGCATCAGTGGCTATCTTTTGATGAGCAGGCTTAATGCAACATCACAACAATGACATTGTACCAGGTCGGCCAATCAAAAGAAGTGCCGTGATGTCATTAGTTAAGAAGCGGTTCCCCCTCTCCCATTCCAGTGGCCACAGACCACTGTTATGGCTTACTGAATGGGATGTGCAAATATATTTGCACCAACTTTAGTCTGCATATTGTCCCGCCTGCAGGGGCCATTTTCTCCTCGATTTTCCTTGGGCTTTTACAAAAATGAGTGGTGTCCAAACATGTTATTATTTTTTTCCCTGGCATCCACAATGGATCCTGTGGTACAGCAGTTCATCAAACTATGTAAACTGCTTTTTGCTGGAGTGGGACAACCTGGAAATTGATCACCAGAACAGTCCTGTGGTCTCCACTATAACACTTCTATGGTGAATTGACTGAAGCATGGTGGACACTCATACACAATGCTACTGCACTTTGCAAACAACATCGCTGGACTGGCAGAAACTTCATTAATTTGGGCCAACAAAGACAGTTTTACTGTAAGACATTTTTGATGACTGAGGCTTAATAAGCATTATCCTGTACAAACCACGCAAAGGAAACCATATATACATTTATAATATACACTGCTCAAAAAAATAAAGGAAACACTTAAACAACAGAATATAACTCCAAGTAAATCAAACTTATGTGAAATCAAACTGTCCACTTAGGAAGCAACACTGTTTGACAATCAATTTCACATGCTGTTGTGCAAATGGGATAGACAACAGATGGAAATTATTGGCAATTATCAAGACACCCTCAATAAAGGAGTGGTTCTGCAGGTGGGGACCACACACCACATCTCAGTACCAATGCTTTCTGGCTGATGTTTTGGTCACTTTTGAATGTTGGTTGCGCTTTCACACTCATGGTAGCATGAGACAGACTTTAAAATCCACACAAGTGGCTCAAGTAGTGCAGCTCATCCAGGATGGCACATGAATGCGAGCTGTGGCAAGAAGGTTTGCTGTGTCTGTCAACGTAGTGTCCAGAGGCTGGAGGCGCTACCAGGAGACAGGCCAGTACACCAAGAGAGGTGGAGGGGGCCATAGGAGGGCAACAACCCAGCAGCAGGACCGCTACCTCAGCCTTTGTGCAAGGAGGAACAGGAGGAGCACTACCAGAGCCCTGCAAAATGACCTCCAGCAGGCCACAAATGTGCATGTGTCTGCACAAATGGTTAGAAACCAACTATATGAGGGTGGTCTGAGTGCCCGACGTCCACAGATGGGGGTTGTGCTCACAGCCCAATACCATGCAGGACGCTTGGCATTTGCCACAGAACACCAGGATTGGCAAATTCGCCACTGGTGCCCTGTGCTCTTCACAGATGAAAGCAGATTCACACTGAGCATATGTGACAGACGTGACAGTCTGGAGACGCCGTGGAGAGCGATCTGCTGCCTGCAAGATCCTTCAGCATGACTGGTTTGGCAGTGGGTCAGTAATGGTATGGGGTGGCATTTCTTTGGAGGGCCACACAGCCGTCCATGTGCTCACCAGAGGTAGCCTGACTGCCATTAGGTACTGAGATGAGATCCTCTGACCCCTTGTGAGATCATATGCTGGTGTGGTTGGCCCTGGGTTCCTCCTAATGAAGGACAATGTCAGACCTCATGTGGCTGTAGTGTGTCACAGTTCCTGCAAGATGAAGGCATTGAAGCTATGGACTGGCCCGCCCGTTCCCCAGACCTGAATCCGATTGAACACATCTGGAACATCATGTCTCGCACCATCCACCAACGTCACGTTGCACCCCAGACTGTCCAGGAGATGGTGGATGCTTTAGTTTAGATCTGGGAGGAGATTCCTCAGGAGTATCCGCCGCCTCATCAGGAGCATGCCCAGGCGTTCTAGGGACGTCATACAGGAACGTGGAGGCCACACACTACTGAGCACCATTTCCTTGTCTTGAGGCACTTCCACTGACGTTGGATCAGCCTGTAACTTCATTTTCCACTTTGATTTTGAGCATCATTCCAACTCCAGACCTCCGTGGGATATTAGTTGTGATTTACGTTGATAATTTTTAGGTTTTATTGCTCTCAACACATTCCACTATGTAATGAATAAAGATTTACAACTGGAATATTTAATTCAGTGAAATCTAGGATGTGGGATTTTAGAGTTCCCTTTATTTTTTTGAGCAGTGTATATAATAGCTATGAAACACGTCCTTCACTCTGACACCACTTCTTAGATTTATTTAATTGATGTTTAACATGTTTATTATGAGAAAAGTCTTAGGTTTAAATACATTTGCTACCAAAACTGTAATGTTCGTTACATTTTATTACAGAAAAATCCCTGCAATCCTCTGCAATGTAACATAAATTCCCACATACAGTAATGTTCTTTGAATGCCCAAGTGATAATATATGGCAGACAAGGCAATTTACATTGGAAAAAGAGAAAAGTAGCTGGCTCACAGTTACACATAGGTGTTAATGTAGCAGCAGAACATGAGTGGCCATTAAGAAAACCTGAACATTTTGTTTCTAAAATGAAAAAGTGTGATAAAGACTACTCCTTACACATTGTTACGTCACTGTGTCACACTACAGTTTGGGGGGAATCATGTGTGAAGGAATAGTCCTGTTTTTTATCCTACATTCTGCACCTCTTTAAAGTGAAACTGGAGACACATTCTCATATCAGTGAAATGGATGTACTAGGGAAATTCCAGAGCCATAACTTTTTCATTTTTTGGTCAATATGGCCATGTGAGGGCTTCTTTTTTGTGTAACGAGTAGTACTTTTCAACTACACCATTAGTTTTAACATATCTACTACTGGAAAATGGGAAAAGCATTCCAAGTGCGGAGAAATTGCAAAAAAAGTGCAATCCCCCAGTGGTTTTTTGCTTTTGTTTTTTATCATGTTCACTAAATGCTAAAACCAACCTGCCAGTATGATTCTACAGGTCATTACAAGTTCATAGACACTAAACATGTATAGGTCCTTTTTTACTTAAATGGTAAAAAAAATTCCAAAATTTGTTAAAAAAAAAATTGCGCAATTTTCGGATACCCATAACATCTCAATTTTTCAAGTTGAGTGAGAGCTTATTTTTTGCGTGCTGAAATGCAATTTTTAGTGATACCATTTTAGTACAGATACAATTTTTTGATGGCCCGTTATTGCATTTTAATGCAAAAATAGTAATTGTGGAGTTTTGACTTTTTTCTCGTTACTCCGTTTAACGATCTGGTTAATTCTTTTTTTATACAGATAGATCCTGAAAGCAGCAATTCCAAATATGTGTATGTTTGATATTTTTTTTATTGTTTTATTTTGAATGGGGTGAAAGGGGGGGTGATTTTCACTTTTATATATTTTTTACTTTTTAAAACACTTTTTCTTTTGGAATGCTTCAATGGTCTCCATGGGAGACTAGAAGCTGCGATAATCCAATCAGTCACCTGTATGTAGCAGAATTGCTTACTTGCTATGAGCGCCCACCACTGGGCGGCGCTCGTAGCAATCCCGCAGTGACAACCATAGAGGTCTGCTGGAGACTAGACATGAGTGAATATCTTCGCCTCCCCCCTTATTTGGCAAGCTGCAGTGCTTACCGAGGAAGCTGCAGCAGGAACCCGGATACCTGGAGCGCTCCTGATAATCAGGTGTCCAGCACCAATGCTGCATGTGTTGCAGTTGTGTGACAGTCACAACACATGCCAAATGAGTAGGGAGCCGAAGATATTCTCTCATTTCTACTGGAGACCTCTGGTTGCCATGCCAACCCATCGGTGACCCGCAATCATGTGACGGGGTCACCAATGGGCGGGATTTCCGGCGTGCTTGCCAGAAGCGCTCGTTATATGCCACTGTCAGAGATTGATAGTGGCATTTAACTAGTTAACAGCCACGGCTGTTAGAGGCACATGTCAGCTGTTCAAAACCGCTGACATGTGCCAGAAAAGATGTGGGCTCTGCGCCAGAGACCACATCAAAGGGAGGGGGTCCGATATTGGCATACTATTACACCCGATGTTGGAAAGGGGTTAAGGCAGTAGAGCTGGTGTGAATCGATTAGCCAGAGCCAGTCCAGCAGCTATGTCAGTAATTTGAAGTCGCTGGATGGGAAACCTGGGAACTGCCTCTTACATCCCGGCAACCGCAGCTCTTCTTTTGAATACCCGGCCTGGCACAACACCATTGTTGTGGCATGATACAAATGTGACATTGTGTCAGGCCGGCAAATCAAAAGAAGAGCTACATATGCCATGAGGTAGGATGCGGTTCTCAGGGCTCCCAGCCAGCTGCTATATATTACCAACGTGGCGGCTGGATGGGGTCCTATGAATTGACTCACACAGACTCTACAAGAGGGTTAATACTTTCACTATGGTCCCTCAACTGTAAGTTTCCAAGATGTTCTGTACACTAGGAGGCTGATTTATCAAACGCTTTTCATTACAATTCTGGCATAAAACATTATGCGCAACTCATAGTTTTCAAAAATCTCATGTTTTCATGCTGGCCAGGTACGCCCATTTGGTGCACAGCAGCTGAAAGGTGTGCTTGATTCATTAAGAAGCACGTTTCTCTTAACAAATTTGGCACATCTTACTCCAGCGCACTTTTCATCAAAACTGGTGTAGAAAATAGCAGTCTCTATGAAGTGGTGCCAAAAAGTGACACTCCCCTTTATAACATGACTAAAGCTACCCCTCCCAGCCTTCCAGCCTTATCAACCCTCTTCATGCAATATAATACAGGTAATTTTGATAGATTTTTGCTCCATATTATCTGATTTCTTTCCTTCATTTAAAATAGAAAATAGTAGTAGTCTAAACAGTATTATGTGGGTAGTCAATGCTGGGGGTGGGCACAGAAGTACGTTTGTGATATGAAATTCAGTCAGTAGCTGCAATACAGGAAGTGATGTCAGTGTGTGAAAGTCATTTTGGCAAATTATCTGGGGGCCATTTAGATGGTGCAAACATCTTCTCTTTTGTTTGTTAACCAAATTGTGATCTGAAGTGGTTAATCCATCAGCATCCCTACTGTAAAGCTCCTATATAATGTTATTAATAAAGCACTTCTCCCATCAAAATGTTATCCTCTTAATATATTGCAGTCATCATATTATATGGCACCATGTACTTACAATTGCTCATTTTGCCTTTCTACCCAGGCAATTATTCTCTTTTCCATTAGGTCTGTGACATCACGTGATTAAAAAATAACTAGCTGAATCCTTCTAAGCGCCATATAGAAACAGGAGGTCAATTTTATAACATGAGTCATCACTGCAAGAATCCCGGGCAGGGGAGGAGGGAGCAGTTGGGTCAGGGGGTTGAAGAGGGGAATGATATCTGCAGGGACAAGATACTTCCTGTTTCTACATAGAGTAGAGAAAAAAGAAGAATTAGTTGGGTAGAAAGGGAAAATAAATAAATACACTTTATAGTAAGATGATTGCAATACATTAAGTGGATGAAACTTTGATGGGAGGAGGAGTGCTTCTTTAAGGGAACCTGTCAGCATGATTTCACTAATAAAGCTAATGGTATGGCTGTATAGGTTGTAAAACCACTATAAAAGTAAACTTGTCTTGTAGTAATCTGATGTTCCAGCACTGTAAAATCAAGCATCCAAGCCACATGAAAATTAATCTGAATGTTTGGAAGTGTGTCAAAGAATTTAGAAAACCCTGACACACATCCAATGCACATCCAGACTAAAATGCATGTGACTTTAAAGCTGGATTTCTCATCACTGACACATTAGAAGCTGGGCATAATTTTTATTGTTAGTTTTATAACCTATATAGCCATACTATTAATTTCAGTAATAAAACTGTCCAGACAGGTTCCCTTTAATTTGTTTAGGGTACTTTCTCCAAACCAAACAATGCCATAAGAATGAGTAATGGTTCAAAGTATTGCAGGATCCTCCACTCACAACAAGTAATGTCACAGGTCACCTCCTCCCCTCTCTGCACACTAACCTCTGCACAGGTCACAGAGCATGCCCAGAGCACTCTCCCATGAAAGTCAGTGAACAACTCAAATCTGCTGGTTCCTATGGTTCATATGAATGTTGTAAAGTTTATCTCTTATCAGGTAACAAAGCAGAGCTGCAGCTCAAGCAAAACAGCCGCTCTCTTAATCATGTACAAAAGTAGAATTTTAAAAATCTTCAGCCATAAAATTAAAACATTAGAAAAAATATGTCCGTCCAAGTTTTAAAAGGCATGTACAATTTTAGTTAGTTATATAGTGTGGCTCTCTTAGCTGGCAGCAGTTCACACTTGTCTTTTTCTCTTTAGAAGTGTATGTCAGTTTTTTTTTATATTTGTAGTACATGCCTTCTGACTGAGCACTTCACCCATCAGGCTAAAGCATTTTTAAATAGAGCTTGATCCTACCTGTACATAGAATTGTAGGCTTTTAGCCCGGGATAGGAATTGTGTTAAGTTTGGGGCCCCAACATAGGAGTACGCCTTGTTACCTGTTATGCTCAAACGAATTGGCCAATTTGTGCGCTATGTTCCTTAATTTTTTAACATGTTTTCTACAGTAGTAATGCAGTTCCAATTTCACATATTCAACGTTACAAATTATAGCATTTCAGAGCGCAGGTTTAATTTGTTAGCACGATATTAGTCATATACAGCGGGTGAAATAAGGATTAAACACGTCACCAATTTTCTAAGTAAACATATTTCTAAAGGTGCTATTGACATGACATTCTCACCAGATGTCAGCAACAACCAACCTAATCCACACAGGCAAATATACCATAAACCATAGATGTTTGTAAACTAAGTTATGTGTCCTAATGAGAAATGACCCAGGGAAAAAGTATTGAACACAAGAAGAAAGAGATGTGCAAAAAGCCATGGAAAGTCATGACACCAGCTGAAATCTATCAGTAATTAGAAAGCAATCCTGCCTCTTAGTGAGAAATAATATCAGCTGGTTCAACTGATGGCCTATAAAAACTGTCTCATTACCAAGGTGCCACACAAGAAGCATCTCATGATGGGTAAAAACAGCAATCTGTCTAAAGGCATTGGTTAAAGAAGAATTTCTAAACTACTGAAGGTTCCCTTGAGCACTGAACAGGCCATAATCTGAAGTGGAAAGAACATAATTTCACCATAAACCGACCACGACCAGGTACTCCCCGCAAAATTTTAGACAGAAGAGTGAAAAGACTTTTCAGAAGATTTGTTCAAAAGCCAAGGACCACCTGAGGAGAGCTACAGAAGGACGTACAATCAGCAGGTACAATTGTTTCAAAGAAAACAATAAGTACTGCACTCAACCTTCATGGCCTGTAAGCACACTCACCATGCAAAACTTCATTGCTGAACAAAAAGCATGTTCAAGTACGTTTAAAGTTTGGGCAGGATTTAGACAAGCCTGTGAAATACTGGGAGAATATAGTCTGGTCAGATGAGAATAAAATTTAACTTTTTGGATGCCATAATACACACCATGTTTGGAGGCCAACAGGCACTGCATATAACCCCGAAAACATCATACCAATGGCAAAGTTTGGAGGTGGGAACATCATAGTGTAGGGTTGTTTTTCAGTATACAGCAGTCAAACTTCATGTAATTAAAGGAAGGATGAATGGACAAATGCAGTGAAACATTCTTGAAAAAATTTGCTGCCATCGACCAGCATGATGAAGATGAAACAAGGGTGGACATTTTAGCCAGACTATGATCCCAAATATACAGCCAAGGAAAGTCTCAATTAGTTTTGGGGACAGAAAATCAAGCTGCTAGAGTGGCCCAGTCAATCACCGGACCCGAATCCAATAGAAAATTTATGGAAGGAACTAAAGCTCAGAGTTCATAGAATGAGCCTATGGGACCTTCAGGATTGGAAATGTGTTTGTGTGGAAGAATGGGCCAAAATCACACCTGAACAATGCATGCTACAGGTTTATCCATATATGAGGTGTCTTGAAGCTGTCATGACCAACACATGCTTTTGTACAAAGTATTAAATTTCAATAAGCGTCATTTCTCATTATTACACATAATAACTTAAATTATGGACATCTATGGTTTGTTTTCTTTGCCTCTGTGGATTGGATGGGTTGTTACCAATATCTAGTAAGAATTTAATGCCAATATCAGCTTTAGAAATATATTTAGTTAGAAAATTGGTCACGTGTTCAATGTTTATTTTACCAGCTGAAGTTTAAAAACACACTCCTTAACATTAAAAGTGCAACACCAAGAATAAAAAAGTTGTGGAATTATGGAAATCACATGATGTACACCAGTGTTCCCCAACTCCAGTCATCAAGAGCCACCAACAGATCATGTTTTCAGGATTTCGTTAGTATTGCACAAGTGTTAACTGCATCAACTGGACAAGCAATAATTCCATCACCTGTGCAATACTAAGGAAATCCTGAGAGCATGATCTGTTGGTGGTTTTGAGGACCGCAGTTGAGGAACACTGATGTATAGACATACTAGTGTTATGCATATGTTGGAAAAATGGAAACTAAATTGACAAAACATCTCAAATTATTCAGTATTAAATGTGAGCGCCACACGCAGAAATACATGCACGTTCATGCTTTGGAATGCTATCAATGAGGTTATCAATGGTTGTTTGAAGAATGTTCTACCACGCTGAATTCACTTAAGGTACCGTCACATTAAGCGACGCTGCAGCGATAGCGACAACGATGCCGATCGCTGCAGCGTCGCTGTTTGATCGCTGGAGAGCTGTCACACAGACCGCTCTCCAGCGACCAACGATGCCGAGGTCCCCGGGTAACCAGGGTAAACATCGGGTTGCTAAGCGCAGGGCCGCGCTTAGTAACCCGATGTTTACCCTGGTTACCAGCGTAAAAGTAAAAAAAACAAACAGTACATACTCACCTGCGCGCCCCCAGCGTCTGCTTCCTGACACTGACTGAGCTCCGGCCCTAACAGCACAGCGGTGACGTCACCGCTGTGCTTTCACTTTCACTTTAGGGCCGGATCTCAGTCAGAGCAGGAAGCAGAGGCTGGGGGACGCGCAGGTGAGCATGTACTGTTTGTTTTTTTTACTTTTACGCTGGTAACCAGGGTAAACATCGGGTTACTAAGCGCGGCCCTGCGCTTAGTAACCCGATGTTTACCCTGGTTACCAGTGTAAAACATCGCTGGTATCGTTGCTTTTGGTGTCAAACACAACGATACATGGCGATCGGACGACCAAATAAAGTTCTGGACTTTATTCAGCGACCAGCGACATCACAGCAGGATCCTGATCGCTGCTGCGTGTCAAACTAAACGATATCGCTAGCGAGGACGCTGCAACGTCACGGATCGCTAGCGATATCGTTTAGTGTGACGGTACCTTAAGGCACACAAATTATCAAGATCCACTGCTGGCAGGTTCCTTTGCAATTGCCGACCAATGATGTCCAAGATGTACATGATAAGAGACAAGTACAGAGACCATGCAGGTCACAGTAGCACCTTTAGGCCATGCACATTGCTTACAGTATCATGATCAACATGTGACCTAGCGTTCTCGTGTTGTCTTCTGAGACATTTTCAGTTACTCCATCACTTGTTTTAGGATTGATCCATTCTAAACTGTAAGTTAAATTGGCCGTAACATCACAAACCTAAGGCATCAAATAGTGTCTACGCAAACCATCAGAAGGCACTTGCACGACATTCGGTTGATTGGAAAGGGAACTGCCAGCAGTAGATCTTGATGATGTATGTGCCTGAGTCCATTTAGTGTGGCAGAACCTTCCTCAGACAACCATTAACAACTTCACTGATAGAATCCAAGGCATGTAATTGCATCTATGTCTGTGGATGGTTCTCATACTCAATTCTGAATAAATCGAGTTGTTTTGAAAATTTAGTTTCCATTTTTTATTATTTGCATGTTGTTAATGTGTCTATTGATTGTGTTACAATTTCAATGCTGAATAGCGTATTGATTTTCAATACAAACAGCTATGTAACATGTGACTAAGGATTTGACATGATTGATGAAATTATGAATCTATTTAAGAAAGGGACAGACATGATGATCCAGGGATCTCTCCAATTACCAGCGAGGGTCAGAGAGGCATTTTCTCCACACTGCAGCAAAACTATTCTAGTTTGTTTTGTCTTTGGATGTAATTGGAATTTGTAAGTATAAATCAGTTTCACTTCGTTGACTTGGGGTTTTTTCAGTCCTCAATTTTATGCATTCGAGTTCTCCTATGAATATTTTCATATGAGAGGTTCTTCTAGTTTTTCCGCTTGTGCTTTAAAATCTGGCTGCTGGAATTGACCTTTAATTATGAGGTGGGTGGTAACTATTAAAATGCAGTAAGTTGCAATAACTTTACAAAATCATTTCATTACTAATGTCTCATCACATAGATATCCAAACACTTTAAGCTTTTATTACCAAACCTGCTGGAAATTCTAGTGCCTTTGATCACATTTTAATAAACAGTTAAAAACGAAGCTCAATGTGGATTATCTTTCCTCCATCTCGCACACCTTCCCTACCTGATCTATCACAATAAATGAATTCACACTTTCCTCCATGCCGGTAATCCAGTGCCTCAGAGTAACCCTGGACTCTGCCCTGTCCTTTAAACCGCACATCCTAGCTCTTGCCACCTCCTGTCGCCTCCAGCTAATAAATATTTCCAGAATCCGTCCTTTCCTCAACCCTCACTCTACCAAAATGCTTGTGCATGCCCTAATCATCTCCTGCCTCGACTACTGCAACATCCTCCTTTGTGACCTACCCTCTAACACTCTCGCAACCCTCCAGTCCGTCCTTAACTCTGCTGCCCGACTAATTAATCTCTCTCCTTGCTACAGTCCTGCTTCCCCTCTTTGCAAATCCCTTCACTGGCTCCCAATTTCCCAGCATATCCAGCTTAAACTACTAACACTGAACTACAAAGCCATCCATAACCTTTCTTCTCTATATATTTCCTAACTAATCTCCCGATATCTTCCCTCACGTAATCTCCGGTCCTCCCAAGTAGTGATGAGCAAGTGTACTCGTTTCTCGGGTTTTCCCGAGCATGCTCGGGTGACCTCCCAGTATTTGTTATTGCTTGGAGATATAGTTTTCATCACCTCAGTTGCATGATTTATGGCTTCCAGATACGCTGAATACATGTGAGGAATGCCTGCTTGTTAGGGAATTCCCATATGTATTCAGCTTATCTGGAAACCGTAAATCATGCAACTGAGGCGATGAAAACTATATCTCCAAGCAATAACAAATACTCGGAGGTCACCCGAGCGTGCTCGGGAAAACCCAAACAATGAGTATATTCACTCATCACTACTCCCAAGACCTCCTTCTCTCCTCCAGCTTATTCGCTCCTTTTAATAAATATAAATCATAAGAAAAAGAAAAAATTGGAGCACTCACCCAGATCCTTCTTGATGTGCAATTTTATTCCATGGTAAACCGTGACATCAAACCATATTAAAGTGTGGAGTGCAGGTAACAAGGGAGCTATACAGATGAGAGAGCCTGACGGACTACGGCCATTTTGCGCTTGCTTAGCGCTTCTACAGGTCCATGGTTCAATGTCACATTTCACCAAGGAATAAAATTCCAGTTCTTTCAGTTTCTTATGATGTACCTTGATGTTACCTATGTGTGTGCACCACCCTACAGAAATCCTAAGGAGGCATATTGAGGTGTGAACCAGTGAATATTGCTTGATTCCAGCAACTGGTGCCTAATTTTCTTTTTACAAATACCTTTTAATATATATGTCTCATCTATGGTCATCTGTGCCCCTCTTTGGACCAGCATTCATTTGACCTGTAACAATATTTTTGTATGAAGAAGGACAGTCAACTCACCCTGGGAAACCGGAGCGAATATAGTAGGACGAAAACAATGCCAGAGTCTATGATGGAATAAAATCAATTACGGTTTATTTAAATCTTCTTCAAAGACCAGTGAGCCATAACAAACATGGAGGACAAAAAAAGAACCATCAGATTACGATATGACTAAGGACCACAATGGCCCAAAACTCATAATCGGATGGTTCTTTTTTGTCCTCTATGTGTATAGGACTCACTGGTAGTATAAGGAGATTTAAATATATAGTACATCATTGATTTTATCCCATTTTGGATGCTGGCACTATAAGAATATTTTGGTATACTTGATCGCAATACTGTCTGACTGTATTTTCAATATATTTTCTGTTCGTCCCTATTTACTGCATTTCCGTCGATCAAATTCACTCTTTGCATAATTAAAACTACTTGTCTCCAGATAGTTAAAATCTTTAGATTTGGGCAATTTACATCAGAAAGGTTAGCTGCATCTCATGAATGTCACATCCCATAATTAATAATCATAAGAGCTCATAGTCAATTGTATAGAGTCATAACATGTCCTCCCTCTCTTATTCTCGCATTGTGAGCCAGTCCATTAAATGGCATAATAAAATCCACAGAACAGCCTAGTTCCATATGGTTGCAACTGACAATGATAACAGCAGTCACGCCTGACCAAACACGAGAGAACATGGGATGCTACAAAACAATTGCTTGCCTGATCACATTTCAAACACTGTTAAACACTAGCTGAGCGGTTAGTCATAACGGCACTAACAATTTTACAGAAAGCTGAGATGTAACTAGAATCTCCTGGACCCTAATGTAAAAATTTTCACAGCACCCCCTCCCCCCACCTACTATGTGCCATTTATAATACTGGTGGATTCTTATCTAGCAGTGTGGCCTTTGGGCCTCAATTGCTATCCTGAAAGAAACACTGAGGGCCCGATTAATTATTTGTTGTTTTTTTTTGTCATCTTGTACCGATTGAAGTGTTTTGTGCCAAATTCTTCACAATGTAGCACATGGTTCATGAATTTTGCACAAAATAAAAAAAAATGTTCTTTATTGTTGTCTATAACCATTTTTACAACTTATTGGGGACAAAATTTACATGATCTCATAAAACAATGCAACATTTGGGCAAAAGTTTGCCTGACGTACATAGAGTGTAAAAGTATGAACACTTAAGCAAGCTGAAGATGAAATGATTTCTAAAAGGCCTAACATCAAAGGTGACACATTTACTTTGTATTTTAGGCAAAAAAAAACTTATTGTCATTTTTTTTCATTTTTAAAATTACAAAAAGGGAAATGGGCCGATGTAAAAGTTTGGGCACGCTTGCAGATTTGTGTGCTCAGATAACTTTGACCAAGTTTTCAGACCTTAACCCCTTTCCAACGTTGGGCGTAATAGTATGCCCACATTGGATTCTCACCCTTTCATGTGGGCTCCGGCACTCAGCCCACATCTTTCCTAGCACATGTCAGGTGTCAGGTGTTTTGAACACCATGGGTGGAATCAAGATACACCTGCAACTGTGGTAACCTGTTAGATGCCACTGTCAATCACTGACAGCGGCATGTAACACGTGCTTCTGGCAAGCGTGCTGGAAATCCCGCCCATTGGTGACCCTGTGATCGCGGGTCATCGATGGGTTGGCATGACAACCAGAGGTCTCCAGAAGACCATTATTGTTGTCATAACCGCATTGCTATGAGCACCGCCCGGTGGTCAGCGCTCATAGCAAGTGAGCATTTCTGCTACACAAAGGCAATGTGATCATTGCATGTGTGTAGCAGAGCCAATCAGACAACGTTAGCTACTAATCACCCCCCTTTCAGTATCGCTGCATTCAGAATCACCTGATCTATCAATTAAAAAAATTAACCCCATAATTAAACGGCATAATGAGAAAAAAAATGAAAACGTCAAAATTACGTTTTTTGGTCACCGCTACGTTGCAATAAAATGAAATAATGGGCAATAAAAAGATCATATCCACACCAAAATGGTATCAATAAAAACGTCAGCCCAGAGTGCAAAAAATAAACCCTTACCCAGCCCAAGATCACCACTTACCGTATATACTTGGGTCTAAGCCGAGATTTTCAGCACATTTTTTTTGTGCTGAAAACAACCTCCCCCCCTCCCCCTTGGCTTATACACGAGTCATTGTCCAGAGACCCGACAGGGGAGGGGAAGTGGTGAAGCAGCGGCAGGAGCCAGCTAACAAAAGACATCATACTCACCCTCCTTGCGCCGTCCCTGCATCTCTGTCCCTGCATCTCCGTCCCAGCGCCGGCAGCTCTTCCATTGCTGAGCGGTCATGTGGTACCACTCATTAAGGTAATAAATATGCATGCGTCTCCACTCCCATAGGCATGGAGAGTATATTCATTACCTTAATGAGCGGTACCACGTGACTGCTCACACAGGAGAGCTGCGGCGCCGGTACAAAGGAGATGCAGCAATGGCGCAAGGAGGGTGAGTAGGACGGGGGGAATGTGAGCCATGCATACAATGATGGGATGGGGTGAGCCATGCGGGACCGGGGAAGCCATGCATACAACAGGGGGAGTCACACATGCCAGGACAGGAAGGGGGGAGCCACACATAGCAGGACTAGACGGGGAGTAACACATACCAGGACAGGATGGGGGTGCCACACATAGCAGGACAGGACAGAGTGCTACATATCAGGACAGGATGGGGGAGCCACATACCAGTACAGGACGGGGGAGCCACACATACCAGGACAGGACAGGGGGAGCCATACATAGCAGGACAGGACAGGGGAGCCACACATACCAGGACGAAACGGGGGAGCCACATACCAGGACAGGATGGGGGAGCCACATACCAGGACAGCGACAGGGAAGCCACGCACACAAGGACAGTGACAAGTGGAGCCACATACCAGGACAGCAATGGGGAGGCCACACATATCAGGACAGGACGGAGGAGCCACATACCAGGACAGTGACAGGAAAGCCATATACCAGGACTGCAAAGGGGGGAACCACACATAGCAGGACAGTGATGGGGGGAGCTACGCATAGCAGGACAGGGATGAGGGGACAATGCATACCCGGCTTATACTCTAGTCAATAAGCTTACCCAGTTTTCGATGGCAAAATTAGGTGCCTCAGCTTATACTCGGGTCGAATTATACTCGAGTATATACGGTAAATAAAAAAGAACCTAGGCATGTTTGGTGTCTATGAACTCAAAATGACCTGGAGAATCACATTGGTAGGTCAGTTTTAGCATTTAATGAACATGGTAAAAATAGAAACAAAAAAAACTGTGGAATTGCACTTTTTTTTGCAATTTCACCGCACTTGGAATTTGTTTCCCATTTTCCAGTACAAGATATGTTTAAACCAATTATGTTATTCAAAAATACAGCTTGTTGCGCAGAAAACAAGCTTTCACATGGCCATTTTGATTGAAAACTAAAATAGTTATGGCTCTGGGAAGTAGAGGAGCAAAAACTGAAATGCAAAAACAAAAATACCTCCGGTCATGAAGGGGTTAAATAGCCTGTTAGTGTTATGGCTTGTTCACTATCATCATTAGGAAAAGACAGGTGATGCAGATTTCCAAGCTTTATAAAAACACAGCCACCTCTAACCTTGTGCCAAAAACAGCAGCCATGAGTTCTTCTGAGCAGCTGCCTAGCACCCTGAAAAATGGTGGAGGCCCACAAAGCAGGAGAAGGCTAAAAGAAAATAGAAAAATGTTTTCAAGTTGCCTTTTCTTCAGTTTAAAATGTAATTAAGAAATAGCAGTTAACAGGAACAGTGGAGGTCAAGATAAGGTCTGGAAGACCAAGCAAAATTTCAGTGAGTGCTACTCATAGGTTTGCTAGAGAGGCAAATAAGAACCACCACTTGACTGTAAAAGACCTTAGCAGCCTCTAGAGTTGTGGTACATTGTTCTACTGTTCAAGGACACCTGCACAAATATGGCCTTCAAAAGTCATCAGATAAAAACCTGCATAACCACCATAAAAATCAGTGTCAGAAGTATGCAAAAGAAAATCTAAACAAGTCTGATGCATTTTGGAAACAAGTCCTATGAACTGATGAGTTTAAAATAGTACTTTTGGGCCACAATGATGATAGATATGAGTGGAGGAAAAAGGGCACAAAATTTCAGGAAAAGAACATCTCACCAACCATTAAGCTCGGGGGTGGATCACTCATGCTTTGGGTTATAGCCAATGGTACAGGGAACATTTCACAGGGAAGAATGGATTCAATGAAATTTCACCAAATTCTGTATGCAAACATAGCATCATCTGTAAAAACGCTGACGCTGAAAAGAGGATGACTTCTAAAAATGGATAATGTCCCTAAACACACATCAAACTCCACAATAGGAGCAATCTGAAGGTTTTACAATGGTCCTCACAGTACCCTGATCTGAACATCTGAAAATCTGTGGCTAGACATCAAAATAGCAGTGCATGGAAGACGACCCAGGAATTTCACAGAACTGGAAGAATTTTGAAAAGGAAGAATGGACGAGAATCCCTCAAACAAGAATTCAAAGGCTCTTGGCTGGCTGCAAAAAGCGTTTACAGGCTGTGATACTTTCAAAGCAGGGTGCCCAAACTTTTGTATCAGCCCATTTTCCTTTTTGTAATTTTAAAAATGTAAAATATATACACTGCTCAAAAAAAATAAAGGGAACACTTAAACAACAGAATATAACTCCAAGTAAATCAAACTTCTGTGAAATCAAACTGTCCACTTAGGAAGCAACACTGCTTGACAACCAATTTCACATGCTGTTGTACAAATGGAATAGGCAACAGATATAAATTATTGGTAATTATTAAGACACACTCAATAAAGGAGTTGTTCTGCAGGTGGGGACCACAGACCATATCTCAGTACCAGTGGTTTCTGGCTGATATATTGGTCACTTTTGAATGTTGGGTGTTCTTTCACACCCGTGGTAGCATGACACGGACTCTACAACCCACACAAGTGGATCAGGTAGTGCAGCTCATCCAGGATGGCACATCAATGCGAGCTGTGGCAAGAAGGTTTGCTGTGTCTTTCAGTGTAGTGTCCAGAGGCTGGAGGTGCTACCAGGAGACAAGTCGGTACACCAGGAGATGTGGAGGGGGCCATAGGAGGGCAACAACCCAGCAGCAGGACCGCTACCTCAGCCTTTGTGCAAGGAGAAACAGGACGAGCACTGCCAGAGCCCTGCAAAATGACCTCCAGCAGGCCACAAATGTGCATGTGTCTTCACAAACGGTTATAAACCGACTCCATGAGGATGGTCTGAGTGCCCGATGTCCACAGATGGGGGTTGTGCTCACAGCCCAACACCATGCAGGATGCTTGGTTTTGGCACAGAACACCAGGATTGGCAAATTCAAAACTGGCGCCCTGTGCTCTTCACAGATGAAAGCAGGTTTACACCGAGCACATGTGACAGACGTGATAGAGTCTGGAGACGCAACATCCTTCAGCATGACCTGCTTGGCAGTGGGTCAGTAATGATGTTGGGTGGCATTTCTTTGGAGGGCCGCACAGCCCTCTATGTACTTGCCAGAGGTAGCCTGACTGCCATTAGGTACCGAGATGAGATCCTCAGACCGCTTGTGAGACCATATGCTGGTGCTGTTGGCCCTGGGTTCCTCCTAATGCAGGACAATGCCAGACCTCATGTGGCTGGAGTGTGTTAGCAGTTCCTGCAAGATGAAGGCATTGAAGCTATGGACTGGCCCGCCCATTCCACAGACCTGAATCCAATTGAACACATCTGGGACATCATGTCTCGCACCATCCACCAACGTCACATTGCACCACAGACTGTCCAGGAGTTGGCGGATGCTTTAGTCCAGGTCTGGGAGGAGATCCCTCATGAGACCATCCGCCACCTCATCAGGAGCATGCCCAGGCATTGTAGAGAGGTCATACAGGCACGTGGAGGCCACACACACTACTGAGCATCATTTCCTTGTCTTGAGGCATTTCCGCTGAAGTTGGATCAGCCTGTAATTTGATTTTCCACTTTGATTTTGAGCATCATTCCAAATTCAGACCTCACTGGGATATTCATTTTGATTTACATTGATCATCATTTTTATGTTTTATTGTTCTCAACATATTCCACTATGTAATGAATAAAGATTTGCAACTGGAATATTTAATTCAGTGATATCTAGGATTTAGGATTGTAGTGCTCCCATTTTTTTTCAGCAGTGTACTGTATATATTTTTGTTATATATATATATATATATATATATATATATATATAGATAGTATATACAGTATATATATATATATATATATATATATATATATATATATATATATATATATATATATAACCATTTTTTTGCCTAAAGTACAAAAGAAATGTGTCATCTGTAACTTTAGGCCTTTTAGAGATCATTTCATCTTCAACTTGCTTAGCTGTTCACAATAACAGTAATTTTGACCAGGGGTGCCAAAACTTTTACATGCCACTGTAAAATCACTTCAGGGTGTCGATGGGCAGTACGTGTCAGATACTAGCTGTGCAATCCCAGCCGTGTATGTTTGTCTCTGAAATGCTGTTGTTTCAAAATCATACCATAGCTGATGGAGACCGAGCCATGCAGCAGTGACTGACAGGTCTATGCGTATACTGTATGTTGTAGCGTTTTCGAGCCAAACATATCTGGCTGAGGTTGCATAACCAGTGTCTGATACATGATGCATATGGATTGGGTAGCATGTATCAGATGTCAGATTCTTTTTAATTCTTTTTTATTTGTGCACATACCCTAACATGAATGCTTGGTTGACTATAAATCTTGCCTGACACCTCCTTTAACATATTCTTAGGTTGGCCAAAGATGCATTCATAGGGATGGGTATGAAAAAGATCTCTGGAAGTTGTTGTCCCCAAACTGTAATTTCTAATAGCTGGACATGTTGGGAAGTAACTTAAAAATCAGATGACTATGTTGCTTATCGCTTTTCGTTTGTTGATAAGGAGTATTTGCATTTTAGTACCAGAGAAGTTTTCAATTGAGCAATTGAACAATCATACAATGAGCCACAATAAGGATCAAGCCTAGATGGCCACACACCATACAATGAGATTAAAAAGGTCAATAAAGACCCTCATACACTTTAGACTAATGTTGGTTGAATCTCCTGATCTTGATGAGTTCATCTAATTGTCAAATGCAGACCTAGGCAAAGTGCAGCCCGCGGGCCACATCAGGCCCTCTGGCTGTCTCAGTCCGGCCCGCAGATACAGCTGTGAGGCTGAAAACCTGAAGTCCGTGGGTCGCACCGTGCCCGCCCGCTCGCTGTCTCCCGCAGTCAGCATTGATGGAGGAGGGGCCTCCGGCCACTTCCTCCACCAATCAGTGTGTGAAACAGCTGACGCAATGACGTCATGTCATCAAGTCAGCTGTGTACTGCCAAAGAGTCAGTGAATCGGAGACAGCAACAGAAGAAGCAGGGCGCTTGAGAATGGGACCGAGGTGAGTATGTGGGTTTTTTGTTCATGTGTATGAACATGGAGATTCTATGGGGTGAACATGGGGATTCTATGGGGGTGAACATGGGGATTCTATGGGGGTGAACATGGGGATTTTATGGGGTGAACATGGGGATTCTATGGGGTGAACATGGGGATTCTATGGGGGTGAACATGGGAATTCTATGGGGTGAACATGGGGATTCTATGGGGTGAACATGAGGATTCTATGGGAGTGAACATGGGGATTCTATGGGGTGAACATGAGGATTCTATGGGGTGAACATGGGGATTCTATAGGGGTGAACATGGGTATTCTATGGAGTGAACATGGGGATTCTATGGGGTGAACATGGGGATTCTATGGGGGTGAACATGGGGATTCTATGGGAGTGAACATGGGGATCCTATGGGGTGAACATGGGGATTCTATGGGAATGAACATGAGGATTCTGGGATTCTATGGGGTGAACATGGGGATTCTATGGGGTGAACATGGGGATTCTATGGGGGTAAATATGGGGATTCTATGGGGGTGACATGCAGCACATGGGGAGGCTATGGGATGACATGCTACACATGGGGAGGCTATGGGGGTGTCATGCTGCCCACGGGGAGGCTATGGGGGTGTCATGCTTCACATGGGGAGGCTATGGGGGTGACATGCTGCACATGGTGAGGATACAAAAAGGCTATATACTGTCATGCAATATATGGGAAGGCTGTGGGGGACTCAATCAGCATATGGGGAGGCCCTGGGGGCCTCATGCAGTATATGGGAGGCTGTGTGGGGCCTCATTCAGTATGTGGAGAGACTGTGGAGCTCATGCTGTGTAGTGATGTGTCATTCGTGAACGATCCGAGTCAAAGAGCCGGCTCCCTGCTGTGAACATTGGGAGCCGGCACCCCAGTGAGAGCCACTAAAATCCCTGAATGGCTCTCACTGGGCATAAAATCCTTGTGTTTGGCATACGTAACTCTGCCCACCCGAACAAAACTCCACTGACTCATCAATTTAATTGGCTACTAGCAAGTGGGCGGAGTTTCTTACGTAGGTGTGAACACATATTTCCTAGGGATCCATTTAGGATCCAAAAAGAGTCGGCTCTTTTTGGTGAGCAGAGCCATGAGAGCCAGATCACCAAAAAGAGCCAGACTGCCCATCACTAATAAGAAGGCTGTATGGGGCTCATGCAGTTTATGGGGAGGCTGTGTGGGGCCTCATGCAGTATATGGGGAAACTGGGGCTCATACGGTACATGGGGAGGCTGTGTGGGGCTCATGCTGTATATAGGGAGGCTGTGTGGGGCTCATGCCGTATATAGGGAGGCTGTGTGGGGCTCATGCCGTATACATGGAGGCTGTGTGGGGCTCATGCCGTATATAGGGAGGCTGTGTGGGGCTCATGCCACATATAGGGATTCTGTGTGGGGCTCATGCCGTATATAGGGAGGCTGTGTGGGGCTCATGCCACATATAGGGAGGCTGTGTGGGGCTCATGCTGTATATAGGGAGGCTGTGTGGGGCTCATGCCGCATATCTAGTAGGCTATGTGAGGCTCATGCTGTATATAAGGGGATGTGGGGGGTTCAAAGATATATAGGGAGTGTCAGCATACTTAGTTATGCTCAATATTAAGTGATACAATTAACATTAATAAATTAACATTGAGTAGAATTAGTTTCAAGATATTAGTTTGGCCCTCCATAACAGTCATGGTCTCTCATGTGGCCCCTTGAGAAAATTAATTGCTCATCCCTGGTCTAATGTGTATGAGGACAACTGATGGTTGGGCAAGTAATGATTGGAAGAGATGTCGCTCGCACATATCTGATTTCGGACTGCCGTTTGCATTGTTCTCTCGGAGATGAGTAGCTGGCCGACTTTTCAGTCAGAAGTTTTTGGGTAAATAAGAACTCCTGTATGGAAGGGTCAGCTGAACCATCTAATGTGACCACGAGCCTGCGATTGGTATAATTCAAGACACCACAAATTCAGTAAAATGCTATATAAATGATTAGGACAGTGAATATAATACAAAACAGGATAGGAATCACATGGCAAATTGGAAAGGACAGATCTACAATGGTAAAGTGGGCAGATGGACCATGTTGGCATTAGACTATGAAGCACCCACAGCAACAACATTTGCTGGTTTAGTTCTCATAAAGGGCTTGTATGACTAGGATTGTGAGGTTTAAAATCTACTTTAATATCTTGCCACTTTTTATATCATGCTTGGAAAATCCAGCAGAAAGGGCAAAAGGTTAAAATATAAATAACATTCGTAGGACAGGTAACTCCTGTGATAATAGTTTATTGTTTTAATATTTAACATTATTTGTAAATGTACCCAAAGAGAAAAAGCTGCAGAAGATTTCTAACCTTATCATCTTAAGAAACCCTCATACCATCCATTTTTATTATTATTTTTTCAAACCTAGCAACCTAGCATAACTACTACTACTTGGAACATTAGAGGAAATATAGTGTATAGGAAAAACTGTACTTAGGAGAAAAATCATATAATATCAATTTGGCATAATCATCTTGTACAAAGCAAAACTAATTTGAATATCTATACCAATAAACCTTTGTACATACTTCAAATAGACCAAGACAAAAAAAAAAATATCATGTATCAAAGAGATAGTGCTAAAAGTTATACACACAAATGTACAAAAAAGAAAAACAATAATAGTGATAGATCACAGGCAGATCAAAAAAGGAGAAAATGATATTAGCATTCTAGTCAACAATTTACACATGCATCAATAATCCGCCTCTCCTTTCTGCAGTCATGCTGCCCACTTTGTCTACCTACAGCTGTCCATCTTTTGTAGTTGAAAGTCATGATTTCCAAATACCCTTTTTACTTTTTTCTCCATTCACATAGTTGCAGGAGGCCTTGTTTTATGTAGGAAGAACTGTAGACATCATTTGGGGGGTAAATAATGCACTTCTCCAATTTACTATATGTAATATTAGTATTATATATATATTTTATATAATCTAATCTACCCGAAGATTTCATCCATTATAAGTTCATGCTAAAAACATACAACTCTGCCCTTCACCTCTCTAAACAAACCTATTTCAACACCCTCATCACCTCGCTGTCCAAGGCCCCAACCACTGATCTCTGCGCTGACGATCTGGCCAATTACTTCAAAGAAAAAATTGACCACATTCGACAAGAAATTATCTCCCAATCCCTTCATACCATGCACTGTCCTCCCTCCCCCACTGCATCTCTTTCACTCTCCGACTTTGAACCAGTTACAGAAGAAGTAATCAGGCTCCTTGCATCTTCTCACCCAATCACTTGCACCAGTGACCCCATTCCGTCACATCTCCTCCAGTCCCTTTTCCCGGCTGTCACCTCTCACCTAACACAAATATTCAACCTTTCTCTCACTTCCGGTATTTTTCCCTCCTCATTTAAGCATGCCATCATACATCCATTACTTAAAAAAACATCCCTTGAATTATAGACCTGTCTCTACTCTTCCCTTCATCTCTATACTCCTCGAACACCTGGTCCACTCCCATCTTACCCGTTATCTCTCAGATAACTCTCTTCTCCACCCTCTGCAATCTGGTTTCCGCTCTTTACACTCTACTGAATCTGCCCTCACTAAAGTCTCTAATGACCTACTAACAGCTATATCTAATGGTCACTACTCCATGCCAATTCTCTTGTATCTCTCTGCAGCATTCAACACTGTGGATCATCAGCTCCTCCTCACTATGCTCCGTTCCATCGGCCTCAAGGACACCATTCTCTCCTGGTATCTCTCTGACCAATCCTTCACTGTATCTTTTGCTGGTTCCTCCTCCTCTCACCTTCCCCTTACAGTAGGGGTTCCTCAAGGATCAGTCCTAGGCCCCCTCCTCTTCTCTTTGTATACTGCCCCTATTGGACAAACAATAAGTAGATTTAATTTCCAGTACCATCTCTATGCTGACGACATCCAATTATACACTTCTTCTCCTGATATCACGCCGACCTTTTTAGAAAACACCAGTGATTGTCTTACCGCTGTCTCTAACATCATGTCCTCCCTCTATCTGAAACTGAACCTGTCAAAAACTGAACACGAGGAGTTTTCTCCCTCTACTAACCTACCTTTGCCTGACATTGCCATCTCCGTGTATGGTTCCACCATTACTCCAAAGCAACATGCCCGCTGCCTTGGGGTCATACTTGATTCCGAGCTTTCATTCACCCCCCAGATCCGATCACTGGCTCGCTCTTCTTATTTGCATCTCAAAAACATTTCTAGAATTCGCCCTTTTTGTTACTTTCGACTCTGCAAAACCCTTACTGTTTCACTTACTCATTCTCGTTTGGACTATTGTAACTCTCTACTAATTGGCCTCCCTCTCCCCGCTCCAATCTGTCCTGAATGCTGCAGCCAGCATCATATTCCTCACCAACCGTTACACTGATGCCTCTACCTTGTGCCAATCATTACACTGGCTACCCATCCACTCCAGAATCCAGTACAAAACTACTACCCTCATCCACAAAGCACTCCATGGCTCAGCACCACCTTACATCTCCTCTCTGGTCTCAGTCTACCACCCTACCCGTGCTCCGCTAATGACCTCAGGTTAGCATCCTCAATAATCAGAACCTCCCACTCCCATCTCCAAGACTTTACACGTGCTGCGCCGATCCTTTGGAATGCACTACCCAAGTTAATATGATTAATCCCCAATCCCCACAGTTTTAAGCGTACCCTAAAAACTCATTTGTTCAGATTGGCCTACCGCCTCAACGCATTAACCAAACTATCCCTATGTGGCCCATTCAAAAAACAAAAAAAACTTAAACCATAATCAGGTTCCTCGCATCATGTTCTCATACACTTTATGCAGTTAATATCCCTCTGTGTCAGTACTGCTACATACTTAGGCAGTTAACTGGTTCAGGCAGCTTTACATGAACACCCGAGCCTTCCACTATGGCTGGTCCGAATAACTAAAGCAATTGTTACCATCCACCTCTCGTGTCTCCCCTTTTCCTCATAGTTTGTAAGCTTGCGAGCAGGGCCCTCATTCCTCTTGGTATCTGTTTTGAACTGTGATTTCTGTTATGCTCTAATGTCTATTGTCTATATTTGTAAAGCGTTGCGAAATATGTTGGTGCTATATAAATAAAATTATTATAATTATTATTATTACTTTATATATGCAGTTGTGGCCAAAAGTACACTAAAAAATTCCCGAAAATTTAGTATTCCTCCCAGAAAATTATTGCAATTACATATGTTTTGTTATACACATGTTTATATCCTTTGTGTGTATTGGAATAACACGGAAAAAAAACAGAGAAAAAAAGGCAAATTAGACATAATTTCACACGAACCCCCAAAAATGGGCCAGACAAAATTGTTGGCACTCTGAACTTAGTATTTGGTTGCACATTTTTTGGCATACTTAAGAGCAATCAATCACTTCTTAAACCATCAACAACGTTCTTACACATCTCAATTGTTATTTTGGAACATTTTTTATTTGTGAACTGTTGCCGGTCTCTCATATTTGAAGGGTGCCTTCTCTCAACAGCAATTTTAAAAACACTCCACAGGTGTTCAGAGGATTTAGATCTGAATTTATTGCTGGCCACTTCAGAACTCTCCAGCCCTTTCTTTCCATCCATTTATTGGTGCTTCTTGAAGTATGCCCTGCTAGAAAACTCATGACTTAGGACGCAAACCCAGCTTTCTAACACAGGGCACTACATTGTGACACAAAATCCCTGGTAATCTTCAGATTTAACGATGCCTTGGACACAGTCAAGGCACCCAGTGCCAGAGGCAGCAAAACAACCCCAAAACATCTTTGAACCTTCACCATATTTGACTGTAGGTGCTGTTTTTTTTTCTTATATCGGCCTCAGTAGAATGATGTGCTTTACCAAAAAGCTCTAGATTGAACTCATCTGTCCACAAGTCACTTTTCCAGAAAGATTTTGGCTTAGTCATGTACATTTTGGTGAACTGAAGTCCAGCATTTTTATGTCTCAGTTTCAGCAGTGGGGTCCTCCTGGGTCTCCTGCAATAGCGTTTAATTTCATTCAACTGTTGACGGATATTTTACGTTGACACTGATGCACCCTGAGCCTGCAAGACAGCTTGATTTTCTTTGGAAATTGATTGGGGCTGCTTATCCACCATCCAGACTATCCTGCGATTCAACCATTCATTAATTTTTCCCTGCCGTCCCCATCCAGGGAGATTAGCCACAGTGCCATGGGTTGTAAACGTCGTGATTATGTTGCGCACAGTAGACAAAGGAACATCAAGATTTCTGGAAATGGACTTGTAACCATGGGATTGTTGATATTTTACAACAATTTTGGATCTCGGGTCTTCAGATAGTTCTCTTCTCCTTTTTCTGTTTTCCATGCTTAGTGTGGCACACACCGATATCTCATTCTGCGCATGTCCCTCGTCCAGCGGCCATTTTCCCGAAGCCATGCAGGGAGATCAATGGAAAGCAGACTCCGCTCACCACCACCATCTTATAAAAGCCTCACCCACTCCTGCCTCCTGCAGCAGCGGCCCTGCGACCCTGTGACTCTGCTCCACCACAGCCGCAGTACGGCACTTCATTTTCTGGAACAAATTCAAGGGTGCCAACACTTTCATATGTCTATATCTATCTAGATAGATATATGTATATTCATGAGACAGATTCAGTTAAACTTCTATTATTGCTTTTTTTCATGGCATTCACATGAAATAATCTTTTGGTCTAATGTATACCTGTGATTTCTGTTGGCATTTTAGAAATAATGTATGTACCTGGAATAAAACAATATCATCCCATTATATGACTTGCATCATGCCATCCTATCAATTTTTCTTATAGGCTCTACCTCTAATTTCCAGTTATCGCTGAGTTAGTGGGTAAAGACTAGCTGCTATGATGTATTCACCATACAGTACAAACACATACGGAATTACTGCTCTACTGTCGCAATATAGCACATGTTCAGAAGAAACAGCATTGAGGATATAATACAGCAGTACTGAGCAGTGTATCTGTGAGTCCAGCTATGGGGGTGAGGTAAAACCTTATAAAGCAGTAGTGCCATATACTGTATCTGCCTCACTCACTCCCCTTTCTAAAGGCTTCAGTATGCAGTTATGAGCTGATTACTCCCTGAGCTGGCATTTTATTTTCACCAGTATGGTTTCTAGCAGTTTTTGAGAGTCAATGATGACTTCAAGAGGAGGAGGGAATGGTTCTTAAGTGACAACAGAAACACATTTCTCTGATAAGACATAACAAAGTAAGTTTCTTATATTAGCTTGTACTAGTTTGTTGAAATGACAGTGACCATTTAATGCTTTCCCTTGCTTGTGCTGTACTTATTATTTAGTGCTACTGAGTGCAGTGTAGAATAAAGCCCCTTAATGAGCTTCATGAAATGTATATGCAAATGACCAGGATACCAGTTAACTTCAAGCACTAAAGCAATTCAAGTTCATTTTATTAATACTGACCAAAACAGAGAAAGCAGACGTACAGAACTTTGAGTTTTAATTTAGCGCAATTTATAAAGTTGCAGCTCCAGAGTGTTAAAGGCTTCAGCTCTTTTACAACTGTACTACTACTTATCTTTTGTACATTTTTATGCCATAGCTATTGTTATCCTGCTCCACGATTTTTAGAGGTAACAGCTGCTTCATGAGATAAGATGACAGCCTTTGATAAAGCGCGTTGTCATTTTATGTCATAGGTGGATATGAATGATAGAAAGATCAGGTTAGTCCTGTACAATCCAGACTAAAAAAAAACCTCACAATTATTATCCACACATAGTATAAAAGAAGGTGTCTCACAGGATTGCAGGAGCAAGATATGTATCTAAAGTCACATGAGAGAAGGCAATCCATCTATTGATTGGCTGTGCTTTGGACACCTACTAGTGGGCATCTGCTTTATGAAAATTGCAGAATATAAAAACTTTTTATTTTCCGTGGCACCAGATGACAATCGTTTGTGCAGGAGCCTCCAGACTCACTGGCTGGAATTTCCGTGTCTGATTCTTTTGTTTTCAGTAGAGATAAGGCAAGGAGTCTGGCAAGTGGCTTTCTTCCCTCTGCCAACTGAAAACACATGAACTTTCAACCAAACCAAACAACCAAGTGCATATATTGGAGTTGTGAGAGATATCTGTCTGCAAAATTAACGGCAATAGTAATAAATGAATGTATTTGAGTAAAATTTAATTCTGCAATTTTACAAAAATCAGTATTTTCCAGAATACAATTTTTTCGCAAATTGCTTTGTACTAATTGAGTGAAGACCTGGCCCGAATGTTCACTCTAGGTTAGGTCTTCTGCCTGCAAATGGCCTTGGATGTCACGGTGCACAGTGTCGTAAAGGTGAACTTCATGACGTCACAACGTGCATCGTCCAAGTGACTGCACAGTTTGCATTGACATCAGTCAGAGCCCTTGAAGAGCCGGAAGTCAGGGCCTGGAGTGAAGAAAATTGAAGAGAAAAAGGGTGATGAAGGAAGGAGAAAAGAAGGACTGGATGGTGGTTTTTTTTTTCACATCCTACATTTATTATCCGAATAAGGAACATTCAATTTTTGGAAAACAACTTAGATACAAATCAATTTTTTTTCTGTAAAATTCCTGTCATTAGCCAAATTTGAACTTTTGGTAGATTCGCTAATCTCATAAAAATCTACTACAAAGCGGTAAGTGTTCCCTGTGTCTCTGTATGGAGCACCTTACAACTAAAGATACAAATCAGTTATAGAATAGCCCCGTTTACCTCTTTGGGTGCCATATTACAGCTTTGTACAACTGTGAAGATATTTACAGCTTACAGCCAGCATTGACCCCGCTCCTCACCACTACCGGAGCTACCACCTCACCAACACCGGAGCTGCTGCAACCCCCAACCGTCTCCTTCCCCATAATCCTGTAGAACGTAAGCCCGCAAGGGCAGGGTCCTCTTCCCTCTGTATCAGTCTGTTATTGTTAGTTTGTTTACTGTAAGTGATATCTGTAACTTGTATGTAACCCCTTCTCATGTACAGCACCATGGAATCAATAGTGCTATATAACTAAATAATAATAGTCAATAGTCTAACAAATGTCAATTATTAGAGCGATACAAAGGGTATTTATAAATGTACTTACTGCAGAATTATCTACTATATAATTATCTAAGGGGTACTTCCGTCTTTCTGTCTGTCCTTCTGTCTGTCTGTGTTTCTTTCTTTCTGTCACGGATATTCATTGGTCGTGGCCTCTGTCTGTCATGGAATCCAAGTCGCTGATTGGTCTCGCCAGCTGCCTGTCATGGCTGCCACGACCAATCAGCGACGGCCACAGTCCGATTAGTCCCTCCCTACTCCCCTGCAGTCAGTGCCCAGCGCCCACTCCCTACTCCCCGCAGTCACCGCTCACACAGGGTTAATGCCAGTGGTAATGGACCGCGTTATGCCGCGGGTAACTCACTCCGTTACCGCCACTATTAACCCTGTGTGACCACATTTTTACTATTGATGCTGCCTATGCAGCGTCAATAGTAAAAACATCTGTTAAAAATAATGAAAAAATAAAAAATCATTATATACTCACCATCCGCCGCCTTTCCCACTCCTCGCGATGCTCCAGTGACCGCTCCATGCAAGCGGCAGTTTCCAGTGTCAAGGATTGTCTGCGAGAAGGACCTGCCATGACGTCACGGTCATGTGACCGTGACATCATCACAGGTCCTGCGCGCCTGCGCGAGAAGGACCTGCCATGACGTAACTGTCATGTGACCCCGACATCATCACACCCTGGGACCGGAAGCAGCCGCCTGCACCGCACACAGGTGACAGAACTACTACAAGGCGCCCTCGGAAGGTGAGTATATGTTTATTTTTTATGTTTTAACCTGTGACATACGTGGCTGGGCAATATACTACGTAGCTGGGCAATATACTACGTGACTGGCCAATATACTATGTGGCTGGGCAATAAACTACGTGGCTCTGTGCTGTATACTACGTCGCTGTGCAATATACTACGTGGCTCTGTGCTGTATACTATGTCACTGGGCAATATACTACATAACTGGGCAATATACTACGTGGCTGAGCAATATACTACGTCACTGGGCAATATACTACATAACTGGGCAATATACTATGTAACTGGGCAATATACTACGTGGCTCTGTGCTGTATACTATGTCACTGGGCAATATACTACGTGGCTGGGCAATATACTACGTCACTGGGCAATATACTACGTGGCTCTGTGCTGTATACTACGTCACTGGGCAGTATACTACATCACTGGGCAATATACTACGTGGCTGGGCAATATACTACGTAACTGGGCAATATACTACGTGGCTGGGCAATATACTACGTCACTGGGCAATATACTACGTGGCTGGGCAATATACTACGTGGCTGGGCAATATACTACGTGGGCTGTGAAGTGTACTACGTGGGCTGTGCAATATAGTATGTGGACATGCATATTCTAGAATACCCGATGCGTTAGAATTGGGCCACCATCTAGTGATATTATATTTATCCACGTTTCTCTTGAAAATAGGCACTTCATTTTATTTTACCCCCTTCCAAAGTTTTGTAAATTATCTAGTGTTGAAATAAAAAAATTAAAATGATTTATTTTATTCTAAACCCAAATCCAGTAAGTCACAAAATGAGTATTTTAGGTAGAAAGCTGAATGTGAACAATCCAACACTCCAAATACAAGACAAAGGGCCAAAGCCTTTGTATGGAAATCTGGATAATGAAGAATGAATGTATTATACTGTGTGATATTTGTCAGGAACTTTAAATGTATATAAAGTTATGTAAAAGTATAAGATCATTAAATTATATATAAAGTTATATAGCTATTTGTGGTACAATGTCTGGAACAGTAAACGTATGTAGAGCTATATACACTGTATGTAGCCATTTTTCAGTACATTCTGACACTTGTGCTATTTTATTCTAGATGCATTAATTGTAATAAGTGTTGAAGGCTACGCTGTCACAGCGCAAGTTGAGAAGCACTAAAATTAAGAGAATTTTAGGATTCCGACCTCAATATTTTCCTTTGCAAAAAAAGTTGCAAGTTATCTTACAGAAATAAAAAAAATGGTATCTTATAAACTTTTTTCCACTTGTTATAATACAGTTGCAATCAAAATCCCTCTCATAAAGGCAATTTAGCTCATTGGCAAAGTTTACAACCTTTATGATGTTTGCAATAACTCAATCAAATAAGAACAATTTAAATACCTTAACACAACTAATATGATTTTGACAAATTCTGCACAAAATGTCACTTTTAATGACTACCAATGTCTCAGAATTATTCATCCCTTCATGACATTGTCTTTAGTACTTAGTGGAAGACCTTTTGGCTGTTATGACCTGCTGCAAATGTGATGTATAGCCAAACACCAACTTTTGGCAGTGTTCCTAAGGAATTTTGGCCTATTCCTAATAAGCAATGACCTCAAGTTCTCTAATATCCTTGGGTTATCCAGAGAGCATCCAAAAAGTTAAAAGAAGAGATCATTGCCTTGTACAAACTAGGTGAAGGATACAAAAATAAAGCAAAGTCATTGAATGTACTAGATAAAATTGTAAACAGAGTTCACAAGTGCAAAGTGAAAAAAAATGGCTACACTAACTTGATGTGGCAAAAAAGGAAGCCAATACCAGCTGCCATCAGATTCCTGAGGATGTAGGTGGTCAAAAATCGTTAACTGCCATAGACCTGGGGTAAAATTTGGTGGCAGCAGGCGATGAGCTGCCACCAAATAAATGCACAAATGAACTGCTGAAGATTTCCAAGCCTGAACTCCAAGGCATACACTTCTAAAGAACAAGAAATATTGACTCCAGTATACTCAAAGCCATATCAATAAGAAGTTTTGGGCTTCTGTTCTGTGAAGCAATGATGATGGTGACGCTCTGAGAAAATGTTATGCCTTCTGTGATCAAGATGGAGCTTCCAACAGGACAATAGCATGGTTTCAAAAGACATCTTGTAAGATTCTGGAGTCACTGTCACAGTCGCCTGACTTGAATCCCATACAACGTTTTTTTGGAGGGATTTAGAAGAGGCAGTTGAAGCACACAAGGCTAACAATATTAATGCACTGGAGGCCATTGTTGATGAGGAATGGCTGAACATGACTCAGGGATGCAAGAAGCTGGTGTCTGACTATACTTCCCATTTGCAGCAGGTCACTTGTCTTGAGCACGTTGAATGATGCTGAGAATGCAGTAGTCATTAAAAAAGGCATTTTCAGTGAATTTGCAGAAGCTATTTGTAATGTTAGTTGGGTTAAGCTATTTGAATTATTTTTATATTGTTTATTGCAATTATCAGAAACAATTTTGCTAATAAACCAAATTTGCACAGGGGGTTTGAATAATTTTGATTGCAATTGTACTTTATACTTCAATAACTCATTCTTTTAACTTTGCTGTAAATGATTGGGTAAATTGATTTAAAAAAAATATTACATTGTTGAAAAAAGTGGCATCGATGTGATAAGATGATCCTTCTCAGCCAGTCAGCAAAAGGGATTGCATCGTTTATATACAAGTGCGCAGACAGAAGAGGGGGAATAAAAGGATTCCTTACATGAATTGTACAGGTTAAAGCAAAATTCTTAATTCTTACTAGTGAAGAGTGACATACTGGGCCTGGCATGCCAATGTATGGAGGTTATTCACCATGCAATGCACCAGGGCCGGTATGTCACTCTCTACTAGGAGAAACGTTACCCCTTAGACCTGAGTCCAAAGTCTCTCACCTATCCAAATCAGATCTCATACTTTGCATTGACAGGAGGCAATACCCTAAAACACCATGTCTGCAAATTGAGAATCGGACTTGACTTTTAGCCTACGTCATATTGCAAGGCTCATTAAAGGGCTGCTAGTGACTTGTAGGATTGATGCTTCTAACAGGTGGCGCTGTAGAGTTCTAGTCCTCTTCCTCTCTCAAGAGGCAAATTGTATATTTAGTTCCCCAAAGGAGCATTGCAAGGCAAATAAGCCTCCTTATATTGGCATGCCAGGGCCGGTATGTCACTCTTCACAAGGAGAAATGTTACCCCTTGGACATCAGTCCAGAGCCTCTCACCTAGCCAAATCAGATCTCATACTTTGCACTAATTAGGGGCAATACCCCAAAACACTGTGTTTGCAAATTAATTTTCTGAATTGAGTTTTAGCTTGTCATATTGCAAGGCTTACTAAAGGGTTGATAGTGACTTGTAGGATGGCTGCTTCCCACAGGTGACGCTATAGGGTTCTAGTCCTCTTCCTCTCTGAAAAGGCAATTTGCATATTAATTCTTAAAAGAGAATTCTGAGTTACCAGAACTGATCCTTCCTCTATTCAGAATCCTCATCTTTTGGCCAGAGTGGGGACAGTTAAAAAAATATCTATTGTGTTGGATAACCAGTCCTATCCTGCAGTACCCAGGCATCCCAATGATTTGACTAAGGCCTCTTTCACACTTGCGTCCTGTGACGTACGTTGCAATGCATCGTTTTGGAGAAAAAACGCATCCTGCAAAGTTGCCTGCAGGATGCATTTTTTCTCCATAGACTTGCATTAGCGACGCATTGCGACGGATTGGCACACATCGCATCCGTTGTGCGACGGATGCGTCGTGTTTTGGTGGACCGTCAGCATAAAAAAAGTTCCATGTAACATTTTTTTGTGCATCGCGTCAGCCATTTTCGACCGCGCATGTGCAGCCGAAACTCTGCCCCCTCCTCCCCGGACTGCAGAATGGGCAGCGGATGCGTAGTAAAACTGCATCCGCTGCCCACGTCTTGCAGTTATTTCACAGCGTCCGTCGGTACGTCGGCCCGACGCATTGCGACGGGCCCGTACCGACGGAAGTGTGAAAGTAGCCTAAGCTGAGTAATGCTTAATTTCCCTTGTGATACTGCAGGAAAACTAAACTGACTCACTACTAGATTTCTTTGCAGATAGCAACCTATTTCTAGGGGTCTCAACAGTGGGACACTTTGTGTTTAGCCTATCGCCAAGGGACTCTTCTGATAAGGCAGGGATTAATAGTGATGAGCCCATTTAGGGCAACTTTAGTTTCCCCTTTTTAAAAAATGTATGGTATCATGACAGATGCTCTCTAAATAGCATCTATATTTTCCACGTTCCATTATAGTCACATCCACTATTATTTGTATTTATCCTTTTTGACTACTGCTTACACTTTAGTAGACAAGACGATATATGATAATAGCTACAAAACCTTGACGAGGACATCATTCAGACATTTCTAGTATGTCACCTGCACGTAACCTGAAAGTTCGCACACACAAATTATACAGACATATTTTCTCATCCATCAGTCACATTACAATATACCATTCAAATCGTAAGCTGTAGAAACCCCAAGAGGTCTCAAAAAAGCTGTCATGTCTTTGGCATTTATCCCAACCTCAGAGACCAGCTCTCGGAAGTACAAGCAATGTGAATGTCAGGTTACAAAATGAATATGACTTTGTAAAACAGTGAAACACCAAGCACAGTATGCATTCATGCAATCTGTGCTTAGCTGACAGAAGCAACTATTGAATTAATGAGCCTGAAAAAATGTAACAAAAAAAGAGACATAAAGGAACATAACAGATGTATGCCATCTCCTTCTGTTACGTATTACTGTCACAGCCAAAATGTGGTTGCACGTGAAGAAATAATAAATTGCTGTATGTGGACCTTTATTAACAAAATATAATAAATAAAAAGAGATTCAATTACAATATTTTTGTAAACTCCATAATAAACTAACAAAACATAACATATAAAAGTCAAAAGTACTGTACTTAGTTTGATTATCATAAGAAATCTGCACTTCAAATACAGGCATACATAAGTAGTAAGAAAAGCAGATGTACAAACCCCTCAATTAGAATTCAGGGATTTTGTGTGTGTGGCATTTAAGATGGGGCATCTTCAGTGCTTCTAGAACTGAATTTTCCTAACAATGGCAGAACTATTGGCCACACAGGGCATGACTGTCCATAGAGAATTTCCACCATCAAAGCAAAAATATACATATTGATCACCCATTGATTTGATTTTCTGTAGAGTTTTTCACCCCACTAGTATTTTCTCTAACCAAAACTTATTAAATATCCAATTCCTCATTAGCCTCTTATAAGACACTGCGGAGGAAGGGGCAGAGCAGAGTTAACCTGTGATTGGCCTGTAAGTTGTCCTTAGACTGTCGATAGAGTAGTTTTCGATTGGCTGGAAATTGGAAAAAGTGTATGTGCCTCAGTGAGAAATGCATAGTTGGTCTTCTGAAGCTGTGACAGTAACACTGAGGACCAGAGGAGTCATGTCAACTCGCTTGGTTTTACCGGAAGTCACCAATTTACCCTTAACCAACGGCTCAGTTATACTTTTTACCTAGGATTTAGTTAGTTCTTTCCACTTTAGTTGCTTCAGCTGTCAAAATGAACTGTATTGTAGAGCTAGAGAGAACAGAAATCCTCCTCATCCCCAACTTCTTTTAGGTGGGGCTCAGTGCACAATTTGTTGGATTAACGTTGATGTTAACTTTAGTTTGGCCTATTTTTAAAGCAGTAAAGCTGTCTAGATTAGATAACAAACTCATCCATCTACATTACTACTTACATACATGGTTTCTATAAATGATACAATCAAGAAAGACAGAAATCGTGGCCTGAAAAGAAAGTGCGTGCTGTTGTTGTGGCTCCAGATATGGTATATCCCTCCTACGGCTCACATTTCTGCTCTATGCTGACCAGGAACTTCCCACTTGTGTGAAGTGTAGTAGCTGGCAGTCACACTAATATTGTTCTTGTAATGAAGGACTTGCTGCTGGTATATAAGATACCGAATGACTACTTATGTTAGTCCATGTTTTTGTTAACTGCAAAAAACTACAACCACTGATGATGACATCTGTCACTCAGAATTAAGATGTTTTATGCTAAAGGCATGTCAGAGTGGCACAGGCTGACACATGGATGTTTTCAGTTGCTAGCTGGAAGTGTGTATGGGAAAAGATTGTATTATACTCAATATCAATTAACCATATGAAAACTTTAATTTTTAAAGCCATTATACAGATGTAGCAAGCATCATCCACATTCTCTATATGCTTAGCATTACCGCTGACATATACAGTTAAAATTGTTTCAGAAAATGAAATATTTTTCCCAGAAAATTATTGCAATTGCACGTTTTGTTATACATGTTTATTTCTTTTGTGTGTATTAGAACACAAAAAATGAGAAACATAGGCAAATTGGACATAACTGTGCACAAACCCCCCAAAATGGGCTTGACAAAATTGTTGGCACCCTCAACTTAATATTTGTTTGCATATCCTTTGGAATAAATGAGAAAGATGTCCTCCAGCATAGTAAGGTAAAACTTACCATTTATTAGAATGTATTTAAAAGGACATGTTGGGAACACAGAGGAATCCCATAGGATAACATACCGACGCGTTTCGACTATGAGGTCTTAATCATGGACCATGATTAAGACTTCATAGTTGAAACCCGTCAGTTCTCAGTTTTTCTGTGTTCCAATATCCACAAAGGAAATATACATGTGTATAACAAAATGTGTAATTGCAATAATTGTCTGGGAGAAATAGTTTATTTTATGTAACAATTTCAAGGGTGCCAACACTTTCTGCCATGAGTGTAAGTACAGTGCACACTATGCTGCTTCACCTATATATCTGATTAATTTTTGCCATTTTGTGTTTAGTAAAATGAAGTTACACTATCTTCCTTCTGTCTTTTGCATCTGTAACCCATTAAATATATGTTAACAAAATGCTAACAAAAAGAAGGGACCAAGAGTACAATTACTGTACACTGACATGTCCATCTGCCATCAGAAACTACTTGGATGAACCAAAAGCGCTGGGTCTTTGTTACCGCCACTTTGTACATAGCCACTTACTAGGCAATACAAATCTTGCTGGGGCAATCATAATGACATTGAAAGAATCCAATTGTTAGTATGATTAGAATGATTAGTTACTAAAGATAAAACAGGATGATACCGCGCTAAAGGGATATAACTTGGCTGAGAAATCTATATACAAATGAGGGGAGTATATAAAAGTTACCCCTATTAATAAACTCCCCGCTGAGTACCTGCTACATATGATGGAAGAGTGGAAGGGTGAGTGCACTATGGTAAACAATAAGCTGAGCACAACGTGGTACAAAAGATTTTGGCACTAACCAGTGCGAGTCTGACTCACCGAGATCTGATGTTGGTTGTAGTGTAGGAGGTACCAGGGATCCGGGCGCCCAGACAGTGGGTCCGGCACGTGAGACGCTGCTCCTGGGGAACAAGTGCTGGGCAAGGAGGCTAGCGCCAGGTGACAGCAGCTGAACAGGAAGGCGGTGCGTCGGCGTGGAAACCAGGAATGCCACTGGCCGGGGCGTTCCTGGTTTCCACGCCGACACACCGCCTTCCTGTTCAGCTGCTTTCACCTGGCGCTGGCCTCCTCGCCCAGCACTTGTTCCCCAGGAGCAGCGTCTCACGTACCGGACCCACTGTCTGGGCGCCCGGATCCCTGGTACCTCCTACACTACGACCAACATCAGATCTCGGTGAGTCAGACTCGCACTGGTTAGTGCCAAAATCTTTTGTACCACGTTGTGCTCAGCTTATTATTTACCATAGTGCATGCAGTCACCCTTCCACTCTTCCATCATATGTAGCAGGTACTCAGCGGGAAGTTTATTAATAGTGGTAACTGTTATATACTCCCCTCATTTGTATATAGATTTCTTTAGCGCGGTATCATCCTGTTTTATCTTTATTATTTATTTATATTGACAGCCCTGGCATCTGGCTGTTTTGATACCAGCAGCAAAGGGCATCTTTTCTACTGGTAGGGCTGGTATTTTCTTTTGTTATAATGATTAGTTACTGTTGCATATTTCTAAAACTCCACATATGTTTGTTTGGCTAGCAGCTGTCTCTTATGACGTCCACATACACAGGAATGCTCGAATAAGCACCCCTGTGTTCTCTATTAGACTGTACAAAACCACGTAAAGTGCAGTAGGGTCTTATCCTAGTTATATAAAGCAAGTAACCATATGGAATGCTCACCTGGTAGAGTTGTGTGTGACACAACCCCTAATCGTGTATAAATACAGTGTCAGACTGGGGTTCCAAGGGCCCACCAGTAACAATGACTTTGGGGGGCCCACTTTTCACCTGCATACAAAAATTACACTACGCTCATTCACAAATTTACCTATATCTCTATATAATTATAAACTGAGTCGTTTAGTTAATGAATGATGAGATTTTGTTTTTTTCTGTATTTTGTCTGTATTATCCCAAGTACTGCCATACAGTGGGGTTTGGAGCCCAGATCTGCACAGGGGCCCACCAGGGGAATTGCTCTGTTACCCTATGGGCCAGTACAAGCCTATATAGATACCAGTCACTGCAGGAACCACAAACAATTGCAAGGATTACCAAAGAGGTAGAGATGTCCTACACTTGCTGGAATGACACAGCATAATCCAAGCATCCATGAGAAATAAATGGTTTAATTGTTGTCAACGCGTTTCAAAGTCAACCTGACTCCTTCCTCAGGACAGCTGCATGTGGTCATGTTGTGTCATTCCAGCAGCGCAGGAAGTCTCCACCACCTACGGTAATCCCTGTGTTCTCTATCAAAGAGCTGCTGTCAGGCCTTTTTGGCGGTGGGTTGTCTCCTGGAGAACAAAAAGATTAGACTCTGCAATTCAGTTTGAATCCTTCTGTCATCTGACATCATCTGCTGGGGGGAAAATTGGCCTCCATGCACATTAGACTGTCAGGTGATCTCGTTATAAGTTGACTTTAGCCTAATATGTTGGCTTCACATTTTTCTTTAATTGTAAAATCTTCACACAGTATGCGTTAGACTACCACATTCATCATGCATAAAGTGGCATGACCAGCCTTGTTAGTCACTACTCTTGACAGCTTTTTTTCAATCTTCCAATTTTTCCAATACACCCTTTGCCTAGTCATACTGCAGTTATGACGCAAAGAAGAGCCTGAATTGTGCAGTAGCGACATCCGTTACAACACAACACCCATCCTCAAACATTCTGCCACAGACTGTTTTACAAAAGATTATAACCTTCCGGGCAGATTCTAGAGATATAAATCAGTACTGTCAACTTTTGGTTTGACCTGTGAGTTAACCTTTTCAAATACTTATACTGTACCCTGAAGGAGTCTACCTCGTGTAGATTAGCCATGATCTTTTATATTACATACACTCTTAAGAAGGCTACTTTCATTTTTGCCATGATCCACTTCTTGAATGTCATAGAAGGGCTCACCCAAGATATCATCTCTTATAAAAGTGCCAGAGCAGTGCACTTAGGCCAGAGTGGTGTGACAGAAGTCACTTAGGCTGTATAAATTGTGTGAGGCTTTAGCTCTGTGAGGAGCCAATTATGCTCCTCACAGCCTACCTTACAGCCCCTCAGAGGGTACTCTGGCTCTGGGAGGAGACATAGTGAAGACCTTTTGCTTTGTGTGTGACCTTATGGAGAAGTAGTAACTGCAGTACTCCACACCACTCAAGGTGTGCCTCTACATCATGTCTGTGCATCTCAGGTGTAAGACTACTACTGTGAAAAAATTCTCGTAGACCAAAACATTGATGTTCTTCAGGAATTTTGTTGTAAATAAAATTTCCATTATTTTTGTTAATATAAGAAATCTTTTTGGCATTGCAAAGTGTTTGGTTTAAATGTAGAAGCAGTTACTGGGTCAGAATGGGTTGTGCAACCCTTTAACTCAAGGGGAGTCAGAAACCTGCAGGTGGTGGGGTTTGTAGTCATGTGATGTTAGTGAACTGGTGGAACTGAGAGATAAACCCAACAGTCTACTGTAAGTTAAGCCAGGTAAAAAAAATATTACCCCCATTAAACTGTCAGAAGTCTAAACTGCCCCATTCTGTTGCAATTGCACTACTATATTTTAGTTGAAAGATGAGTGGTCCTTTATAAATAAGGACTGATCCCGAGACTCTGTTGACAACTCTGTTGTCTGGAAATCGCAAGGAGGACCCACGGAGGTGCTGAGCAGATCTAGAAGAAGTGAGTGGTCCAAACTTGCTAACACATAGAAGCTTGTTAAACTGTGCCACAGTGGCACCTATGGATGAATGAAAGCCCACAGTCTTTTCAGGTACAAACTGTCCCTAAGTGGATTTTTCCTTTAACTTTTCACTAGTCAACCAAATACAAAGCTGAAGTGTTCAAATGTTTGTACCGCTAAGTGTGACTTGTAATCATCAAGCATATTGTGCCAATTCAAATGTTGAAACTATTAAGAGTATGCTCTGCTGTTTTGAAGAAATGTAAAGTTATCTGTTTAACTGGTATGTCTCGAGATGTTTCTTTTTTTTTTTTAAGGGGAACCCACAACCACAACTTCGAAAGATTTTTTTCACTCTTACAAAAACAGGGAGAGTGTCTATAATACCAAACTGTGAAGAAAATGTCCCTCAAAGCTATCATTTTTTTCATAGCCTAATATTGCGCATCAGATTTCTCACCGTTATAAGAATTCTGGCACATCACCTTTGCATATGGATTTTTAATCCATATAATGTATGAAAGGCTATATGAAATATACTTGCATACATTTGCACAGCATACAGTTGGATCCAACTTACCAAAGTGAGCCAAAGAAATGTTCACTGGTAAAGAAAATATTTCTTACATTTGGTTTCACCTTAGTTTTTGCAGACTACTGTTTAAACAATTTAAAAATATGTTAAATGTGTTATACATTTGAAGATGGAAGAAAGGTTGTGTAAACTTACTCCTATCTAAAAGACCCTGACAAATCCAACACATCCCTTACCATGTTTCATTTGCTGTTGGGGGTGCTTCCTTAGTGCCCTGTTAAGACATTTGAAAGCAACTTTTCCTCCTGTCGTGCCACAGCATGCTGCTCTATACAGCACTATATTGTGAAATTATTTTTTCCTTCAAGCAATTCTTCTAGAGTAGAATAGCTTTCTAATAAGGTGTTCAATGGACAAAATGTCATTAGATTCCTGAGGAATCACAAAAAAAAGTCTCTGCATTCCTCAATATTAATTTGAGGCATAGGCATACAGTAGAACCCAGTAGAAAACAGCACAGAGCTGTAAGTCTTTTTTTTGTGTGTGAGGTCTAATTTATAAGCTGTGTGATGAATCAAGTATTAGGCAGAAAAAGTTTTAAAGCTTTATAAATCACCTAATAACATCGATCTTATAGTGGTCATGGATTACAGATTAAAAGATCTTCTGAAATTTGAATTTGCCGACTTCACCAAATTTTCCAAATAACATTTGATTCAAAATCTACCCAAACCTGATACTGGAAAGATTATAATTGCTCAGAAAATACACATGGGGAGAGGAGAGAACAAGAGGCATAGAAAGGACCCACTCACCACACAGTGGCATATAAAAGTATGGGCACCCCTGGTCAAAATTACTGCTATTGTGAACAGTTAAGCAAGTTGAAGATTAAATGATCTCTAAAAAAGCCTAAAGTTAAAGATCACACATTTCCTTTGTATTTTAGGCAAAAAAAAGTCATTTTTTACATTTTAAAAATTGCAAAAAGGAAAATGGGCTGATGCAAATGTTGGGTCACCCTTGGAGATTTGTGAGTTCAGTTAAATTTAACCAAGGTTTCAAACATCAAATGGTTTGTCCAGTCCAAATCGATAAGTCTGCAGTCACTATAGGTGACTGCAGACTTATGAATCCCCCTAGTGCACGCACTGTGCGCTGCAGGGATTTGTCGATTTCTGAGCCAGGACCGAAGTGGGCACGACCTCACTTCCATATACTTTTATGGAGCGAGGCTGCACGCTCTAGTTGACCACACCTACTGCACAGCCGCATTACTAGACAGAGCATGGCCTCGCCTATACAAGTGTGTGTAGTGAGGCCGTGCCCACTAGATGGGCCCTGGCTGGGACTATTGATAACTCAAACATATCATTCCGTCCTGGGTCACAAACCGGTAAATCCCCACAGCGCACAGTGCCTGTACTGGGAGGATTCATAAGTCTGCAGTCATACGGAGTGACTGCAGACTTATTGATTTGGACTGGACAACCCCTTTAATTAGGAAATGTGTCATCTTTAACTTTAGGCCTTTTGGAGGTCATTTCATCTTCAACTTGCTAAATTGTTCACAATAACAGTAATTTTGACCCGGGGTGCCCAAACGTTTACATTTCATTGTAAGTAAAGAGAGTGATAGGACCTTGCTACTCATATAAATTTACACTCTGCATGAGAGAGAGAAACTTATCCAGTGACTCTGGAGATGGAAAACACCTCTACTGTTCAAACTATGCTGCACTGGGAACTACTGATCTGTGATGGTCCAAGTACTGACCACGACTGCATAAGGTATGATAAGATGTCATAGCTCCTGGGCATTATGAGGAAGCCCAGGAGGCCACACGAGTCGCTCGTTGATGCTTCAGCAGTGTGTGAAATGGTAAGTTTTTTTTCTGCGAACCACAAATAGGATCTCAAAATGTTCAAATTCGTGTGAAACTGCAAATCTCACAAAATTCAACTCAAACTCGATCCACCTCAGATTGATCGGCTTTTCTGTAACATATATCACATATTTGCCCTTAACAATAATTTTATACAAGTTTAGATCGACTTGCATCGTGACTACAGAACTATAGACATAACACATCATCATGATGATGGTTTGGCAACAACATATTGAAAGAAATACAGAAATGAAAACAGCTTTCTCTAAATTTAAAACAATGTTATTTTCTCTTCAAAATGTTCGACCAACGAGCAGATGGCATGAGATGAAAATGTGGGAATCAGATGTGTGAATGAAATGTTTTTGGGATAAATAAAGGCATTTTTAAAGGTGACACCTTTAGTGACTCATTGGCATGTTACAGGAGTTTCGTAGCCTTCTTTTGCCAGGAAATACGTATAAAGTTTTTAATGCACTTCGAGATGCAGTTTTTGATGCTATTTTTGAAACAATGAATCAAGTAGGAAGAAGACTTTTTGTTCCCATTATAAGCACTTCCCTTTAAATAATTCCTGATTCATTACAAGTCTTTCCTTTCCCAATCCTTTGGATCCACATTTGATTTTCACAAAAAAAGGCTTAACAAACTACGCCAAAAACTACCATCATAACATGCATGTTTTAAAGTCTTAAAATACATATACTCTGGACTTAAAAGTTCTTCAAAGTTAGTTAATAGTCTCCCAACTTAAAGGTGTTGTCTGTTCCTGTGTCTGCTGACCTATTCTTAGGGTAAGTCTAAGAAGAATGTTCAATCTATGGGAAAGATTTTTTCTGGCTCCATCATTAGGGTGATCACTTAAGCAGAGGTTATCCAACATTGATGACTCTCTTAAACAATATTCTATGAGAACCCTTTTAATTTTGCACAATTATATTATATGCTGAAATTGAGAATACAGCATGCCACCACCTTTATTATACATACGGTAGTTTGATATGAACTCCCTGGAATGTAAATATGGCTCATGGTGAGCAAAGAGAATTGCATAGTACGGCTAAAAAGATATTGGTGATTGGGGGCTTCCTTGGCAATAGAAATTGTATATTATAGATATAGATTAACCTAACTCTCCCTTGTTCCTACCTTCTAAATATTATTCAGACTCTGATCCCTCCTATTCATCTGTCTCTACACCCTCCATACACATGATAATTGCACTTATACACACTGGCTGATGACCGGATCATGCAGCTTCATATGAAAATCCCTATTTATTACAATTGCAGGACCTGAAATAACAAGCACTTTTCACTTATGTGCCCCCCCATGTCCTTGTAGATTTTAAGCTTTCGAGAAGGCCCTCACTCTTCCTGTAATTGTCTAAACTGTTCTACCTCGCATTGAATTTATTGTCTTTATATATCACCGCTTAATTGTAAAGTGCTGCGGAATATGCTAGCGCTATGTAAAAAAAAATTATCATTATTATTTGCATCCTCTCCACTTCTCAGTATTCTACTGTATAATTCTAGAAGAAATGAATGTTATTGAAATTTACTGAGAATAGACAGTAAGTATGTATTAGAAAAAAAATATGTGCAGGGTACTAAGAATTGCTCAGTATCCAATATGCATTGCTCATTTTGCTATAAACTATCCTTGGACATTCATACGCTGTATAGTCACTAAGTAGAGATTATGATTTTCCTACCTTATTCAAATAGAGATGATGTTGTTGCCCTATAGATCACGATACATGATCTGGTAATTCTGTGAATGAAACCTCTGATCTTAATCAATATTAGGGCATGAAAACTGTCAATGCCAGTTCTGAGTCTGGACTGGATTCAAAGTAGTAATTACTTTCACTGGCCTTCATGACATAGAGTGTTATGTTTGGCTGGTGGTTAGGAGCACTAGAAATGACCAGATGAGCAAACTAGCAATACGGGACGAGCTCTGGGAAGTGGGAGCTCTGCTGACCGCAACCCCTAATCCTATCACAACAACTAGAAATAGCCGTGGAGCGTTCCTGACTCTGCCTAGACGCCTCTTCACAGCCTAAGAGCTAACTACCCCTAAAGATAGAAAATACAGCCTACCTTGCCTCAGAGAAATTTCCCAAAGAAATAGGCAGCCCCCACATATATTGACTGTGAGTTAAGATGGAAGTCACAAACACAGGAATGAAATAGATTTCAGCATAGGAGGCCAGACTAACTAAACAGACAGAGGATAGAAAAGGTATCTTTGCGGTCAGCATAAAAAACTAACAAAAAACCACGCAGAGTGTGCAAAAGAAACCACCGCACCGACTCACGGCGCAGTGGTGCCACTCTGCATCCCAGAGCTTCCAGCTAACAAGATTAAATCAATAGCAAGCTGAACAAAAACACAGTGGTAACAAATAAGCTAGCAGGGACTTAGCTTTTGCTGAAATAGACAGGTCATCTGAAAGATCCAAGAGAACTGAACCAGTACTAGGACATTGACAGCTGGCATCAAGTAAAGCTCTGAGTGGAGTTAAATAGAGCAGCCAGCCAAGGCCTGAACGAGATCAGCTGGAGAAGGAATCTCAGAACCAGCAGCTCCACTCACAGCCACCAGAGGGAGTCCATGAACAGAACTCACCGAAGTACCATTCATAACCACAGGAGGGAGCTCGAGAACAGAATTCACAACAATAGAGCAGGCTTGGACTGGCCCACAGGGGAACAAGTGAATATACCGGTGGGCCCCTATGCCAGAGTGGCCCCCCCACTCCTTATATATGAGCATTAGATGGCATAATACGCTTGACTCACTATATACAGACAAATAGCATCATCCCATCATTCAGAGGTGAATTTGTGAATGAGGGTAATGTAATATTTGCATGTAGCCAAACAGTTGCCCCCCTGAGTCAATGTTACTGACGTAGAGAAATTTGGAAGATGCACCTGGCTTCATACATATCATATCCATCGTCACATTATATATACTAATATACATCTCTGTATTCCAAACAATGGGCCTAATGTATAAAAAGCATCATTGGTGGTCATACCAGCCAATCTGATGAACGCAAAAAACGGCAATAGATTGATTGCTGTGTGCACCACAAACATTTCTATTTCCAAGCCTCCTTCTCATAACTTTAGATGTCATCATTTCACAATTAGTGGCAGTTTATGATTTGCAGTCCCCTGCTTAGTGGCTGGGTGCAAAGAAAATTTGTAAAGACTTCACAGCATTACTAGTGCTCCTTGATTCTGAGGATCATAGTGGTAACTGGCAGTCCTGGTGAAGTCATTTTTTCTAAGCAGAGGACTAAATCTTAAACAGGACCTGTCAGCTCTCCTGACATACCTGTTTTATTAGTGTCACGCTGGATGAAGGATAAATGCACAACAATGGGAAGAGGGAGTGGAGAACGCAAACACTAGGGAACTGGGGAGTGGAGACCCCTAGGCAGATTTAAAATCACCCTGTCTGCCCTAACCATCCCTATATAGGTTCTGCACCTATCGCTGAACAGGAACCTTATCCCTGCCTGACCCTAGCGATAGGCCCTGGCTAAAGAGGGGATGGGTTTAAACTAGTCAGTCCCCACTACAACAAAAGACAAAGAGGGTAGTCGAACGAGGGGAACACTTAGCTTGAGAAGACAACCGAGATATCACGCCAGCAATCCTCCAAGAGTCCTCTGAGAAGAAACTGACTGTTAGTACTTCCAACTAGACAGAGACAAGTAAGAGCTAACACAAGCATCATGCTGCAGCAATTTAATGTTTTAACCCCTTCACGACATGCGCCGTACTAGTACGGCGCATGTCGTGTCTCCCTCTTTGATGTGGGCACATCAAAGTCACGACATCTCAGCTGTTTTGTACAGCTGACATGTGCGCGCAATAGCAGCGGGTGAAATCGCGATTCACCCGCTGCTATTAACCTGTTAAATGCTGACAGCGGCATTTAACTACCACTTCAGGCCGCGCGGCCGGAAATGAGTGCATCACCGCCCCCCGTCATATAATCGGATGCGTCAGGATGGTAACCATAGAGGAGACCTCTATGGTTACTGATGCCGACCTGCTGTGAGCGCCACCCTGTAGTCGGCGCTCAAAGCAAGCCTGCATTTCAGCTACATAGCAGCGATCAAATGATCGCTGCTATGTAGCTGAGCCGATCGAGTGGTGCCAGCTTCTAGCCTCCCATGGAGGCTATTGAAGCATGGCAAAAGTAAAAAAAAAATATTTTTAAAAATATGAAAAAAATTAAAAAAAATATCAAAGTTTAAATCACCCCCCTTTCGCCCCATCCAAAAGAAAACAATAAAAAAAATCAAACCTACACATATTTGGTATCGCCGTGTTCAGAATCGCCTGATCTATAAATAAAAAAAGCATTAATCTGATCGCTAAACAACATAGCGAGAAAAAAACTTGAAACGCCAGAATTACGTTTTTTTGGTCGCCGCGACATTGCATTAAAATGCAATAATGGGCGATCAAAAGAACGTATCTGCACAAAAGTGGTATAATTAAAAACGCCAGCTCGGCATGCAAAAAATAACCCTCACCCTACCCCAGATCACAAAAAATGGAGACGCTACAGGTATCAGAAAATGGTGCATTTTTTTTTTTTAGCAAAGTTTTGAATTTTTGTTTTCACCACTTAGATAAAAAATAACCTAGACATGTTTGGTGTCTATGAACTCGTAATGACCTGGAGAATCATAATATCAGGTCAGTTTCAGCATTTAGTAAACCTCTGGGAAGGAGGGGAGCAAAAAACGAAAACGCAGAAACGAAAAAGGGCCGCGCCATGAAGGGGTTAAACCTACCGCACAGGTGTGTAATTAGCAGCAGAAGTTGGAGGTAACTGTTTGGTCATAGAGGGAGAAGGATATCGCTCCGTAACAGAGGTGCAAAAATCAAGAAGGTGCTTGAGCTAATTGCAAACACCTTCTACAGCTGATCCAGGATACTGTCACACCTGACACACCAGTGACAATTAGATACTTGTATTTCACATGAAGTAGCAATTCTGGAGCAACTTCACTTAGAAATCTGTGCAGTTCTTCTACTATTCATCTTAGAAATAAGTGAGTAGATTGACAACCAGATGTTGCCATTCCCCATCTCAAAGGGGTCTGTAACTACACATTCAGCACTGGTTCGACATTGTAAGAGTGAATAGGGACATAACTCAAATTGGTACCACCCAACTGTAAATTATTTTATACAATTTTAGTAGGAATACAGCTGACGTCACGCTAGCAGTATTTGGTCAGTATTTTACATCAGTATCTGTAAGCCAAAACCAGGAGAGGGTGATAAATACAGAAGTTGTACATGTGTTTCTATTATACTTTTCCTCTATTTGCTCCACTCCTGGTTTTGGCTTACAAATACTGATGTAAAATACTGACCAAATACTGCTAGTGTGATGGCAGCCTAATAGAGGAACTATATAAGAGATAGTTCTAACAAAATACTCCAACATTGATGTCTTAACAACATATGTGTACTATTTAAAGGGAACCTGTTTGTCTCCACACATTATTAACCTGCAAATATAGGTTATTAATAGCATTCCAATGTTATCCGGTCACCTTACTGAAAGTGCAGCTATCAGGAGGAAATAAGCTGTATTTCTCCCTGGGAGCCGCTGGCTTTCAGGAATAGAGACCCTACATTTGCAGATTAATATATGGGATTTCCAATTTGTGTAAGGAGATCCAGCGAGAATATTCAATGGACATGTTATTATACAGTTTCCTTGGATCTTGTAGTTTATTGCACAAATCTAAAGTATAGCTGCAGGGAGAGGATATTGATTACTCCATCATGAAGCTTTACCAGTTGTTAGTCACTGAAAAAAAAAGCTGAAAATAATAACAATAATAACATGAAATAAAATGAATACCACTGTCTTTCTAATGAAGTATGCGATATAAATGATAGCTGTCCATGTAAAAATATCACCAAGAGAAATTACATTGAGGCACAGTCCAAATCTTTCACCTGACAACGAATTATGAGGATGCTTTTAATTTTACTGACATATATCTTTGGCACCAATTAAAGATCTGCAAAATGCCACACAAAGAATCTAAACACAAAGAAAAAATAACTAAGCTGTGTTGTACTGTATATGCTCCACATGGGAACAAATTTTCAAATGATTTTTTTTTATATTTCTATATAATTACTGGGATTTTCCTATATCAAAGAACAGTATCCAGAGATATATTATATAGTACCCAATTGTGCAGATGTATGAAAACAATCATTCTTTTGGCATACGCTTAGAAAGTTTAAAAGGGTTCTTTTCATGATAGCCACCTGTAAAGGGTTCATCTCATGATAGAGAACTTGCTATTATCTGAAACGAATAATAGAGGCTCTTGCACTAGCAGACCTGGCACACTACTGCACATTTAAAGCCAAACCTAAAGTGAGCACGAATGAAAATATACATTAAGATATAAGTGGGATTTTTTTTATAATCACGACTTCAGCTCACTTCCAGTCACACTTCTAGAGCACACCACCGTCCTTTCCTCCATGTGTGACACCGACAGGGATATCACATCCATCCATCGGAGATTGATTCAGCTTAGTCAAACACATTAAGGGGGCAGGATAGGTTGCCATAGAAACCAGGTAGATCAGGGGTGACATACCGTTGGGGCAACCTGGGCAGCCACACATGGACCCAAGAGGTAAGGGCGATCACTTCCATCTCCAAAGCAGGTGGAATTGTGCACTATGATGAGTTAATAGACTTCAAAGGGCCTATATATTGTTTTTCCACAGGAGCCCTATTCTGTCTGTGTCCACTCTGAAAGTTGTATAAACATGAGGATGAATGACCTCGGGGAGATCAAAACATCCAACACTGCGGAGACACCATCACGTGTTTCTCAACGCAGTGATCCAGAACACTGCCCCCATCCCTTATGGGAAATATGCAAATGCATGTAGAAAAGCCGCGGAGACACCATCACGTGTTTCTCAATGCAAGCAATGAATAGCCAGGTCTTTCACCGGGAAGGAACAACCACGGGAAGGGCAGCATCCAATAAAGGAAAACCGCCTATGCCAAAACATGGTATGCATCCACAGACAGCTGTTTCGGGGTATTTGCCCCTCATCAGTGTGGAGTAGGAAACTGTCTATTAGTTTATAGTCTTTTCACCAGGCACTGCTCCTAATAGCCAGTTTCGTATCGGCGATACGATTTTTTTTATTATTTTATTTTGGATGGGGCAAATTTTTTTCTTATTTTCATATTTTTTAAAACGTTTTTTTTTTACTTTTGCCATGCTTCAATAACCTCCATGGGAGGCTGGAAGCTGGCACAACTCGATCGGCTCAGCTACATAGCAGCGATCATCAGATCGCTGCTATGTATCTGAATTGCAGGCTTGCTATGAGTGCCGACCACAGGGTGGCGCTCACAGCAGGCCGGCATCAGTAACCATAGAGGTCTCAAGGACCTCTATGGTTACTATCCTGATGCATCGCTGACCCCCGATCATGTGACGGGGGTCGTCGATGTGCTCATTTCCGGCCGCACGCCGGAAGCGGTAGTTAAATGCCGCTGTCAGCGTTTGACAGCGGCATTTAACAGGATAATAGAGGCAGGTGGATCGCGATTCCACCTGCCGCTATTGCGCGCACATGTCAGCTGTACATAACAGCTGACATGTCACGACTAGTGTTGAGCGATACCGTCCGATACTTGAAAGTATCGGTATCGGAAAGTATCGGCCGATACCGGCAAAATATCGGATCCAATCCGATACCGATACCCGATACCAATACAAGTCAATGGGACTCAGGTATCGGACGGTATCCCTGATGGTTCTCAGGGTCTGAAGGAGAGGAAACTCTCCTTCAGGCCCTGGGAACCATATAAATGTGTAAAATAAAGAATTAAAATAAAAAATATCGCTATACTCACCTGTCCGACGCAGCCGGGACCTCGGCGATTGTAAGCGGCAGCGTTGTTTCTTTAAAATTCGCGCTTTTACTTGCTTACGTGAATTCCCGGCTTCTGATTGGTCAGGGCGGCCATGTTGCCGGGACTCGGACCAATCACAGCAAGCCGTGACGAAATTACGTCACGGCTTGCTGTGATTGGTCCGCGTCCCGGCAATATGGCGCCGTGACCAATCACAAGCCGTGACGTCACGGGAGGCTGGACACGCGCGCTTTTCAAAATAAGCGCGTGTCCAGCCTCCCGTGACGTCACGGCTTGTGATTGGTTAATGGCGGCCATGTTCCTGGGACGCGGACCAATCACAGCAAGCCGTGACGTAATTTCGTCACGGCTTGCTGTGATTGGTCCGCATCCCGGCAATATGGCGCCGTGACCAATCACAAGCCGTGACGTCACGGGAGGCTGGACACGCGCGCTTTTCAAAATAAGCGCGTGTCCAGCCTCCCGTGACGTCACGGCTTGTGATTGGTTAATGGCGGCCATGTTGCCGTGACGCGGACCAATCACAGCAAGCCGTGACGTAATTTCGTCACGGCTTGCTGTGATTGGTCCGCGTCCCGGCAACATGGCCGCCCTGACCAATCAGAAGCCGGGAATTCACGTAAGCAAGTAAAAGCGCGAATTTTAAACAAACAACGCTGCCGGTTCCTTCGCTGAGGTCCAGGCTGCGTCGGAGGGTGAGTATAGCGATATTTTTTATTTTAATTCTTTCTTTTACACCTTTTTACATTAATGTTGTTTCGATACCGATATCCGATATTACAAAAATATCGGATCTCGGTATCGGAAATTCCGATACAGCAAGTATCGGCCGATACCCGATACTTGCAGCATCGGAATGCTCAACACTAGTCACGACTTTGATGTGGGCTCACCGCCGGAGCCAACACCAAAGGGGGAGACACGACATGTGCTGTACTAGTACAGGGCATGTCGTGAAGGGGTTAAATTGTTGCTTCACTTTCACTATGTGTTAAGTGCTCCTCCATTCTGGGTGTGTTATTTAGCATTAAACAGTCTGGTCCAAGAACTGAAATACCTTTTTGAACTGTGTGTACTGTATGTGATGGAATTAGTGTATAAGTGTGAAATATAATGGTACTCATACTTGGGTGCTTACCTGTGTTGCTGTGTCTTGGTTGGCTGTTGAGAAAATAGTGAAGGATCAATAGAAGGCACATCATGGTGCTCTTCTACTGGAGATTGTGTTATGTAGGATGTAAAGTGACAGAAAACACTATAGGCAATAGACTGCTATGAGTGTTTTGACAATGTATTGTGATGCAGCAATCACTAACAGGTTGGGGAATACTCGCTTGGCAACAGGATAAACGTAGACAGGCACGGATCTTTCACAACAGCCTATTTGGTTTATTTACACGTCATAAACCACTTGAGGCCATGTTATATATTACAGGCTTATCACATACTCCACAGCACTCACAGTAACGGCTTTAACTCGCAGTCCCTAAACACACCGGACCTCTTTGTCCAGTTATCATGGGCAACCGCATGCCGAACAGTTCATTAATGTCCATGGAACACAACAGGCACCAATACACGACATTAGGTTTGCAGTCTCTACATGCTGGACCTTACTCCGTCCAGTTACCATGGGTGACTGCATAGTTCATTAACTGACCCCGTCACTGCTCACACGCTGACTCCTGTTGGTACTCTCTCTCCCAGGGAAGCTGCTGAACTGGGACCACCATCCCGGACAAGGCCTTGCTCACCAGGCCACCTGACAGTCCAGATCCTCAGATGGACGGTAGCTCCCCCAGTGCAGTGCTGTCACAAACTCTGCATACATGCCTTTCCATGTGCTCTTCAGGAAGTCCTACTCCCAGGATCTTCCAACACAAATTTTGCTATTTAGGAAGTCACTCCCAGGATCTTCCATCACGGCCTTCAGATCCATGGCCTCACCATGTGCTCTTCAGGGATCCGATCCTACTCCCAGGATCTCCCAACACCCCGGCCATCCAGGATCTCCCACATAGACCATTCAGGTCCATACACTCTCTACCATAGAGACCATGTTACCACACCATGGTCACATTATATATTTGTAACCACTCCCATAGGTGGGAGGTATGTGTGGTTAGTCAGACCCGCCCAGCTCTCCAACTATCCCTGTAAGCCTCCCTTCAAAGCTACACAACAATACTTGTGGGACTACAGGTCCCAGAACAAGAATACTGGCTTACAGAGCAGACTCCCTCAGTGACACATACAGGCTATTTACAATCATGCCGGACACCATCATAGTTATGCCTGCAACTGTCATGCATTCCCATTGCCTCAATATGCCTCCGTGCGTATTCTGAGGAAACCATGCAGTGCCCCCTAGCTGTTACATGGGTCACTGCATCACAGTATGCATATTTAAACAGTTTTGACTCTTCCTTATAATGTACTGGGACGGTGGGCATGCACAGTATGTATAGCACAGAATCCAGGATGGAGAGACAGTGTTTAAACCTAAGACCCTATGATGCCTGTATAACGCATATAGTACATAGGGGGGACAACACCCCACCTTTCTCAAATGGATTTGGGAGAGAGATGAAAATAATATAGTAAGTGGGGCTAATGGAGGGCACCCCAAAAAACTGATGAGGCAGGGTGGACCATCGACTAGTAGTCCCCAGACACTTGTGACTGCCCCTCTTGAAAGGGTGACCATGTCTGAGTACAAGCTCTGTAGCCCAACATAATAGTTAATTGTGCTGAAATAGTTTACTAACCCTGACAAGAAGCTTGTTTCGTTTTTCAGACAGATCCAACAAATACAGGTTACATATAGTGTAACTTTACATGGCAAGAACTTGAGGTATTGGTAGATACAAAAGGGAAATACTGTATATACTCGAGTATAAGCCGAGATTTTCAGCCCATTTTTTAAGCTAAAAGTGCCCCTCTCGGCTTATACTCGAGTCATTGTCCCAGGGGGTCGGCGGGGGAGGGGGAGCGGTGGCTGTCACATCATACTCACCTGCTCCTGGCGCGGTCCCTGCTTCTCAGATTGTCTCTGACGCCGGCAGTTTGTTTCTGTGTTCAGCGGTCACGTGGTACCGCTCATTAAAGTAATGAATATGTACGTGACTCCACTCCCATAAGAGTGGAGCGCATATTCATTACTTTAATGAGCGGTACCACGTGACCATTGAACACAGGAAAACGCTGTCGGTGCCAGAAACCATTGCATCGGAGAAGCAGGGATATTCACCTGTCCCCGTTCCACCGCCGGGCTCCATCTTCCGCATCCTCTGGCTGTGACGTTCAGGTCAGAAGGCACGATGACGTGTTTAGTGTGCGCCTTCTGTCTGAACAGTCACTGCAGAGAGCCAGAAGACAAAGCGGCATGCCGCGGTGGAACGGGGACAGGTAAATATCGCAAGTGCCGGGGGCCTGAGCGACGAGAGGTGAGTATGTAATTTTCTTTTTTTTAATCGCAGCATCAGCAGCATATGGGACATAATATGCTATGGAGCATCTTATGTGGCCATCAACCTTTGTGCAGCATTATATGGGGCATAATATTCTATGGAGCATCTTATGGGGCCACCAACCTTTGTGCAGCAGTATATGGGGCATATTTTAATATGGAGCATCTTATGGGGTCCATCATGAACTTTTTGGAGCATTATATGGGGCTCCTGATTCAACATGGATATTCAAAAACACTTAACCTAATGATGTCTCAATCAATTTTACTTTTATTGGTATCTATTTTTATTTTTGAAATTTACCAGTAGCTGCTGCATTTCCCACCCTAGGCTTATAATAATCTTCATAAAGATTATATCATTGTACTTGAGTCAATAAGTTTTTCCAGTTTTTAAGATTCAAGATTAGGGGTCTCGGCTTATACTCTGGTTGGCTTATACTCGAGTATCTACGGTAAATGACTGTGTAAGCAGGCAAGGGTTAACAATTTTACTTCAGGCAGTGAGGCTAAAGGTTAACTCGGGGGGTTAGTTAGGCAGTTCAACAATTTGACTAAGATGCAGGGGTTAAGAAAAAGTGGGAACGAGAATTAACAGTTCTTGGGGAATCAACTTATCCTGTCAGACATTTATCAAGATGTGGTCGTCCCGGAAGAGGTGATGGCGCCAACAACGGCTGATGCGGCGCTTGTCCAATATGGTCCTGGAAGTAATGATGATCCAGGTTGGTCTCCGGTACCTTCCGCTGAATCTCTAGTCCATGTACTAATGTGGCTGGAGGAACGTGGGTCATGGCATTGTCTGAGCCCGATGGGATCCAGCAAATATACACTGATGAATCAGGGTGCAGATGACAGTCCTGCACCTAGTCTCTCTCTGAAAGCACGCGCGCAGTACTCACTAGCCCGGGACACTTAACACCACACTTTGCGGTCACCAACGGGCACACTGCACATCTCTCCTCTGTCAGCGGTGGTGGGGAAGCTCGAGCGCAGGCCTGCGCTATACTGATGCTCAAGGGCTGGAGCACTCACGTCCCCATGCTGCACGCTGTCTCTTCCCGCCGAGTCTGCCCGTTTCCGCAAGCACTGTGTCTGTAGACCCTTAGCCGCACCCCCTGTTTCTGCCTGCAATGATTGGTCCAGTCTCTTAAGCTTTCTGCTGGACAGCAGAGGAGACAGCCCCGAGAGTTCCAGAGCCATCACTAGAAAGGTACCAGCTGAATGGTCCCTCTTCTCACAACTGCACATATCATAAAGCAGGAAAAAGGACCATTAAAAGAATATCTGATCAATAAATAAAGGACTGAGTATTTACAGATGTTGGACTCACGGGAAGAGTACTGTAAAATTTTGGAGCATTGGGCTTTGACAAAGCAGAGAGAACAATCCATAACCTAAATTTATATACTGTAACTCAGGAGAAAGATAACATGGTGGAAATGTATTTAGCTTGTTTGCAGAGGAGCTGTAAGGGCATGGGATACTCCCCAAGGACACCCTTAGTGTATGCATATTTGAAACTGCTTTTGATGTACAAAAAAAATCCATTGTTGTGGCACTTGTGAAAGTATACCCTCAATGAAAAGGGAAGGATCCAAAAAACCTGGTGCAAGTAGCAAAAACGGTGGAACAGGAATTGATTCAGGCTTGCAAGACAAAGGCAGTGATGCCTTACCGGGGTTCAGGGTTGGAGAAAGGATATGCCAGAGAACGTAGCCCTGTTGTCTGTTACAAGCGAACAAAATGTCACATGAAGGAAAATTGCAATGCATGGCTCAAGTAGCATTACACACTCACTCAATCCTTTCCTTGTATCCCATAATAGTTGTATTAGTCCTACCCAAATGGTTAAATTGACTCTGCTTGGAGACAAAACTTTAGATTTATTAATTGTTACTGAGGAAGGCATGTTATGCATGCAAATAATGTTTTCCTTTGGGAAATCATCGAAAATTTTATTGAATGTGTTGAGGTGACTCATCTGTCTGGTGACCCAGGACCACGGGCTCCTTCCCTGTCCTTACCACTAGGGGGCGCCCTAGATCTCCCTATTCCCCGGGATACTTCTGAAGGTGAAGATGCCAGGGTCACCACCCTAAGACTTATCTCCAGAGTTAGCCCTCCATCTGTTCTCTTCCCCACCCAGGGAAGAGGGGCGCTACTGTACACCACAGTATACCAATCTGACAAACACGGCTACACAAACAAGGGAGTAACTGAAAATACCTGGCATACAAATATTCACTCACATATTACAGAGGAATGCACCAGGGAGTGGAGGATGAGGAAAACCAAAGTAAGAGGAGAGAAGGGAATTACCACACTTAGAAACCATGCAACAGTCACAGATAACTACTCAAAAACTCTTTCTCATATGAACACCTCTCTTCCTAAGCCATGCAGCAAAAGCTAGCTCTGACATGGGTTTAAATCAGGACCCAGATTGTAAAGGAGTTGGGAGTGGCTAACTGACCTCAGCTGAGAGCTCAGAGTTTCTAACATGGTTGATTAATCCCTATTCTGCCAAAAGAAATAAACACCATTAGGCTATGTGCACACTTTGCGGTGTGCTCTGCGGGTTCTCCCGCAGCGGAATTGATAAATCTGCAGGGCAAAACCGCTGCGGTTATCCCTGCAGATTTATCGCGGTTTGTTTTGCGATTTCCGCTGCGGGATTACTCCTATACTATTGATGCTGCATATGCAGCAATATGCAGCATCAATAGTAATGGTAAAAATAATAAAAATTGGTTATACTCACCCTCTGATGTCCGGATCTCCTCGGCGCTGCACGCGGCTATCCGGTTCCAAAGATGCTGTGCTGAGAAGGACCTTCGTGACGTCACGGTCATGTGACCGCGGCGTCATCACGGTCATGTGACCGCGACGTCACCGCAGGCCCTGCTCGCATAGCAACTAAGACCGGACAGCCGCGTGCAGCGCTGAGAGGTGAGTATAGCATCATTTTTTATTTTAATTCTTTTTTTTTACACTATTTAGGCTTCCCAGGGCCTGGAGGAGAGTCCCCTCTCCTCCACCCCGGGTAGCAACTGCACATTATTCGCTTACTTCCCGCAACGTGGGCACAGCCCCATGCGGGAAGTAAGCGGAACAATGCATTCCTATGGGTGCAGAATCGCTGCGATTCTGCACAAAGAAGTGACATGCTGCGGGTTGTAAACCGCTGCATTTCTGCGCGGTTTTTCCCGCAGCATGTGCACTGCGGTTTGCGGTTTCCATAGGGTTTACATGTTAATGTAAACGCTATGGAAACTGCTGCGGACCCGCAGCATCAAAATCGCCGCGGATCCACGGTAAAAACCGCAAAGTGTGAACATGGCCTTAAAAAGAAGTAGAAGTGCTTCTTCTCAATGCAGGAGTAGGAGCAATCAGACGCTACAGTCTTCTGGCTCCTCTCCCTTGTAGTGACTCTACACCGATCCCAAAGACTGGTTACCAGTTTTTAATCAGACACGGCACCAACAAGTCTGATGGTAGCAGATGTCCTTTTGTGCCCTACAAGGTAACATTCTTTACAACGGAGATTGCACGTTATCATTAACTTCCAGTCTTACAGAAGAGCAACTCTGTGCAGTTGGAGCGTATCTGTACCTTTACCAGTCTGAGGGAGAAAAATCACCCTCCATAACAGTTGTGTGAAAAAGTGTTTGTCCCTTCCTGATTTCATAACCCTCCAATCTGGCAACTCAGCAAAGACGAGTGGACCAAATTTCCTCCAGAGCGTTGTAAAAGTTATTGCAAATGCTCGATTGCAGTTGTTGCTGCCAACCAATTATTAAGTTTAGAGGGAAATCACTTTTACACACAGGGCCCTGTAGGTTTGGATTTCTTTTTCCCTTAATAATAAAGATCTTCATTTAATAACTGCATTTTGTGTTTACTTGTGTTATCGTTGTCTAATATTAAAATTTGTTTGGTGATCTGAAACATTTTAGTGTGGCAAACATGCAAAATAATAGGAAATCAGGAAGGGGACAAGCACTTTTTCACACAACTGTATATATACACACGAGGATGAGGGACCTATATACCAGGATGGAGGGCATATATATATATATATATATATATATATATATATATATATATATATATATACCAGAATGAGAGACATATGTGCCAGGATGGAGGACATACAGGGGTTGGACCAAATAATGGAAACACCTAACATTTTGGCATCATAATCTTTGAACATGTGATAAACATGCAAACTGTGACATCTGGTAATTAGTGTTGAGCGATACCTTCCGATACTCAAAGGTATCGGTATCGGATGGGATCGGCCGATATCCAAAAAATATCGGATATCGCCGATACCGATACCAATGCAAGTCAATGGGACACAAGTATCGGAAGGTATCCTGGATGGTTCCCAGGGTCTGAAGGAGAGGAAACTCTCCTTCAGGCCCTGGGATCCATATTCATGTAAAAAATAAAGAATTAAAATAAAAAATATGGATATACTCACCCCTCCGGCGGCCCCTGGACCTTAGCGATGTAACCGGCAGCCTCCGTTCCTAAGAATGAGGAGTGAAGGACCTTCGATGACGTCGCGGCTTGTGATTGGTCGCGTGACCGCTCACGCGACCAATCACAAGCCGCGACGTCATCGCAGGTCCTAAACTCACTGCATTCTTAGGAACGGAGGCTGCCGGTTACATCGCTAAGGTCCAGGGGCCGCCGGAGGGGTGAGTATATCCATATTTTTTATTTTAATTCTTTATTTTTTACATGAATATGGATCCCAGGGCCTGAAGGAGAGTCTCCTCTCTTCCAGACCCTGGGAACCATACACTGGGAACTTCCGATTCCGATTTCCGATATCACAAAAATATCGGAACACGGTATCGGAATTCCGATACAGCAAATATCGGCCGATACCCGATACTTGCGGTATCGGAATGCTCAACACTAATGGTAATGTTTTGTAGTTGATTATTTGTGATATGTGTATGTAAATTAACTGTTTGTTTTACATAATTCTAAGAACATTGATGAGAACCTGATACCAATGGCAGACCTCTCAGATTTTCAAAGAGGCCAAATTGTTGGTGCTCGTATGGCAGGCACTAGTGTAACAGAAAGTGCCTGAATGCTTGGCGTGTCAAGAGGTACTGTCTCCAAAGTAATGACTGCATCTGAAAGAGAAGGAAAAAGGTCCGCAGCAAAGGACAGGTCTGGCCGAAAGTCAAAGTTGACTGAGAGAGATCGTCGGACTCTAAAGCGAATTGAGAGAGAGGATCGCAAGACCACGGCTCCGAAAATCACTGCTGAGCTCAATGAACACCAACAGAACCCAGTTTCCATGAAAACTGTTCATCGGGAGCTGCACAAATCTGGATTCCACGGAAGACATGCAATTAGAAAACTGCTACTCTCAATGACAAATGTTTCCAAGCGTTTAGAGTGGTGTAGAAACCTCCAGAATTGGTCCCTCGAGCAGTGGAAACACGTGATATTCTCAGACGAATCATCGTTTACCCTATTTCCGATCTCCGGCCAAGTGTACGTTTGGAGACAGCCGAAAGAAGCATCCATCCAGACTGCCTTCTCCTAACCGTAAAACATGGTGGAGGTTCTGTGATGATCTGGGGTGCCATTTTGTGGAGATCCACAGGGCCAATGATATCCCTTCATGGAAGAATTAACAGCTGACATTATTTAGGCACTTTGGGCGACCAAGTGCATCCAATGGTTCAAGAACTGTTCCCGGAGGGGAACGCCATCTTTCAGGATGATAATGCACCAATTCATACAGTTAGAACCGTTAAAGCATGGCACGAGGAACATTCTAATGAAGTTGAGCATCTCATCTGGACCCCACAAACCCCAGACCTCAACATTATTGAGCATTTATGGTCGATTTTAGAGATTCAAGTTAGACGTTGATTTCCGCCGCCATTGTCGCTCAAAGAACTGGAGGGTGTTGTATCTGCAGAATGGGCTAAAATTCCTATGGAAACAATTCACACCTTGTATGAATCTATACCTCAGAGAATTGAGGCTGTAATCGCCGCAAAAGGTGGACCTATACCATATTAAACTAACTTTTGTTGATGTTTCCAGGTGTTTCCATTATTTGGTCCAACCCCTGTATATATATCAGGATGGGGGGTCCAGTCCAAATCTTGCATCGGGGTCCATTGGACTCTAGTTAAGCCACTGGCTGTCGGAGTATCAATTTAAGAGTTACTCAAGTCAGGGACAATCATTCTCACTACCTCCACTTGTAATACACCCCTCCCTGTATTGTGTAAAGAAAAAGGTCAACCCATAAACTATCCTATGGTTCATGATCTGTAAATGAGATGTTACTGAATGTATAACACCTACAATGCCAAACCATCCTACCTTTCTGACCCAAATTATGCACAATTCCATGCTTTTTATGGTGATTGAATTTTCAAGTGCATTCTTTCCTGTGCCTGTACACCCAGACTGCAAGTATTTATTTGCTTTCATCCATAACCTTACACAGTATATATGGATGATGTTACCACAAGATGTCCAAAATTCACCAACAATGTATACCGCTGTATTGTGCTACAATTTGCAAAATTGAGGTTGTGTTACTTCATTATGTGGATGATTTACTACTTTCCTATCCTGATCAAATGTTAAGAGTCATCACCCTTTTCTGAGTTGAACAGGGATGTAAGGCCTCTAAGAACCAACTACAGTTTGGTCTACAAAAGGTGGTTTTGTTAGGCCATTGCATGTCACAAATCAAAAACGTATCCGGTGGCAAATTTTGCCGGATTCATTTTTTTCAAAATTCGCCGTATTGTACATGACGGCAAAAAAATGATGTGTGAAAGTAGCCTTAGTCAGGAAAAAAATAGACACATTTCAATGACCCAGCAAATTCGACTACAATGTTCCCTTGTCATGCCAACAAATGTAGAAATCAAGCGATGTACAGTTTTAAATCCAGCTACGCTCTTGCCACTGGATTCAAAAAGGGGAAAGATGCAGAAGGTGTTTTGTTTTTATACTCCATAACAAAGGATGAAATAGACAAACATACAATGGCAGGATTTGACCATGTCACAGATTAACCCTTTCATAATGTAGATTTAGTTTTTTTGTAGATGGATCCATTTACCAAGATGCTAGTTGATTCTACACTAGATATGGTGTGGTTAGAGAACATGAGGTAATAAAAGCAAAACCACTCCTCCCTCACATGTAGGCAAAGAAAGCAAAGCTGAAGGCACTCACTGAGGCCTGTAGAGTGGCAAAGGGTAAGAGAGCTAATGTGTATACAGACAGTAAATATGCTTTTGGAATTGCCCATGATTATGGTCCAAAATGGAAATGTGATCTTTCCTAATGTTGAATGGGGAATGCAGAGAATGTACAAGCCCTGATAGATGCTCTTCTTTTAAATGCCAAGCTTTTACCAAACCATAAAAGAAAGACATTTAAAAATTGGCTGGGCTGCAAGAAAGAAGTCTCTTGTTGCAATATTCATTAGAAGGATCTTCACTGTCCACTACGAGTTTCAATGTGGTATTGGGAACTTTAGCTAGTGTAAGAAAAAAACAACATACCGTATATACTCGAGTATAAGCCAACCCGAGTATAAGCCGACCCCCCTAATTTTGCCACAAAAAACTGGGAAAACTTATTGACTCGAGTATAAAGGTACCTTCACACTGAACGATATCGCTAGCGATCTGTGACGTTGCAGCGTCTTGGCTAGCGATATCGTTGAGTTTGACACGCAGCAGCGATCAGGATCCTGCTGTGCCATCGTTGGTCGGAGCAGAAAGTCCAGAACTTTATTTCGTCGCTGGACTCCCGCAGACATCGCTGAATCGGTGTGTGTCTTCACTGGTAACCAGGGTAAACATCGGGTTACTAAGCGCAGGGCCGCGCTTAGTAACCCGATGTTTACCCTGGTTACCAGTGTAAATGTAAAAAAAAACAAACACTACATACTTACATTCCGGTGTCTGTCCCCCGGCGCTGTGCTTTCCTGCACTGTCAGCGCCGGCCAGCCCGGCGCTCACAGTCAGTGCAGGAAAGCACAGCGCCGGGGGACAGACACCGGAATGTAAGTATATAGTGTTTTTTTTTACATTAGCACTGGTAACCAGGGTAAACATCGGGTTACTAAGCGCGGCCCTGCGCTTAGTAACCTGATGTTTACCCTGGTTACCCGGGGACCGGCATCGTTGGTCGCTGGAGAGCTGTCTGTGTGACAGCTCTCCAGCGACCACACAACGACGAAACAGCGAAGCTGCAGCGATCGGCATCGTTGTCTAGATCGCTGCAGCGTCGCTAAATGTGACGGTACCTTAAGCCTAGGGTGGAAAATGCAGCAGCTCCTGGTGAATTTCAAAAATAAAAATAGATGCTCCATACCGTTCATTATGGCCCCATAGCTGTGCCATATAGTGCTCTGCACTGTTCATTATTGCCCCATAGCTGTACCATAGAAAGCTGTGCCATATAGTGCTCTGCACCGTTCATTATGGCCCCATAGCTGTGCCATATAGTGTTCTGCACCGTTCATTATTGCCCCATAGCTGTACCATAGAAAGCTGTGCCATATAGTGCTCTGCACCGTTCATTGCCCCATAGCTGTGCCATATAGTGCTCTGCACCATTCATTATTGCCCCATAGCTGTGCCATATAGTGCTCTGCACCATTCATTATTGCCCCATAGCTGTGCCATATAGTGCTCTGCACCGTTCATTATTGCCCCATAGCTGTGCCATATAGTGCTCTGCACCATTCATTATTGCCCCATAGCTGTGCCATATAGTGCTCTGCACCGTTCATTATTGCCCCATAGCTGTACCATAGAAAGCTGTGCCATATAGTGCTCAGCACCATTCATTATTGCCCCATAGCTGTGCCATATAGTGCTCTGCACCGTTCATTATTGCCCCATAGCTGTGCCATATAGTGCTCTGCACCGTTCATTATTGCCCCATAGCTGTGCCATATAGTGCTCTGCACCATTCATTATGGCCCCATAGCTGTGCCATATAGTGCTCTGCACCGTTCATTATTGCCCCATAGCTGTGCCATATAGTGCTCTGCACCGTTCATTATTGCCCCATAGATGTACCATAGAAAGCTGTGCCATTGCTGCTGCTGCAATAAAAAAAAATGACATACTCATCTCTCTTGCTTGCAGCTCCTCAGCGTCCCGTCCTGGCATCTCTCTGCACTGACTGATCAGGCAGAGGGCGGTGCGCACACTATATGCGTGTACCTGCACAGTCAGTGCGGAGAGACGCCGGGAAGATGGAGCGGCGCTCGGCGTGTGGAACGCGGACAGGTGAATATGTAATACTTACCTGCTCCCGGCGTCCCGCTCCTTCCCCCGGACAGCTGGTCTTCAGTGCCGCAGCCTCTTCCTCTATCAGCGGTCACCGTTACTGCTCATTAGAGAAATGAATATGCGGCTCCACCCCTATGTGAGTGGAGTCCATATTCATTTCTCTAATGAGCGGTCCCACGTGACCGCTGAACAGGGGAAGAGCTGCGGCACCCAGAGACCGTGGGACTGCAGGGACAGCGCCAGGAGCCCCGGAAGCAGGTAAGTATGCCTCAGCGCCCTCTCCCCCTCACCCGCCGACCCTGCCGCCAACCGTGACTCGAGTATAAGCCGAGAGGGGCACTTTCAGCCCAAAAATTTGGGCTGAAAATCTCGGCTTATACTCGAGTATATACGGTACTTATCCAAAGCGACATGCACCTGTAATTGCCGCAAAACGAGGCTCTACAAAGTACTGACTTTAGGTGGGTGTATTATAATGCACACTGAAGCTTTCAGTTATTTTCAACAACAAGACATCTGATATGAGGAGTATGGGTATGGCTTTTTCAGCAGTCTATAACCTGTATGCCCATAATAATAGTTTAGATAACTCAAACCTAGTGCAGATTCCCTTTAAAGAAAACAAAGTGCAAAGTGCTCCCTGTCTGAGAGGATCTATCTTCTATATATGTATTCAAAAATATCATTTCTACTGACTTAACCCCTTCCTGACCACTGACGGTAAATAAACATTGACGCTTGATAGGCTTTGTTCAGCGTTGATGTTTCCCAATGGTCAGTGGTCTTACAGCACTCAGGACTCCCAGAGTACTGCAAGCGCTGGGTTTCCGATGCAGAGCAATAGCTCTGACCTGCAACATCATCAGGACCTGATTGGCTCAGGTCCCAATGATGTTAACCCTGTGTTACCTTCTACATGTCCTGATCAATTACGATTCTGGCATTCAGAAGTTTGTAAGAGAGAGAGGATTCCTTCTCTCACCCTTCCAGCACCCCAGTGATCACAGGGGAGCTGAGGGTTGTCATGGCAGCCAGAGGTTAAATGATGACCTCTGAGTCTCCCAGCTATGATGGCCTGTTAGGCTACTTTCACACTAGCGTTAACTGCAATACGTCGCAAATGCGTCGTTTTGCCGAAAATACGCATCCAGCAAAAGTTCTTGCTGGATACGTTTTTTCGTCATAGACTAACATTAGCGACGCATTTGTGACGCATTGCCAAACGTCGCGTCCGTTTTGCGACGCTTGGGCGTGTGGTAGCGGACCGTCGGGAGAAAAAAACGTTTTTTGCTCCCGACGGTCCACTTTTTCCGACCGCGCATGCGCGGCCGGAACTCCGCCCCCACCTCCCCGCACTTCCCCGCACCTCACAATGGGGCAGCGGATGCGTGGGAAAAATGCATCCGCTGCCCCCGTTGTGCGGCGGAGACCACCCTAGCGTCGGGAACGTCGGCCCGACGCACAGCGACGGGTTGTTCCCGACGCTAGTGTGAAACTAGCCTTACACTCAGCCAGCAGCAGAGTCTAACAGGCGTTCTGACAGTGTAAAAGTGACAGTTCTCATGCATTGTAATAGATATGTATTACAATGCACATTACCAGTAATTAGAGAAATATATTTAAAGTCCCATAGTGGGACTAAGAAAAAAAAGTTAAAAGAAAGTAACAATTTAAAAAAACCCAGAAAATAAAAATAATGAAAAAATATAAAACCAATAAATATGTATATTTATGTAAAAACAAAAATAAACAAAAAATGTACACATATTTGTTCTCACTGGGTCTGGAACGACCCAATCTATAAAACTGTCACACCAGTTAACGCCTTAAGAGAACGCCGTAAAAAAAACCATAAAAAACTTGGCAAAAAATTATGCTTTTTCATTATACCACTGATCAAAAAGTGGAATAAAACACGATCAAACAGACAAATATGGTATCTCTGAAAACTTCATCTTGTCCTGTTACCCATGTGGAAATAAAAAAATTCTGATTAAAGCTACATTTTTGTAGGACAAATGTGATTTGTTTATTTTCATGGCTCAAAGTTATAAAATTATGTGAAGCACCTGTGGGTTCAAGATGCTCACTACACAGCTAGCTAAATTCCTTGTAGGGTGTAGTTTCCAAAATGGAGTCACTTGTGGGGGGAGGGGGTTTCCACTGTTGACGAGCATTAGGAGCTATGCAAACATGACATGGTGCTCGCTATCTATTCCAGCCAATTTTGAGTTCCAAAAGTCAAATCAGGCTCCTTCCTTTCCAAGTCCTGTTACGTGCCCAAATGGCAGTTTTTCACCACATATGGGGCATCTGTGTACTTAGGAGAAATTGGCCAACAAATTTTATCATTCATTTTCTCTTGTTACCCTTGTAAAAATGCAAAATTTGGGACTAAAGTAATTTTGTAGGAAAAACGCAAAGTTTCATTTTTTCCTTCCATATTACTTAAATTTCTGTGAAGCACTTGGAGGGTTAATATACTTCTCGAATGTGGTTGAGGCATGTCGTTTTTAAAATGGTGTCACTTTTAGGTATTTTCTGTCACATAGGCTCCTAAAAGTCACTTCAAATGTGATGTGGTCCCTAAAACAATGGTTTTGTTAATTTTGTTGAAATTGTTGATTCACTTTTAACTCTTCTAACTAACTAAAAAAAAAAGTTAAAAAAATGATGCTGTTGTAAAGTAGACATGTGGAGAATGTTATTTATTAACTATCTTGTGTGTTATAATTATCTGGTTAGCGGCGTAAAAATTAAAAGTTTTAAAATTGCTAAATTTTAGCTAAAATTTCGATATTATCACAAATAAACACTAAAAATAATTACCTAAATTTACCACTAACATGAAGTGCAATATGTCACAAAAAACATTCTCCGAATCATTGGGATACATTGAAGTGTTTTAGAGTTATTACTACAAAAAGTGACACTGGTCAGAATTGAAAAAACATTGGCCTTGTCAGGAAGGTGAAAGCAGGATCAGCCACAAAATAGTTAACAGAGTTGAAGCCAAAATGTAGTCTAGAACAGGATCACCATATCACCATAAAACCTTTGGATAGTTTGCATCATTATCTAGACCAGTGCTCTCCAACTCTGGTCCTCAAGAGCCACCAACAGGTCATGTATTCAGGATTTCCTTAGTAATTGCACAGGTGATGGAATTCTTGCCTTTCCAGGTAATGCAATTATCACCTGGGCAATCCTAAGGAAATCCTGAAAACATGACCTGTTGGTGGCTCTTGCGGACCGGAGTTGGGGAACACTGATCTAGGGTAACAAGTAGGGTTGAGCGAAACAGATCGGCACTTTTAAAAAGTCGCCGACTTTTAGCAAAGTTGGGTTTCGTGAAACCCGACCCGATCCCACTCTGGGATTGGGTCAGCGGTACACGATCTGTAATCCAAAGTCGGGTTTCGTTTTTTATATATAGAGACACATATATATATACACTCACCGGCCACTTTATTAGGTACACCATGCTAGTAACGGGTTGGACCCCCTTTTGCCTTCAGAACTGCCTCAATTCTTCGTGGCATAGATTCAACAAGGTGCTGGAAGCATTCCTCAGAGATTTTGGTCCATATTGACATGATGGCATCACACAGTTGCCGCAGATTTGTCGGCTGCACATCCCAAAGATGCTCCATACAAGGCAGGATGGATCCATGCTTTCATGTTGTTTACGCCAAATTCTGACCCTACCATCCGAATGTCGCAGCAGAAATCGAGACTCATCAGACCAAGCAACGTTTTTCCAATCTTCTACTGTCCAATTTCGATGAGCTTGTACAAATTGTAGCCTCAGTTTCCTGTTCTTAGCTGAAAGGAGTGGTACCCGGTGTGGTCTTCTGCTGCTGTAGCCCATCTGCCTCAAAGTTCGACGCACTGTGCGTTCAGAGATGCTCTTAGGCCTACCTTGGTTGTAACGGGTGGCGATTTGAGTCACTGTTGCCTTTCTATCAGCTCGAACCAGTCTGCCCATTCTCCTCTGACCTCTGGCATCAACAAGGCATTTCCGCCCACAGAACTGCCGCTCACTGGATTTTTTTTCTTTTTCGGACCATTCTCTGTAAACCCTAGAGATGGTTGTGCGTGAAAATCCCAGTAGATCAGCAGTTTCTGAAATACTCAGACCAGCCCTTCTGGCACCAACAACCATGCCACGTTCAAAGGCACTCAAATCACCTTTCTTCCCCATACTGATGCTCGGTTTGAACTGCAGGAGATTGTCTTGACCATGTCTACATGCCTAAATGCACTGAGTTGCCGCCATGTGATTGGCTGATTAGAAATTAAGTGTTAACAAGAAGTTGGACAGGTGTACCTAATAAAGTGGCCAGTGAGTGTATATGTATATTTATATTTACTTCAGCGCGATAATGTTGAAAAGCCGGTAATTCAATTGCCGGCTTTTCATTTCTCCTGCCTAAACCCGACATGATATGAGACATGGTTTACATACAGTAAACCATGTCATATCCCCCTTTTTTTTGCATATTCCACACTACTAATGTTAGTAGTGTGTATGTGCAAAATTCGGCGCTGTAGCTATTAAATTTAAGGGTTAAATCGCGGAAAAAATTGGCGTGGGCTCCCGCGCAATTTTCTCCGCCAGAGTGGTAAAGCCAGTGACTGAGGGCAGATATTAATAGCCAGGAGAGGGTCCATGGTTATTGGCCCCCCGTGGCTAAAAACATCTGCCCCCAGCCACCCCAGAAAAGGCACATCTGGAAGATGCGCCTATTCTGGCACTTGGCCACTCTCTTCCCACTCCCGTGTAGCGGTGGGATATGGGGTAATGAAGGGTTAATGCCACCTTGCTATTGTAAGGTGACATTAAGCCAGATTAATAATGGAGAGGTGTCAATTCTGACAGCTATCCATTATTAATCCAATTGTATGAAAGGGTTAAAAAACACACACACACATGATTAAAAAGTATTTTAATGAAATAAACACACAGGTTGTTTTAATATTTTATTGCTCTCTCAATCCACCTGAAGACCCTCGCTTGGAAAAATAATAAACCAACAATATACATACCCTCTGATGAACTGTCACGTCCCACGAGGTAAATCCATCTGAAGGGGTTAAAATAGTTTACAGGCAGGAGCTCTGCTATAATGCAGCTGTGCTCGTGCCTGTAAACCCCGGCGAATGAAGGAAATGTAGGTCATTGACCTACATTTCCTTCATTCGCGGTGATGCGCCCCCGATGGATGTCCTCATGAACTGCAGCCTGGAAACTTTTTCCCACGCTCCAGGTCATATGAGGACATCCACCAGGGGGCGCATCACTGCGACTGAAGGTAACTATAGGTCATTGGTATATATGTATATATAGGTTTAAAGGCACGAGCACAGCTGCATTATAGCAGAGCTCCTGCCTGTAAACTATTTTAACCCCTTCAGATGGATTTACCTCGTGGGACGTGACAGTTCATCAGAGGGTATGTATATTGTTGGTTTATTATTTTTCCAAGCGAGGGTCTTCAGGTGGATTGAGAAAGCAATAAAATATTAAAACAACCTGTGTGTTTATTTCATTAAAATACTTTTTAATCATGCGTGTGTGTGTTTTTTAACCCTTTCATACAATTGGATTAATAATGGCTGGTGTCAGAATTGACCCCTCTCCATTATTAATCTGGCTTAATGTCACCTTACAATAGCAAGGTGGCATTAACCCTTCATTACCCCATATCCCACCGCTACACGGGAGTGGGAAGAGAGTGGCCAAGTGCCAGAATAGGCGCATCTTCCAGATGTGCCTTTTCTGGGGTGGCTGGGGGCAGATGTTTTTAGCCACGGGGGGGCCAATAACCATGGACCCTCTCCTGGCTATTAATATCTGCCCTCAGTCACTGGCTTTACCACTCTGGTGGAGAAAATTGCGCGGGAGCCCACGCCAATTTTTTACATGATTTAACCTTTAAATTTAATAGCTACAGCGCCGAAATTTTGCACATACACACTACTAACATTAGTAGTGTGGAATATGCAAAAAAAAGGGGGATATGACATGGTTTACTGTATGTAAACCATGTCTCATATCATGTCGGGTTTAGGCAGGAGAAATGAAAAGCCGGCAATTGAATTACCGGCTTTTCAACATTATCGCGCTGAAGCAAATATTAAAAAAGTATGCTTCCCCATTGAATTGCATTGGGTTTCGTGTTTTGGCCGATCCCCGACCCCGACTTTTCAATAAGATCGGCCGATTTCACTCGACCCGACTTTTGAGAAAGTCGGGTTTCGTGAAACCCGACTCGATCTCAAAAAATGAAAAGTCGCTCAACCCTAGTAACAAGCCCTATGGTTATGGAGAGATGTGGCTATAGGGCATTTGTGGGAATATCAGAGTCCCTTTGCATGAATCTTACACGGAGGCTCTATTTATGTAACTCAGGAAGATATTCCTCATATTTGTGCTAGAACATAATTTAAGGGCTTGATAAACAGCACATGCATTGAATATAGTTGGTTAAGTGATTTTTATACTTATTGCATTCATCTAGGCTTGATACTTCTCACACATTTCCCCCTTCCCACCATCTTGTACATCATCTCTCCTCTGAAAGATGTCCAAAACACAGACGTGTATATTCCCTGCCATAAGCTCAATTAAACTATGTTTTACCTGGATGCTTTGGCAACCTCTCCTGCCTCTTTGCTCTGTGAGACTAGGCTGAACCAATTGGTGGAGGCCAGATTTGATGTCACTGCTGGTGTCACACAGGAAGGAAAGTAGTGCTGTATGCTCTGGAAGTGAGTCCCGGTCTCACCTTACACCAAGATTGAAATTGTGCTGAATTATAGCTCTGGAACCAATGAGGTAGGACCAAAGAGAAATCATTATTCCGTTTAAATGTACAAAGCCTACAGACTGGCAGGCGTCCATGTTGATCATCTATTTAAAGCTTATATTTTGGCACCAGAATTAGGTTCGGCATATGTTCATATATCCCTTAGCCGACAACTCGGCTATTTTCCCTTAGCCAGCAACCTGGCTTTTGGTATTAGTAATGCACTCTAGTCATGATTCCTAATGTCGAAAACATGTTGCGAAATCGGGACTTGCAGAAGCTCTGTGTTTCTAGGGTTAGCATGTTAGCGGGATCCCTTTGTTACACAGCTCATGACTTGGTTTAAACAGGGTGTATAATTGCTACCCCCCCATACTGATTGGAACTATAAAGAAAATCACTGGGATGCCATACTCCTTTATATACATGAGTGAGATATCTCTTTTGTTGTGGATATTATGAATAATGTAGACAAGTGACACATTGTTGACCTAATGATTGTGTAATCATGTTTAATTTCATGTTTAGATAAAGTGAATGCTATCGAGAGAACTCACCGATTAAGAACCAAAACTGGATTTGTTATGATCTTAGTGCGTTGGACAGAAGAATGCATTTGGCTACCTATATAACAGAAGAGGCATTATATTCATCTATTCATTTGACACTGGGTGTGTGTTGAATATCCATGTAATAAAATGTGTATTTTTATGAGGTTCATTCATTTTATAATTTGATTTCAAAGTTATGCTCTAAACTTCTCATGTTCTGCTTGGATCACATATTTCTGAATAAGTGAGTTGTATGTGTTGATTATACTAGACGAGGTTTACCGCCTAGTTGCTTGATTACTTTTCTACTATGTAAGCAAATGGAAGGTTTGCTTGTAATTAAAATCATGCCCTTCTTTCAAATTTTTCTTAAATGCCGTAATCTTTACTAGTCAAGCATTAGAATAACTGTTTGTTCTTGAACTAATTAATACAATTACCAAAGATAGGAATAGTAGCTGTCCTCCAATAAAATATCATTACAAATAAACAGCCCTTTAACAGATTCATCAACCACGGCGCCAGCTCCTGCGCCAGCTAACTGACTAATATTATGTTGATTGCACACCTGGTTCTACACTAATTAAGTTTTGTTTGGCAGCTGAAAGAGAAGCCACCTGGATACATAGTTGCATAGTAATGTCGAAAGAGACATAAGTTCAGCCAATTATAAGTTCTAGCTGTGTACATTCAGATGGTGGCAGGAATAAAACCCTTACTATGCACCTTGCAATTTGCTCGTAAGGGGACGAAACAATTCATGATGACCCCTTGACTGTCAATCAGATCAAATCTCTAGATCGCCTTTACTGATTTGCTGATCTAATTGCTAAAAGTGTGATTGTCCCATCAGATATAAGTTACTTTGTATTTGAATTTGTGAATACTTACAGTGCTTGTGATATATCAAATTCTGCACTACAAAGAATTAGCATCTAGTTGAGGGGTGGAATCCCTTTAAATGGGTTGTGTTGTGAATAGAGATGAGCGAATATTTAACCCCTTAGTGATGGAGCCAAATTTTAAAAATCTGATCAGTGTCACTTTATGTGGTAATAACTCTGGAACACTTCAACAAATTCCAGTGATTTTGAGACTGTTTTTTCGTGACACATTATACTTTATGATAATGGTGAATTTAGGTTGATATGTTTTGTGTTTATAAAAATTATCAGAAATTTGACAAAAATGTAAAAAATTTGCAATTTTAAAACTTTGAATGATTATCCCTTTAATTCAGATAGTCATACCATAGCAAAATATTAATAAATAATATTTTCCACATGCCTGCTTTACATAAGCACCATTTGTAAAATGTTATTTTATTTTGTTAGAATTTTAGGTTTACAAATGTAGCAGTCATTTTTCATTTTTTTTCAAGGAAATTTGCTAAATTAATTTTTTAGGGGCCTATCCAGGTTTGAAGTGACCTTAGGGGTCCCATATATTGGGAAACCCCCAAAAGTTATACCATTATAAAAATAACACCTCCTGACATTTTGAAAACTGCAGTCAGGTAGTTTATTAACCCTTCAGGTGCTTTTCAGGAATTAATACAAAGTGGCATGACAGAAGTGAAAATGTGTATTTTTACTACCTAAATGCCGCTAACTTCTGAACAGGTTACAACAGCCGGCAGACTCTAAGGCTCTGTTAACCATTTATATGATGTAGTCACTATTGACAGCAGCATCTAAGGGGTTAAACAGATTTGGATGGTGCAAACACTGATCGTGGCTGATGCAGCAAGTTGTCAGCTATAGTGTACAGCCAACAGCTGCTGGATTGTCACCTGTATGGGGATGCTATTCTCTTATATCTCTGGTCAGTTAAAAGACATATTGGCCGTCATTAAGGGGTTAAATATTTGGTTCGGATTACAATCATCGTATTTGCAATACTTGCAGAACATAGTCGAATGCCATTGGAGTCAATGGGAGTACAAGCAAATATGTTCGGAGGCGATCATCAAACATAAATTTAGCATGAATAATGTACAAATATGGCACGAATATGGCATATTCGCATTCGGAAATCGTTTTCCGAACATATTCGCTCATCTCTAGTCATGAAGACTACTCATTGTTAATACAACCCCTGGAAAAAATTATGTAATCACCGGCCTTGGAGGATGTTCATTCAGTTGTTTAATTTTGTAGAAAAAAAGCAGATCACAGACATGGCACAAAACTAAAGTCATTTCAAATGGCAACTTTCTGGCTTTAAGAAACACTAAAAGAAATCAAGAACAAAAAATGTGGTAGTCAGTAATGGTTACTTTTTTTTAACCAAGCATAGGGTAAAAATTATGGAGTCACTCAATTATGAGGGAAAAAATTATGCAATCATGAAAAACAAACAAACACAAAAACACTCCAACACATCACTAGTATTTTGTTGCACCACCTCTGGCTTTTATAACAGCTTGCAGTCTCTGAGGCATGGTAATAATGAGTGTCAAACAGTACTCTTCATCAATCTGGCTCCAACCTTCTCTGATTGCTGTTGCCAGATCAGCTTTGCAGGTTGGAGCCTTGTCATAGACCATTTTCTTCAACTTCCACCAAAGATTTTCAATTAGATTGCGATCCGGACTATTCGCAGGCCATGACATTGACCTTATGTGTCTTTTTTCAAGGAATATTTTCACAGTTTTTGCTCTATGGCAGGATGCATTATCATCTTGAAAAATGATTTCATCATTCCCAAACATCCTTTAAATTGATGGGATAAGAAAAGTGTCCAAAATATCAACATAAACGTGTGCATTTATTGAAGATGTAATGACAGCTATCTCCCCAGTGCCTTTATCTGACATGCAGCCCCATATCAATGACTGTGGAAATTTGCATGTTCTCTTCAGGCAGTCATCTTTATAAATCTCATTGGAACGACACCAAACAAAAGTTCCAGCATCATCACCTTCCCCAATGCAGATTCGTGATCATCACTGAATGACTTTCATCCAGTCATCCACAGTCCACGATTGCTGTTCCTTAGCCCATTGTAACCTTGCTTTTTCTGTTTAGGTGTTAATGATGGCTTTTGGTTAGCTTTTCTGTATGTAAATCCCATTTCCTTTAGGTGTTTTCTTACAGTTTGGTCACAGACGTTGACTCCAGTTTCCAACCATTCATTCCTCATTTGTTTTGTTGTGCATTTCCTGTTTTGGAGACATATTGCTTTAAGTTTCCGGTCTTGATGCTTTGATGTCTTCCTTGGTCTACCAGTATGTTTGCTTTTAACAACCTTCCAAGGTGTTTGTATTTGATCCAGATTTTATACACAGCTGACTGTCAACAACCAACATTGTTTGCAACATTGCATGATGATTTGACCTCTTTTAAGAGTTTGATTATCATCTCCTTTGTTTCAATGGATATATCTCATGTTGGAGCCATGAATCATGTTAGTCCACTTTGTGCAACATCTCTCCAAGGTGTGATCACTCCTTTTTAGATGCAGACTAATGATCAGATCTAATTTGATGCAGGTGTTAGTTTTGGGAATGAAAATTTACAGGGTGATTCCATAATTTGTACCCTATGCTTGGTTAAAAAAAGTAACCATTACTGACTACATTTTTTGTTCTTAATTTCCTTTAGTGTTTCTTAAAGCCAGAAAGTTGCCATTTGAAATGACTTTAGTTTTGTGCCATGTCTGTGATCTGCTTTTTTTCTACAAAATTAAACAACTGAATGAACATCCTCCAAGGCCGGTGATTACATAATTTTTGCCAGGGGTTGTAGGAGTCAGCAAGATCATCAGCCAAAACTGGTTTCTCTAAATTACGTTATCTATTGTTATACAAGGGGAAGCAGAGTCTGAACATATAGTTAAACTGAAGGGGCCATCTGTCATGGGGTTACCGCAATAGAGAGGAGCCAGAAGACTGCAGCGTCTGATTTCTCCCTTCTCTTGTACACAAAAGAAGCACTTCACCTTCTTTTTAAATGGCGTTTATTTCTTTTGGCAGAACAAGGGTTAATTGGCCATGTTGGAGGTTCTGGGAGTCTGAGCTCTTCTGGGAGTCTGAGCTCTCAGCTGAGCTCCGTTAGCCACTCCTATATAATCTGGGTCCTGATTCAAACACTTCAGAGTAGCTTATGCTGCATGGCTTGGAGGAGAGGTGTTTTTGGTGCTTATATGAGGAGTTTGGAGGAGTTATCTGTGACTGTTGCATGGGTTTGTAGGTGTGATAATCCCCTTCCCTCCTCCCATATTGGTTTTTCACCATCCTTCACCCCCAATACATTCCTCTGTTATATGTGAGTGAATATTTATATGCCTGGTATTTTCAGTTACCACTTGTTCATGTTGCCTTGTTCGTCAGGTTGGTGTACTGCGGTGCGCGGCAGTTCCTCTCTTCCTTGGGTGGGGGAAGGGAACAGACAGAGGACTGATTAAGAAGATAAGGCAAGAGTAGCGGTCCCAGCATCTTCACCTTCAGAAGTATCCCTGGGAATAGGGCAAGCTAGGGCACCCCCCAGTGTTAGGGACAGGGAATGAGCCCCTGGACCTGGGTCACCCAACAGCTGAGTCATGACACCATCAATGTAATACATGTACAGGTCTAGACTGTCGGATTTCTCTATGAGCAGACTTATAAATGAAGGCCCTGAACATGTACCACCATTATGTTGTCTTTTTAGAGTTTAGAAGGCCTTGCATTGCATGGATTGTTCAAGAAATATAAAATGTGTGGTGTACCTTGTGTACCATACTGACAAAATAACACCATCAAGCTATTATAAAGCACCTGAAACCAGAACATATGAAATAATTGTCTGATAAATGCAGATCCCATCTAAGTCAACGTTGAGCTGTGGACATGTGTGGCTATCTCTAATTCTCTTCCTGGAAGCGTCAAATTTATAACAGGGTGTGCTTGGATATATCTTCCAGATTTTCTTATATTCCATGCGGCGCCACCTTCAGAGCATTACTGCCCTTACTGGTGTATGGGGTCCTGGACCCAGTCCGGGCTCCACTTTTTGCTTCTGCTTGCTGGGCCCCATGGGGCAGGGGTGGGTTGCCACTCCACAGCCATGAACAAAACAGCAGCATGAGCAGCTTGTTGCCCCTTTTTCTGTCTCTTGTGTGACAGCGCTTTGCACAATGATGTCATCGCGATATCACAAGCAACGGCACTTATGTGCTCTGGACACCGGAAGCGGAGGTGCAAGAGATCGTATGAAAGGTAAGTGTGGAAAACTTAAAAAAAATAAAATAAAATTAGTCAAATGGGTGTGGGTGGCAAATGAGGATTCATTGAGACTGGGGGGGTTGATGACAGTAAATGATGATGAATTGACACTGAGGGATGGTGTACAGCAAAGGATGATGAATCAAGACTGGGGTAGGGGGAGAGGAAATAAAGATGAAGTGAGACGGGGATGGGGTACAGCAAAAATGAATTGAAACTGGGGGTGGGGAATAGCTAATGATGAATTGAGCCTGGAGGATGGGGTACTGCAAATGATTATGAACTGTGACTGGGGGATAGGGTACAGCAAATGATGACTTGAGACTTGGGGAAGGGGTACAGCAAATGATGAATTGAGACTGAAGAACAGCAAATAATGATGAATAGAGACTGGAGAATGGGGTACAGCAAATAATGATGAATTGAGACTGGAGGATGCGGTATAGCAAATGATTATGAATTGTGTCTGGGGGATGGGGTAAAGCAAATAATGATGAATTGAGTCTGGGGAATGGGGTAAAGCAAATGATGGTGAATTGAGTTTGGGGGATGAGTTGCAGTAAATAATAAACTGAGTCGGAGGGATGGAGTACAGCAAATAATGGTGAACTGAGACCGGGAGATGGATTAAAGCAAATGATGAGTTGAGACTGGGGGATGGGGAACAGCAAAATATTGTTAATTGAAACTGGAAGATGGAGTACAGCAAATAATAATGAATTGAGACTGGGGGTGGGTAATAAAAGGAGGATGAATTCTTACTAGTGGTACGGGAGAGGAAATAATGAATTGAGACTGGGTGATAAGGAATAGCAAATAATGATGAATTGAAACTGGTGGGGGGCAAATGGTGGGGTGGGGAACAGCAAATAATCATGAATTAGGACTGGAAGATGGAGAACATCAAATCATTATGAATTGAGACTGCGGAATGGAGTAGAGCAAATAATGATGAATGGAGAAAGGGAATGGGGTAAAGCAAATGATGAATTGAAACGGGGGATGGGGAATAACAAAATATTGTTTACTGAGACTGGAAGATGGAGTACAGTAAATAATGAATTGAGACTGGGGGTGGGTACAACAAATGGTTATGAATTGAGACTGGAGGATGGGGTACAGTATATGATGATGAATTCAGATTGGGGTGGGGAACAGCAAATAATGATGAATTGGAACTGAGAAATGAAGAACAGCGAATCATGAATTGAGACGGGGAAATGGAGTAGAGCAAATAATGATGAATTGAGACAAGGGGATTAGCAAAATATGATGATGAATGGAGACTTGAGGGTGGGAAATAGCAAATGGTGATGATTTGAGGGTGGGGTGTGGGGAAGACCTAATGATGATGAATTGAGGGCGGATGTTAGGTGTCGAGTTCCCGCCTCTGCACAGGGGGAATCTCGAACCACCTCCGCTGCGGTCTCCCATTCTTCTCCAGCCGCAGTGGAGACTGCTCAGTGGAGACGTCAGTCCAAGCATCTGGCTCAGGCTGATACTGGGTGACTGGTTACTACTGTTCTTCCAGGCTCTGCCTTTGTAGCCAGTACTGGTCAGCGGTGAGCAGATGTCTCTGGGACTAAGTCCTGCTTTTTCCCTTCTGAGCATGCCCAGGGTAAGACCTCTCATTGGAGGTCGGGGGTCACATGCTCAGATACTGCAGCAGCTCCCATTGGTCCTCTAAGAAGGTCCTGAAGTTGCTCAGGTACTGTAGCAGCTCCCATTGGTCCTCTAGGAAGGTACTGAAGTTGCTGCAGCTATAAAAGGTTTGCATGGCCGCACGGCCATGCGCTAGTATCAAACCAATGTCTATGAGCTCAGCGCCAGTGTGGTCATGTCTGGATGTGGTTAGAGTTTGGCTGAAATAAGCCCCTAGAATACCGGCACCTCCGGTGAGGAGTTTTTATGAGTGTATTCAGGGCCTTGGCTGAAATAAGCCGCTAGAATACCGGCACCTCCGGTGAGGAGTTGTTTGTCTGTTTTCTCTGACTGCATGACCACAGTTTGATCTGGTTGGTATCTGTGTACCTCTGTGAGGTTAACAGGGCACAGCATCTTGTTCCTAGTGACTCTGTGGAGTTAAGAGTTCACTTATACCACCATATAGCGCCGCCATTTGCCAGCAGCAGGTTCCTCTCCTGCACAGTGGACCCTGGGTTGCGAACGCACCTAATAATACATATATATATATATATACTCAGTGCGTTCTGCCAACCCTAACAGCGGAGAACAAATGATGAATTGAGGGGGTCCTGTTACTGTGCAGGTTGGCACTATGTCGCTTTTTTCTTCATCTGACATAGTGTAGAAGTTGGGGAAAAGTTATCTCTACACTATATACTATATACAGATCTCCAGTGTATAATGTCACTGCTGAGCACTGTATTGCCTGTACAATGACACTGTATACAGAGCTCCTGTGTAGAATGTCACTGGTGAGTCTCCATTTTATCTGTACAATGACACTGTACACTGTATACTATCTATAGAGCGCCTGTGTATAACGGCACTTATGGTAATATTAGTATTGTGTTTTTTTATTAATGATCAGTATTGTAGTACTCCGTCACTATGTTAATATCTGGTCTGGTCATGATGTGGCGGTATTTTTTCCTTGTATGTGGTAACATTCGGTCACTATGTGGCGGTAATATGGAGTCTGGTCATGGTGTGGCGATATTCGTCCTTTGTATGTGGTATCAGTCCGTCACTATGTGGTGGTAATATGTGGTCTGGTCATGGTGTGGCAGTATTTGTTCCTTCTATGTTGTATCATTGATCATTCAAAAAAATGTATGTGACACGTTGAAATTTCTGGTGACAGCCTGGATTCCACGTGCTAGTGGGTGGTCACATTACATGTGTGCGATTTTGTCAACTTTATTTTTTTTACTCACTTATATAGCGCCACTAATTCCACAGCGTTTTACAGACATTATCGGAACTATCCCCATTGGGGCTCACAATCTAGTTTCCACTAGTCTCATTTAGCTCTTCTCAGTTCTCTTAAGAGCAACCAAATTAGACTAGTCTGTATGCAAATTGCATGCATACCATCTCATGACCTCTCACTCACATGGGAAATACAGAGGAATTGTGACAGTATGCACATTGCACACTGTCACAATTTAGCAGCCTGCAGTCAAAGTGATTGCAGATATTTTTTTTAGACCAGAAAAACTCTTTAAACGGTAATTCCCATCTTCATCTTCACCTTGGTTATGGTCCGATGATGCTTGTATATACAAGGTATTTTTCAATTTAATACTTATTAAAATTTCAGCTTGAGATATTAACACTTTTTTTTTACTTTTATTTACCGCTCTTTGCCTTGGATACCCACTGCTGCTGCTAGGTAGCTGAACATATTAAGTGATTACAGGATTTTTTTCCACTGAGATTGTAAGAACTTGACCAGAATTGCTGTAGCACTCTGTTACCTCCTAATCTTAGCCAGCTTTAGCACAGTGCTTGCAAGCTAGGCAGCAGCAGAGTTCTGTCTTCTAGGTGATGAGCTGTAAACAAAAGAAAAGATAACCCCTTCCCAACATGCGCCGTATATGTACTGCTCTGCGGGGGCTGTGTACCCACAGAGCGAAATATATATACGGCGCCCATATATCTGGTCACCACGCAGTGACCGAGTTAAGATAGCTGCTGTCTCTGACAGCAGGCCATCCCTGCACGTTGCCTTGGGGGGGCTGTATGGGCCCCCCCTTCAGTGATCGCTGTGATTGGCTAACCATTTTTGACCAGCTAATCGCAGCAATGTGACAATAAAGTTACAAAAAACTCTGTGTGATATGCTGTGATTGGTGTTAAGACCACCAATCACAGCAGTCACAATGGGTGGGTGATTGCCATGTCACCTCTTCTAATTATCCCCATTGGCACTGATTAGCTGAACAATAATGACTGACTAATCAGCTCCAAAACGATTAATCTAAAATAGCGATCACCAGTATTACCTGAGAGTTGGCATGCAGAGCGGTTGTATAACCCTTCTGTGGACCTGAGTGAGAAAAAAAATCATTGGTCAGTGCGATCCTCCTGTGATGCTTCCTTCTGTGTCCCCTGCAATCTGTTCTGTGCTGTGTGCTAACTGCTGTATGACTGATCTCTGATCACAGCTGCAGTTCCCCCATCCCTGTTCCAGCTCATTTTATCAAAGTCTGCGCTCCAAACCATCACTCCTTCTCTTCCGAGCCATGCCATGCACCCACACAACTAGATAAATTCCTTGGGGGATCTAGTTTCCAAAATAGGGTCACATATGTGGGGTTTTCACTGTTTAGGCACATCAGGCGCTCTTCAAACGCGACATGGCAAGCTCAGACCATTTTATCAAAGTTTGCGCTCCAAACCATCACTCCTTCCCTTGTCGCACTCAGGGGAAATTACACAACAGTTTTTGCAGTCCATTTTCTCTTGTTATTCTTGTGAATATAAAAAAATTGGGACTAAAAAGATTTTTGTGGAAAAATGTGATTTTTTTTATTTTTACGGTGCAACATTATAAATATCTGTTAAGCACCTGGGGAATCAAGGTGCTCACCACACAACTAGATAAATTCCTTGGGGTATCTAGTTTCCAAAATAAAATAGGGTCACATATGTGGGGTTTCCACTGTTTGGGCACATCAGGCGCTCTTCAAACGCGACATGGCGAGCTCAGACCATTTTATCAAATTCTGTACTTCAAACCGTCACTCCTTCCATTCCGAGCCCTGCCATGCACCTAAACAGTAGTTTTACACTACATATGGGATATCTGCGTACTCAGGAGAAATTGTACAACCATTTTTTAGGTTAATTTTCTCCTGTTACCATTGGGAAAATAAAAAAATTGGGGCTAAAAAACATTTTTGTGGAATAAAGTTTTTTATTTTTTTTATTTTAACGGTTCACGTTATAAATTTATGCGATGCACCTGGGGATTCAAGGTGCTTACAACAAATCTAGATAAATTCCTTGGGAGGTCTAGTTTTCAACATTGTTTCATTTTGGGGAGGGTTCCAATGTTTAGGCAAATCAGCAACTCTTCAATTGTGACATGGCATCAGCTCTCAATTCCAGCCAATTTTTCGCTCAAAAGGTCAAAAGGTGCTCCTTCCCTTTCGAGCCCTGCTATGCGCCCAAACAGTGGCTTTCCCCCACATATAGGGTATCATTGCATGCAGCAGAAATTGCACAACAATATTTAGGGTCCATTTTCTCTAGTTACCCTTATGAAAATAAAAAATTGGGGGCTAAAATTCAGTTATGTGGAAAAACAAGTGATTTTTTATTGCCACAGGTCTACGTTATAAACTTCTGTGAAGCACCTAGATAATTCCTTGAGGGCTTTGGTTTCCAAAATGAGGTCATTTGTGTGGGGTTTCCACTGTTTAGGCACATCAGGGACTCTTCAATCACGACATGGCATCCGTTCTCGATTCCTAACAATTTTGCTTTCAAAAAGTCAAACGGTGCTCCTTCCATTCCAAGCCCTGCCATGGACCCACTACATATGGGGTATGGGAGTACTCAGGAAAAATTGCACAACAATTTTTGGGGTTTCTTTTCTCCTATTATCCTTGGGAAAATAAAAAAATTTGTCTAAAGTAAAATGTTTATCGAAAAAATTTAAATGTTCAATTTTTGCTTCCACATTGCCTTAACTCCTGTGAAGCACCGGAAGGATGAATAAACTTATTGAATGTGGTTTTCAGCAATTTGAGGGGTGCAGTTTTTTGAATGATATCACGTTTGGGTATGTTCTGTCATATAGAACCCTCAAAGTCACTTCAAATCTGATGCGGTTCCTAAAAAAATGGTTTTGTAAATTTTGTTCGGAAAAAGAGGAAATCGCTGGATAACTTTTATCCTGTCTAACTTCCTAACAAAAAAAAATATGTTTCAAAAATTATTTTGATGTAAAGTAGAAATGTGGGAAATGTTATTTATTAACTATTTTGTGTGACATAACTCTCTGATTTAAAGGCATAAAAATGAAATGTTTGAAAACTGCAAATAATATAGACAAAACAGGAGTTTCAGGCAGGGACAGAGGAAATACCCAGCCAGGAGGTGGAGAGTAAAGGCCCAAAGGCAACGAAGGAGGCATCTTAGGAACGATCTTGGCAAGGCAGGGTAACTGACAGCGTGATATAACAAATAGGTTCTGCCATGAATTGTCCTTCAAAGAAAGCAATAGACAGGGGGTCATCCAGCTGTTGAGTAAGGAGATGAAGTTGATGGACCAGATCCAGATGAATGAAGTTGCCCGCAGAGTTGGAATCCAGATGGACAGTCACAGAGAGAGACCTCTCCTGCCAGAACAGGGTATCTTCGGTGACCAGTTTTGGAGAGCAATCTCTCTTACCTAGAGTCACCTCTCAGACCAACCATAGAAGCAGGGGTTCTCCGGGCTTCACTGAGCACTGACGAACATAATGGCCATATTAAGAAAAATGTGGATTTCTCTGGAACAAAACTTTGGATTGCAGATATCAAGGTATCATTTTATGTAATTTTCTATGACCTGCATGCTCATGTAGATGATTTAAGAGGGTTAACCCTACTGCAGATTCCCATTAAAGCAACACAGATAAAAGAAGAAATCCAGGATTTACAGACATCCTTAATCTACTTCTCCCTCCACTTAGGCTATGTGCACACGCTGCGGATTACTCTGCAGATTTTTCAGGACTGATTTTGGTAAATCCGCAGGTAATCCGCACTGCGGATTTCCTGCGGAATTACAGCGGATTTACCGCGTTTTTTTGAGGTTTTTGTGCGGATTTCACCTGCGGTTTTACACCTGCGGATTCCTATTATGGAGCAGGTGTAAACCGCTGCGGAATCCGCACAAAGAATTGACATGCTGCTGAATAAACAACGCTACGTTTCCGCGCATTTTTTTCCACGGCATGTGCACTGCGGATTTGTTTTCCATAGGTTTACATGGTACTGTAAACGCATGGAAAACTGTTGCAGATCCGCAGCAGCCAATCCGCTGCAGATCCGCAGCAAAATCTGCAGCGTGTGCACATACCCTTATTGTGTAACTACCCTCCAGCGATGCCCCTTATAGCTTACATAAGAAACAGGAGTACCTGCACCATAGTATGAAATCCTCAAATTCTTTTCACCTCTACACGTTTATGACCCATCCATATGTTGGAAAGTTTCAATAACCAGAATATCTTGGCAGCTTCAGATCTCTAATGCATGTTGAGAGCTGAAGTTTTCAGCACAACTCCCAGCATGTTTTGGAACCCTATAGCGCTGAGGTTATGCTTGAAATTATAGTTTCCCAGCAAATAAACAGATCTTTTGATATCCTCTGGTACAGTGACAAAATGTGCAGTTATACTTTTTGGGCACAGTGGTCATGAGCCACTGATTGCATCCCACTAGAAATCTTCATACCAGTCGTCAAATTTTTGCCACCATTTATTTTGGGAGTTATCCTCTAATCCTTTTGGAATTTACAACTCCAAATATACCATATGAACATTGACTTAGAAAGTAATAGCATAGAATTCAAAGATACGGTAGGATTTAGATTGGAAAATCTAGAACAGGGAAAGGGGGTCATCATACCACTTTTTGCCACCAAAAATACCAATGCCCAAAAGATAACTCCAAAGTCAGTCGGATTCATCAGTGTTATTGTAATTGTATTACTTCTTATAGGAAAGTATTTTCTTATACTGGTTATACAGTCACAAAAATTCGAGGAGTAATGAATAGAGCTGTGTAGCAAGGTCACGGTTTGCATTGGTAAGAATGTCTTTCGACTGCTGCTTACTGTGAATTATAATGTGACTGCATGTGGTGGTAGAATGAAATGGTAACTATCAGAAGGTTTTTTTTTAAATAAGAAAGTATATAAAAAGATGGAGAGGACACAGTGCAGTGACTGTATTTCCAGATAATGAGAAGGATTATTTTTGCAGTACCGTTCATTGGACACAATGTCGACAAAAATTGTGAAATCCCTCTGTAATGGATGAGAGACATCTTTTCTATAAAGCTCAGTAAACCTGACACATGGGGAACAGGCTTGCTGTGTGTGGAGAGTAATGACCAATCAGTTGTTATAAAATATAATACATTTCTGTGTTTAGGATCTGTTGTTTTTCAAATTCTGTTGCCGTCAGCATTAGAGGTATCAGGAAGTAGACAGCTGCCTGAAGGCAGGAACGAGTATCATTCAAATGAGACATTTTATCAAGCACTTGCCTGCCTTTCTCAGGAGGAGACACAATACTATGGATGCCTGAGTATCCCCAAGACTTAATGGTGTAATCCCTTCTCTTCTAGTTCCTTTCTGAAATATCAAATCTCCTTTGGGAGACTCATCAGGAGACTTCAGGCAAGTCCCATGGGAAGATATGCAGATAGCTTTCCCCCAAAAGGATGAAACCTGTCACTAAATTCACACAGCTTTAGAACTGTCACCCAACCTGCCTAAAACAGAGTTTCTAAACAGTCGACAGGTTTTCTCAGATGGGATCTATATCCATTTCTGTCTAGAAATCTATCAACCTCACATGGACTGAATGTTCATCCATGTGAATACAGCTTTACTGCTTTACATTACGTTTCAATGTTATATTGTTGAAACTGGGATATTAAAACGGTCCCATCTGGCATGGTAATGCCCGACATGCTGGAAATATCGATTTAAAAAACTAAATTATTTACGGTATGTGTACTCGTTCTAAAAGTTTAAGCATGTTCACCTAGTAGCCCACTAGTAGCTCAATTATTATATACACTATGGTAGTATTACAGCTGCCACATAGGATGTCACTAAAATTGGTGTGAATTGATTTGCAGGACCTTGTACATCGGCCACATTAGTGGCCACTGGATGAGACCTCTGTGAACTGCCTCCTACCTCCCAGTATCAATATGTCTACTTTTCATTAGCTATCTTGGCACCACGTCACATGTACGTCATACCGAAATGATGATGTTGGTCCGGGCCGGTAATAAAAAGAAGAGCCGCTGATATCAGGAGGTAAGAGGCAATTCTCAGGGCTCCTGTTTGCTGGCCACAGATTACAGACACAGCCAATGGACCAGTATCTGCGAATTGATTGTGACCAATCTAGTTGGTTGTAACCCATCTTTTCAGACACAGGAATATCCATTCTATGGCCAAGCCATTTATTCATCTTTTTTTTACCTATTTGCTATAACCTACTTACATAAGTTCAAACATCACTTGAGTAATGTTTTAGAAGTTGTAGTTATCTCATTAAAGCATCCAAAAAAGCTGTTTGCTAAGTTTACGTGCTGTGTAAAGATATTTGATAAATTACCAAGAGCCACCAAACTGCAACTGAAGAGTGTCTCCAGCCAAATATCTCTAATTGATCGCTGCTATGGACAATCACTGAGATGGAACTCATTTGTCTGGTGCTGTAGAGCCACAGGCTGTGTGACACATATGGCGTATGGATAGTGTTAATGAAGTGGTCAGAACATGTCCAAATTGTGCTCCTTCTGTAAGGCTACTCTAGTCAATGTATATATTCCTCAAAGGTCTAAAACTTGGGACTCTGTTTTTGACATATGGAAATGTGGTTCAGCTTATTACATTTAGTAGGAAAACAAGAGGGAAAGATTTATTAAACCCAGTGCAAAGTAAAAGTGGGGCAGTTGTCCACAGCATGCAATTAGATTCCAGCGCTCATTTTTCTAAGCCCGTATCGAAAGTAACGCAACTGCTCTACTTTTGTTTTGCACTGGCTTTGACAAATCTCTCTGCCCTTATCTTTCTCTACTCAATTTTACCTTGGGGTAAATAAATATAAATGAGTTTGTAATAAAATAGTACACTTGGATGATCCCTACAGTCCATTGCTGCTTTTGTTTTCAGGCACAGTGCAACATTATATTGGTTTGCTTCTTGTTTTCTGACAAGCATTTTATTGTTCTGATCGGTAAACGCTAACTTTTTTGTCAGTTCCGTGAAGCATGAAACTGTATTTGAGAACTGCTTCACCTCACACATTCCCATCCTTTATGTTGGATGCCTTACAGGTTGACTTCATTCAGATCCAGTACAGTTGATTATGTGCTATGGTGCTCCCATCAGGATTATACCAATAGATTTATCTATTCTCATTAACATGTTTATATTGCCATTTTTAGAAACGAGGGTGACCCAGATCATTTGCGTTGAGATGACTATTCAACACGTAACAGTAAACCTAGGACATTGTACCATTAGAATGGCCAAAAAAACATAATAGGCCCATTATGGGTTGTTTTGGGTGGAATTGATATATTTGGTTCTATACATGAGTTCATCAGTCCAAAACCAAGATATTGGCTGACAAGTAGATTTATTCTATCAGTATGCTCTATGCAGAAATGGATATAATACATCAAAATGTGCTGTAAACTCTACCAAAATGTTAATTGCAACACATGCAAATACTAAATGGAGCCCTTAGTCTGGAATTTAGGAAACCA